>NC_059334.1:50713302-51349552 GCF_018350155.1 Leopardus geoffroyi | reverse complement strand
GAATATTGAGAGATTGATTTAGGACTATGGATTCTGCTAGGTGCTCCAGGATGAGGGAAGGGTAGCTAACTGGTTGGTGGGTGACCTCAGCTACAACCTTGAAGCTGTTAAAGGCCAAGGGAACATAATTTCTTTACCAAATTCAAGGTCAGACTAGAGACTTGAGTCTTGCTGTACAAGTGCTGGTTCTGTGACCCAATACTTGGTGCCTGCTTTCATGGCTAAGACTCTAAAGGCACCAGTGTGCAGTTTGGTTGATGTTAACTTCTGGCCTGTCCCTTAAACAGAAGCTTAAGGAACTGCTGAAGCTTTTTCTGTCACCAAATGATGAATCTGGGTTCTTATCTCACTGATAAATGCAATGGTGTGTTAACTCCCCCATGATTTATTTGAGAGAGAAGTAGAAATTAAGATCAATGGATCGTTTTTGTAAGCGTTATTTTGAATGCAATCATTTTCTCATCCCAAGATGTTTTCTCAGAGTGAATAACTCCGAGCTGGTCTAATCACCTCTCCTACCCCCATTCCTAATGCTGTTTTTGGCAACTGATCAATTGTTTAGCCTTCAGCTGTTTTGACAGCTGATAAGAAAGTAAGAATAAAATGGTCGGTCGAATGATAACTAGGGATTGCCAAATTTAGATTTTGAAATATAGAAGTAGGGGAGGTAAGAGTCTGGAAATGTGGAATGCGGAGGGTGGAAGGAATGCACGGGGCATGCAAATGACTGACAGACTGTGTATCAACTTGGAGAAGTGGAGACAAGCTGTCACCATATCTGACAAAGGCAAGTGTTTACAATGCAGCAAGAATTCAGGAAAGGGGGGGCGTGTGAAGTAGCCTGGTAGAAGTCCAAATGGATACTTAAAATTTCACATAGTGAAACATATTTTGTTTTTAGGAGAGCTTCAGGTCTATGGTCTAGAATTTTATATACAATTCAAAAAATCACTGTTACCCTGTATAAGAGCATATAACAAATCTAGATAGGGTACATGGACTTTTCTGTAGATATCCTACAAAAACACTGAACTGACCAACTAAAAATAAGAGTTACATAAAAAATGGTAGGAAGGGGTGCCTTGGTAGCTCAGCCTGTTGAGCGTCAGACTCTCGATTTGGGCTCAGGTCATGATCCCAAGGCCATAGGATCGAGCCCCATGTCCAGCTCCATGCTGAGCCTAGAGCCTGCTTGAGATTGTCTCTGTCCCTCTCTCCTCTCTCCCCAGTGTGCTCTCACTCAATCACTCCCTCTCTCTCCTTGGGAGAAAAAAAAAAGAGGGTGTGGGAACAAACCCATGAAACTTCAAAGTAGTGCAATTTCAGGTTATTTAGTATAAGGACAAAAGACTCAATCACTTAATTAATGCCTGAAGGCATCATTGAGTCAAAACTGCCAGAAATATTGATCCTCGGTCCGTGAGGAGAAAAAAGAATTATGTTCACTATAGCCTATTTAAAAAGACAAAAGCACATGGAATTCTTTTAGAAATGATTCTATTTTCAGAATAATTAAAATATGAAAGTGCTGTCATTATAGACCAAGTTTTTCTTTAAAAGAAAAAGTAAAATCTACTTTTATTGAGCACCTGTTTTGTGCCAAGAATGTCCTACATTGATGTTAATCCTCTCAATAATTTTGCAAAGTATCTCCTATTGTCCTCTTTAAAGGGAAACAGACTGAGGTTCAGAGAAGCTAAATTTTGTAGCTTATGGATGATGAAACTAGAATTCCAACTCAGGATGTGCTCATGTGACCCTAAGGATTTCTGAGGCCTGAAGTCTTATTATAGCAACAAGTGACCCTAAAAATAAATGTAAGTTGTGGACAAAGCATTTTTCTTTCTTTCACATAAGTACGAGACCTTGCCAAGTAGCGTTAAGTGCCGCTCCTGTGTCAGCCCGCCTGCGTGGGGGTACCTGTCCTGCTAAATACCAACACAGGCCCTGGTGCAGTACCCATTTCAAACCCCAGCGTCTCTCTTAGTATGATTTGTGCAGCAGTAACACCTACTTAATAGAGACCAGAAGAGATTCTCCATGTGACCTATTAACTGACATCATAGGATCTGAATAAATACTGGCTATAATACTATTTTACTATCAGACACACATATTTGAGCACCTACTTCCTTCTGGACCATCTTCTTCAAGATGATTATGGCCCCCATCCCTCAAGTAGCTGATAATCTACTGGAGAAGAAATGCAAACAAATATAATAACCTATTAGAAGGGATATAATAAGTGCATATACAGATGAGAGAGAGAAACCTAAAACACATTTAGTTTTTGTATTTACCCGAGAAGGCTTTCCAGAGATGAGTACCTTTCCATCTCGAAAAGTGACATGTGGTATCTAAATAAAGCGGCCCTTTCAGGACATATGGGCTGTTGCCTGCTTCAAATACATTTTCTTAGAATGGTTCACATATGGATGAGATCACTGCTTCTATTAAAATCCCTCAAAGTCCTTTCCCATTATCAGGTAGCATTAAAACACATTTTTGCTACTTATTTTGCTACTTGTTTGTACAAAAGAAAATGTCAGGTTATGATCAATTGAAATTCCTGTATTTCCCAGATGTAGTTCTTGGGAATCTAGCAGGAAAAGTAGAATCTGATTTTAGTCCCCAAGTTGGTGTCACACAGAGCCAAGGGTAATGATGAGACAGGACTTCCTACAGTCAGTCACTGTACTGATAGAAAAACAGATGCTGCTTGCTTCTGGTTACTCTAAAGTGGTGAATACCAGCATTTGAGATGAGGAGTCAACCTGGAGGACATGTGGCTGCCATCCTTCCAAGGCTGTGCCGAAAGATGCATGTGGTCCTTTCACATACACGTGCTCTGTGGTCTGGGCAGCCCTGATCTTGGTTCCAGTTGGAAAGGCCTCATGAATTGACCCATCTTGGCCTGGAGTGGATTGTTTGTGCTGAATTGTCTGCTTTGGATTACTTTCTACCTTGGTCAGAGTCACTAAATATTGGCCCATCTCCATTTCCTGTTGGGCTAAATCCCTCTTGAAGACAAATCTCAAACCAAGGAAAAGGAACTTCGTGCAGTAAAGGGGAATCAGGGCCAGAAGGTGGGGCACCTTTCTCAGAGGGGAGAATGTCCCATGTTTAACCTTGAATAAGACAGAATCTGAAGCTAATAAAAATGATATGTCTGCAGGGTCGTGTCACAACAGAGGAGAAAGTTTATAAAGGAGGCACCTGGGGGGCTCGGTCAAGTGTCTGACTCTTGGTTTCAGTTCAGGTCACGATCTCACAGTTCGTGAGTTGTAGCCTCACATTGGGCTCTGGGCTGACAGTGCAGAGCCAATAAATAAACTTAAAAAAGAATCCAGACTTCATGTCCTATTTCATAAATAGTTTCAATATCCAATATCCATAACCATGTCTATACTTGAACTTTTAGGAGAGCGTTTTCTCTCACCTTTAAACATCTAGAATCCTCTGTTTTGTTTTTTAGATTATGCATATGAGTGAAATTGTCTGGTATTCATCTTTTTCTGTCTGACCTTTTTCATCTAGTATAGTACTCTCTAGGTCATCTGTGTTGCCACAAATGGCAAGATCTCATTCTTCTTATGGCTGAGTAATATCCGTTGCATATATGGTGACAGATGGTGACCACCCTTACCTCGGTGAGCCCTGAGTGATGTACAGCATTCTTGAATCAGTGTTGTACATCTGAAACTAATATAACTTTGTTAATTTTACTTCAGTAGAAGACAAACCTATAGAATCTAGTATTCTTTTTAAATCTTATGACACGCAAACATTGTTTTCTGATTAAAGCAGTAGCAAATGCAATTGTACAAAATTTGAAAAATGCAGAAATAAGTATAAAAACAAAACCAAAGTCATCCATAATTTTAGTCCTACAAGAGAATCATACTTAAGGATTGTAGCCTTAGCGTTTTGAGAAAGAATTTTTAAAAGTCAACTTATTTAAAGAAATCATGTGATGGCTTGATTTTCTGCTTCACTTCCACTGAAATAAGAAATAAGGGCTGCCAAGCATCGTTAACATTTGAGGGAAGAAGGGAATGAACAGTTAAAAACCTCAGACTTCAACAAATGCATGAAAAATTCCTATTTATATTTGCCCTCTGTTTTTCCTCCTCTAGGAGGCCCGAATGTTTTCTGGCTGATTGTTAGCACAAGTCGACAGGCAGAGGATAGGTAGCAAGTACCCAAATTATACACACTTACTTCTTCCTGTGACAGAAATGGCCTTTCTTTTTCAAAAGGCCGTCTTTTAATATCTAGTCATCTCAGGAGCTGCACAAACTGGAATAAAGACATCAGCCCCACCTTCCCTTCAAAAAAAAGACAAGATAGGAGCAAATTTTCATAATCTCTGAGAAACAATTTTGAGAAGTGTCTGCAAAAAAACATCAAGGAAAAAGTTCTTAAGAGTAGCTGTTTGTGCATTGTGCATTGTTTTGTTTTGTTTTGATTTTTTAGAGCATGAGGAGCAGATAGAAGCAGAAAAAAAGACAGACAATCTTAAGCTTCCTGCTCAGCGTAGAGCCCAACACCAGCCTTGATGCCACAACTCTAGGATCATGACCTGAGCCAAAATCAATATTCATAGGCTCAACCAGCTGAGCTACCCAGGCACCCCTGTGCATTGTTGTTTTAGGTTGTGTTTATAGGTGGTCTCTTGGGCTATAGTCCATCACATTTCTAAAGTGAAAAACCTAATTTTAGGCACTGTGCTTTCTGAGGTCTAAGTGTTATAGCATGTCTGAAGAGTTCTATTGATTCTTAAGGAGGTTCTTGATAGAACGTTTATGATCAGAGAAAAGCTGACCATTTTCTGGGAAGAAAAGGAACTTACTAAAGTAGGAAATCTCTAACAAAAAATAATTTCCTCTGCTTGTTTCCTTAATTCCCATCCCTTCCTGAAACCATCAGAGAGGTCTATGGGGGGGAAGGGGAGACTTGATGACCCAGAGCAGTGCCAGTGCATGAGGAAGGGGATGAAGAAGATGTCCATGTGGGGAATTGTGGCCCTGGCCTGCAGGACCCAAGCTAGAGAAGGGTGAGGAGGGCATCCGTGCAGCCTAGCAGCGATACCAAAAATGAAGATTGAGAAGGGCATGCACAGGGGCAGTGTTGATAAATATTTGGGGAGAAAGAACAAGTTACGTGGTCCAGGAATGCTAGGTTTCCAGGTCTTGTTCTCTTCAGGTCTGTTCAGAGCCTTGGATATACTAGCAGACATTTTCAAATCCATCATAAACTGATACTTTTGTAAAATGTAATAAAATTGAATTTGTAAAAGAATGAAGTTGTAGAACAGCCTTCACAACTCAAACCTCCAATGTTGGTGAGATTCTAGAGATGTAGAATCATTCTGTCAAACTGGTGATTGTAAATGCCCATTCTCAATTTCTGTACTAACTTGTCAGGATCAGAATTAAATCATCTACACATGGGCACTGAACCGTGCTTTGAATAAGACACTATAGGTCACTCTCCCTCCTCTTGTTTTATAGATGAGGAGACTAACACAAAGACATAGAGGGACCAGTCCAAAGACATGCAACTCCAGATGGGAACAGCCATTACTAATGCCCTGGTCTCCTGATGAAAATAAGAACTCTCTAAATAACCTTTGTGTTTGACAACCTCTGGCCAGGCAAGGGCCAATACATTTCTCTTAACTGCTTGTCTTTAAATTAATTGACTATTGTAATGTTCATGTTTTCTCCACACTGGTTTATCTGTGCACATTGAGCCTCTTGGAGTCAAGGCATTAGAACTGTATCTTCTTTCATGATTTTTATACACCTAAGACGGTTTTAAGTAGAAACAATGTCAAGCTAAAATTCAGAACGTAGAAACCTAAAAAAAAATTATGGAAGGGAGGGCACTGTGGGATGTGAGAGAGTGAGACGGGTAGATCATAGGCTCAACTCTTGTGTTTGTATTTTTTTTAAGTCTTTCAAAATTAAATCAGTATTAGGGAAACTTAATTAAGCTCTGTCCCCCTCTCTGACCTGAAGCCAGGTGGCTGCTTTTAGATTACAGCAACAGACAGAAACAGTTTCATCAAAGGGAGAGCTGGTTCCCAAGAGTTAGAAGTCTTGTCCAAGGAATAATTAACACTTCATCATAAGCTGAAAAGGAATTTTTTTCACTCCACTCCTCTTCCCCCAAATTAACGTATTTGTGAGAATGGTTAGCCAAGGGGAAAAATGTCTGCCATTAGTCTAAGAAATACAAACACCTCTATGAGTTTTGTTACTAGAATTAAGAACAAGAGGGATTTTGTGTCTTAGGACAAATGATTGTGCAGAAATTCTCCTTCACTTCTCTCTACCTTTAGCACCAACTTTAGGGACACAATGCAAGGTTCCTGCTAAACTGTTTCTTCTTACAGCACCGCCTCTTTCCAGAGGCAACACAGGGAGTTTTGTTGAGTTGCAGTCATCACTGATCTGATGCAAAGCGTGTCTGTGTGTTCTCCTGAAACAAGGAACCCCCGGCATGTCAGTGAGAAAATAACTGTTTTGCCTAGTCCCACAGTTTATAAAATTGCATGGAAGAGCTCTTCCCCCTGCAAGTGTATTTATAGCCAGAGTTAAAGATAAATATTATCACTGTGGATTTGCTGCTGGGCTCATGCCTTAACATAAGCCTTCTCCAGCGCTGCTTTCCTCGCTTCTGGCTTTCTCTCCCCAGCTGCCGCCTCTCCATTCTGGCCACTAGCCCGAGGCCCAGGATCTCGGGAATCCTATGAAGGTGATCGCAAATAATCCCAAATCAACGGCTAAAAGCTAAGCGACGATCTACTCTCAGAGAGTACTCTGGAGACCAGCTATAATAGACTTAAATAAATGTTTCTCCCAGTATTTTCAACTATAAAATAAAAGTTTGGGGCTCAGTGATTCCTGAAGCTTCCTCCTACATCTAAACTATTACAACTCAATGGGATACAGTACATCTGCTTATTCAGAAATCAGGCTTTTTGGAACATACTAGGAGACACAAACATTGGGAGAAATCAAATACTAAAAAAATCATTATTTTGACAAAGTCTCTTTTAAATCTAGGTATTTTAGTCTCTTAAATCTTTTCCCTTAAAATCCTTAAACACGAGACTGATAGTTCTTTAATCACTCTGTATGTGCCACACACTCAGTTTATTTAGTTCAGTTCTGTAGAGGAGGCATTATACAGATGGAGAAATTGACACTCAGGTGTTTTAACCAAGGTCCTTTAGTGATGCTTAACTAAGATTTTATCTACCATGTACTAGCAGAGCTAGATGCAAAACCAGTAAAGTGTGCTGAAATAGCAAATCAAAATAATGTGGGGTTTTTTAATTATAAGATAAATATACGGTCATTGCAGGAATTTGGGGGGAAATACTAAAGAAAATTAACGATTCAGAGAAAACTAATATTTAGATGTATCTCCTTCAAGATATAAACATAGGTAAGCATATAGATAAGGTTATTTTTTTTTTTTCTTTACAAAAGTGTAGCCCATAAGCTTTCCCCTACACAGCTGTACTTTCTGAGCTGGGTTTTTTTGTTTGTTTGTTTTTAGCATCATACTAAAGAGCAAACTGAAAGGAAAATAGTGGAGAACATAGTTAAAAGATGGACAGATTGATAGAAAAATACATGGCATTGGTCAGCATGAAATTGTAGAAGGATAAAGGGTAAAGGGGAGAAACAATGTGATCCCTGGACCACACTGTTGGTTTCACTGGTATGGATGTCCTGGAAGTATCAAGAAAAGGCTCAACCAAATTGTGTTCCTTTCAGAAGGGTAGAAAAATTTATAATGTTAAGAAATTTGTTAAAGAAGAACTAAGATTTAGGGGGAAAATCACTTTACCAGCTTCAGGTGATCTGGAACATTCTTCCTCTTGGTCCCCCTCATTTCCTGACAAATGTGACAATTTTCCCAATGGCCTCATGTAGGGTCTTTATTTTGGAGAAGGGCTCCATTGTCTCTTGTCACCCTAAATCCCATATCACTTGTCTGTAGTCCCTCGTAGGTCAGAGTTTAGGGAGTAAATTACAAAAAGCAGTTTAGGAAAACACCACTTCCATGGTTGAAGGAAGAAGTAAGAATGGGATTTACGCTTCGCCTTGTCTCTGGACATTTCAAATTGATTCAGGCAGTCACCTAAACCATCACTTTCTAACTCATGACCAGAAAGAATAAAATCTACCATTATTAGCTTCCTGTAAACTAGTAGACATTTACATACAATAGACTGGGTCCCCAAATTCTTCCTTTCAGTGGCCGATCTCTGACATCTCAGTTCTGAAAATCAAGCTGTTCATTTTGGTAAATACTAACATACTAAAGTGATTGATGCATCTGAATTGCAGCTCTGGAATTAAAATTTTCTTTGGACATTCAGCAAATCCCCCACAACAAAGCAAATCTTCTTCTGACCTGGGGGCCTTTATGCAGGCATTATACATTGGCTTTCATGAAGCCCCAAGGGTCCTAAAGGAAAGATACATATCCAAAGCTGGGCTCACGAATGCATTAGAGATACAGGTACACCTTATTTCTCACAAGATCGGCTCCTAAAATTTAGTCGTAATTTGAGAATTCCACAGAATCATACATGCGATTTGTAAAAGGCAAATCACTTAGAAGTGCTATAAACATTCCTAAGAAGATTTTTTTTTCACAAGCACGACCAATTCTATTGTGATACAAGTAATCATTCCAATTCTTTTCATTTTCTCTTTAAAAATAAATTCAAATTTTTATATAGTGGGTTTGTTTAGCAGACACTTGACTTTCTTATCGGTCGTATTTTAGCCAGCCTCTAAGAGGTATTTGTGTTCCAGTAAATCTTACTGAAAACTCGTTGCTTTTCAAAATGCACACAGCCCCACTTGACCATCTGCACCCCAGAAAGGCTAGCTGTAGGAGCATCTGGGTCACAAGCTATATCCAGAAAAGAGCTTCCTACTGCTCCAAGTGTTTTCATTTTCATTTGTGATGGTTTTTCTCCTTCAGCTGAAATTCACACTGTAAAATTACCCACAGCCTTCAAGGAGTAGCACATTTAAATCACAGTCTATAAATATGAGAGATGAAAGACGCTTTAGAAATGAGGAAGTCCAACTCCTGAAATTGGAAACTGAGCTCCAGAGAGATAAAGGTAAAGTGCCCGTTTTTACAGAGGGAGCTATCAGAAGAGCCACAGGGAAACCGAAGTCTTCTGATACTAAAAGGTGTGCTCTTTCCAATAAAAATTCTGCCTCCTCTACAGTACTTAAATCTGTTATCTGCATCCATTCTTCTGTCTACATCTGTAACACATATGATTAGAAAAATGGCAGCAGAGTCCAACCCCAGCTCATGGTTTTCCTTTGAGTGTGTTTTCTAGGTTCACATGAACTAGAACAAAAGGATTGGTTTTAAACTTCTTCCTATTCATAAAATTGAGAATTCATTCCTGAAAATGAATGAATTCACACTCAATGTGCTCTCCAAATACAAAGATCCTAAAATGGAGGCTGGCTGAACTGTTAAATATAATGAAGGTCTTGCGCATGAGAATATTCTCCAGCTAAATGGTTTCAGTGTGCTTTGTGCTTCTGAGATCTGGGTATAAGGAGATTATTTTCTAAAGATGAGCATGAGGAGTGCCTGACTGGCTCAGTCGGTGGAGCACAGGACTCTTGATCTCAGGATCCGGATTTGAGCCCCACGTTGGTTGTCAAGTGTACTTTTAAAAAGTGAGCATGAGACTGAACAGAAATGCAGATCTCCTCTTATCTATCTTGAGTTTTAGAGTCTCAGAAACCTTGTGCGAGGCTTTGGAAAGCTGCCCGGAGCGTGCCACACACAGCCTCTTTTTGCTGGTGCTACAAGGACGCCTCTTTCAACTGCAGCTTAACTGTTTCTCAAGGAGGCCACTTAAGTGAAACTGTCATTTGAGAAAGCCTGAGTGACCATGAGAATTTCCCCAACAACAAATTAGATAGGAAGAAAGTGGGCCCTGATGGCAAGTATCATGCAAAGATTGGGTTCTCAAACTTTGGGCTTCTCATTGGAGTAATCTGGAGTGCTAGCTGCCTACCAAGGGTGCAGGTATTTACTGCTGTTATGGAAATTTCCATAAATATATTTTTAAAAATCTTACTGATTGAACTCCTGTTTGAATAGTTGATGTGTAGAACTCTATGCCCCTCCTTGTTTTACTCCTTTCCTGCCTTTGGGGATGGGAGTTTCATTTTAGTTTACCCAGATCTTGATGCACAGACACTTCTTGATGATTAAGAATGGATTTCCTCTACTAAAATATCTTTCAACCTTGTGCAACCTTAAGCTCATTTTAGGAGCTTAAGAGAGGAAAAAAATTCTGAATCCATAGAGATTCTGAGTTCATTGGCCTGGAGTTGAATTACGGTTTCGTATTTTTTTAAAGCTCACCATAGTAGTTGACCTCCAAAATGGTCCCCCCCTAGTGGTACTTGTATTCCGCTATAGCACTCCCACCCCCACATCGTACCAAGGACTATTCTATGTGACTAATAAAATAGTGCAGAAGGGTGATATAATTAGGTTATAGAAGACCCTGTCATTTCCGACTTAATTGCTCTGTCTCAGATCATTTGCTCTGGGGAAGCCAACTGCCATGTCATGAGCAGTGCTATGAGGCAAAGGACTAAGGTCTCTTGATGATAGCCATATGAATGAGCTTGCAAGCCAACTCTCCGGCCCAGTCAAGCCTTTGAATGACTGCATCCCTGTCTGATAGTGCAATCTTAGAGACCCTGAGCCAAAATCACCCAGCTAAGTTGCTCCTAGCCACTCAGAAATTGTGTGAAAAAACAAATGCTTGTGGTTTTAAGGTGTTAAGTTTTGGAGTAATTTGTCATGCAGTAATAGCTAGGTAATATACTCCCCCGTATGATTCTAATTAACATCCAGGGTTAAGCCAGGAAAACCATGAAGTTTCTAGATAGCTTATTATTAGTGGTATCTAATTTAATTCCATTATGACAAGAATATATTGTATAAAATTGCCTTAAAATTCATTAGTAGTTTTATAGCCTATCAAATGGTATATTTTATTAAAATTACCATGTGCACTGGGGCGCCTGGGTGGCGCAATCGGTTAAGCGTCCGACTTCAGCCAGGTCACGATCTCGCGGTCCGTGAGTTCGAGCCCCGCGTCGGGCTCTGGGCTGATGGCTCAGAGCCTGGAGCCTGTTTCCGATTCTGTGTCTCCCTCTCTCTCTGCCCCTCCCCCGTTCATGCTCTGTCTCTCTCTGTCCCAAAAATAAATAAACGTTGAAAAAAAAATTAAAAAAATAAAATTACCATGTGCACTAGAAAACAACATGTCTATTTTGCATTTGTTTTGTGTAGTGTACTATAAATGTCTGTTAGATCATGCTGGTTGATAGTATTTTTCAGATCTTCTCTGTACTTTTTCTGCCTAATCGGCCCATCAGTTTCTCAGAGAAGATTGTTAAAATCTCCAACTTTGATAATGGATTCGTGTGTTTTTCCCTTTAAATCTGTCATTTTTAGCTTCATATATATGTGTGTGTGTGTGTATGTATACACACACATGTATATATTGAAGCTCTGTTATGAATGCATGAATATTTATGAATGTTATGTTTTCCCTACATAGTCATCGTTTTCCCTTGTGAAATATCCAAATATCTCTGTCTCTAGTAATACTTTTTGGAAAGCCTACATTATTTTGATTTCCTTTCTTTAATATTCCTAGCCTTCTTATGCTTATTATTTTCATGCAATATCTTTTCCCATCTTTTTACTGTCAATTTATCTGTCTTTATATTTAAAAAACATTTCTTACGGAAAGTGTATAGTTTGGTCTTTTTTTTTTTTTTTTTTTTTTGACAGTCTCTGACCATTAAAGTATTTTTCCCATTAAATATAATGTAATTATCAGTATATTTGAATTTAAAATGATTAGATCTCTGATTTTACTGTTTATCTCTTTTACCATTAGTGGGGTTTTTTCCCCCCTTTCCTGCATTTGTTGAGATTTTCACATTTTAAAATATCCCTTTATCTGTTGACTTGTAAGCATTATCTTTTTGCATATTTTAGTTGTTGCTTAGTGTTTACAATATTTATTTTTAACTTTTCACAGTCCACTATAAATTAATATTATACCGCTTTCTATAAAATATAGAAATCTTGGGGTGCCTGGGTGGCTCAGTGTGTTAAGTGTCTGACTTCGGCTCAGGTCATGATCTCTTGGTTTGTGGGTTCAGAGCCCTTCATCACGCTCCCTGCTGACAGCTCAGAGCCTGGAGCCTGCTTCAGATTCTGTGTCTCCTTTTCTCTCTGTTCCTCCCCTGCTCACGTGCTGTCTTTCTCTCTCCTTCAAAAGTAAACAAACATTCAAAAAAAATTTTTTTTAATATAGAAATCTTATAACCCCTTAAGCCAATTTACCTATAATTTTATGCTATACTTTTTCTATGTATTATATCTACATGCTTTTCAAAATTTCACATAACAACGTTTTTACTTTGAACAAGCATCTATATATTTTTTAATTAAAAGGAAAATATATTTTGTATCCCAGCTATTTATGATTTCTGATCTTCTTTACCCCTCCCTGAAGACTTGTGTTTCCCTTTCCTACCATTTTCTTCAGTCTAAAGAACTTCCTTTAGTGTTTTGTTGTTGTTGTTGTTTTTTTATAGTACAGGTCAGCTAGCAATAGATTTTTTTGGTTTTTATTGATTCAAAGTGTCTTTATTTCATCTATATTTTTAATGGATAGTTTCACTGGATATAGATTCTCACTTTTACAAGGTTTTTTTTCTCCTAGAATTTTAAATATTGTCCCCCAGGCTTCTGTCTTCCATTGATTCAGATGAGAAGGCAGCAGTTATCTCTGTTATTGCTTCCTTTTGGTAAGATAATGTCTCTGACTGCTTTCAAGATTCTATTTTTATTTGTTTGTTTGCAAATTGACTATGATGTGCCTGTGTGAGATTTTTCTTTGTATTTACAACTGCTTGGGGTTTGCTGTGCTTCTTGAACCAAATTTTCCTTTCACCAAATTTGGAAATTTTTCAGTCATTCTTTCCTCAAAAATTTTTTTCTGCCTAGCTCTCTGTTTCCTCCTGGGACTCCAGTCATATATATGTTAGATCTTTTGATACTGGCTCACAGATCACTGAGGCTCTGATTATTTGTCTTTCAATAATTTTCCCTTCTGTTCATCAGACTGGATTTTCAAATCTAGTTTAAATTTATTGAGGCTTTTTTTTTTCTTCTTTGCTCATAAGATCAGCAGTTTTTAAAAATTTATGATACTGTGCTTTTCAGTTTAAAAATTATCTTTTGGCTCTTCTTTGCTGAAATGTCCTATTTGTTCATTCATCGGGACCATATTTCCTTTATATCTTGGTGCTTAGTTGTAACCTTTACTTTGAAATCCTTGTCTGCTAATTCCAACACCTGAATCAGTTTATGGTTAGTATCAGGAAATTATCTTTTGTTCTAGATATGGGTCCTCTTTCTTCTTTTTGTATATTCCGTTAATTTTGGCTTGTTTCCTTGCTATTTGGATGCATATATTATAGAGATTTGAGATTTTGCTATATTCCTCTGAAGAGTGTTGATGTTTTGTTTTGTTTAAGCAGTCGGTATAATTTCATGGACATAAACTTCAAACTCTGACTTCTATATAACAAGCAGCAGCTAAAATCTTACTCCATATGTTTTACTCTTAGCTTTGCTGCTTGGCTTTTGCTTGCATGTGTGGGTAGTTCAGGGGTCAAATATTTGCGGAGTTTATATGTTGATTTTTGGGCTCCTTCACTGTTGTTTTCTTTTGTTCCTGGAGTCTCCTCCTCACTTTCAGTTGGTATGGTGGTCTCCAAATTCTATCTTCTGGGTGCTTAAGCCAACAAGCCTACAGATGTTTATCCATGTTGTATCAATCCTACTTGGATTCAAATGGGACCTGCCCTTTGACAAAAAGCCATTAAAATGAGAAATTCAGAGGATCTCAGACAGTTCTCTTCCCATCTTCTATGTGTTCTATGAGTCCCTTCCAATTCAGGCCTGTTTTTTGTCATGCTTCAGTTCCTTCAAGGGAGTGGCTTATGTATTTTGTCCAGTTTGTAGTTATCATTACTACTGTGCCATTATTTGACATGAACTCCATCTTTTAGTTTTATTTTTTATATTTTAAGCAGAACTTAGTCTATCTGAAGTACTTGGAAATTTAATTATGCTGTTTGTTGCCTGTCACTCGTAGTTTTATTTTATGCTGTACCTTGTGATAGGTTTTCTCCTTCAGCTGAAATTTACACTGTAAAATTACCCACAGCCTTCAAGGAGTAACACATTTAAATCAAAGTCTATAAATATTAGAGGTGAAAGATGCTAGAAATGAGGAAGTCCAACTCCTGAAATTGGAAACTGAGCTCCAGAGAGATAAAGATAAAGTGCTCAGTTTTACACAGGGAGCTATCAGAAGAGCCACAGAGAAACTTAGGTCTTCTGATACTAAAAGGTGTGCTCTTTCCAATAAAAATGATACCTCCTCTACAGTACTTAAATCTCTGTAATCTACATCCATTCCTATGTCCACATCTGTAACAAGCATGATTAGAAAAAAGGTCCAATACCAGCTCATGGTTTTCCTTTGAGTGTGTTTTCGAGGTTCACATGAAATAGAACAAAAGGATCTTTTTAACTTCATCTGTTCATAAAATTCATTCTTGAAAATGACATTCACATTCAAGGAACTCTCCAAATACAGAGATCCTAAAATGGGGGTTGGCTGCACTGTTAAATATAATGAGGGTCTTATAGTTGAGAATATTCTCCAACTAAATGACTTCATTTTGCTTTGTGCTTCTGAGATCTGGCCTGGGTTAAGAATATGATCCCCAAACATGATTTTCATTTCCTTTTGCTGATATCCTTGGACTGCTATTAGCCTTGGACACTTTAATGTTTTTTGTTTTTTTTTTTTTTTTTTTTAATTTTTTTTTCAATGTTTATTTATTTTTGGGACAGAGAGAGACAGAGCATGAACGGGGGAGGGGCAGAGAGAGAGGGAGACACAGAATCGGAAACAGGCTCCAGGCTCTGGGCCATCAGCCCAGAGCCCGACGCGGGGCTCGAACTCACGGACCGCGAGATCGTGACCTGGCTGAAGTCGGACGCTTAACCGACTGCGCCACCCAGGCGCCCCAGACACTTTAATGTTTTATGTGAAAGTATTTTTGACCACAGGGGGAGCATAAACTTGAACCGAATTCCATATGAGGACAAGCTTATAGTTACAAAACAAACAAACGAAAACACCTTTCTATCAAAGCCCATGGTGATAAAGAAAAGTTTTATATTAGCTCCCTTTGCAAATCTGTAATTTTTTTTTTCTAATTCTCCTTTCCACTAGTTTCATCCTTCAGTGGTCTCAGCTTTACTCAGGAGTTTCGGTAACAATTCCCTTACTCTAGACTAGCCCAATTCTTTAACTCATATTTTTATGTGGTTGCTGAAACCCAAGACCCTTGATATGGAGATTGCAAATGCCAACCATTTGGAAGCTCATTGCACAAGTATTAATTTAACACTCTGCTGTTAATCTTTACTTTGTGGACCCTAGATGTTTCCCTTACTTTTGTGGAAGCTCACTTATGATTTTAAAAGATACTCATTATACTTACCATTTCTGAGTACTCTTTGGCCTTTTAAATTCTTTATTTTGAATACTCTCCTAAACATTTAAAGAGCAAGCCTCTTTGCTCTTCGTTAACTTCCATTTCAAAAGATCTCCACCTTATAAAATCAAAATGATATTGTACATTGACAAACTAATGCTCTAAATTATTACTATTGCTTGTTGGGTGACAGGATAGGCATGATAGTTTTACACACGAAGTGCCTCTACTTGTTTGCATTTTTTGATCTAAGAAGGTGACCCTTTCTACTACAATCACTTTAAACTTTACCTCCCTTTTATAGAGTGAAGCAGCTGGTTATTACAGAAGAGAAAGGGATGCAAAGAATTTGGACAGCCAGAGAAGCATTATTTTTGAGAGGAGCAAAGCTTCTATAGAAATTGTCTCATAAAGGCTCTGAACTTAAGTAATTCTACTTTGATCAAACACTTACATAAATTCAAGAATTCCTAAGCGATGGCCCTGAAACAACAGGTGACACCCTTATGCAGATTTCATGGAACAAAACAATGGCACAGAGTCTTAAAAAAGAAGGTTGAAATCCAAATAAGACTTTGCCATTCACCCTTCTGTTGAACGATAGACACCAGTTCTTTCTTGGGGAAAAATGATCAATAAATACATTCTTTAAAATATGTCATCTCTAAATGTCTATTACACATTTATTCGGGACTGAGAGAAATAGCTTGACACATGGTCAAATCCTTTTGCCATGTTCTTAAACCCTGAGTTTAAGAATCTACATCCACATTTTTCCTTCCAGGAAAAATACCCTTTATTGTTCTCCTACAAGGCAAATCAGGCAAGGGGCCCTCCGCAGAAGGTTTCATCTGAGCAAAACTTCTTTTTCTCCAAGCACATAGAGTGTCAAAGATTACATAGGCAAGTGGGGCCCCGTGCTTTGGTGAGCCCTTGAATATAGCAGCTGTGTGAGTACTTGGTTGTTTATGCCACCATCAGACCAATTCAGGTGTGAAGCCACACTGAAGCCTTTTCTCCAGCACAGAAAAGGCAGTCAGATTTCTGTCATTTTAAATTGTGGTAAAAAATACATAATATGAAATTTACTATTTCAACCATCTTTAGGTATGTAGTTCAATGGTGTTAAGTATATTCACATTGTTGTGCAACTGTTACCACCATCCATCTCCAGAACTTTTTCATCTTCGTAAACTGAAACTCCATATTCATTAAATAACAGCTTAAACAGCTTCTCATTTCTCCCCTCTCCCCCCCCCCCCACACCCCCCCCTCCCCGGCTCCCTGGCAACCACCTTTTTACCATTTTACTTTCTGTCTCTATGAACTTAACTACTCTAGGTCCCTCGTAGAAGTAAAATCATACAGTATGTGCTCCTTTGTGACTGCTTATTTCACTTAGTATAATACCTTCAAGATTCATGTTGTAGCATGTGTTGGAATTACCTTCTTAAAAATTGCAGGAAAAAACACAAAAAAATTATCTTAAATTTTTTTTTTCAGTGTACATTATATTATAGTTAATAAAATGCCCTTTGTTGTACAATAGCTCTCTAGAACTTTTTTCACCTTTCATGACTAAAACTCTAGTCATTGATCTATCATTCTCCATTTCCCTCTTCCGCCAACCTCTGGAAACCACCGTTCTCTTTTCTTTTCCTGGAGTTTGATTATTTCAGATACCTCATATAAGTAAAATCACGCAGCCTTTTTCTTTTTGTGATTTGCTTATTTCACTTAACATAATGTCCTCGAGGGCCATCCATGTTGTAGTGTGTCACAGAATTTCCTTCTTTTTAGCGCTGAATAATGTTAGGCAAATTGTTTTGAGAATCAAAAAGAAATACCCATTTGAGAACAGGATTATGGCTACAAGATCCATGCCGAAAGAGGACATTTTTCCCCCTATTTTTCAATCTATTATCTGTTGCTTTTTTTTTTCTTGACAGGTGTGAACTTCTTCTGAAAAAGCTAATTGTAATAATGATGAAATTTATCATGGGCTGTGTGTTTGCCAGGCAGTGTTCGAAATGCTTTACACACATCGCCTGGATTAACACCCTGATAACTGTACCATGTAGTAGGCAGTACCATTATTTCTGTTCTAAAAATGAGGACATCAAGGTTCAAAGACATTAGGTGACTTTCCTGAGACCAGTGTCCCACAGTTAATGTGAGACCTGAGATTCTCACCATTTACTATACTCCCAGTATTACTTTCTTAAATACCACATGCAACACTTGCTTATAGTTTGGTCAGTGTGGTGCAGAAATTGTTTAATATTCTATCAGGAACACACTCATTTTTCTCATCCTCATTTTCTTGGCTGTATTGCTAGCTGCCCCCTCCCTCCCACCACCATACTTTGTGTTGGATATATACGACTCTTCACAAATCTTCCTCTGGCCTCTTATTTCTTTCATTGCCTCTTTTCTTTTCTTTGTCTTTCAGTGGTAGAAATGTAAAACCATTACAAGCACAATGCAGCTTGAGCTCTAAGAATTAAATCATAAAAAAAAAAATAGACTTGTGTGAGAGGTACTCTTGGGGGTTAGTAACAGCTGGTTTAACAAAGAAGCAGCTGTATGGAAAAAGGTTGTCTAAAGAAAGTATTTTTAGTCCTTTAGGATTTTCATCTTATTTTTGGAACTTTAGCATTAGTTATATTCTATACCATATGTCATGGAAATTTATATTTTGCAGCTGATTCCCAGCTTAAGACCATTCTGAACTGTCCCAGAGCCCTCCTGGAGGGAAGGTGGCAACAATAAGACTGACGGATTTCTTTAGCACCAAAGGCCAAGTTCTTATGCTCATACACATGGTCTATAGAGGAGCTGGTGAGGTCAAAGTCTCATCTGGTAACAAAGTCCTTCCAGAAGCATTGATTATTCAAAGAAAACATCAAATCAGCTACTAGACGATGTTAGTACTGTGACCACAGTAGTGAAAGGCTGCTCCACTCTAAAATCATTTTTAATGATTATTATTATCACCATTTGTTGTAATATATAATCTCATTTAATACTCCCAACAATTTTATGAATTTATAATCCCCGTTTTATATGTTATCAAATTAAATCTCAGGTAAAGTATTCTGCATAGGTTTAAAAGGCTTATACATAGCAGAGCTGGGATTTGATTCCAAAACCCTCTCCTGTCTTCAAAGCCTATAAAACTAAGCTTTCTGTTCAGATGCATCTGGAAAAGTTTCCTTACTTACAAAGTGAGACATAAGAGAAGACATTTTCTGGTGCCAGAGACTTCCTGTTTCTCCTCAATATTCATCTTCCCCCTTATTCTTTGTTAGTAAATTCCTAATTTTTAACTGGACATGTTGCTGTCCTGCTATCAACCCACAAATCACAGACCAATTTCCTTGCTGTTAAGTTGGCTTTATGGTTGAGTTTTACTCAGTGAGATGGGAGTAGAAGCTTTGGGTGCATTTCAAGAACCTGCCCCCACCAAAGACCAGGGGTATATCTATTTTCTTCCTTCCTCCTTGCATTCCTGCTTAGAGGGTAGGTAAAACAGTTGGCTCTCCAGAAGTCATGTTCACGACTGAGGATAGGGTGGGGCCTCACCCTGGGGATGAGAGAAGTACAGAGCTGGCAGAAATCTGAGTCTGACAACTTCATGGAGACAAATCAGACTAACCCTTACTCCAGATTTCTTCTATACAAAAAAATAAATTTTTGTCTCTTTAAGCCATTATTATTTGGGTTATTTCAGCTATTGCCATTAAATCTACTCCTAATAAACTCTTACTTCTGTAGGTTTTTTCATGACTGCAAGTCATAGAATGTAACTTAGGTAGTCTTTTTGCAACCATGAACACATAAGTACTACGTTAAGGATGACAAAAGAGATGTAAAATTCCTAGTCTTTGAGGGCGTTATCGAAGTGCAGAGTTGAGCATTTCTGGAGCTACCCTACTTCTGGAATTTATTACGTGAGATAATAAATCTTTGCTTTTTTTTTAAATTTAGTTAGGTGAAGGAAGTCTGTCATTTGTAGGTGAATGCATCATTTTTTTTTTTATGTTTCTTTATTTATTTTAGAGAAAGAGTGAGCAGGGGAGGGGTAGAGAGAGAGAGGGAGATAGAGTATCGGAAGTGAGCTCTGTGCTGACAACCAAGAGCCAGATGCAGGGCTTGAACTCATGAACCATAAGATCATGACCTGAGCCAAATTCAGACACTTAACTGAGTCACCCAGGCACCCCTGTAGGTGAATGTGTTTTTAATGCCACATTACTATATATAGAATAAAATACAACCTTCTTACCCAAATCTCTATGACCTCATTAACTTAGTTCATGCCTACCTTTCCTACCATCACATGTCACTTGCTCACTGTACTGCAGGAGAGCTTTTGTTTTCTTTTTCTGTGTCCTTTTTCTGTGTCCACCTAGAACACTGCCTGATACATAAATACCTATGGATTGAGTTAGTGGATGGATAGTGTTTCCCAGAAGTGATTATTTTGTTAGATTTTTTTTTTTCTGAATTACTCTGGTTTTTCTTCCCATGTGAGCCTTTAAGTTTGAAAGCATCATTGAAATTATTAATGCTTTGGGGCGCCTGGGTGGCGCAGTCGGTTAAGCGTCCGACTTCAGCCAGGTCATGATCTCGCGGTCCGTGAGTTCGAGCCCCGCGTCAGGCTCTGGGCTGATGGCTCAGAGCCTGGAGCCTGTTTCCGATTCTGTGTCTCCCTCTCTCTCTGCCCCTCCCCCGTTCATGCTCTGTCTCTCTCTGTCCCAAAAATAAATAAACGTTGAAAAAAAAAAAAAAGAAATTATTAATGCTTTATTTCTGTAGTCCCCAACACTCCTTCTCTTCTCTATCACTTCACTTTCCCCTTCATTCTTTGTTTTTATTTAACTTCCGGTTAACATACAGTGTTATATTAGTTTCAGGTATAAAATTTAGTGATTAAATACTTCATACAACACCCATTGCTCATCACAACAAATGCTCTTCTTAATCCCCATCACTCATTTAGCCCACCCCCTGGCCACCTCTTCTCTAGCAAACCACAGTTCTCTATAGTTAAGAGTCTGTTTCTTGATTTGCCTTTTCCCCCCCCTTATGTTCATCTGTTCTGTTTCTGAAATTCCATATGTAAGTGAAATCGTATGGTATTTGTCATTCTCTGACTTACTTCTCTTAGTATAATACACTCTAGTGTCATCCACGTCCATGCAAATGGCAAGATATCATTCTTTTTATGGCTGAGTAATATTCCATTGTATATTTGTACCACCTTTTCTTTATCCATTCATCAGTCGATGGACATATGGGCTCTTTCCATAATTTGACTATTGTTGATAATGCTGTCACAACCATTAGGTTGCATGTATCCCTTTGAATCAGTATATTTGTATCCTTGGGTAAATACCTAGTTGTGCAATTGCTGAATCATAGGGTAGTTTTATTTTTAACTTATTAAGGAATCTCCATGCTGTCTTCCACAGTGGATGCACCAGATTGCATTCCCATCAACAGTGTGGGAGGGTTCCTCTTTCTCCACATCCTGGCCAACATCTGTTGTTTCCTGTATTGTTAATTTTAACAATTCTGATAGGTGTGAGGTAATATCTCTTTGTAGTCTTTATTTGTATTTCCCTGATGATGAGTGATGTTGATCATCTTTTCTTGTGTCTGTTAGCCATCTGGATGTCTTCTTTGGAAAAATGTCTATTCATATCGTCTGCCCATTTCTTCACTGGATTATTTGTTTTTTTGGGTATTGAGTTTGATAACTTCTTTATATATTTTGGATACTAATGCTTTGTCAGATATGTCATTTGCAAATATCCTCTTCCCTTCTGAAGGTTGTCTTTTAGTTTTATTGTTTCCTTTATTGTGCAGAAGATTTTTATCTTAATGAGTCTCAATCATTTATTTTCACTTTTGTTTCCCTT
This sequence comes from Leopardus geoffroyi, assembly GCF_018350155.1. Lineage (NCBI taxonomy): Eukaryota > Metazoa > Chordata > Mammalia > Carnivora > Felidae > Leopardus > Leopardus geoffroyi. The sequence goes on along the minus strand of NC_059334.1, from coordinate 51,327,939 downwards.
GCCTCAGAAGAGTTGCTCTGGCTGATGTCAATGAGGTTGCTGCCTGTGTTCTCCTCTAGGATTTTGATGGTTTCCTGTCTCACATTTAGATCTTTCATCCATTTTGAATTTATTATGTGTGGTGTAAGAAAGTGCTCCAGGTTCATTCTTTGGCATGTTGATGTCCAGTTTTCCCCAACTGTCTTTTTGCATTGGATATTCTTTCCTGCCTTGTTGAAAATGAGTTGACTATACAGTTACAGGTCCATTTCTGGGTTTTCTGTTATGTTTCACTGATTTATATGTCTGTTTTAATTCCATTACCATACTGCCTTGATCACTACAGCTTTGTAATATTCCTTGAAGTCCAGAATGGTGGTAATGCCTCCAGCTTGGCTTTGCTTTTTGTTTTCAAGATTGCTTTGGCTATTCAGGTTCTTTCTGTGGTTCTATACAAATTTTAGGATTGTTTGTTCTATCTCTGTAAAAATTGCTGCTGGTATTTTGATAGGGATTGCATTAAATATGTAGATCACTTTGGGTAGTACAGACATTTTAACAATATTTGTTCTTCCAATCCATAAGCATGGAATGTTTTTCCATTTCTTTGTCTCATCCTCATTTTCTTTCATCAGTGTTTTACAGTTTTCACAGTACAGATCTTTTACCTCCTTGGTTAGGTTTTTCCTAGGTATCTTATGGTTTTTGGTGCAATTATAAATGTAATCAATTCCTTGATTTCTCTTTCTGCTGTTTCATTAATCGTATATAGAAATGCAACAGATTTCTGTACATTAACTTTGCATCCTGCAATTTTACTCTATTCATGTATTCTAGCAATTTTTTTTGGTAGAATCTTTTGGGTTTTCTACTTAGAGTATCATGTCATCTGCACATAGTGAGTGAAAGTTTGATTTCTTCCTTGCTGATTGGGATGCCTTTTATTTCTTTTTGTTGTCTGCTGAAGCTAGGGCTTCCAGTACTATGTTAAATAACAGTGGTGGGAGCAGACATCCCTGTCTTGTTACTGACGGCAGAGAAAAAGCTCTCAGTTTTCCCCTGTTAAGGATGATATTAGCTGTGGGTCTTTTGTATCTGGCCTTTATGATGTTGAGGTATGTTCCCTCTATCCCTACTTTGTTGGGGGTTTTTAATCAAGAATGGATGCTCTACTGTGTCACATGTTTTTTCTGCAACTACTGAGAGGATCATATGGTTCTTACCCTTTCTTTTATTAATATGGTGTATCATGTTGATTGATTTGCACATATGGAACCACCCTTGCAACCAAGGAATAAATCCCTCTTGATCATGATGAATGATTCTTTTAATGTGCTTTTAGATTTGATTTGCTAGTATTTTGTTGAGAATTTTTGCATCCATTTTCATCAGGGATAATGGCCTATAGTTCTCTTTTTTAGTGGGGTCTTTGGTTTTGGAATCAAGGTAATACTGGCCTCGTAGAAGGAGTTTGGAAGCTTTCATTCCATATCTATCTTCTGGAACGTTTTGAGAAGGGTAGGTATTAACTCTTCTTTAAATGTTTGGTAGAACTCTCCTGGGAAGCCATCCGGCCTTGGACTTTTGTTTGTTGGGAGATTTTTGATAACTGTTTCAATTTTTTTTGCTGGTTATCAGTCTGTTCAAGTTTTCTATTTCTTCCTGTTTCAGTTTTGGTAGTTTATGTGTTTCTAGAAATTTAACCATTTCTCCCAGATTGCCTAATTTGTTGGCATATAATTTCTCATAATTATTTGTATTTCTGTGGTATTGGTTGTGATCTCTCTCATTTGTGATTTTATTTATTTGGGTCCTTTCTCTTTTCTTTTTGATAAAACTGACCAGGAGTTTAACAATTTCATTAATTCTTTCAAAGAACCAGCCATTAGTATTGTTGATCTGTTTTTTTGTTTCTATATCATTTATTTCTGCTGTAATCTTTATTATTTCCCTTCTTCTGCTGGCTTTGGCTTTATCTGCTGTTCCTTTTCTAGCTCCTTTAGGTGTAAGTTTAGGTTGTATATTTGGGACCTATCCTGCATCTTGAGATAGGACTGAATTGCAATATACTTCCTTCTTAGGACTACCTTTGCTGCATCCCAAAGTTTTTGGACTTTTGGGTTTTCATTTTCATTTGCTTCCATGTATTTTTTATTCCTTTAATTTCCTACTTAATCCATTCATTCTTAGTAGGTATGTTCTTGAGAGCTTTCCAAATTTTTTCTTGTGGTTGACTTCAAGTTTCAAAGCATCATGATCTGAAAATATGCATGATATTAGATCAATCTTTTTGTAATTGTTAAGGGCTCATTTGTGACCCAGTATGTGACCTATTCTGGATGTTTCATGTGCACTTGAAAAGAATGTGTATTCTGCTTTAGGATGAAATGTTCTGAATATATCTGTTAAGTCCGTCTGGTCTAGTGTGGCAATCAAAGCCATTGATTGTTGATTTTCTGCTTAGGTGATCTGTCCATTGTTGTAAGTGGGGTGTTAAAGTCCCCACTATTATTGTATTATTATCAATGAGGTTTTTTATGTTTGTTATTAATTGATTTTTATATTTGGGTGTTTCAAGTTAGGGGCATAAATATTTATAGTTGGTTAGATCTTGTTGGATAGACCCCATTGTTTGAAGTAGTGCCTTTCTTCATCTCTTATTGCAGTCTTTGGTTGAAAGTCTAGTTTGTCTAATATAAATATTGTTGCTCTGGCTTTCTTTTGACGTTCATTTGCATAAGTGGTTCTCCATCCCCTCACTTTCAACCTGAAAGTGTCTTTAGGTCTAAAGTGAGTCTCTTACAGGCAACATTATAGATGGGTATTGTTTTTTTAATCCATTCTGACACCTATGTCTTTTGTTTGGAATATTTAGTCTGTTTACATTGAAAGTAATTATTGATAGATAGGAATTTAGTGCCATTCAATTAATTGTTTTGACATTATGTCTAGAGATTTTCTCTGTTCCTTTCTAGTCTTTGTTGCTTTTGATCTTTCTTTCCCACTCAAAGAGTCCTCTTTAATGTTTCTTCCTAGGATGGTTTAGTGGTCATGAACTCCTTTAGTATTTGTTTGACTGGAAAGCTCTTTATTTCACCTTCTCTTTTTTTTAATATGAGATTTATTAACAAATTGATTTCCGTACAACACCCAGTGCTCATCCCAACAGGTGCCCTCCTCGATACCCATCACCCACCCTCCCCTCCCTTCCACCCCCCCCCCCATCAACCCTCAGTTTATTCTCAGTTTTTAATTTTTTTTCAACGTTTATTCATTTTTGGGACAGAGAGAGACAGAGCATGAACGGGGGAGGGGCAGAGGGAGAGGGAGACACAGAATCGGAAACAGGCTCCAGGCTCTGAGCCATCAGCCCAGAGCCTGATGCGGGGCTCGAACTCACGGACCGCGAGATCGTGACCTGGCTGAAGTCGGACGCCTAACCGACTGCGCCACCCAGGCGCCCCTATTCTCAGTTTTTAAAAGTCTCCTATGGTTTTACTCTCTCCCTCTCTAACTTTTCCTTCCTCTCCCCCATGCTCTTCTAAGTTTCTCAGGATCCACATAAGAGTGAAAACATATGGTATCTGTCTTTCTCTGTAGGACTTATTTCACTTAGCATAACGTTCTCCATTTCCATCCACGTTGCTACAAAAGGCCAGATTTCATTCTTTCTCATTGCCACATAGTATTCCATTGTGTATATAAACCACAATTTCTTTATCCATTCATCAGTTGATGGCCATTTAGGCTCTTTCCATAATTTGGCTATTGTTGAGAGTGCTGCTATAAACATTGGGGTACAAGTGCCCCTGTGCATCAGTACCCCTGTATCCCTTGGGTAAATTCTTAGCAGTGCTATTGCTGGGTCATAGGGTAGATCTATTTTTAATTTTTTGAGGAACCTCCACACTGTTTTCCAGAGCGGCTGCACCAATTTGCATTCCCACCAACAGCGCAAGAGGGTTCCTGTTTCTCCACATCCTTGCCAGCATCTGTAGTGTCCTCATTTGTTCATTTTGGCCACTCTGACTGGCGTGAGGTGGTATCTGAGTGTGGTTTTGATTTGTATTTCCCTGATGAGGAGCGACGTTGAGCATCTTTTCATGTGCCTGTTGGCCACCTGGATGTCTTCTTTAGAGAAGTGTCTATTCATGTTTTCTTCCCATTTCTTCACTGGATTATTTGTTTTTCGGGTCACCAAACTCCACACCCGAAAAACAAATAATCTTTATCTCACCTTCTATACTGAATGATAGCCTTGCTGGAATAGGGTATTCTTGGTTACATATTTTTCCCATTCAGCACGTTGAATGTATTATGCCACTCTTTTCTTGCCTGCCAAGTTTCTGTCGAGAGATCTGCTGGTAACCTTATTTGTTTTCCCTTGTAAGTTAGGGACTACTTTGGTCTTGCTGCTGTTAGGATTTTTTTTGTATCTATATTTTGCAAATTTAACTACAGTATGTCTTAGCGTTGGCCTGTTTTTGTAGATTTTGATGGGAGTTCTCTTGTGCCTCCTGGTTTTGGATGTCTATTTCCTTCCCCAAGTTAGGGAAGTTTTTAGTTATAATTGCCTCAAATAAACTTTCTGCCCCCTTTTTCTGTCATCTTATTGAAGGGAATAAATGAGGACTGGGCCTTCATGGGTCCCAATATCACCTCAAAGTGCCTTTTCCAGATGGTATGGAGTCACTGAGTTGCCTAAGTCTACATTCCTGATCCAATATTTTTCTTTCCCTCTTCTTTTCACCTTCATTATTTTCCATAATTTTATCTTCTCTATCACTTACTCATTTCTCTGCTTCTTCCATTCTTGTGGTCATTACATCCAGTTGGTTTTGAATCTTATTTATTCAATTTTTTCATTTCATCCTGATTAGTTTTTAGGTCTTTTATCTCTGTGGTAAGGGACTCTCTGGTGTCTTCTGTGCTTTTCTCAAGCCCACCTAGTATCCTTATGATTGTTGCTTTAAGTTCTGGATCAGGCATATTACTTATATCTGTTTCGATTAGATCCCTGGCCATGACCTTTTCTTGTTCATTCTTTTGAGATGAATTCCTCCACCTTGGAATTTTGTCTAGGTCTCTATCTTCTTCTGTGTTAGGAAAGCCTCTTATATTTCCTGCTCCTGAGAGTGATGGCTTTATGAAGAGATGGTCACATACTGTCCAGGGCTGGGCACTTTAGGAAGTGTCTCTGGTGTATGCTGTGTGTACTCTGCTGGGTTTTGTCTACTCTTTCCCTCAGGTCAGTCCTCTGCAGAATTTCTCCTCACCTCCAGGGGGAGCGTTTGGACCTTGGCCAGAGCGTGGCGAGTTTTAACTAGGTATGTTCTGGTCTGCTTGTCAAAAGACAGCTGATGCTATTTCCACTAGAGCTGAAGCTTTGCAAAACTCTGTAGTCAGTAGACATGGTACATGCATGGGATTTGTGCTTGCCTTCTGGGGGAGAGGCCCACCGCACTGGTTCTCAAGCACGCTTGCTGGAGAAAAGCCTCGCCAGCAGAGTGTGGGCAGTGGAGCTTTGTGTAAGCAGTTGAGGCTGCCACTGTTGGCACTGTGCTGAGTACTGAAGTTGATTTATGCTGAGAATGTGGGAAGAGAAATGGTACCTGCGGCTCTTTTGTCCCTGGAGAGCCAATGCCACCTCTCCCAGATGTGTTCCAAGAAGGGGGAACTGTCTCTCTCAGTGCCTCCTAGGGCTTCCTCAGATCGTGCCATTTGCCACCCGACCCCCCATGCTCTCTGCCCTCCTCCGCAGGAGCAGTGCTGCACCCATTAGAATCCACACTAGACACACTACAGACCTCTACAACTCTGGTCTTTGAGCCCTATTAGTTGTAAAAACAAACAAACAAAAAACAGGACAAACAAAAAACCTCACACAGATTAGCCTCTCTTGTTTTCTTGGTCATTGGCTTTGGGGAAGTGTTTTCCTCGTGCATTCCCCTGTGTGCTCCTCTCTCTCGCCTCTCTCTCTCTGTGACCAGGACTCCCTCCCCTCCTCACTACCTGCTATCCATTTCTCCCCCCCAAACCCAGTCCTTCCACCTCCTGCCTTCCACAGTGTGGCCTCTTCTCTTCCTCTGGTTCTGCAGTTTGTTTTGTCAGTCCTCATATTGATTCCTTGGGTTTTCAGAATGATTTGATATTCATCTAGCTGTGTTCGAGGGACCAGGCAATCCTGGTCCTCCTACTCCTCCATCTTTGCTCCAAGGACTCTCGCGCATTCTTAAATGCAGACAGTGATCGTATCAATCTAGCAAAATTGGGGCTTTAGTATACACCTGATGGAGTTAGATGAGAGTTATTTGGAATGTTCCTAGACTTACACTTAAAACATGTCACAAAATCTTACAAATCCAGGAAAACGGAATTCAAAACCTCAGAGAATTCCTTCCTTTAAGGTGAAAATATGTTCCCATCTGGGTGAAACTAAAAGTGATCAGTGCTTCCAGCTGTAAAACTATTGATTAATCCCTTTCCTATTTGTCCTTATGGCCTGGTAAGGCTGGGGACAGGAATATGCCTTCCCAGATGCTATTATATAGCCCAAGTGCCTCATTTTTTCTTGGCTCTGATTTAAAAACTACTTTGTTCCTGTTAGACACTCTGATAAAGAAATCAAACCTCACACATTCAAGCCTCCCACAGCAGCACTTCATCACTTTGTAGGAGCTAAGAACTATCGTTGTGGGAAAGCATTGCTCTGTGCTGCTATCACCCTGGCCGCTTTTAGGTGGCCTGGCTCACCACTCCCCAAACTCAGCTCCCATAGGCTAGGCAGCAGATGACTATACTGACTTGAAAATACTTTAGAAATAATGGTACCAGATTGATACAGGGGTTTTCATATTAGTGCCAGTTTCCTTCTTTGGCAGATCACTGCTTTGCAAGCAATATGTATTAAGAGGTGACCTAAGGCTTTTGCAATCATTATCTCCCCTTCAGTTCTCAAAAACAAAACAAACTTTGAGATAGGCACTTTTGTTCTGTATTTAATACAAGGAGATTGTTATTAATAATCATCGTTCAGTGGTGCCTGGGTAGTTCAGTCGGTTAAGCATTTGACTCTTGATTTTGACTCAGGTTATGATCTCACAATTCGTGAGTTTAAGCCCCACATCAGGCTCTGTGCTGGTGGTGCGGAGCCTGCTTGGGATTCTCTCTCTATCCCTCTCTTTCTTTCCCTCCCCTGCTCACGTTGCATGCGTTTGTTCGTTCTCTCTCTCTCTCAAAATAAATAAAAGAATAATCCTGCAGAATTTTTTCCGTTTGCCCTTCCACATCTACTCTCTATCTGCTCAGTGCCTTGGGAGGCTGCCTCTGGTCTGCATCGTGGGCTCCCATGTCCTGTGACTTTCAGCTGGCTTCAAAAGGGAAACACTGGCAGGAGATCAGAGGGTAGGAAAAAGCGTGGGTGGAGTATTTATTCTTCTGACACTTTCTTGCCAGGTTTCACAGAGCTCTTGTAACTTGTTTCCACCCAGCGCACTAGGGGATAGTAGCAATATCCTTCATTTGACAGGGTTGTTATGTTCCTTGTTTATTTTTTTGTAATCCTCCTACAAGTTTCTAAATAATCTCTTTCTGAAACGCTCTTCAGTCACTTCAGTCATTTGTCTCCTGCTAAGACATGACTGATAGATTAGTCCCAGGTCTAGAGAGTAAGCGGTTAGTGGCAGAGCTGAGGTGACTTTTAGTCTGTCTGATTCCAAACCTGTGAGTTTATTCATGAAGTGTGAGTTTCTTCTTTCTCCTTCCTTTCTTCCTCTCCCAGGTGAGGAGAGGACTCATTTTGTCTAATTATGAGAAGAGTTGAATGCCATCTTTTCGTAAACAATATATTGCTTTCCTTAGATGAAAGGAGGGAGGGAAGGAAGGCAGGTGTAGAAGGGAGGTAGGGAAGGAAGGTGGGAAGTAAGGAAGGGAAGAACAAAAGAAGGAAGAAGGAAAGATGGGGTTCTACTGCACAAAAAACAAGAACAAGAGATACCTGAATATTATACAGAGTATAGTTGACCTACTTCCAGAAACACATGTTTGGAACAAAAAAGAAAAACTGGAAACTCATAAACAGAAGGAAGTAATTAAATATTCATTTTAAAATTTCTAAAATGTAAATTGTTTAACACTCATTACCTACTGGATTTAATAATATTACAGGATCACTGATGAGACTCAGTAGCAGCCACCCATCCATTTCCTAGTTTTTATTTCCATTTTCCAGTTAAATACTTCGCATGTAAGCTCTATAAATAACAGAGACTGTATAATTTAGGTACCAGAAATGGATGCTTAATGTTCCATTAAATTAGAAACTGAAGCAGTGTGATTTGGGCTGTGCCTTGCTGGCCAGAAATAAACAGAATCTAGAGAGATTACAGACACGTTTTGCTAGGTGCTTCAAGATTTGCCCGTCGTTCTAAGAAGAAATATCAATGTATATCATTTGGAAGTGTATTGGATGTTAAGTTAAAACTGTGTGACTGCATGTGACTTCACATGTTGCCACAGCAGTAAGGTTGTACTAGAATTGTTTTGCAGTTGTGGGTTCTAGATAGTAACAGAAATTTCATGCTAGGCTATTAGGGAGCAATATGGTAGAAATCAAGAGAGCATGCATCTGGGGTTTTATAATCTTTCATATGTGGGTTTGATTTCTCTCTCAAACATTTACTGAAGACCTTTGAGCTGAATACCTTTGGGCAGATCATTTAAATTCTCTGAGTTTCAGATTCTTCATCAGTCAGATGGACATAATAATGTCGACTTTGTGGATTGACTTTTAAGATTATATTGATATAAACTAATTAACACACAGCCTTAACACTTAACACAGCATGATCAATTATTGCTAGTATTTCCTGATTCTAAGGACTTTTCCAGCTTTCATGTTGCATGACTCTAATTTTCAACAAGCTGGAATACAGAGAAATATCATCCTGTTAGGCTCTTTTGTTCCCTGTTCCCTTTTTTCTCTCACTATACTCTTAGTTATCCGTTTGCCCCACTATTTTAACTCAGGCCTCACACTATGGGACTAACTAGTTCTTGCCCGAGGCAGGAAGCACTAACTAAACAAGTGACTCAAAAGAGGTGAAGAGCAAGCTGCCTGTGACTCTGATCCCCTATACCTGTTACTTGGACCTTTGTGCAGATAGCTAGATGCGTCATCTTGAGCTTCTGACACCTTTTTTGCTTGGGACCATTTCTTGATTTCCTTAAGTTTTATTTCCAAGCTGCCTACCTTTTTCCTTCTGTGCTTCCTTTTCACGGAAGCATATGGTAGAGGTTGTAATCAAGGCATCTAGTGATAGATAATACTAGTCAGGAAGCAGAAAGAAAAAGATGTATTTGAGGCACCTGGAGGGCTCAGTTGATTAAGCGTCTGACTCTTGATTTCCGCTCAGGTCATGAGCTCACTGTTCGTGAGTTCTAGCCCCATGTTTGGCTCTGTGCTGACAACATGGAACCTGCTTGGGATTCTCTCTTTCCCTCTAACTGCCTCTCCCCCTCTGTACATGCGCTCCTGGTGGGTGTGTGGGTGTGTGTCTCTCTCTCTCAAAATAAACTTTGGAAAAAAAAAAAAAAAGCCTGACTTCTCCAGGCTTTGATTTGTAAAAGCCCAAACTCATTCCCATGACTCTAGGAGAACACTTTAATTATAGAGCAGTACACATTTCCCTTATTTCACTATAAGGGAGAAAAAAGCAAGGGTGAAGGAGGGACGATTCTAAGAGAACAGCCAGATCCGAGGAGGCCATAGCAATTGGAATGAGGAGTTGTCTATAAGAAGTCACCACAAGAGATATTGTTTGATCACCAAGGCAGAAGTCGGAGCTGAGTTATTCATCCCATCTGCAAGGTCAGAGCAGTAGGTTTGTCTCACACCGTCCTCAATATGATCTTGATACAAGCCACTCCCATCTCTCTTCCAGGATAATCCTCTACATGTTATCCTCTCTCTGTCCTCTATTTTCAACACTATTGTCTTTATGGTCTCCTTTCTTCCTCTTTGTAAGTGTATCAAAGTTCCATAAACAAAATTGGATGAAGAGGAGTTCAGGTTTGAGCATGTTGGTTTTGCTGTGCTCGTGGAACACCAGACCTGAGGTGGGCAGCAGCCTGTAGCTTAATTACCCAAAATTTTGTTTTCATTTTATCTTCCACTCTAGCAACTGCTTTTCTTTCTTTATATTTAACACTCTATGATTCCATTCATGCTCTCATTCTTCCTTCAAACTTGTCATCTTGTGGCTTAACATTTCTTAAAGGAGAAGATACTGCAGTCCTTATCTTATTGGACGCTTTTTGTTGTCTTTCACCCTACAGGCAACTCTGCTTTTTGGGTACTCTTTTACTGTACTTTCTGTTGCATCAAAATCTCCAGTTCTTACCTCAATTGTACTTTCCCAGGCTTGTTAATAGACATTCCTTCCTTCTACTGCCCCACTAATGTTCATGCTCCCAAGTGTACCACTGATTCACAAACCAATACCTCCAGCCATCCCTTGATTTTGAATGTTACTAAACAAATTCCTGCTACACTTTTATAGTTAGATGCCCCATTGACACGTGAATCTCAACTGTCTACACTTGAATTCTCCGTCTTCTCTTACACTTTTGTTCTCTCTTATGTGTCCTTTATCTCTGTTATAGACGAGAGACCTAATTTTCCTATATTTTCCAAGAGACCTAATACTTCATATATTTTGTAAGCATTTCATGGATATTGGAATATAATTATTTATCTATTTTAGGTACAAATTTAATCTACAAATGGTTACCATTTTCCTGGTTACCTAAGGCAGAAACTTTGGAAATAAACTGGATCTCTTTGATCTCTTTATTCTCCTCCCCCTCCCTTATAATTACAGTTTCACTAAGTTTATCTTGTGTCTGTGTGTGCATGCGTGTGTATGTGAATATATATGTACATATATGCATATTCGTGTACATATGTGTATGACCCCCACCAATCCATTGACCACTTCATGAAGAAAGTCATCTGTCTACCGTACAATCTGTTTTTGTCATTATAGATTTCAAAGATTTTCCTTGTCAAGACCCCTTTTAAAAATTACCCATCACTGAATAAAATTTGAGCTCCTTGACATGACAGCGAAAGGTTTTCCATGACCTGGTTCTTTTGGCGCCTCCTTGCTTTTCAGTACATCAAGCTGCTTTCATTTCCCCCCAAACACAATTATGTTTCTTGCTGCCTGCCTTTCCGCATTGTGTTCCTTCTAACTAGAATTCCTTTGATCTTTATTTTAGCTGATTCCTAAAATAACATTATTAGTTACAAATGTTTTCTCCTTAATTGCTGCTTTATACCAGGACTGTGCTGCTTATTTTACACAAATTATGTCTATTTTACTATTAGGCTTATTTCAAAAATGAAGTTACTGAAGTTCACAGAGATTAAGGAAATTGCCCAAGCTCTATAACTGGCAGACTTAGGGCTCAAACCCAAGTATACCTGATTCCGAAGTCTTTATCATTAAACCCTGCACCAAGCTGCCTCTCCTCATTTTTGTGCAGCTCAAGATCTTGGTCAGAGCTGATGTTCAATGAACTTAGCTCTGAACGGAAGATGGTTAGAATCTGCCATTTGCGATGACAAGTAAGTGCTACTTTGTCATTGTAGGCTTATTTGACCTATGCATTGACCTACACGCGTTCTCTCCCTGCCACTTGCAGTCAGCCGACGCTCTCATCAAGGCATCTTGAAAATAGAAAGTATCAATGTGGTTTTTAAAGAAGCCATGCTAGGCTGTGGACGAGTGGGAATTTCATGGTCATTATTTGTTTATACGTCTCAAATGTATTAGCATAAGGATTAGTTAAATAATAACCATAATAATGCCATGTGGGGAGCATACTTGATTTTTTTTCTAATTTGATTTGTTCTTCGATTTTGATTTTGATTTTTTTCTTTTTGAAAGAATATGTTGATATTTTCCAAGAGACCTAATACTTCATATATTTTGTAAGCATTTCATGGATATTGGAATATAATTATTTATCTATTTTAGGTACAAATTTAATCTACAAATGGATAGATCTATTAGGTCAAGCTTAAACTGTACCAACACTGACCACCAGAAATATGTGAGTCATATGTTAATTTTAAAATTTCTAGTAGCCACATTAAAAGAAAAGTAAACAGGTGGGTGCACCTGGGTGGCTCAGTTGGTTGACTGGCCGACTCTTGGTTTCAGCTCAGGTCACGATCTCACGGTTGGTGGAATTGAGCCCTGCGTCCAGCTCCTCACTGACAACGCAGAGCCTGCTTGGGATTGTCTCCTTGCCTCTCTGCCCCAGCCATCCCCAGCTCATGTTCTCTCTCTGTTTCTTTCTTTGTCTGTCTGTCTGCCCCTCTCTCTCTCTCTCAAGTAAATAAACTTAAAAATGAACAGGTGAAATCAATTAAAAAAAATTTTTTTTAACATTTATTTATTATTGAGAGACAGAGCAGGGGAGGGGCAGAGAAAGAGGGAGACACAGAATCCAAAGGAGGTTCCAGGCTCTGAGCTGTCAGCACAGAGCCCGACATGGGGCTCAAATTCACAAACCGCGAGATCATGACCTGAGCCGAAGTTGGCCGTTTAACCAACTGAGCCACCCAGGCACCCCAGGTGAAATCAATTTTTATAATATATTTTATTTTACCCAATCTATCCAAAATATTATTCTTTCAGCATTCAATCCATATAAAAATAAATGTTTTTATGTTATTTTTCTTTTTTACTGTCATTAAAATTCAGGTGTGGGGTTACACTTACAGCACATCTCAATTTGAATTAACCACATGTCAAGCACTCAATAGCCACATGTGTCCAGTGGCTACTGTAATGGATAGCATACCCTATACCCTTATACTTATTTTGTTTTCTAATCAATATATTGATTTGAGAGAAGCCTGTAGAATCTCCCATTAATGGATTTCTGTCAGTTTTTATAACATTTTTCTAATAATTTTTACATCCTATGTTTTGAAACCATGTTGTAAAATGAATAAAGGTGGATTATACTTTTCTTCAATATGAAATATCTCCCCCTTGTCCTGTTATTTGTGTTTGAGGTCTTGAATTTCAGCTTGATATTAATATTTACACTTGGGGCGCCTGCGTGGCTCAGTCGGTTGAGCGTCTGACTTCAGCTCAGCTCACGATCTCACAGTCCGTGAGTTCGGGCCCTGCGTCGGGCTCTGTGCTGACAGCTCGGAGCCTGGAGCCTGCTTCGGATTCTGTGTCTCCCTCTCTCTCTCTCTGCCGCTCCCCCACTCATACTCTGTCTCTGAAAAATGAATAAGCCTTAAAAAAATATTGCCACTAACTCCTTGTTTTTGTGATTTTCATATGTTTATTATATCTATCATCCCTGCACATTCCACATTTCTTTGTTATTTTTAAAGTGTATTTCCACTAAAAGAATAGGATGGGATTTTTTAATATAATCTGAGTTTTTCAACCTTTTTTTAAAATTTTATTTATTTTGAGAGAGAGAGAGAGAGAGAGAGAATCCCAAGGAGACTCCCACTGCCAGCACAGAGCCCGATGTGGGACTTGAATCCATGAACCGTGAGATCATGACATGAGCTGAAATCAAGAGTTGGACACGTAGCTAACTGAGCCACCCAGGTGCCCCTCAACCTTTTATTAGTATACTTTAATCCGTGAGTACAACTTTGATTACTCAAACATTTGAGTTATACTCACAATTTTATATTGTAGTTTCTATCTGCTTTCTTACCATTTTTGATTCTTATTTATCTTTCATTAGATTGACTTACTGGTGTTCTTTTTTTCTACCTAGTGATTGGGAGGTTTCCAGTCTTCTGTCCTTCGTACCCTTACATTTTTAACACAAAATATATAAACTTAGATTTCCCTATCAGTGCCTACAATTAGTGGGTATCTCTACACGCTTAACATGTTATCATTTCTTTTTCATTTTACCCTGTATCTGCCCTACCCTGCTACCCAGCCATCCTTTCTCCTCTCTACCTATTACATGAGGATTAGCTAGTATTTGTACATTATGTATTAATACTTGTTTTGGATTAAGTACGCATTTTGTCTCTTCGTTCATTACTGTTTCTCACCTCCCTTATTCTTTTCATTTTTTATTTTGCTGCGATACATTCTTAAACTTTAGCAAAGTTCGTGGATGACCGACTTTGCAAATTTATATCTTATGGCGTTTATGAATGCTAATGTGGCTGGATGTAAAACTCTAAACTCCTTTTCTCTCAGAACTCTAAAGCTCATTTCCCACTGCCTTCTAATGTCTAAATCTATAAGGAATCTGATATTTATCTGATTCTACTTCTTTTGTAAATAAGCTGCTTTTCTTCCTTTTGAAATCTTTGAGAATATTTTCTTTACATTTGAGTATCTGAAATTTATCAGTATACTTTTCTATTATCTGTGTATCTACATGTCTATCTCTGTGTTTATCCCATTCTTCCCGTTTTGGCTCTTGGTGATATTTTTCTTTTTTTCTTCCTTTTTTTTATGTTTATTTTTGAGAGAGAGAGACAGAGACAGAGACAGACAGACCAAGAGCAGGGGAGGGGCAGGGAGAGAGGGAGACACAGAATCTGAAACAGGCTCCAGGCTCTGAGCTGTCAGCACAGAGCCCGATGTGGTGCTCGAACCCACGAACCATGAGATCATGACCTGAGCCAAAGTCGGATGTTCAACTAAGCCACCCAGGCACCCCTCTTGGTGAGATTTTTCTGTCACTTTCTTTAGCTTGAAAAAAATGATCATCTTTTAATTAGTCCTCTCACCATTTTCGAATGCTTATGTTTTGGAACTCCTTTAGACAGATATTGGACCCATGGAATAATTTCCCACAAGTCTTTATTTTCTCCATTAGTTGTCTATTATTTTGTCTATCTGCATTGTCTCCTAAAGGAAATTAACTTCACTTTAATTTTCAGATAACAAATTTTATCCTCAGCCATGGCTCTAAATATTTTACATTTTTGGGAGTTATGTTTTTTTTTTTAATTTCTAAGAATGCTAGCTTATTTTTAATAGCTTAGTTTGCATTGCAATATAGTTTTATATTATGACTATAATATATTTTCAAATTTCTCTGAGAAATAGAGTTAGTTTTAAGTTCTTTCCTATTTGCTAATTTATCTCTAATCAGTTCTGTTAATTGACCAAAACCTTTCCCTTTTATCTGTTTTCTCCCTTTTGGGTGTCTGATGATTCTTCTAATATATACACATGAATTAATTTAGCATCTAATTAATTAGAAAGAGACTGCTTAGATCTCCTTGGTGTTTGAACAAGTCTGCTTGGCCAGCAGTTGTCCCTTCCCTATATGGGAAAGGCTTCGTGTAAGTGGCATCAAATGTGGTTCCACTGAAGGGAGAGCTAGTGAAAAGCAGAGTCAAGTTTTAGACCCCTCCAATTTTCTGAGTAAGGACTTTCCTTTCTAGAAAGAGAACTCTGGAATATTTCTTCTTGGATGGGGCTGTCTGTCTTTTTTGTAACCCCTCCCTACAGTTTGGGGATTAAGAGTTACACCACGCTCTTTCATCCTTCTTTCTCAATTGCTGACATTCATGGGGAAGGTCCTGGCCGGGCGTGTTTTTGCTTACTGTGTTGTAGAGCTCATACTACTTGCTCAAGTATGTAGATTGGGGACTAGAATGAATATGAACCCCCAAAGATTCCAAATTGATCTTCATGTGAAAATGTAGCTACGCTTTTGTATTATTCACTCTTGGACTTTTGCTTTATTCTTTACAGAGCTTTGTTCATGTCTGGTAGCCTCACTTAATCATCTCAACAACTCAACAATGTGGGTAGAGCAAGAATTATTGTTCCCATTTTGCCAATAAAAACTGAAATAAAGAGAAGTAAGGAATTCACCCACAGCTGCTGTGGTGAAAACGAATCTGTTTTCTACCTTCTCAGCCATGGCTTTTCTTGACAACCAAAGCTAGAGAATCTAGAAAGAGCAATACCTTAGTTAAACAGCAACGTAACATAAACAATTCTGACAATCTGAATTAACCAAAAGGAAAAAAACTGAATCAGAGTGACCTCCTCGTAGCTTCTCTTTAGAAGATAGAGCCTGCTTTAGAACAAGGTTGGAATAATAAGGAGGATGAAAGAGAGAAAAATGAGCTTCTAAATTGGGATCCCTCAGATTTCCAGAAATATGCATGATGACAATTTGCAAAGAACATAAAATTGCAAGCAGTGTGTGTAGTTGCAATTTTAACTTCCCAGCATTCGTCAATTTTAAAACAGAGCAATTTCAATGGCATTCAAGGGACTGTCAGTGCTCATACATAAACTGAAGAGCATCTTTGATCTGGCTAAAGGTTTCGAAGATAATAGAAGTGTGTCCAATTATATATTTGGGTGAATTAGAGGAACTTCGTATGTTTCTGAAGTGTCTGGCCTTTGCCAAACTAGACGGACCATTGAGGGAAAAGGAACAAAGCAATTCAAAATCATATGCTACTAGCAGATGGTGAGGATGACTCATGAATGTGCCTTTGGTTTCTTCCCTCTTTAGATCCAGGGTTATAGTTGAGCATCCCTGTGATGTTCACATTCTTCCTCCCAGGCTTCTGAGAAAACAGACTTGTGACCACCATGCCATTTTGAAAAGCATGTAAAGCCATGGCCCTGGTAAAGGGAGCTAGGTTCATTACTGGTGGCACAGCCAAGAGACATATCAATGTGAGAAGATGACTATACTACAGTATATCCTGCCTCAGCCCTTTAAAGGCACCTGCTCAGCCTACACAAGTGTGGGCATAAATTCTGCCTCTGAAATGTGTCCATCTACTTCCTGTTTTGCTGACTATGCCTTATTTTTGTCTTCCCCTTTTTCTCTCACTTATTTTTTACTTTGGGCTTTAAACTCTCAATTATTGTCCTGTAAACTCTTGGCTAAACAGTTACAATCCATTTATTACCCTGTCCCCACCTTTGTTTCCCCTTCCTGCTCCAGGGTGTGAAGCTGGCCCGCTGACCTCATGCACTGACAGTCATGATAAAAGGCACTCCAGTGCCCTTCTCCCACTTTTCTTAACCCATAACAGACAAACTGGTCCCACCATCTCTCCAGAAACGTGTAGCCTCCCGTTTCATGTGCATGTTCTTAGCTTGGCAGCCATAACAATGTATCATGGTCTGGGAGGCTTACCCAACAGACATTTATTGCTCATATTTCTGGAGACTGGGAAGTTCG
This sequence comes from Leopardus geoffroyi, assembly GCF_018350155.1. NCBI lineage: Eukaryota > Metazoa > Chordata > Mammalia > Carnivora > Felidae > Leopardus > Leopardus geoffroyi. The sequence continues at coordinate 51,310,722 of NC_059334.1, read as the reverse complement.
AGATCAAGGTGCTGGCCCATTCACTTCCTGGTGAGAACTCTCTTCCTGGCTTTCAGATGGCCATATTTTTGTCAGGTCCTCACGTGGCAGAGAGAAAGACAGTTCTCTCTTTTCTTACAGGAACTCTAATACTATCATGGGGAACCCACCCTCATGATCTCATCTAAACCTAATTGCCTCCCAGAGCCCTATATCCAAATACCATTATACTGGGGTTAGAGCTTCAACATATGAATTTGGGAGGAACACAGTCAGTCCATTACATATACAGAGCATCCAGAATCTTGATATAATCTATCAAAGACTTCTCATCCTTTCATAGCCAGGTACAGCAGGATCATCCACTGAAGTGATGAAGAGGGCTAATGCAACACAAGTCATGAGGTTTTTAAAGTCTTCCCAATGGTAGACCCCACAGTAACCTTTTCTGGCCTAGTTCTAGTCCTTAATGGGGCCGGGTGGGGGTGGGGGGGGAGTGGGGTGGTAATTGACACAATAGAACTTACACTTTTCAGTATTGCCAAGTGATACAGGAATTAACCTGGCATATGACTTAAGAGACTACGGTCTGGTTCTCCCATTGGCCAACCTTGTCACCCTGACTATATATACCACCAAACACTATTGTTCTGGAAATGTTCCTCTGTACTCTCTCCACTGTGGACTCTGTGTTCCTGGGGTTCAAGAGCCAGCTTATCAGCACCTTGCATCCATAATACCAAGCAGGCAGCAATAAATTTTAATGAATGAATAGGTTGAGAAATAAAGTGAACTCTAATGTAAAGGTTTCATTTTGCTTCCTTCTTTCCTTTCATTATGTACAAAATGCAATAGGAGCGAGAACTACATGGATTAACTTGAGGACCCAAACTTTTGAAAAGCAGGAATGGAGTGATTTAAAAGAGTAACCTCTAAGCTCATCCCAGTTCTAAAATTCTAAAATCCACCTATAAAATTTTGGCCCTCTGGGAGACTTTTCTGGATAGATTATGTGGGTAAAAAGAATAATGAAAACAAAAACCCTAAAGCTAGAATTACATGGCAGGAAGCTGAAGCAGGACAGTTTAAGGAAAGGTTGGTTTCTAGTTACAGAAAGAGAATTAGAACATTTTTTTATTATGGTAAAATCTATATAGTAAAATTTGCCATTTTAACCATTTTTAAGTATGGAATTCAATGCCACCACTTACCTGTTTCCAAAATGTTTCCATTGCCCCAAGCAGAAACTCTGTAAGCAGTAAGAGCTCCCCATTACCCCACCTGCAGCACCATATATAACCTGGAGTCTGCTTTCTGTCTCTGTGAACCTGCCTAGTCTAGATACCTCATGTAAGTGGAATCGCACAGTATTTGTCCTTGTGTGTCTAGTGTGTTTAGCTTAGCATAATATTTTCAAGATTTACCCATGTGGTGGCATGTGTCAGAACTTCGTTTTCATGGCTAAAGGTTGTTCTATTTTATGTATATTCCACATTTTGTTCATTTATCTTTTGAGACGTTACAGTTGTTTCCACCTTTTGGCTGTTCTAATAGTGCTGCAATGAATATTTGTGTACAAGTATCCATTTTAAGTTCCTGATTTCAGTTCTTTGGGATATACACCCAGAAGTAGAATTGTGTGGTCATGTGGTAATTCTATGTTGAGTTGTTTTGAGGAACCTAACTATTTTCCTCCAAGGCCATGCTATTTGCATTTCCACCAGCAGTGCACAAGCTTGTGATTCTTCCACATCTTCCTCAGTATTTGTTACTCTGGTTTTTTTGACTCCAGTGATCTTAGTGTAAAGTGTCAAGTGATAGATCATTGTGGTTTTGATTTGCATTTCCCTAATGGCCTGAAATCTGGAGTCTTTGCATTGCCTTGGATAGCTTCTCCCTTGATCACTCCTACCCTATCCTCATATCAAGAACCCCATGTATGAATTGCAAGGAGTGGCAAATTACAAAGTATATAAAAATTTGTGACGAGCACTGTCATTACTAACAGCACAGCTTTTGGAGTAAATGAACCTGGATTTAAACGCTGGGTCTGCTGCCCACTCACCTTGTGACCCTGCAAAAGTTACCTAACTTCCCTGAGCTTCAACTTCTGTGGGGAAAATAGGGATTGTAGTAGCTGTTTTGCAGGATTGTTGTGAAAACAATTTAATTGTGCTTGAAAATGGCACAATTGAGTTTCCTTCTCATGCCGGTCTTCCCAAACCCTACATATTCACAATGTACATCTATCAATGCCTAATGTAGCAAATAGCACACAGCCACTCAAAGATTATTTAATACTGTTACGGTTTTTGTGATTGTGGTTGCTAGCATTCAAAGAGGAGAATTTGTTAACCAGGCATGTTCCGTAAAATTTATAACCTGGAGACTTAATTTTTTTATAAAATTTCTCTGACAATGATATTAGCATAGCTGACATGGCAAGGAAATTTGGTGCCATAACATTTCCAATGATGATTTCTAAAATCTTGTCCTGATAAGAACAACCTTCCACACTAAGATACTGCTTCAGTGAAAATCCTAACATCTTAAACTCGGCGTCAGAAAGTCCTTCCAGTTATGCAAAACTTTTAATTTTTCCTTTTAATTCTAAAGATAGTTGTCATAGCAACTGCCGCACACTGCTGCAAATGGTACTAGAGAGATGTGCAAACATTTCCCAAAGACTTTTTCAATATGTTGCAAAAACATTATACAATATTTAGCAGGGATGCTGCAAGTCACATTGAAGGGAAGTCCTCCACGGAGAATTAAAATTATACTTAGCCAGGAGTTTTAAATGGGAAAGATTCCAGTATGTATTCTTGGGGGTGGGGGGATTGTTAACAATTCTGGAAAATGAGTGAATTATTGGGATTAAGCAATGATTGACTCAACAATTAGGAGGCAAATGATAAAATGGGAACTGACAGAATGAGACTGGGAACAATTTCTTCCATGTCCTCAGATTAGAACTTGCTCAGCTATTACCATCTGGTGATTATTACCCTGAATTCTTGTTATTTTGTGACAAAATATGTGCTCTGGGGAAAGGTTGAACCCTTGGGGCCTGGGGACTAAGGCAAGGTGAAATAGACTGAAAGTAACTGTTTACAGGTGAAGTCTGGCTGCTGGTGGGAACAAGCCAGGATTTCAGCCTTTTATCAGTCATAGTAACTAATTATTTCCCAAAGGAAATAATTGTGGGTTGTTTAACCTATTAGAAATCTTAGCATCTCTCAAACTTTTCTAGAACCTGTCCATATTATATTCATTGTGACTTTCAAGAATGAAAGAGGGTATTGGTGCTTCCCATTCCCAAACTTAAAGACCACAGTTCTCACATTTCTTGGAGAGTTTTGAAAAACTGACTAGTGTTCCTTGGACACATTTTGAGATTCAAGGCTGTTCTCAAACAGAACCCAAAGTCTATCCTCTAAAACTCCTCCTTTCTCTTTACCACATCGTACCTCAATACACCCCAGAGTTTTAAGTTTTAAGGTATTTATATAATAATATGAGCTTATTATATAAATTTACCAAATGATCTCCATAAAAGGAAGAAAATATTTTCTTTTTCTGAAATTCAGCAGCTATGCCTGTTATGTATTTGTCATTCGTTGCCATATAACAGATTATCTTAAATTCAGCTTTAAAGAACAAACATTATTTCCCTTTTTGTGTGTTAGGAATCTGGGCAGAGCTTCAGTGGGTGTTTGGTTTTTGGTTTGTTTTTTTTTTTTTAAGTTTTATTTATTTATTTTGAAAGAGAGATAGAGGGAGAGAGAGAGAATCCCAAGCAAGCTCTGCACTGTCAGCACAGATGTGGGGCTCCGTCTCATGAACAATGAGATCATGACGAGCCAAAATCAAGAGTCAGCTGCTTAACCGACTGAACCCCCCCAGGTGCCCCTTCACTGGAGGTTTCTGACCTGAGGTCTCTGAGGTGGTACCATCAAGCTGGTGACTACAGTTGCAATCTCTTCTGAATCCTCTTCTGTTTCCAAACTCACTTATGTGATTGCTGCAGGACTTTGTCACTTGCCACAGGGCCACACCTCAGGGTTGCCTTACAACATGGCGGCTGCCTTCCCCCAGGGCGAGAGACCCAGAGACTGTGAGAGAGAACACACTAAAGATGAAAGGCAGTCATTTTTATAACAATGTCAGAAGTGTCATTCCACCACGTCTGCCATACTTTATATATTAGAAGTGAGAAGATAAGTCCAAGGGGAGGAAATCAGCCCAGGGTGTGAGCCCCAGAAGGTAAGCATCACTGGGGCCCATCTTTGAGACTAATGCATATGTCCTAAGGCTTTCGTATAAGCACTACCTTTTAGTCAGTATCTGATACATGCCAAGCCCTGCACTTGCCCTATATGCATAATCTCTAATCCTCACAATGACCCTACATAGCAGAATTGTTACCTCCAATTTGTAGAAAAGTAAAACTGAGGATCTGAGAGTTTAAGTGACTTTCTAATGACCTATTAATAGCAGGGACAAAATTTCAGTAACTTTTTCTGACCCTGGTCTAGTAGTTTTTTCAGTCATGTCTCCACTACTTTAGGTACCTATGTCGCTGTATTATTTAAAGATGATATATACTTGTCAAGGTCTAAAATACAGATGGTAGAATTGTCGAATCAATATGCTGTATGCCTGAAACTAATATAAAATTGTATGTCAGTTACACTTGAATTAAATATTTAAGTTTTTTTAAAGAAGTCAATACCATGCATTTCTAGTAAAACAATAGGGATTTTTCTGGTAAAAAATAGATAGTAAAGGAATAAAAAGGGCAAAATCTAAAAGCACACATATGTATGCATATACACACAAGAGATCATAGAAATAAAGGAATATGGAACAGTAGTTTGAAAACCGGAAAACAGATAAGAGAGGACCTAAGTGCTTGCAGGGAAGAAAGGCAGTAAAGGGCAAGCATATTCACTCCACTGAACCTTGGGAAATTTCAGGAATAGAAAATATCAGGCCTCTGAAGCAAGGGGGAACAAGGGTCTGAAAAATCTATGGAAGAGGAATTAGAACTCCAGATGGCCTCCCCTTCTCTAAAAGACAGCTGACAGCCTCTTCCTCTGACCTTCCTCCCACCTCCAGGTGGGAGGTTCACCTGACAGAGAGGTTGATCTACAGGGGCTTTTGTCCCAGGGGTACCAGGCACAGCTGAGGCTGAATGAATGAATGCATGAATGCAAATGAAATAATACAACTAAACATCACATAAAATATCTAAAAAGAAAAAGAATATTTCTGTTACTCTGTTCACTTAAAGTCTTGCCATGAGATTAAAATTCGTTCCAGGTGGGGCTTTAATGAAGAGAGATTTTAATTCTGATTCCTGAATAATAAAAGACAGATAAGAATTTATTTTGTGCTACTTTGTGAAGTCCAAATGCATGCAGCTTAGTCCAAGAAGCATATATTACATGGGTTCCATGGCCAATATTCCTGCCAGATATACTTTGTCAGAGAGCCAGGAGTTCGATCTTCACTGGAATTGGTGTAGAGCAGAAAAGGAGTGTTGTGTTTATCTTAAGAGCTTTTCTCTGTACTATGTCCAATTGAAGAGAACAGAAACAAATACTGTCCAGGAACAGAGAATGAGTTGAAAGTATCAGAGAAATGCATTTTTCTGTCATCATCACATCAGATTTCACCGGGCTGAAATCATATTCCAGAACGATGACATCAGTGATGGCAGAAACGTAACATGTTTACCAGCTTTGTAGATGACAGGTATGTGCTACACAAATCAGCTCAAAGTGTTCTGAAATAATTAGAAGAATGTGTCATGAGTTGAAAAGAGAGTGTATGTTATTCAACCTAAGTTAAAAAAAAAATCGACACCCATTACCTTTTGTAATTAATTCATTATTATAAAGGATGCTGAATGCTGTTGTAGCCAAACTCAAGGTTTGAGGAGAAGCCAGAGCAAAACTAGGACATGAGTTAAATTTGACTTCTTTACCCTTCACCCATATCCCCATTGCTCCTGCCCTGCCTTCTGTATCCTTACAAACTGAGGCTCCAGGGGATTGATTACACTGGGTTGTCAACAACTTTCTGCTTCCAGCAAAAACTAACCTATTCTCAGTCACATCCTCTCAGGTTCTCCCTCTGCTAGGAGTTTTAAGAAGCACTTTGAAGCAAAGAATGTCTTAGTTGATAATGGCAGAATGTTCTTCCACTGCCCCTGCCAGCACAAACCCTTGTAGAATAGACCTCAGTGATTTTGTAACTGGTGATAGTGACCCTTATTTAGGTAAGAGTAACCTATAAAATATATTCCCCTCAAAGGGCTCGTGTGGAGGCCGATGATTTACTATTGAAGTCTGTATCTGACAATGAGGTACTCCACCAGGTTAGCAAAAAGGGAAAGAGGGGAAGGAGGTAGTAGTCATAGTGAAAACCCTGACCGGGATTTAAAGTGAGCATCAATGTTGTCTGCTACAGTATAATAGTTGTTGATAGTTTTCTAGATAGCATCACATTATTAAAAATTACATTATCAAAATAATTGTTTTACTGGGAAAGAAGAGCTAGGAACTAAGGAAATTTTAACTCCCAATGATAATGTGATCTTCCCAAGAGGGAGTTTAAAAATGATTTTTTTTAAGAATAGAAGTATGGGAGCGCCTGGGTGGCTCAGTCAGTTGAGCATCTGACTTTGGCTCAGGTCATGATCTCATGGTTCATGAGTTCGAGCCCTGCATCGGGCTGTGTGCTGACAGCTTGGAGCCCGGAGCCTACTTTGGATTTTGTGTCTCCCTCTCTCTCTGTTGCTCCCCCACTTGCACTCTGTCTGTCTGTATGTCTTTCTCAAAAATAAACATTTTAAAAAATTTTACAAAAAAGAATAGAAGGATGTATCCTTATTTCAAGCTGATGATAATGTGTTGATGAACTTTGACTAGAACAAATCTAATCAACATTAAAAAGTCTGGGATCGTATATAATATTGGTAGAATGTATTGATAAATTATCAAAATGGACTGCAGCACAGAACCTAACATCCATTGTAGACAATTTCAAGTGGGCAGCCACTCAAAATCAAGCAATTCTATATTACCGTGTCACATGCATGCAGCAACGTGTCCCCACCAAGCATTTAACTCAGGTCTTAAAAATGTTTTCTTTCTTCTCTGTTCCATTGAGAGGGCTTTAAAAGCCCCCACGTCATCCTTGGGAATGGTTCCTCTCATTGAGACACAGAGGTTCCTTCCCTCCCAAAAGGGAATAGGAATTTAAAAACTCTCTCGAGTTAACATTTCTTGTTATGGGGCAATGAATTTAAAGAGAGCTTTGTGTCTGAGGGTCTCAATAAGAAGAGCTGCCCAGCCTGGAGAGGAGGTTTCTCTAGTGGGAAAAGGAAGCATGGTTTCAGTCCCAGAAGGACAGGCACCTGACCCACTTCTAACAGCACTCCTGGAGAGTTCAGCTCCTAGATGGGCTGAATGGCTGTCTCTGAGATTGAATGAGTCAAGAATTAATAGATGTGACCTGGAGAACCAAAATAAGGGATTCTTGGTGGCTCCAGGCACTGAGGGATTTGCATCATCACAGATTGCTGACCACTTGACCCTACACAGTAAGGTGAATTTCCAACCGCAACTCCACAGGGCAGCCGGAAGCGATGGCGGAGCCCTGAGCCGGAAGATCTCAGGGCTTCCCCGTCCCCTCCCACAATTGGGTGTGGAAGTTGAGTACATCTTACTCCTCATGGTCTTAACAAGTTTTCTAGTTTTTTTAGCATTCAAAGGAAGATGATACCCCCCCCCCCATAAAAGAAGTACTAAATCTGATGTCAAACTGAAATAGCAAAAATTGAGCTTAATTTGATTTGTAAAATAAGAGATATGACTGAATTTAAACACTGGATTTGTATACCAATTAATACTTTGTAAATATACCATTTTTTGCACCTGTTTTTTCTGTGTGAAGTAGAATAATCCCCACAGTAATCACTTGAGAGATCAGTACATTCCACATGCAAAACATGTTTCCTAATTCAATTATCACATTTCAGCTAATATGCATTATTAAAATGCTTGTCAGTGCTTTCCAGGAAAATACCATTAGGAGCACATTCATAGTTGAGCAGGTCAAGTTTATTGCTTGTTGCAGTGAGGGAGAATGTACACCACTGAACCGGGAGGAGGCTCAGGAAGAGGGTGTTCGAAAGGATTTATTACGAGATTTCAGGTTGTCATTGGGGAGGATTTTAGGAAATGGGGTCTTGTTTTGTATTAGATGCTCTGAGGAAATGGGAGTAATTTTAATTATTTTAATTTTATCTAGAAGGACAGAGGATGACTATAAGGGGAAAGAAGCTGTAATTGGTCAAGAAGTGGCAGTCACTAGTATTAGCCAAGACAGAGGCATATTTGGTAACCTTTGTGGTTTGGACAATGTCTGTATTTTGTTCTGTGTTCAGACATGATTATAGAGTGGTTGTGTTTTTGTTTTGATTCATCTTGTTCATAGCAGCTTTGTCTGATGTTGATGTTTTGTGAAATTATGTTCAACAAGAGAATACCAAGGCCTAGCTGTTGGTGCAAGACAGCTCATAACAACATCAAGGCCTAGATAATAATACCCAGCCTGCTCCCAGAATTCAGGGGCTGCTTTTCTCTTTCTCACATTTGTATCAACAATATGTCAATATTAACCCAAACTAAAAGAGCTAGGTCATCTAGAAGCAAGAAAATCAGGAGTCAGGAAAATGATGGATAGAACCAAATAGATGTAGAATCTGAACAGGAGTTGGCCAAAAATTAGAGGCTGGTGTTGTAGGTTGAATTTTTTCCCTCCAGAAAGAAGTGTTGAAGTCCTAACCTCCAGGATCTCAGACTGACCTTATTTGGAAAGAGGATCATTGCAGATGTGATTAGTTAAGTTAAAATGAGGTCATACTGGAGGAGAATGGGCTCTAATCCAACAAGACTAATGGGCTTGTAACAAGGTGGCTATATGAAGACAGAGACATGCCGGGAGAACACCTGTGACAATGAGCTGCAAGCCAAAGAACACCAAAGATTTCCAGCAAACCACAAGAAACTTAGACAAGGGAGGATTCTGTGCTCACTTCGGCAGCACATATACTAAAAAAAGACAAGGGAGGATTCCCTTTCATGTTTCAAAGGGAGCTTGGCCCTGCTGACACTTTGCTTTGGGACTTCTAGTCTCCAGAAATGTGAAACAAGAAAAGTCTGTTGTTGAAAGCCACTAATTCGTTGTACTTGGCTACGGCAGCACCAGGAAACTAGTGTTGATAGATGGGCAGTTGCTGTTTGAGGCTATTCGTTGGTAGTTCCTTTCCTAGGTTCATTTGAGACATTTTCTTTAAGGACTTGCCTGGTGAATGCCAGGTTTAAGAGTGGTTTGCATACTTGGAAAACCTGGCATAGGGAATAGCAGAGGCACAACTGTAAGTATAATGATGTGTGTGTGTGTGTGTGTGTGTGTGTGTGTGTGTGTGTGTGTGTGTCTGCTGCTGCTGCTGCTGTCTCCATCTATCTCTCTGTTGTCTCTGCCTCTCTGTGGACTCTTTCTCTATCTCCCCCATTATTAACCTTGATCTGTAGACTGTATACCCCAGCTCCCCCAGGCTCAGTAACCCATCACATTTGCTGCAAAAATCGTAATTTAAATGCCTCTGCATTTAGTTTACTTCATTGCAGGTCCTGTTTGGATTTTATGTCTATACTGCTACATGAGGGCTCCTACTTCTTCTCTTAATTTACATCTTTGTGCCAAGGCCAGTGACTTGTCATTCATGACTGAAGGGTCCTAGAACCTCATAAATTGGCTGATGCATATAAGCTCTCAATAAATGACAGCTTTTACAGGAAGTAGATCTTATGATCAATATATAGATTGGCGATGATGAAAATGAGACTTATAATGCTAAGTGAACTAGCCTAAGGTAATACAATTAAGAAAGAGCATAGCCCAGGCTTGTGTCCAGTTCTTTTGACCAAAATCCAAAGCATTTTCCAAAAGGCTGAAGATTCCCAAATGGACTTTCAGTTGCCTACAGCTGAGTTTGTTACAAGCCCTAGCACTTCTTGGTAAGAATCCAGTTTTTAGGATTTGGTCTCTCTTCAACTGACCTTCCTTATGGCTAATTCCCGAATTTCCAACACTGGAAGCAAGAAGGTGGACCGATATAGATTGAACTTCTCAGTCGTGACCTCCCCCTCTTGAAAGGAAGCTCATAACCATATGTTTGGGAAAGCTGGAGTTCTAGGAACAATTTAAAATCCACAGAGTTGGAGCCTAGTTATGTGATCTAACTATTCATATGAATTTGGGTTGAGCTTATTACTGACTTTAACCTCCCACTATAGTAAACCACTTGCAGATCATTCAACATGCTGTAGTAGACAGCTACTTTTCCAACTTACCCTAAATTCTTGTCCTCTTTCTTTTGGTAACAAACCTTTGTCAATTTGCCAAATTGATGGGCACATGACCCAGGCTAGGCTAATTAATAAGGTTTATCCCAAGAACTTTGTTCAAAGTTTGGATGTTTGACTCAAAATAAACAGTCAGAATTTTCCCATGGCATTTTTTCAAACTAGAGCCAAGATGAAGAAATATTTCTCTCTCTGTTTGAAATGCCATAATTATATGAGCCAGGATCAGCTAGCGGCCAAATCTCCTGCCCCATGGGGAAGGCTGTTTTCAGAGAATGAAGCCAGGAGATGGAGAGAGAGACAGACAGATACAGATGATGGAAAATCTGCTTGCAGTTATAGCTTCTCTTCTTGAGACTTGATTTCCCAGCTCTTTCTTTAGCTAAATTCCAAGTAAATAAAGTTTCAAGTGAATTTCTTCATTAGTTTCCTATTGCCACTGTTACGAATTACCGCAAACTTAGTGGCCTAAAACAAAAATCTATTGTCTATCATCTCTAGGGGTCAGAAGTCCAAAATGAGCATTGCTGGGCTAAAATCAAGGTGTCAGCATGTTGTAATCGTTTCTGGAGGCTCCTGGGGAAGATTTGTTTTCTTGTCTTTATCAGCTTCTGGAGGTTGCCCACATTCTTTGTGTTGTGATCCCCCTGCATCTTTGAAGCCAGCAGAGGCCGGTTAAATCTTTTTGACTCTGGTTCTTATGATTCTGCCTCTCTTTTCTTCCTGTAAAGACCCTTGTGGTTACACTGGGCCTACCTGGATGATCCAGGATAATCTCCTTGTATTCATTGTTTGCTTCATTAGCAACTTTAATCCCATCTGCAACTTTAATTGCCCTTTGTCATGTGGACAACAGACTCTCAGGCTTCAGAAATTGAGATGTAGGCATCTTTGGGTGGTCATTACTCTGCCTACCTATCACAATTTCCAATAAAAATCCAATTTTCTTCTCAAATTATTTTTTTCTGATTTTTGTCACTTTCAACCAAAAGATATGAAAAAACAAAAACAGACATGCTGTGCTATTTTGTGCTTTACTAGCTCTCTCCTGACTATAATACTGACTACCTTGAGAATGATGACTGGTCTTTCAAGAACCTGCTCAGGTTTCATGTATGTATGTTTCCTGACTGTATGTATATATTTCCTTACCAGTATGTCTTTTGGGAGCCTATGATTTACTTGCTGGTGGGGACTATGAATTATTCATCACTATATCCCCAGCATGTAACACATAAAAAGTTACTTGGTTCTTAATATTATTTGTTGAATGAATGGATTATATATGGTATGACGCTTCTTTCAATGACTTTAAGGCCAGCATTTTTCTCATGAGAAAAATAGCTGCAAAGTTAGATACTAAATCTGCAAGTGTCTTGTTTTGTCCAGAGAAATACTTTTTGTATATTAATTAAACAACCATTTTCCCCCTAAGACTTTGCCTAAGGACACAGTAGGATTAGTCAGTTTCATGTTGGTCATGGCTAATCTGATCTAGTCATTTAAATGATTAAAATAACTAGACGATGTGCAGGGTTGCTAAGGTAACAGCATCAGGCCACTTGGTGATCAATTCTTAGTAATTGACCACTGTGGTGGCTGACAAAACCAAATTGCAAACAGAAATTGATTGATTCTGTTGAGTAGCTGGAATGAAGTTATGCAGATAGAGGCCATCTCTTTTCTATGATTGTCTTGATTATCCCTGTTCCAGGGGGAGCAACATAAACTCCTTCACATACAAATGCGAATGGACAGGTGTGCCCTGAACCTACCAGCTAAAACAAAACATCATCTCTTCACAAATACAAAGGAAAAGTCCCAGACACAGGGCTGCCAAATATGAGTTGTGAACAGTTGTGTGATGGATTCAAATTAGTTTAATGAATACATCAAAATAATTTCAAATTTCCCTTTTTTAAAAAAAAGTCGATTTCAGTCATTTATGGTGGACTTCCTACTTAGTGTTGACTTAACAATTTAGAATAGCAGCAGGGCAATGAAACTTGAATCTGTTATGACAGGTTGAGGGATGTTTTAAAGGCAACTTTTGAAAAATAACATCTCTTCAAGGACCTAATGCTCAGTGATCTATCACGCCATCAAAGAAAAAAAATTAAACTATCTAGATGATTTATATCCCAGGAGTATTTTGGGTGAAAATATGATGTTTGTTTTGTTGGGAGGTGGAACTACATCATGCCAGAAAAAGGTGCCCAGTGGCATCTCAGTGTCCTTACTTGCAGATTGTAACGTGTGCCGGAAGCCCTTTAACAGGGCTTGAGGGGACAGATTCCCATTCCTCCTGGCAGGTTGCGGGTGGAACCAAGATCTTGACCAGGAAACTTCTCAAGTCTCATTTTTGGACATTCTAGCCCTGTTGCTTACAGGGCTCCTTATTTCATTATAGATTACAGATAACCCAGAGGAAATACAGCTGATCAGAGGATGAGACATCCAGTGTCAATTAGGTCAACATTAACAAACACTGCTGACATGTTGAACAATTCTGAGGATGCCATTATAATCTATGTGAATTATATCATAATTAATCTATGAATTGCACCTCTTTGCATTGTGCGGTGCATCACCTGCACAGACGGCCTTGGGTTCAAGGAAATGCAATGAAGTGTTTGAAATATAAGAAGCTACAATCTAAATGCCCTTCAAATGATAGATCAATAATAAAATATATATCGTGATGTGTATGCACATGTACATACATTTATGAATATGTATATCCATCCCTTGGCTCTACCATGTATTAACTGTGTATCCTTGGGCAATATTATAACTCTCTCTATGCCTTCATCTGTAAATGGGGATGATAGTAGTAGAATCTACTTCATAGTCATCTTCAAGGATTGATTTAGTTAAGCGCTAAGTAAGAATCACATAGTCATTCATATACACATTTCTGTTCACCTCAGAGAAGAGCTCTGTGAGAATAATCAATGAGCTGGTATCCATGTTTACCTCTGGGAAAATAATAAGAGAAAGGAGCGAGAGAGGAGAGGAACATACTTTTCAATTGTACATCCTTTTGTACTGTTTGATTTCCTTTTTTTTTCTTTTTTGTCAAATTTCTTTAAACTTTTTCATACATTACCAAAACTAGTTCAAGAAGTAGATAAGGTGTGCCTTTGGCATTTCTCCTAAAATGTGGTCCCTGTGGCTTCTCAGCTTCTTCCCCTGGAGTCCGCAAGCCTACTCTCAGAACCCACATCCACCCAGAACTTCCTATTATCATGTTACCACCAACCATTGCAAACCTGCCCTGTATCTTAGCCCCTCCAAACCTCGGGTATTAGCCTATTTACCAACAAACTGATCCACTCTGAGCCTTCAGAGGGAGGGAATTGGTGAGCTGTCTCACAAGTTTCACATGGACATTTCATTCTTGGAAGCAGTGCCCCTAATTTTTTTTATCTGACCTATTAGTGTCTCAAATTGTGAAGATTTCAGGACAATGACCCAGTGAGGGGAATCATTTGGCCTTCAGACCATATGTTAGCAAATTACTATTAACCTTGCTGAAAAATTATTCAAACGCAATAGGTTTTAGATGTTCAAGAAAGAAAAAAATCTGTCTTCTTTCTGAATAAGCTATAAAGAAGTTCTGCCAGAAGCAGCTTGCAAAATTGCAGGGCCTGCAGTTACAGAAGTTCTTCCATGCAATAAAGACTCACAGAGCAGGAAAGACAGATAAGAATTTTGAGTACATGACTGACTGCAAGTTTCCCAAGCAAGACCTAGAAGGAGTTTGATCCTGATGGGAAAGTGCACATGTTCCAGAGACTGCTGACATGCTCTTCCTTGCTGGGCTACAGCCAGGATGGTACAAATAATTAAGAAGAAAAAATAGTACTAGTCATTGTAATGAGCCATTTTTTTAGTTTGACATTTTATATGTAGTTAGTCATCATGATGATCTTAGGGGAGGAAAGGTGTTAACTCACTTTGTAGATGGGGAAGCTGAGGTTCATGGTGGGGTGTGGGGTGGTATAAATAATTTTCCTAAAGTTGTGCATCTAGTAAATGGCATGGCTCTGAACACAAGTACTATGATGCAGGAGCTCATGAGTGCATCCACTAGTGAGTGGCTTTAAGCTTGGGATGATCATGGAAATGTACCACTCAGATCCTCCTTAAAGGGAGGACTCCTACACGGTTGCTGAGAAGGCTGTAGGCAGGCAGCCTTCAATGTCAGCCTTTCGGGAATTGTACAGCGAAAGTGAGCTGCCCCACTCAAGGTGTCCCCTTTGGGGAGCAAATCTGCAGTGAGTGATGGTGGCAGGGTGTATTGGAAAGCCTGGGGCTATTGTGTTAAATATGGAGAGAAAATTGAGGGTTGCTGGAGGGGAGGGGAGGGTGATGGGCATTAAGGAGGGCACTTGTTGGGATGAGCACAGGGTGTTATATGTATGTGATGAATCACTGGGATCTACTCTGGAAACCAATACGACACTGTATGTTAACTAACATGAATTTAAATAAAGTTTTAAAAAAAGAATATGCAGAGTATGACCTGTGGAATGAGGCAGCACAAAGCCACTCAGTCGGGGTTGGCAGGTAGCCCCGCCCCACACACTCCTGCCTGCTGCACCCCTGGCCCTCCCACCTCACTCCCCAACAATTCCTGCTTTTGAGGTAGTGGAAACCCCAGGGTTTTTTTTTAATGTGAAATTTATTGTAAAATTGGTTTCTGTACAACACCCAGTGCTCATCCCAACAGGTGCCCTCCTCAATACCCATCACCCACCCTTCCCTCAGTCCCACCCCCCATCAACCCTCAGTTTGTTCTCAGTTTTTAAGAGTCTCTTATGTTCTGGCTCCCTCCCTCTCTAACCTTTTTTTTTCCCCCCCTTCCCCTCCCCCATGGTCTTCTGTTAAGTTTCTCGGGATCCACATAAGAGTGAAAACAAATGTATCTGTCTTTTCTCTGTATGACTTATTTCACTTAGCATAACATTCTCCAGTTCCATCCACGTTGCTACAAAAGGCCAGATTTCATTCTTTCTCACTGCCACGTAGTATTCCATTGTGTATGTAAACCACAATTTCTTTATCCATTTATTGGTTGATGAACATTTAGGCTCTTTCCATAACTTGGCTATTGTTGAAAGTGCTGCTATAAACATTGGGATACAAGTGCCCCTATGCATCAGCACTCTTGTATCCCTTGGGTCAATTCCTAGCACTGCTCTTCCTGGGTCATAGGGTAGGTCTATTTTTAATTTTTTGAGGAACCTCCACACTGTTTTCAAAGTGGCTGCTCCAGTTTACATTCCCACCAACACTGCAAGAGGGTTCCCGTTTCTCCACATCCTCACTAGCATCTACAGTCTCCTGATTTGTTCATTTTAGTCACTCTGATTGGCATGAGGTGGTATCTGAGTGTGGTTTTGATTTGTATTTCCCTGATGAGGAGTGACGTTGAGCATCTTTTCATGTGCCTGTTGGCCATCCGGATGTCTTCTTTAGAGAAGTGTCTATTCATGTTTTCTGCCCATTTCTTCACTGGATTATTTGTTTTTTGAGTATGGAGTTTGGTGAGCTCTTGATAGATTTTGGATAATAGCCCTTTGTGCGATATGTCATTTTCAAATATGTTTTCCCATTCCGTTGGTTGCCTTTTAGTTTTGTTGATTGTTTCCTTTGCAGTGCAGAAGCTTTTTATCTTCATGAGGTCCCAATAGTTCATTTTTGCTTTTAATTCCCTTGCCTTTGGGGATGTGTCAAGTAAGAAATTGCTACGGCTGAGGTCAGAGAGGTTCTTTCCTGTTTTCTCCTCTAGGGTTTTGATGGTTTCCTGTCTCACATTCAGGTCCTTTATCCATTTTGAGTTTATTTTTGTGACTGGTGTACGAAAGTGGTCTAGTTTCAACCTTCTGCATGTTGCTGTCCAGTTCTCCCAGCACCATTTGTTAAAGAGACTGTCTTTTTTCCATTGGATATTCTTTCCTGCTTTGTCAAAGATTACTTGGCCATACTTTTGTGCGTCCAATTCTGGAGTCTCTGTTCTATTCCATTGGTCTATGGGTCTGTTTTTGTGCCAATACTATGCTGTCTTGATGATGACAGCTTTGTAGTTAGTAGAGGCTAAAGTCTGGGATTGTGATGCTTCCTGCTTTGGTCTTCTTCAAAATTACTTTGGTTATTTGGAGCCTTTTGTGGTTCCATACAAATTTTAGGATTGCTTGTTCTAGCTTCGAGAAGAATGCTGGTGCAATCTTGATTGGGATTGCATTGAATGTGTAGATAGCTTTGGGTAGTATTGACATTTTAACAATATTTATTCTTCCAATCCATGAGCAGGGAATGTTTTTCCATTTCTTTATATATTCTTCAATTTCCTTCGTAAGCTTTCTATAGTTTTCAGCATACAGATCTCTTACATCCTTGGTTAGGTTTATTCCTAGGTATTTTATGCTTCTTGGTGCAATTGTGAATGGGATCAGTTTCTTTATTTGTCTTTCTGTGGCTTCATTATTAGTGTATAAGAATGCAACTGATTTCTGTACAATGGTTTTGTATCCTGCGACTTTGCTGAATTCATGTATCAGTTCTAGCAGACTTTTGGTGGAGTCTGTTGGGGTTTCCATGTATAATATCATGTCATCTGCAAAAAGTGAAAGCTTGACTTCATCTTTTCCAATTTGGATGCCTTTGATTTCCTTTTGCTGTGTGATTGCTGATGCTAGAACTTCCAACACTATGTTAAACAACAGCCGTGAGAGTGGACATCCCTGTCGTGTTCCTGATCTCAGGGAAAAAGCTCTCAGTTTTTCCCCATTGAGGGTTATGTTAGCTGTGGGCTTTTCATAAGTGGCTTTTATGATCTTTAAGTATGTTCCTTCTATCCCGACTTTCTCAAGGGTTTTTATTAAGAAAGGTTGCTGAGTTTTGTCAAAGGCCTTTTCTGCATCGATTGACAGGATCATATGGTTCTTCTCTTTTCTTTTATTAATGTGAAGTATCACGCTGATTTTCAATGTCTGTTTCCTTCCCCAGATCAGGGAAGTTCTCAGCTATGATTTGTTCAAGTACATTTTCAGCCCCTTTCTCTCTCTCTTCCTCTTCTGGAATTCCTATTATACAGACACTGTTCTGTTTGATTGCATCACTTAGTTCTCTAATTCTCCCCTCCTGGATTTTTTTATCTCTCTTTTTCTCAGCCTCCTCTTTTTCCATAATCTTATCTTCTAATTCACGTATTCTCTCCTCTGACTCTTCAGTCCAAGCTGTGGTCACCTCCATTTTATTTTGCACCTCATTTGTAGCATTTTGTAGCTCCTCCTATTTCTTAGTCCCTTGATCTCTGTAGCAATAGATTCTCTGCTGTCCTCTATACTTTTTTCAAGCCCAGCGATTAATTTTATGACTATTATTCTAAATTCTTGTTCCATTATATTGCTTAAATTGTTTTTGATCAATTCGTTAGCTGTCACTACTTTCTGGAGTTTCTTTTGAGGAGAATTCTTCCATTTGGTCATTTTGGATAGTCCCTGGGGTGGCACAGAACTGGAGGGCACTTCCCTGTGCTGTCTGGAGTAACTTGTGTTGGTGGGCGGGACTGCAGTCAGACCCGATGTCTGTCCCCAGCCCACCGCTGGGGCCACAGTCAGACTGGTGTGTACCTTATCTTCCCCTCTCCCAGGGGCAGGACTCACTGTGGAGTGGTGTGGCCCCTGTCTGGGCTACTTGCACACTGCCAGGCTTGTGGTGCTGCTTCGATGGGATCTGGCGTATTAGCTGGGGTGGATCTGCAAGGTGCACAGGGGTGGGAGGGGCAGGCTTAGCTTGCTTTGCTGTGGGTGGTCCCCTGTGGGAGGGGCCCTGCAGCTCCGGGAGGGAGGCAGGCAGGCAGACCCGTCGGAGGGAGGGATCCACAGAAACACAGCGTTGGGTGTTTGCACGGTGCAAGCAAGTTCGGTGATGGGAATCGGTTCCCTTTGGGATTTCGGATGGGGGGATGGGTGAGGGAGATGGTGCTGGCCAGTGCCTTTGTTCCCCACGGAGCTGAGTTCTGTCCTCCGGGGCTCAACACCTCTCCCTCCTGGTGTCCTCTTGCCCTCCCGCTCTCGGAGAGCAGAGCTGTTGACTTCTAACATTCCAGATGTTAAGTCCTGCTGGCTGTCAGAACTCACGCAGTCCGGCCCCTCTGCTTTTGCAAGCCAGACTCGGGGGCTCTGCCTTGCTGGATGGGCTGGCTGCCCCTCCACTGCCCCAGCTCCCTCCCACCAGTCCCTGTAGCGCGCACCGTGTCTCTGCCCTTCCTACCCTCTTCCATGGGCCTCTTGTCTACACTTGGCTCCAGAGAGTCCGTTCTGCTAGTCTTCTGGTAGTTTTCTGGGTTATTTAGGCAGATATGAGTGGAATCTAAGTGATCAGCAGGATGAGGTGAGCCCAGAGTCCTCCTACCCCTCCATCTTCTCCAGGAGCTATCCCAGGGTTCTTTGATTGAAGGCACAGTTTCAGTACACCAACACAAAACAAGTCACAAGGCTTATTCCTTACATGTCCCCAAACGGGAATGCAAATGGGGGGTGGGGCAGTCCTCTGTCCCAGGTCACAAGCAGGCATCAGGGGCCAGGATAGCAAGCACCTCTTACAGTGTGGTGGGGTGGCAGTAGCTAATTATTCATAGCACAACTCTGAGTGGGCACTTTAAAAGGGGCCCTGGGATGCCTGGGTGGCTCACTTGGTTAAATGCCTGACTTCAGCTCAGGGCATCATCTCAAAGTTTGTGAGTTTGAGCCCCACATCGGGCTCTCGGCTGGTGTGGAGCCTGCTTGGGAATCTCTGTCTCCTTCTTTCTCTTCCTGTCTCTCCCCTGCTTGCTCGCTTGCTCTCTCTCTCAAAAATCAACATTAAAAAAAAATTGTTTTAGAAAGGTGCCCTGGGAAAAGCAAGGCCATTAGGTGGGAACCCTAACTTGGGGTCCTTATCTAAATGTCCAGATTTAGGGTGAGAACAGGGGTGTCATAACATGAAATGCATGGGCAGCAACTCAGAATGGCTATTTTCTCCTCTCACAGGGTTATAAATGCCCAGCTGCTGCTTTTCAACGCAGGAAAACCCTGGTGAGCCCTTTAGCTGTGGGCATTCTGTGGGGCTGGCATTGTACCTTGCCCTCTCCCTCTGCCCACTGCTGCCTCCTCCCATTCTTTCCACAGGATACACATGTCTCTGATACACATCCTGCAAGTGGCTCTTATCTCCTGCTGCTCGCTTCTTTCCTTTTACCTTCCAGCCACCAGGAGACCCCTCCACATTCTCTAGTGCCTGCTTTTCCCCAGAAGTGGTGCCTTTCCACCATGACCACCTCTGGCTCTGTTCACTCCGTGATTTCTGAACCTGTGCTTCATACTCCTCGGCTCAGGGCGGGACCCAGGCCTTTTGGGAACGAACCTCTGTCGACATGGTCCATGTCTCTGACACTGAGAGTCCACTGCCATCTCTCTGATTCTGCAAGAATTCCCATCTGGATCTAAATTATTTTGGACTCCTGAGAGGACTTTGCTGTTTTCAGACATGTTCTTCCACCTGCGTGGAAGTTGAAGTTTTGGATATTCTGTTGCCTCTTAAAGCTATAGCTGTGATGTATGGAAACTTTTGTTTTCTCTCCTTGTTACTCTGTGTGCATTTTAGGAAGCTGGATAGATTGAAATTTAGGCAGGCTCTGTCATCCTCTCTAAAACCCGGAAGTACTCCCCCCTGCTCGAGTTTAAACTCCGTGAAAGGTTTGGGCTTATTTTATTTACTAAAGTAGGCTTTCTACCTAGAACAGTGCCTTGTTCATGATCAGAGTTGAAATAATACAACTAAGATGAGAAAAAGTTAGAAAACCAACCAAAACACAGCTACTAAATCAATGAGCTGAAATTCAAATGGGGGCAGACTGGCTCCCCTAGTTAGCCAATAAATATTTGTTGAATGAATGAGTGAGTGAGTGAATGAATGAATGAATGAATGAATGCCTTTTAAACTTAGAAAACATAGTTGTGGTGCTATTGAATAGCAGTCTTCTGCAGTATGTGTCCTGGTACATTTAAATTTTAGAAGCTAGGGGCACCTGGGTGGCTCAGTCGGTCAAGCACCCAGCTCTTGGTTTTGGCTCAGGTCATGATCTTACAGTTTCATGAGTTCAAGCCTCATATCAGGCTCTGCACTGGCAGTGTGGAGCCCGCTTGGGATTCTCCCTCTCTCCCTGTCCCTCCTCCTCTTGTGCTGTCTCTTTCCCTCTCAAAATAAATAAACTTAAAATCAATCAATCAATCCTGGAAGCTAAAATCTTTGAGAGTTGCTCTCCTAAACATAAGAATAGGTGAGGGGGGCGCCTGGGTGGCGCAGTCAGTTAAGCGTCCGACTTCAGTCAGGTCACGATCTCGCGGTCCGTGAGTTCGAGCCCCGCGTCGGGCTCTGGGCTGATGGCTCAGAGCCTGGAGCCTGTTTCCGATTCTGTGTCTCCCTCTCTCTCTGCCCCTCCCCCATTCATGCTCTGTCTCTCTCTGTCCCAAAAATAAATAAACGTTGAAAAAAAAATTAAAAAAAAAAAAAAGAATAGGTGAGGAATGAGGGAAGACAATAGTCCATGCAGAATCCATAATGTCTGAAAGTCACATATGATCTTAGGGACACCTGCCTAGCATTGTGGCATTTGGAAACTCTGTTAGATCAATAGCAGACAGAAAAGTAGGCTCAGCAGAAACACATCTAGGAGCTCAACTGACAACTTGAACCACAGAGTCTGCCAGCTTCTCCACTGTTTTATACCAGGACAGGAAATCATGGAAAACAGCACCTCCAAGGGAGAAATTCTGAGAAAACATTTTTAGTGCTCTAGAACTATGATGTGTGAAGAGGTATTCTAAAATATCTGAAGTACAAACAGCAATGTGAGTTGTAGCTTGAAATGGAAATTTCTATGAATTCAATTTTTTCTCACATTTCAGTTTACACAGAAACGTAGCCACAGAGAAACTTTCAGTTCGTCTCTGAAAGTTACAAAGTTGTGTTGGAAGAAACGTTTTGCATAGAAGGACTTGAAAATTACGTAAAATTTTGCAACTATGCCATTTGTGAAAAACAACAAACAGGGTATTAAGTGTATTTGCTAAAAGCTGAAAAGTCTGCCCAAAGTCTACCTTCATGGGAAATTGGCTACTCCTGAGCTTGAAAGGCCACAAAAAGGAGATTTTGATTATGGTCAATGGAAAATTCAACTATGAGAGCATATAAGAGAGGGTAAAAAGCCATGTGGGCAGCTGAAAGTAGCGAAGAAGATCAAAACCAACTACTAGTTCCCTAGTAGAAAAGATGAAATCTGTTGAGAAGACTTTGTCTAATATCTTTAATATTAAATACACTCATGCAACGGTGCCTGGGTGGCTCAGTCACTTAAATATCTGACTTTTGATTTCAGCTCAGGTCATGATTTCATGGTCTTGGGATCAAGCCCTGCATTTGGGCTCTCTGCTGGGCATGGAGCCTGTTTGCTTTCTCTCTCCCTCTCTCTCCACTCCTCCCCCACGTGCATGCTCTCATGTTCTCTCTCTCTCTTTCTCAAAAACAAAACAAAACAAAACAAAACAAAAAAACCCCCACAAAAAACCCAAAAAACAACACTCATGCAAACTGGTGATAAAAATTTTAGATAAATTGGCAGCTAACATAAAGAGATGATTAAAAACTATCCATGAAAAGTAAGCTCAGAAGATTTTTCAAAATGACATATCATTTAAGGTAATGCAAAACAGCCAGAAATAGCAATGTTTCTCTTTTTTTAAGTGCCATAATAAAGATCCAGTTAATCCACAAATATTGTCATAATCTTAATATATAAGACAGTCATTAGGTCAGAATTATTAGAGCAAAAATTCTTAGGGCAAAGTCTGTATTTTGTTTTTCATATATCGAATTCAACAGTGCTCTATACATATTAGGCAGACGTTACTAAATAAATTCATTAATAACAAAATATCATTGTATATGTGAGTTGAAAAAGTGATTTGCCTTACATGTGAGGAATATACAAATACATTATTAGCAATATACAGAGGACTGTTCATGTTTTTCCTGTAATAAAATTAATAAATTTCATTTATCATTTGTTTTAAAATGTTTAAAAATGCAAAATAAAAGTTATATATATATATTGATAGGTAGATATATATCCTATATTAATAAATGTTTTTAAATAATTAGCAAATATTTACAAAATAAAACCCATAATAAGTCTTGTGAAATCATTGTTTTTGCGTATTTCTGAGGAGCAGCAATTTGGAAGTATATTATTTCTTATAAATATTTCTCCTCACTGACCTAGTGATTCCAATTCTGTGTATCTGCCCTAATTAAGTAAAACATAGAGAAATGTGTAACAGAGAAATTAATACGGGCATTATTTATAATGGCAAAAAACTAAACATAAATTAATGATCCAAGATAAATAAATGGTTAAATCAACCAGAGTATATTCACCTAATTAAATTCTTGAAAACTGTGTTTGTGAAGTGATTTTAATATAACATTAGAAAATCCAACTATGTTAAATAAACAAAGCTTATACATAGAAAAAAGGCTAAATGTAAATACAGAAAAATCACTCGGTATTTGTTGGATTGGAACTATGCATGTTTTTCTTTCTGTCCAAATATCTGTACTTCTAACTTCCTACAACAAACTACATTACTTTTATAACTAGAAAGAATAAAATTAAATTTTAATGCTATTTTCCTTACTGCATTAAAGTTACTTAAAAAAAGGAATAAACAACATAAAGTCAAAACAGTATAAAACTGCGTATGTCCAGCCCCTAAGCTTTTCACGTCTTCAGTAGAAAAACCACCTGCTGACAGAGAAATAGTCTGCCATTATCTAAGCACTGGCTTTGTGGATGGAGACAGCTCAATTCGTAGTGACGTTGTGACTGGTCAGTTTATGTGATCAGATAAGAATCATAGTCTCTGTATAAGCTTTTCTTCTAAGTTCTTTTCACTAACAACCACCTCTGCTGCTATAATGGTGGATCAGGCAGAAGATTATCACCCATCACCACCACCACTGCTACATGGATTATTATAAAATGACAACATTGTGAGTTGTATGCTATTTTTATTGTTATTTTATAAATAAGAAAAGTGAGGCATGAAGCAGTTAAATAATGTCCTTAATGCGCATGGTGGGTTAGTAGCAGAGCTGGGATATGAACTAAATCTATTGGTTCTAAAGACCTTCTTCTTAATCTCTATATGAATATGACCTTAAATTATAGCAATTGCCACATATTGAGTATTGTGTCAGACATTGCTCTGTGCTTTGCATCAATTATCCCAATTAATCTTTGCAAAAGCCCTGGAGATACTCTTTATCCTTGTACATACATAAATGTTGGGTGATTCTGCAAAAACAAATCCTCGTATTTCATTGCCTTAATACAACCCAAGGTATGGGACAAAAGGCTCTCTTGTATTGCTTTTCTATAGAGGGTAATTCAGGGATCCAGGCTGCTGTGCCCTAGCAACTCCAGCTCTGCAGAAGAGAGGAAAATGCCCTGAGAATCTCAGGGCACGTTTTAGGGGCCATGCCTAGAAATACTCATTTCCCATTGGCCGGAACCTCTCTCATGGCCTCACTGCATCTACAAGTGGGATAAGTAAATATGGTGAAGCATGCAGACTTCCCTTTGGTATTTGATGAGCAGAAAATAGACTCTGCCACAGAAACTGAGGCTCAGAGACATGAAGTGACTCACAAGGCTAATGAAGAGTAGAGCCCAGATTCCCATCCAGGACCGTCTCATATCTCTGTGTCTGTGTCCTTAACCTCTAACTGCAAGGCCTCTACATATCATGGACTAGACACAGGTTTTAGGAATATTATCCCACAGGGCCTTCCATTTGCAAACTACCAGGTTTCTGCCAAGTCCCTCATTTTGACTCTGTCCTTTCTATCTCCCAGTTCAAGGACTGAGGTCCATTGTATTATTGTTCCCAAACCTTCATCACTCTCCATATAAAAAGAGTATATATCACTACACCAATCTGCACATAGCTCGCAGGGCTTCTCAGTTGGTAGCAGATACTTCCTCAATCTGATGTCAGGCTTAGTCATGTGACTTGCTTTGGCCAATGGAATGTAAGCAGCTGTGACATATGCCCTATCTGAAAAGAGTCATAAAAGTGGTTGTGTGTTTAAACACTACTTCATGTGTTTCCTTTCCCACAAGGATGCCATGTCCCAAATAGGGGCTTCTCCTTCAGCCTGGATCTTGAAGTAAAGACGTGTTAAAGCAGAGTGATAGTTGACCTAACAGCTAATATTTAATGTGCATAAAAATTAAGCATTTGTGATTGGAAACCACTGATATTTGGGGTCATTAGCACAGCAGAGATGATTACTACACATACACTTCCTGCCTCAAGTCTTCCCCCTTTGCCACACCAGATAGCTCTCTCTGGGGCATCTCAACCAGCATTTGAGCCTTGAGCCACGTGCCAGTTCTTTATTCGGATGCTTTCTTAGATGATGATGACATCAGCTGAGTTTGATTATTCCTTAACAAATCCGAAATTCTGTTGATTGCCTCTGAATTAAACACTTTTCCTGTATGTAATTGCTTGATTAAATTCTCAGAATTTTATCATGGGCTACTATATTTGGTTTGCAATTTCTCAAGATGTGAGCATCTATTTAAATGTCATCCACTGTTCATTGTTCATTTTTTTAATTTTGCCATTCTTACTTTATAAATCTTTGTCACGGAGATAGATTTCACAGTCCATCTTCTCTTAGAATCATCAGTGCGTGCGGAAAGTAGAATCTTATCTTCATTTTTACAAAGAGCAGCCAGGTGGTTTTTGACCTAACCAGCTCTCCATTTGTCCATCCTAGACTTTTTAAATGAAAAGAAGTGACAAACAACCATGTTTGTCAACCGTGATTATTAATTTTAGATAGCGTCTTCAATAGCACACACCTGTGTAACTAAAGACTCCATGTAGTTTGTCTTTCTTATAGTAAGTATAGAAAACAGATATTTAAACTGGTAGATTTTTATGCTTTTTGATGTCAAGAACAGTACTACATTCATTTATTTCACTAAAAGGTGTAAGTGACTTCTGTGTCTGTCACTGTGCTGGGCATTGGGGCTATAATGGTGGGAAAGACTCACAGGCTGGGGATATAGACAGGTAAACAGTGAATTTGAGTCCAAACTGTAAGTGCTGGGATGAAGGATGTTTAGACTGCTATAGAATCACCAAGGAGACGTGTTCAACTGGCTGAGGCTCAGAGAGGTGTAAGAGAAGTAGGCAGGACTCATGCCAAAACCATGGTGGAACTGAGGCCTGTAGGAGACTATGAATTGGTGAGTTGTAATGGGAAAGGAAATGGAGAACAGAAAGACATTGGTCCAGTCAATGGGACAGCAATAGTTGCAGGGGCCTGGAGGCCAGGAAGTACAGAGACTTCTGAACCTGGAAGTCTTTTTTTTTAATGTTTATTTATTTTTGAGGGTGGGACAGAGTACAGTAAGGGGGGGGATAGAGAGGGAAACACAGTATCCCAAGCAGGCTCCGAGCTCTGAGCTGTCAGCACAGATCTCAATGTGGGGCTCGAACTCACAAGCTGTGAGATCATGACCTAAGCTGAATTCAGATGCTTAACTGACTGAGCCACCCAGGTGTCATTGAAAGTCATTTTTCTACTTGAAGAATAGACCTAAGGGGTGGAAAGGCATTTGTGGACAGTGGGGTTGAGATGTAGAGCAGACTGATGATATATGACACTGAAAAGTAAGTAAAGCCATTGGTATATTTTTTTAGCAGAGGTGTAAAATTATAAACTTCTCTTTTTTTAAGTTTGTTTTTGAGAGAGAGAGTGTACACATGACTGGGGGAGGGGCAGAGAGAGAGGGAGAGAGAGAGAATCCCAAGCAGGCACTGTCAGCGAGGAGCCCAGTGCAGGGGCTCGAACTCGCAAACTGTGAGATCATGACCTGAGCCAAAATCAAGAGTCAGATGTTTAACTGGCTAAGCCACCCGGGCGCCCTTATAAAGTTCTCTTTTGAATAATCTCTCAGATTTCAGAAGGAAGAATGATGTAAAGAGAGGCCAGCCCGGTGAGCAGGGAGAAGGATATGCATTAATCTAGTCAGAGGTGACAGTGACCTGAAGTACAGAAATGCCACTAGGAATGGAGAGGAGTAGGCTGATTCCACAGATATTCCTAAGGTAAATTTTGACCGGGCTTGGCGCTCCACCAAACAATTTAATACATGAAATGTGAGCCACGTGAAGATTGAAATTCCCTGTGCCTGGGAAAGAAAAGATTAAATCATGTTTTATATAGTGCATGTGATTGTGCTTAATTTCTAGAAATGTATAATGTAATTATCAGTCAACCAGAATGGTCAATTAACTGTTAATGTTCGTTCCTTAATTCTTGTGACTGAGGTACAGTGTACATGTGTGAGCTGAGTAGTAACCCGTACAATTAATGGAGATTCATGAAGTGAAATTGTTGTGGGCAGTCACTTGCAAATGATTTTGCTGGAAAAAAATTTATTTACATTCTAATAACACTTTAATGGGAAATATGTACAATAGGAGGAAGGGAAGAAAATTCTTAAATTCTGTTCATGAAACCAACTAAACATTTATCCCCAATCACTAATAGAATAGACTCATGGACTAATTTACAGACATCTACCTAAAACATATGCAGAGAGTTTGCTACGTGTTCAGTAGTCATGGCATCAAAGTAAACATGGTTAATATCTGAGATGGATTGAAATGTGAATGAAGTTTTACAAACGTGACCAGCCTTAATCCATGCTTTTAAAACTGTAACGTGTATATTTTAAGTAGTAAAGATATGGACAACTAAAGGATATGTTACTACATAGTTTCCCTTAGTTGTGTCCATAGGTAGAGAAATAGCTGTTACCAGGGGCACCTGGGTGGCTCAGTCAGTTGGGCGTCCGACTTTAGCTCAGGTCATGATTCTGTGATTCATGATTTTGAGCCCTGCCTTGGGCTTGGAGCCTGGAGCCTGCTTTGGATTCTTTGCCTCCCTCTCTCTCTGCTCCTCCCCCGTACATGCACACACACGCACACACTCTCTCACTGACTCTCTCTTTCAAAAATGTTTAAAAACATTTTAAAAAATTAGAAAAAACAAAACTAGATGTTACCAACATTTTTTTTTGGTCCACCTTACATTATTGAATCCTAAGTAACCAAGCTGGAAGAGTCTGTTTTATGCTTGACATATATTGCCCAGATCTGGCCTCATTTAGCAGATTGAGAAAATGATTTTGAAAGTTGAAAGCTATTTTCATGCCATTCATTTTTTTGCTTCTTCCACATGTATGCATTTATGTCTATGCAGGAGTGATCACTATTCACTCAATTGTACTTTGAAAAAGGTAACAAGCAAAATTCATTGCAAGGAGAAGAATAAAGTATCAGTTGCTTTCTTTGTTCACTCCCTAACAGCATCATCTTGTAGATGGAATTACTGGGCTCATGCAACATTCAGAAACTAATGAAGGTGGAATTCATGTATCCTTGAATTGATCTTCATCATTTCTGTTCAGTTCACCAATCAAGGAAAGATAAAAAGGTGGCTGAGTTGTGGGCCTGCAATTTGTTAGCTATTTTAGGATGCCTGATTTTCAAAATTCAAATTGCTACTGTATTTTCAATCTTAAAAAAAAAGATTTTTTAAAGAAATAATGATGGCATACATAGTGTGGTAGTATATTGTACTCTTTAGGATTACAAGAGTACACTGATGATATATAAATATATTCAAGGAAAGAAATAGTTTTTGCTCCTTGAGTGTGATTCATGCATAAAGTTATTCTTCAGAGCCTCCTTGGAGGTGAATAAAAAATTCCAAACAGGAATATTGGCCCTATAGTAGATTATTTCTGAGATCCAAGTATTTCGATGTCATCAGCGTGAGGATTCACACACAGGGCACTGTCAGCATTTGAGCTGTGTGTCATAGAATTTATCAAAATTGCGGACCACTGCCTCCCTGATCATGGTCTTACTTTGATTCCTGTTGTCTCTGTGAAAAAAAAATGCATTTCCTATTCAAGATTCTGGAAGGAAACATTCAAGTGTTGGCACTGCTTCCTAAACTCAGCCAGAGCTAGATTTTTATTTTCCCAAGGTATGCTCGGTCCTGGATCCTTGACTGCAGTGTTTCACTTGGCATTAGGGTAGACCGTGAGGGGTTTGCCCATGACCCACAGCCAAACTCTGTCTCTTGACTGGCCAGCTGCTTCTAAAGGGGCAGATATTCTGCCCTCTTGTACAAGGCTCACAGTTCCAAACCACAGAGTATGATCACAGTGATAAATACAGCCCAAACAATTTTAATATGGGAGTCACCAATCACCCTTAGACTCATCAAAGAAAAAGTTTAATGTTGAACAGATGAAATCATCTTATTTAGGGAAACACAATTTTCCTGTAAATACTCAGGAATAATTGCATTGTGAAATATACTGGATGGCCCCACCCTAGAGAGCTGGTAGTGTGACCCAGTGACATTCTAAAATATATCTGACAAAAATGTTGATTCCAGGTTTGAGTGGTTGATCCCAAACAATTCTTTCTATTGATCTTCATTAGATAATAGAATGTACCCATTTGCAAAAGTCCCGACAATGAAAATATTTCATTCATTTAAATGAAACAAAACATTTCTTCTCAGCCTCATGGAAGTATCTATTCTCATTTCCAAGTAGCTTCAAGTTCAGAGACAAGTTCAAAAGAAGTCGAGTCTGAATAACAGCTGCCTTCTATTTCTCAAAATTATTGGCTTATCTGTCAAGGGATAGTTTCTGATGGTTGTTTTTCTTAAGACCACAGTAAGATTCACCCAAAACAAATGATCTCATCTAGATTAGCTGTCAGCTCTGCATTTACTTGCATTATCTCCAGAACACAAGCTGTTACTTGGTCGATTCACTCAAACAATGAATTATTTGAGGAAAGAAAAAATCAGTCAACCTGGTTTAGGGACATGAGTAATTGTTTGATATGACCGGGAAACAGAGTGGTAATGAATAATCCGCGAGTCCCAAATGCAAAGGGCCTCCGTGTATAATAGCTCCATGAATAAAAAGCACCTAGTTGCTATGAATACCAAGAAACGATGACTTAGTATAGCTGCAACTCTGTGTGAAATCAGCTAGACCCTTGTTTTTACATGATAATTTTTTTTTAATTTGAGGGTTCATATTTGATTATTTTTTCATTTCACGGAATGTTTGCCATTATAAATTCTCAGCCCTGTTCATCTCTAAATCATATAGGGCCATGGTGTTTATGTTGGATGTGGTTAGGAACATTGGGGAGAGTATGACATGTAACTTCGTAAAACCCTCTCTGGAAGCTAGGGTTCAGAGACTGGGCAAAATATCAGCCAGAGCAGCATTTTTCAAACTGGGTTGTTACCCAATAGTGGGGATGAAATCAATTTATAGGGTGGTGCTGTGGACTGAATTATGTCTCCCTCCACCCCAACATTCATATGTTGAAGCTCTAATGCTCAGTGTAATGGTATTTGAAGATGGGACCTTTGGGATATAATTAGGGTTTAATGAGGTCATGAGGTATTTGTGCCCATATAGAAAGAGACACTGTAGAACTTGCTTCCTCTCTCTCTCTCTCTCTCTCTCTCTCTCTCTCTCTCTCTACTGTGTGAGAACACAGCGAGGAGGCAACCATCTGCAAGCTAAGGAGAAGGTCCTCACTGGGAACAGAATCTGACACCACAGAAATGTGAGAAATAAATTCCTACTGTTTAAGCCTATTATGGCAGCCCAAGAAGACAAAAATAGGTGGCTATCACCATTTAAAAAATAGAAAATATCTGTTTGACAAGTATGAAAGGCGATAAAGAGAAGTGATTTTTTCCAGCTGATGTGAACGAATAGGTATGTGAACACAGGGTTATAGTGGCAGGTGTACTTCTTCCTGTGGGATCCATTCAAAAATGTTTTGTACACTGACATGGGGAGGCATATGGTACAGTGGATGTAAAGATGAAGAGAGTGATTAGACCCTTCCTCCATATTTTGTTATCCAGATGGTTCAGATAACCATCCAAAGGACTTTGGTCAATAGAATCTCAAGGGCAAACAAAGGGTAAAATTCTAATAAAATATCCTAGGAAAAGGAGGCTGTCACATTAGCGAAATAAGAAATAAGTCTTGGTGTTTGGCACTCAAAATGGTTTAATGTTGATAGCAAATCGATTGTTGGTCTGCCGATCTTCCTCATTTCACAAAGATTTCAGGCAGCTACTTACTGGAACTTACACCCTGTATTAGTTGCCTAGAGGCTGCCCTTACAAAGTGCCACAAACCAGAGGGCTTAAAACAGATACCTGTTGTCTCATATCTCTGGAGGCTAGACATCTCAAGTCAAGTTGTAGACAGGGCCAGACCTTGTCTCTGAAACTATCCTTGCCTCTTCCTAGTTACTAGTGCTTGCTGACAATCCTTAGCGTTCCTTGGTTTGTGGAGACATCACCCACTCTCTGCCTCCACCTCGCATAGCCATCTTCTCCCTGTGTGTGTCTCTGTTTTTCCATTTGCATTCTCTTCTATGACGATGCTGGTCAGATGGGATTAAGGACCCAGCCTATCCCAGCATGACCTAACTTTGGCTAATTACATCTGCCATGACTCTATTTCCAAATAAGGTCACATTCTGAGGTATTAGGGACACAGTTCAACCCATAACAATCTTTCCTCTGCCCACCCCCAAAATTCTTGCTCTTCCCGTGTGCAAAATACATTCACCACATCCCAGTATCCCCTAAAGTCTTAATATTTTAGCCTCAACTTTAAGCCCAACAATTCATCTAAATATCTGTCATCTCAAAAATGCCAAATCTCATCAACTAAATCATTTACAAGTAAGCCTCAGGTTGCTTCATCCTGGGGCAAAATTCCTGTCCATGAAACCCAGGAAAGATGTTGTCTGCTTTCAAGATAGAATCCTAGGACAGGTGTGGGATGGGCATCCCCATTCTAATGGAGAAATTGGAAGGAGAAAGGGAGGTTGCTAGTTTAAAGCAAGTTCAAGTCTAAAGCAGGGAAAATTCCATCATATTTCAAGTCTTGAGAATAATTATCTGTGGCCCCGTGCCCTGTCCTTGTGGCCCAGGGCAGTGATCCTGTCCCCTCAGCCCTGGGTCGCAGCACCCCTCTGAAACAAGGAGGTGGTGGCCTCACCAGCTGGCTCTGTGCCTTCTGAGCCCAGTTGGTGGCAGGTGACAGAGCCCACTGACCTCTGCATCCGTGGCTCTAAGAGTCATCTTTCCTTTATTTCTTCCTATCTCTGTCTCGTTGAGTCCAGGCTGGCAGTGCTTCCGCAAGGATAAGGTTCTTAAAAACCTCATCAATCTTCCTTGGACTTTGTAGGGAGCCACACGACAAGACACGACAATTTTCTACGGGTCCTTCCTGGAAAACCACATCTTTTAGTGACTCCTGCTGAGATGGTTGATTGGATCCATACATTCCAGCCTTCCCACTTCGGTGAAAGTTTGTCCAGTTTCACCCTTGGCTCTGTCTCAGAACACACTATCTGAAAGGCTTAGAATTTTCCAAATCATCAACTGCTGGTTCCTTTTTGCTAAGCAGTTCCTTCCTCAATTGGCCTCTTTCCTCACACGTTTTATTATAAACAGCAAGGAGAAACCAAGCTGCATTCCACCCTTTTCTTGGAATTCTTTTCAGCGAAATACTCATGTTCTTCTCTGGCAAGTTTTATTTTGCACCCGAGACAGTTCTTGTAATTCAGACAAGGTTTCTGCCACCTTATAACAAGGTTGTCTGTTCAGCCAGGAACGAGTAGCACACTCCTTGTTAGCATCTGAAGTCCTCACCAAAAGCATGTTTAATGTTCGTATTTCTAACAATCTTGTTAGTGATGATTTCTGTATTCTTTAAAAAACAGAAGTGATCCATGTTTCTGTGTCCGTACTTCTACCAACAATCTCTTTTAGGCAATCTAGACTTTTAGAATCAAGCAATTCAAAATTCTTTCAGCCTCTACCCAATTCCACAGTTACTCCCGTATTTTTAGGTACTTATTAGGAAATCTATATTTGTTTCCTGAGCTGCCGTAACAAAGTACCACAGGCTGAGCAGCCTCAAAGAACAGAAATGTATTGTCTCACAGTTCAGGAGTCTAGAAATCTAAAACAAAAGTATCAGTAGGAGCTTATTTCCTCTGAAACCTGCAAGGGAGAATCCTTCCTTGCCTCTTCTGGCTTTTGGTATATTCTGGCAATCCTAGGAATTTCTTGGCTGATAAATGCATCACTCCAATCTCTGCCTCCATCCTTCTATGCCTGTCTTCCGTCTCTGTGTCTCTGTCTTCTTATGGTATTCTCCTCTTGTATCAGGACATCTGTCCTCTTGGACTAAGGGCCCACACTAGTGCAGTATGACTTCATCTTAACAAATTACATCTGCAGTGACTGTGTATTTCCAAATAAGGTCATACTCTCTGGTACTAGGAGATAGGGCTTCAACGTATATTTAGAGAGACATGGTTCAACCCAACACTGAAGACAGTTAACCACCAGCAATGGCTACTCCTCTTCCTTTTCCTTTTTGTCCCCTAGTAAACCCCAAATATCAGAAAACAGGATAAGTGTTTTGATTTTCTATCCCTCAATTAATGCCTTTATGATCAACTGGTCTGCTACTCTGATTTTAACTGTCATTTCTGACCCTGACTGTTGGGTTACCACTGATCCAGAGGGTCCTTCTAACAAGACTTCACTTGTATATAGATGGTAACTTAGAGTAGCTGTGCTTTATAAGGAAGAGTTATTTTGGAGCACCTGGGTGGCTTAGTCAGTTAGGCATCCGAGTTCGGCTCAGGTCATGATCTTGCAGCCCATGAGATTGAGCCCCACGTCAGACTCTGTGCTGACAGCTCAGAGCCTAGAGCCTGCTTCAGATTCTGTGCTCCCTCTCTCTGCCCCTCCCCTGCTTGTGCGCTCTCAATCTCTCTCTCAAAAATAAATAAACATTAAAAAAAAAAAAAAAGACTTACCCGGTAGGAGTGCTCTTCAAAGTGTGGTTGTCTGTGATGGGCCTGATTGCCCTGATTGCTCCTATAGTGGAGTCCCCCTAGAGGATATTAAATGACTCACTTCTTCATGAGTTCTTTCCACCAGATAATAGGAATGAGTCAGGATCTTTTCCTTCACCTAAGAGGGTTGTGGTGCTCTAGATTTAAGGTGAGGGGCCAAAGTTTCTAGGCTGGCCTTGAGTTTAAACCATGTTCTATAATTAGAGATTTGCTTTGGGATAGCAAACATTTCCTCATATTAATAAAATGTCATTTCTCAGTATGTTAAAATGTCATTTCTCAGTATGTTTGTACGTATACTTTCTGGTCAGAGGAAGATGAAATGAAAGAGGGACAGAGAGAGAAAGGGGAAGCTCTTTTTTTTTTTACAGCAGAATTCTTAATATTTTATGTGAAAAGATGTTATAGAAAACTCACCATTCTCAATCACTGTAGTATTAATGGATTTAAGCAAGCTTCATTATGGATCTGGGGCGCCAGGGTGGCTCAGTCAGTTAAGTGTCTGACATCAGCTCAGGTCATGATCTTGGTGTTCGTGGGTTTGAGCCCTACGTTGGGCTCTCTGATGACAGCTTGGAGCCTGCTTCAGATTTTGTCTCCCTCTCTCTCTCTCTCTGACCCTCCCCTCCTCACTCGCTTGCTTTCTCCCCCTGTCTCTCTCTTTCTTTTTCTCTCTCTCAAAAATAAAAAAATAAACATTTGGAAAAAAGATTCATTATGGATTTTAGAACTATTGGCTAAAATGTTCATTAAAGAACAAGATACTTTCCTAGTGTAAAGGTATCTCTTCACATATTTCTGCTAGTTACAGTAAGTTACTTTTTAGATAAAGTGCAGTAAATGTGTTATACCATTTTTCATTCTCTCTCTACTGTCAAATATTGCG
Source organism: Leopardus geoffroyi (assembly GCF_018350155.1). Classification (NCBI taxonomy): domain Eukaryota; kingdom Metazoa; phylum Chordata; class Mammalia; order Carnivora; family Felidae; genus Leopardus; species Leopardus geoffroyi. The sequence continues at coordinate 51,276,271 of NC_059334.1, read as the reverse complement.
TTGCTTTCATTTTTAATCATATGATAAAACTAACATTACCAATAATGGCACCAAGCGACCTCGTAAAATGCCAGATCCAATGCATTGAGGAAGATACATTACTTATGTAGAATTTCTGCCAAAAAAGTCATTGCCTGGATATAATCACAAGGAAACCATCATACAGGCACAAACTGAGGGACCTTCTACCGAACAACTAGCCTGTGAATACTCTTCAAAAATATCCAATTCATTCAAATAAAGGCTGAAAATTGATCTAGGTATAAGGAGACCAAAGAAGCATCACTACTGCCCAGTGACTTACAGGAAAGGATTATGTCATTTACTAAGAAATTTTTTTAACCAATTCATGTTTTTAGTTCCTTATAGGGCTGGGGTGAGCAAAGGAATAGTGGCTAGCCCTATGAGGTGCCTCTACATGAGCACACAAACACCATAAATACGTATTCTACAAAACCAGCTTAAAAAAAATTTTTTTTTACCTGATATAGTACTTTGAAATTATTTTATTTTGAACAAAATGAAACTGGCAGCATGCCAAAATAAATTATCTGCTGTATCAATTGCAGGCACCCTATGACGTTTCTTCTAGGAAAAAAAGCAAAACAATGATGCGGTTTAAAAAAAAAAAAGTCAAGAAACAAAGAGCAAGGGGAAAGTGTTAGGAAAAGAAATAGGCTCTCTCGTCTCTCCCCTTCTCTGCCCCCCATAAGTAGATTTATGTGGTATACCCCTATAAACGTGTGTGCATGTGTGACAAAACTGGCTAAAGAGCAAAGGCTCTCAATTTCACAATACTTTCAGCCCTGCCGCATTCCTAATCATATCCTAAATATTTCTATTCTGCAAGCAGGATTCCACAAGTGGTACCAAGTGATTCTGCTTCTCCTGGCATCATTGCCCCTCCCCCAGAATCATTCTAACTCTCAAAAGGAAGAGAAGTCCCTCATTGAGCATGGCTAAAGGATAGTGTTCCAACAAACATAAAATTATGACTCTCCTATGGGTATAAAATAAACGTGTCAAATTAATTTTGACACATTAATAAGAGAATAAGTAAGGTATTAGAATTAGTTCAAATGAAGATTTAATTTAGAATTATATTCTGTACTGCCCAAAATTCATTCTCATTGCCACAATCAGGAATCATTTGCACAGCTAAGAAGAGGAAATATTTGCATTAGCATCCATTTTCTTCTGCAAGTTAATGTCTTTCTCTACAGAATTGTAGAATAGCCTACTGAAAGACAAAGATACATATCCCTATAAAATCAGACAATAACCCAGACTCCAGCATTCCACTGAGTGGGTATCTAGGAATCTCTTGTGTCCAATCTAAAATCTTAGATTTTTCCTTACAGAATGGGCAAAAATAGATGATTGATGGGTAGGTAGATAAATAGGCTATTGACAGATAGGTGGGTTGATCAATCATTTGGAGGGTTTTCTAACTCAGAGGCTGCTAATTCTATCCTCAGTTGTTTATGAGAATGAATTCACTTCATTCTTAAAGTTATGTCTCAAAGATCTATGCAAACCATAAGGATTTTATACATCTTTCCCTGACCAAAGCTCAGTCCTCGCTCATAGTGAGGATGATTTTTCACTCTTCTTTTCTCCAAGGAGAATTATTTCCACATCCTTTAGGAAACTTACTATATTCTCATTCCTTTCTTCATGTAAAATGCCTGAGATATGTGCCCTTGATAGGCTCCATCTTACATTACAGAATGTGAAACTAGTCATATACATGAGGAGATTGTAATTTGGAAAAAGAGAGCTCAAAGTTCAGAATTCCTAGTTATGAAAAATAAAAAGCATGGTAATAACCAAAAATTCATCTAAAGGTTGAACAATGGGGAAGAGCACAGAAGCTCTTCCACAGAAAAGCCTGGCTTTGCCTGGTACCAGTTCATGTGTGAATGTCTACATTAAAGCTGGATGACAATGACCTATACATTTCTCTATCCCTTTTAATTAGCATTCACTGAATATTATTTTTGGGAAAAAATTAGGGTGGGGTCTGTCTTTTCCGTGGGCCACTTCCAAAATCTAAATTAAATCACTTTAGATGCTACATTAAAAATAACACCATGGTATGTTACCTTACCACCATGATTCCTTTCTATGAAATTATCTCTGAATCACAAACTATCTCTCTGCTAAGGAACTCCACCTCTGTAGTTCATTTAGTACGTCATAACTGTATCTTCTTTGAAAGCCTTGTGGATTTTAGCCCATAGCAACAACAGCAACACCCATAACAACAAAACCTTGGGGATATGCCTATGAAATTGGCCCATATTTCAAGAAATGAGAACTTATATTTGCAGGAGAATAATGAGAATAAGAGCTCAGCTCTCTGTCCGGTTGAAAGTAGAAAGATGTATACAGAATTGTAGCATCTTTTAAGAAATATTTCTCCCCCTTGTCAGATTCTGGCTTCTTCTATAATGGAAGCAATCACTATTATTTGATAGAAAATTGTATTTGTGATGATAAATGTCTTTTCAGATGCTCAACATTTCTCAGCTTCTCTCAAGTTACTAATCCATCTCAATTTATTGCTTCATATGATTTTAAAAATATAGTTAAATGCGATGTTAATGAATCCTAGTTTGACTATCTTGTATTTGATCTATGGGATGTCACTTTTCTGGAACTGATTATAAATTAGGCATAAGTGCCTTTTCTGAAGTCACAGAAACTTTAAAACCCTTATATTTGATTAGTGGTAAGTGACAGGTTATATTTCACTAAATTGTATGATTATTAAAAGGAATCAATCAGTCTCCCTATTTCTCTTCTTTACATGGGCAGAGATTCTGAGAATTGGATTTCAGTTGCCAGCCTACCTTTCCGTGGTAAGGGATAATGTAGGCAGAAATGCCTAAGTTTGCCTCCCCAGCCCTTGCCTGTGTATAGAGTGCCTCTGCGAAGGCCACATAGTGTGCCATAAAAGGATCAACAAGGGTTCTTCCCGACACACAAGCACTTCCTACACTGGGAGGGAGATAGTTCAGGTGCATCTAAACCTAGGATTTATTCTCTTACCGAAATGCAGCAACTTTAGACCCCCAACACACACACTCATATAGTGATAACATCACTCAGCCTAAGTCAGAGGATGTGCAGTGCAGGAGAGGAAAGTTACACTTCTGGTGTAACTGGTGGTTACAGCTGACTGGCTATAGAGCATGCACTGCAAGAGGACCAACCTTCCTCTTATTCTTATACCAAAGAATGGTGTCATTTGAGAGCCAGTTGAAGCCCTCTATGGAAAGCATGCACTTTGAGCGACTATGGAAAGAATTCTCTGTAGAACAAAGCTTAATCAAAATAAAGTACCCATTTTGACACAGAGAAGCATGGGGAATGGAATGAACTGGGAAGAAGATCAGCAAGTGATGAACATGAATGTCTTGGAAGGATGGTGACACGGAAAGACAAGGACGCATATGAGACAAGGTTAGAATACTTCTACCAGTTGTTGTGGAAGAGAGATGGAAAGTTAGCATCAAAACCATACTCTCCATTGGATATGATTTGCTAGGTTAATTGTATGGAACACAGCATGTAGCTCATACCATAGAGAGGGTTTAGTCATTCTCAGCAAACTCTTTTATTGTTCCCAGTGGAGGATCCACAACTGACTGCAGTCAAAGTTCTGATTCCCAACTAAGGCCAATACAGTGCTAAATATAGCCAGAGCCGTTCCCTGCCTGGGGGTGACACACAATTTCATAGCCCATAACAACACCTCGAACTGGAGAAGAGAGGTAGTCGTGATGGAATCTCCTGGATTGTAAGAAGGGTCTTGGAGTAGGTATGCTCCCATGAGTAATTGATAACACGATGGTCAACACTGAAGAAGTGTTGGCACAGCCCATTCAAATAAATGTCCCTATTTCAACTATTTGACCAGAAAAAATTATACACCCAGTGGAAATAAATGCATGAAGAGAAGTTGCAGAAAGAAAAGGATGGGAGGAGCTTTATAAAAATTTCAGCAAGATGGGCATACGAATAATTCATTTTTTATTAAGAAATAATAGAATTGGTCCTGCTTTGCTTATTACACCAACAAAATGTTGTTAGTTCATCCAAGAATAGCCTTTCAGAAATATGAAATTAGGAGAGGAGGCAAACCAACAATAATAATCTTCTTTTCCCTTCAGTCCCAGGAATTCTCAAGGGAAAATACTCCGCATCATACAAACTCTGTGAAGCCATAGGCCTCACACAGATGGTTCTTTCTTTTGAAACTAATGAAATCACCTAGCTGTGCAATCTTCAAAGATGCCCTCTGGAGTATCTGTCTCTCCCCTGTATTTTTCTGCCATTTGGGTGCTTTTATGATGTTGTATTTTTATTTCCAGGACTTGGGGGGAAATCTTATTCCAAAGTTATATTGAAAACAAAACAAAAACAGGCACAAAACAAAACACACACACACACACAAACCCAAAAACAAACAAACAAACAAACAAAAAAAAAAAAAAAACAGGCACATGTCTCAGAGTCTATAATGGGCTCTGATGACATTCTTGCACCTGCTCTGTACCTGTCTTCTGCTTGCCTTGCTGCTAAATACTCCTACCTAAGAGGGTTGCTCTGGAAAGAGGAAAGTGCTTGGTCCCACCACAGACTAACTGATGAGGAATCACAAATTCTTAGCTCCTTTGCCTCAAAACAAAATCTAAATCTGAGGCTTCACCTAAAATGGCCCCCGTGCCTGGTGTCTTACCCATCCCTATCCTGCTTCTCTAGCTGTGGGGACATTTTCTTCTTAATCACTTGCACTCTGGGAGAAACTACCTCAAGCAGGGTCAGAAAGCCTGATCTGAAACCTAGTTAGACCCACCAGCTATGAGGCCTGGAAACCTATCATTTAACTACTAGGAACGTCAATTTCCTCCTCTGTTTAAAAAAAAAAAAAAAATCTCTCTCTCTCTCCTTAATTTGCAGGGCTCTCGTGAAGAAGAAAGGAGGTGATATATGTGAAGTATTTGGCATGGGCCCTAGTGTACAATAGGCACTCAATAAATGTTAGCTGAATGTGAAGATTTCCTGGCATGTCTTGGCTTCCACTATTTTAAAATCGACAGTATTATTTTTAGTTTTCCCTTGTTCCTCTCCAGCTGGTATGCTAGATTCATATTTATCGCACACAATTTGTGTATCTTTTTCCTGAGTTACGCAGCTCTTATTCCCTTGTTTTCTCGTTGTGTGAAACAGACTTGAATAGAGGACAAGATTCTATAGTCACAGGCCACTGGCTTTGACCTCTACATGGGGCTGGCTTATATGAATGATTCTCATCACTCATGCAGAACCTTAATATAAGATAACAAATGAACCAAAGAAATCCCAAAGTTGATTTTGTTTCAACAAAGTGATGGCCATGTCTCCTTATGAAAAGTGCAATGAAAGTTTAAACAATTATCTGGGAAATTCAGGACCAAGAAAAGCTATTATCTTTAATTTTCTCTAGTTCATTACTTTTATAAATTGTGCCTTTAAAAAAAATATTTGTATAATACAATCCTTGATACCCTGAGACCCTATGTTCTGGGGAATAGCAAAAAAAAAACACAAAACAAAACAAAACAAAAACACCTTCCTTTATTTCGCATTGCCTTGTGTTCTGAGCTAGAGCCCTGAAAGCTGATACATACTCTGTGAACTTTCTTTGGGGAAAATTAGAGATCCGTTTTCCACTCTTTGAGGAGATGCATCTAACATAAAATGTAGGCATCTGAACAACAGTCAGTGGTCTGTGAGCTTTTAGAAGTTGCCCCGACTTATTTGCATAATTGTCTTCCCTTTATTGCTGGCATAGCTAGGGACAAAATCAAAAGAAATAATTATTTAATATTCTCAGGTCATATAATTTGGAAGGGCTTAAGACATCCTAGCAGCTTTGAAATGTCACAGTCCTTGAAATAATGTGTCCTGAAGATGGGCTTTGAGCCTATGTAGGGGTTTGATGGAATTGATTTTTCAATTCTATTATAAACACTCTTCCCTTTATGAATTTTATTAGCATGCATTATTCAAATATTATTTTTATTTACCTTTAGCTGTTGACAGAGAACATAAAAAAAGGAAAGGTTTATGAGCATAAAATTGTATTTAAATTGTGATATAAACAGCAAGGAATAAATTTTATCTTTGAGAAGATAAAAACTTTATATTTCAAAAAAAATTATCACAGGATCAAATTACAATGGCTAACTGTCTTGCCTTCAGTGAAGGGGTTCAAAACAAATGATAGAAAACAAACATTTGAGAAGTGGCCATTATTGTTCTGGTTTAACCTCAATTTTTCACACAACATACAATTGATGGGGCATCTCATTTGACCATTTTTCTTTACTGCCAAGGCAAAGTTCCACATCTCCTCATGGATCCAGAGTAGCCCTATTTGACCTGAAGTCTGCCTATCCAGACCTCATCACCATGGCCATGACCATCCTAGTCTCTCTCTCATCTTATAAAGAGGCAGCAGAACTGAGTGATTACACAAGGCACCAGTGACATTGTCCAGAGCCAGGATGGACAGTGTGAACAAGAGAGAAGGGACTGGCTTGGAGAAAAACCAAAGTTTTGAATCGTCAGGGAACAATCCAGGAATCTATGGCCAATTAAGAGAGCAATTACTGTTGACATTTTTATTGGAATTTGGGAGTAATGACCATAATGTCAATGGAGAGTGAAATCTGGCCATTGTCTCTCCTTCCCTGTGGTTTTGTTTGGTACAGTGAGAATGACGTTATTTTATAGAAGGTGCATACTTTTCAGAATTCAAACAGACCAGAGTTCAAATTGCACCTTTGTTCATTCCCAGCTGTATGACTGTGAGCAAATTATTTGGGTTCTCTGGGGGTTTTGTAAAGTTTAGATGAGAAACATGTGAAGCTCTTAGCAGAGTAATGTGTTTTGGACTCAACAAATACACACATTGATATAGTTGTTTTTTTTTTTTTTTTTTCTCAGCCAGCTTTATTGGATGGACTTTTCAATGTCATTGTTGAAAATGAGGAGGTCATCCAGAATCAAATCTTGAATATGCCTCATTTTAACTTTTTCAGATATAAAATAAGTAGACCTTAGCTATACTTGGTGCTTTCACATAAATAACCATCTTAAACTTGGGAGGTCAGGAGGAAGAGGAGATGATTATGGTAATGTATAATACAGTATCCAATAACTTAAAATTTACTGAGACGAACTACCATACACTAATCCCATGGTATTTGTTCTTTATTCCAAACACCTCACATATGTGCCCACACATGTACCTGTGACTTACTTATTTTGTGGAAGTGGAAGTTTGTACCTCTTTTTAAAAACCGAACCATGAGATTTCAAAGAAATGACGTTTCCATCATCATCACTCAAACACGCATACAGCCCCCATCGTCCTGTGCTCTAAGTAGGAAAGGTTTGAGGAATACTTAATGTTGGAAACATAGATCATAAATCTTAGCAGTCTCTCCTTTTCTTCTTTTTTTTTTTTTTTCAACGTTTATTTATTTTTGGGACAGAGAGAGACAGAGCATGAACGGGGGAGGGGCAGAGAGAGAGGGAGACACAGAATAGGAAACAGGCTCCAGGCTCTGAGCCATCAGCCCAGAGCCTGACGCGGGGCTCGAACTCACAGACCGCGAGATCGTGACCTGGCTGAAGTTGGACGCTTAACCGACTGCGCCACCCAGGCGCCCCTCTCCTTTTCTTCTTTAAAGTATTTCTTTTTTGGGGGCGCCTGGGTGGCTCAGTCGGTTAAGCAGCCGACTTTGGCCCAGGTCATGATCTCGTGGTCCGTGAGCTCGAGCCCCGTGTCGGGCTCTGTGCTGACAGCTCAGAGCCTGGAGCCTGTTTCAGATTCTGTGTCTCCGTCTCTCTCTGCCCCTCCCCTGTTCATGCTCTGTCTCTCTCTGTCTCAAAAATAAATAAACGTTAAAAAAATTTTTTTATAAATAAATAAATAAATAAATAAATAAATAAATAAAGTATTTCTTTTTTGCCTTTGATAATACAGTTTTTCAACAGGTTTCCAAAATGGGAGGTTTACTCTTCCATCAAAGAGGAACCTCCAATGTGGAGTCTGTAGTGGGTGGGGTTCACTGCTCTATTTGCACATATGGATGAGCAACTGAGGAAGACACAGGCACATCTTTCACTGAACTCCTTACTCCATCGTTTCTGATTGTAGGAACAGTGGTTCTCTCTTCCCTTTTCTAAAAAGTGGAAAGATGTCCTAGAGAAGGGAATAAGTTGGCAATCCAAAGTCTCATGGTGTTGCATGGCAATAATCTGTAGTCCTAGGCTGATCGTCTGGAGGCAGAAAATGAGAGGTGGTGGGGAAGGTATTATAATATGAAAGAGTAGACTTGGAGGGGTGAGCAAGCTAAAGCCCCCGAGTTGCCCCATTGGGGAGGGGACAGCAAGCTACCCTGGTGGAGGTCACATGGAGACAGACTGGAGATCGAGGACCCCACTGAGCCTCTTTTTTCTTCTCACTAGCTGAAGACAACTGTGGTAGTGCAGCCTCCTGCCTCAAGAGCGCACACTCAGTTCCTCCCTCACAAGTGAAGTTTACTCACCTGTGAAACTTGGAATGGGCAACATTAGTGTTGAAAATGAGATCTTCTCCAGAGACAGAAAGGATTTTCAAAGTTCACCTAATTCATCTTCACACGTCACAGGAGGAAAGCTTTGCTAGAAACTGCAGTGGAAACAAGTAGTAAAGCAATGTGAGGAAGCTCCCACCTGACAGAAAACAGGTGAACGTTTTATGGTTCTAGAGCTTGGAGGGCTTTCTGCAAATCCTCCCCCTTCCCATAACCCTTTGAAAGAGAGGAGATGATATAACAGGCCTAGATTTTTAAGGGGTAGAGAGAGAAACAGAGCCAAGAGGCGGCTGTGCCCCTCTTCCTGAGAGAAAACAGCCTCAGAGGAAGCAGCACACAGTTAAATGGTGTGGGGGTTGGGGTGGGGGGAGTATTTGGGTAGAGAGAAGGCTGTAGAAAGGGCACCAAGAGTACCTGTGTCCTCACAGGAGACAAGTAGCTGATGGTTCTGGTCTAATAAATGTGCCCCGTGAGGGGTCACTGCATTGGGCAGATGGACCAAGCCTGATGTCTGGTCTGCAGGGAGATGGCTTAGCTCCCAGGGCATAATGCCTGTGTGAGGAGAATAGGACACAAGTGTTGCCAGCCATATACATCAGGTAAGAGTGGGTCACTTAGTACACAAGGATTTTTCCATCAGAGATCGATACGAACTACAGGACAGCATAAGAACCCATACTGCTGATAGCTACCTCTGAACTCCAGAGGATATGCAAAATCTGCCATTCTTCCCCATTCCATCTTGGAGAGGGAGAGGATTTGGGATGAACCTTTGGAAGGCAAACACAGCCTGGTAGGGAAATGGACCTTGAATCCAAGAGATTGAACAAACGAGAGGAAACAATTTAATCCTAGCAGAGACTGCGATACATTGAATTGTCAAGATTGTTCTCCCACAACTTTTTCAGATCAAGTTTGTATGTATCTTTCAGATCTTTCAGATTAAAATCGTATATATAATTTCATGGGGTGCCTGGGTGGCTCAGTCAGTTAAGCATACAACTCTTGATTTCAGCTTAGGTTGTGATCTGTCATGAGATTGAGCCCCCTGTCGGGCTCCACTGTGACAGCACAGAGCCTGCGCGGGATTCTTTCTCTTCTCTCTCTCTGCCCTTTCCCCTCGTGTGTGCATGTGCACTCTCACTCACTCTCAAAATAAATAAACATTAAAATAACTAAAGGAAATGATAGCTCTAGCAATGGGCTTCTTTCTGTCTTGACCCATTAACTTACATGAACAAGGTTAAACAAAATGAAATTCACAAATGGCACCTTAATCTAGAATTAGTTGTTGGTTGGTGTGTGTGCTTTTGCAAAATGTCATTTTCCCCTGACACCAAGTAGGATGTCAGTCCCCATTGTGTGGCCATGGGCAGTGGGCAATACAAAGCCAGAGAGCTTCAAGTTACCACATCCATAAAATCGCCCCAATTCTTTCATTTTACTGAGGAACTTAATTTTACTCTACTAGATTATCACTAATCTTTCTGCTCTAACAGTCTAGCAAATTATGATTCAGATATGATAGACCTTTTCTAGAGAAGAAGTTTTCTAGAGAAAACCGCTCCTTTTCACATATTTCCACTTTATTTGAAGGGTGATTTAGTTTCTTCCTTGTCTGAAGTGAACTATCAGATCGCGAACTGTTGACATTCTGTGCTGTCAAGTTATTTGAACTAAGTTAGCGATGGGGTCACCTTGCCTATGTGGAAGCGTCAGTTGCCGACAATGTTCCTCAGTAAATCCCCCAATGATCAATGTGCTACCCTGCTGAGAAAATCTGTCAGTTGTATAACTCTGTCGTTGCCATACGGGCAAGTGGGAATGATGGAGAGCGTAACTTTGCACTTGAAGCTCCTTGCATACTACTGCACAGATTTTAGGCAACCACCCAGGATCCTAAAAGCAACTGTGAACTAAATTCCTATAAGATCTATAAGCCTGCAGAAGATTTGTTTTTCCAAAGCTGCCTCTCGTGTTTCTTTTCCATTGCCACTCTGTCCCTGTGTTCCCCCACACTCTTGACTATGAAAATAAGAACTTATGGCTGAAGTGAGAAAGATACACAGCCTCAGAATAACACAGTAACATCCAAGGGACAGATAAGACAACTTTTCAAGGCTGCCCAATAAGAATATTCTACAGAAATTATCTCACCTTTGATTTTGAGAATTGGGAATTCAAGATCCTAAGATCTCCCAAAAAAGGGAAACCCAGATCCCCTCGATAATCCCTGCTTACTTAGATGTGTCCAAGCTTGAGTTCCTCAAGAACTCACTTTTGGGGTGCGTGGGTGGCTCAGTAGGTTAAGCGTCCGACTCTTGATTTCAGCTCAGGTCGTGATCTCACAGTTTGTGGGGCTGAGACCCGCTTCAGTCAGCATGGAGCCTGCTTGAGATTTTTCTCTCTCCCTCTCTCTCTCTCTGCCCTTCCCCCTACTAGCATATGCACATGGGTGCGTGCGCACGCACGCGTTCTCTCTCTCTCTCTCTCTCTCTCTCTCTCTCTCTCTCTCTCTCACACACACACACACAATAAATAAATAACATTAAAAAGAACAGAAGTCACTTTCACTGGAGGCCATCCAATCTTGAGTCCCTTCTCACAGTTAGGAAACTCTTCATGGAACCCAGATGTTCTCGGCATCACCATCCAACTTATAGTGCAACTGCAGTAACATTAATTCCATGGCACTTCTGCTTGGAAGATTCCCCCATTGTTCTTTAGCTGAAGATATTCTCACCGAGGGAGGAAGGTTGACTCTCCCCAAGGGTTTCTGAGAATCCTCCTAAGTACTTATACACAATCCAAATGTTTCCTAGGTCCCAGAGGTTGTAGGTCTTAGATACAGGCATTTTCCCTTCAGAGGTCCCTAGGTCAGCAAGTTGAAGGAGGCAGTGATACCTCAGCATATAAGCCAAACTACTGCAACCATTTCTGTCATGTTCCCAGTGTCACCTGGAGTCACCGATGACCTCCTCCAGATCACCAGACACTTATTCTCTGTGTCTTGGAAGGAGAAATATGACTCTGTTCCTTGAGGGATAGGTACCTCTTTCAGAGGGCGTTGCCCCAGAAGAGCCATTGGGATCTTAGTGACATAGTTACGTCTTTTATCCCATCACCCCAGGGACTGGATGCTGGTTTTGTAGGACGTCAGGCACCGGAAGAAACCATCAAAAACTTTCTTCTGGCATATTTACAAGGGGCACCCATATGAGTTGTGGAAGGGCTGTTATGGCCGCTGGGCAGCGAAAATGCTTGGGCAGCCCATGTTCCATCACCTTCTTACTTGTCCCCGATGTGTCAAGAAAATGTTGATACAAGGTTACAGAGTGTGAATCTTGAAGCTGCTGATTTGTGGAGAAGCTGAATCACCCAAGGAGGATATCCCAGGCCATCCAGGGAGAGCTCAGCTGAGGCTGTGCAATGGACTGTGAATGGCAAGCAAGTTTGGGTCACCTCTGGCTCTGAGGCGGTCTGTGCCTGGTGTCTGGTTGGGCAGATTCCAAACTCTTTTCCTCCAGACAGCTCACATCACAGATGGGCAGTCTGGACCTGGAGAAACTGACTGTGAAGCAGGCTCCCTTCTGAAAAACACTGCATCTTGGTAGTGAATCCCTCAGAGAGAGTACCGGAGACTTCTTCAGTAGCTGTCCCTCTAAGCGTTTTTAAAAAATACATGTGTAAGACCAACTTCTACATACTTTTGTTGGTCTATGTGTGATATGCACATTTCTCTCTGTATCTGTAACCAGAGCACTCTCTGATCCAAGGACCTGCTCTTCTATGCCCACTTGATGGTTGCCTTTGGCTATTCGTGTATGTGCCTGTGTGCCACTCAGTGTGCCTTCTGGAAAGGATTTTGAGTCTCCTCCTCACTTTGATCTCTCTGCAAACCTTTGTCTATTCCAGCCACATTCTCTTTCTGACTTTTCAGGAGTCTCTTTGTGACTATTCGAGAGACTGCAAATTAGGCAAATGAGGTTTTCTTCTTACCTTTAGGGTCATTTGTTAAATGTAATCAGTCAGTGAGTATCTATTTGGCACCTACTTGTACCCACCCTTATGGTAGGCCCATAAGAAATACAAAGAACTAGAAAGTCTTGTCTTTGTACTTGAGAAAAATATAGTCTACTTGGAAGAAATGTTTAGATCCAGTATAAGGAAATACATGATCAAGTATCCAGAGCTTCTTGGAAACAATACTTGATGCAGGGCTTCAAAAGAAATGGGGCGCCTGGGTGGCGCAGTCGGTTAAGCGTCCGACTTCAGCCAGGTTACGATCTCGCGGTCCGTGAGTTCGAGCCCCGCGTCGGGCTCTGGGCTGATGGCTCAGAGCCTGGAGCCTGTTTCCGATTCTGTGTCTCCCTCTCTCTCTGCCCCTCCCCCGTTCATGCTCTGTCTCTCTCTGTCCCAAAAATAAATGTTGAAAAAAAAAAAAAATTAAAAAAAAAAAAAAAAGAAATGGAGTCTACTGGGGATTTTTGGAGTGACCAAAGCTATTTCAAGAAAGAGGTGTGACTTGAGTCCAACCATGAAATTGGTTATGGGTTTGACCAATACTGGATCACGTGGAAGAGTAAGAGCTTGAAGAGTGAGTGAGTTTGGGAAATAGGAGACTTTGGTGAGGTGTTATCAGGGTCAGATAAGTGTAGGATAGTGAGTATACCTGAACCATATTGCTGGCAAAAGGAAGAAAGGCTGAATGCATGTGGGGTCCGTTTCCCCCAGATCCACCCCTTGCCCTTGCTCTGCTCTGATGTGTCCCACTGTTTCATGGGCCCTGGTGTCAGCTGGCTTCTGTGTCAGTTTGGTCAGTGGAAGGACAGGCAGATGATTGTGGATTAGGAAAAAGAAAAAACTCTAGTTACTTTTTCCTCTACTGCACTGTCCCAGGCATTGTCTCAGCAATGATCATCTCTCTCCCAAATAGGCCTGTGGGTTCTACTTACCGACTGGAGCCCCTGGGCTCCAGTAACCGCAGTTCCTTCCTTCATCCCCACCCTGCCCCTGCCTGGGGTTGGTAAATGGCTTCTCCCTGTCACTAATCTCTTAGAGATCTTCTTGCTCTCTGTGTGCCTTTTAGCCTCCTCATGAGTGATCCCTATTCACTCTGTTAACTTTTAAATACAGTGCTTTTTTTTTTTTTTTTTCCTTCCCCTGGGTGGGTCCTGATTAATGTACAAGGTAAAAAGGTGGATAGAAAACTTTATCAGGAAGAGGAAATGGAACTTGCTGTTTGATTTCATACAGAAGCTGAAGACAATTAATAAAATGGGCCTCAATATCATTGAAAGCAATCATTCTCAGTACCAGAAAACCAACATGGAAGATAGAGCAGTGAGTAGGAAATGAAGACCACTATGGGCTTTTCACCAAGAAGTTGCTGTGATTCTTGGGCAAATTTCAGATCATCTCTACAGCAGACCATCAGACCAAGCATTTGACCAGATTGGAGGGAGGGAGGGAGACATAATAGTTGGTGATACCATAAATCGCTTCAATAACATAGAAAAAATATCTGAGTTATCCAAGTTAACGTAAACAAAACTAAAAGAATGAGGATGACGAGAAATGACTTGAGAGAGACAAGGTAGGAAAAGCAGAAACTCAGCAGTGCTGGAGACAATAACCTCTAGACCAGGGGTGACCAAAGTACAGGTGGCAGGCCAAATCCACTGGCTGCCTGTTTTTGTAAATTTTTATTGGAGCACACCCACACCCACTCATTTGTGCATTGTCTATGGCCGCTTTTGAGCTGTAACAACAGAGTTGACTGTTGCAACAGGTAACCATGTATCTCTTAAATCCTAAAATATTTACCCTCTGATCCTTTACAGAAGTTTGCCAATCACTGCTCTAGTCTCACATGTGGTGTCCCACATGCCCCTCGCCATGAACTCCCAACCTTTCAAAGCAGAATTAATCCCACTTGGGTCTGTGCTCTCATGGCTCTTTTTATATACAGCTTTTATAACACCAGTCACATTGCAGCCTAATCACTACAGAAACTGTGCTTGTCCTAACCATCTCCCCACTGGATTATAGCAGATGCCATTTTGTTGACCCATTTCCATCCAGTCCCTGGGCAAACTGCCAGAATAATCTTTTAAAAACATGAGTCAGGCTATTTCAGTGTCCAACAATCCCAACCACCAGGAACTCTCACCAATTTAGGATAAAATTCCAATGCTTAGCAAATGGTCTTGAGGTCCCTGCCTACATCTTTGACCCCATGTTCTACACAGTCCTGCTACAGCCACACAGGCTCACTTTTGGTGCCCCCAAACACACCAAGCTTGTTCTCTCAGGGCTTTTGAAATTACTGGAAGACTCCTCTTCCAGATCCTCACAGCTGGCCATTTCCTGATACTCAGATCTCAACACAGATGTCACACTCCCAGAGAATCTGTTCCTAATAATTCCGGCTAAAATACTACCCTCCCTACTCATTCTGTATTAATTCACCCTGCTTTATTTTGTTCATAGCATTTACGGCCATCTGAAATTATTTATTTACTTTGATTCATTAGCTGTTTCCTACAATGCAAGCTTACCAAAGCAAGGACTTTGTTTCCCAGATTCGTTGTTGCATTCCCAAAGGGTCGAGTAACTCTTAGCACATTGGTGCTCAATAAAGATTTGTTGGACAAATGAATTAATGAATTGTATGATAAATTCATTGTTTGTATTTTGCCTCAACCAGACTTCAAGCTCTTACAAGCCAAGGATCACACAACTGTTATATCCTTAGCACATAATATGGTGCCTGGAGTTCAGTTACTGTATTTAGTAAATATTTGCTGAACAAATAATTGAGCTGTTGAGTGAATACTTAAAGACAGCGACAGTGCATGCAACCATAGAGAATTGATACTTCATCCTATAAATATGCAAACTACCATTGAATTAGTTTAAATACTAAGGTATTCTTATGAGATGACAGGTATTGATAGTATTCAACTTTACAAGCTTTGAAAGATTTCAGGTAATGGCCATGGTTCCAATCTACCTAAGTGGCCAATTATTTTTGCCTTCAAACTACTGCAAATGTCTGCAAACATCTCTGGTTTATTTGTAGTAGTATGTGTTCATCAACAGGTAAAGCCTGCAAATTCTCTGAGTCGGTAAGAGACGAGATTACAAGGCTGGCATCTTCAAAAGTGGTGCATTTCAGACCCAATCATGGAGTTCGAGGTCTGACAGTATTGCACGGAAGCAAAATAAGAGTCTATTTCTCTCCGACTTCTCTTTGATGACACTAATCTTGGGTGCTTTTGTTAGTTCAGGTTCTGTTCAAAATGAATAGGGAATAGAGAAGACAGCTGAATGTCATACTCCTTTTCTTTCTGAGGTAATTTACCCCCTGAAGAAAGAGAAAAATCAGTATTTGCAGGTGCAAATTCGTTCAAAGTCAGCTATCCAAAATCCAAGTGTTGTAAGTGAAGATGCTATGCCTTGAGCTTCAGATCGCAGCTTTTGAAGCTCATTATGAGTGAACAAAGAAGTTGGTCCTGCCATAAGAGAACCTTCAAAAGCCTACTTGATATCTGCTCCCATGCACATGTGTCCAGATCTGGTGCGGTCACACGCCAGCACTCTTGCAGTCAGAGAATGGGCAAATATGGCATCTGGGGAGGCAGCTGTCAGGCCTGGCAGGGCGCAGTCACTTCTCAGGGTCACCGCATTCCAGCATCTGTTCCTCAGCTTTGCAGATCCAGAAAATGGAATGTGTCAGTGTGCTTGTAGTTGATTAATCCCTGGAATTTACAAGAGACTCATGTACAAAACAGAGTGCCGATTTAGCAGTTTACACTAAGAAATGTAACTGCCAAGGGGTTCAGAACGTTTATGTCAGCAGAAGGCAGCCGCCTAATGGCGCAAGGAGGCAAATCATAATCACAAGTTTGCTGGTGGAGCATGGACTGGGAACAGGAGGAGGAAGTTGTGTGACCTTAGTAACAGATGTCATTAGGCCTGACACATCCATCTCCAAATTGAGATTGACCTGCCAGGAAGGCAGGACACCAGGGTTCTCTGGCCAGTGCTGGAAACACACTGACAATTCTTGCTCACTGGCCTTTGTTTTTCCCGATTGCTTGCTGGACCCCCACATATCCTGTCTGCACAAACGTTAATGCCACTCAACAGGTTATGTCTTTTATTTGTGTGTTTACATTCAATGAGTCTTCATTGCTAATAGTGATGACTGAGAGATAATAAACGCAAGATGTATGCTAATAAATCTACAGTCAATTCTGTTGAATTGCAGGTTTTGAAAACACGAACGACTGACCTATTAGGGAACCATTTGCAAATAACATGAATTTCGCGTGCTTATGCACAATACTGTCTGGAAGAAGCACCGGGTGAAAACAAAACCTCTCACTCAGCTGAAACGAACCACTTAGGAACACGCACTGTGCATGCGCGCACGTACATGAGGTGCCTACAAGCTGCCTCAGTTCCCCACCTGTCATGAGGCAGCCCATCCGTGTCCAGTGTCACCATATGTCATCCAACTTCAGATCCCCCTTCCACAGTAACACGCAAGCGGCAACCCTTCCGATACTCAGTTTCACAAACAAATGTCAGGTCTTTTTCCCAGTACAGAGCCATATTTATTGTAGCATTCGTACATTAACCATGACTCATGTAAAATTACACTGCCATTTTCTTTAGGGTCTTAGTCTTTGTTGTAATGTATGTCACTGATGGTTTAGTGTTATGCCTCTTCCAACCTCGCTTTTTCCATGAGCCCTGTGGTTTTTATTGTGCAATTTTGCACGGCACAGTGATTTTTAGAAATGCATATGTTGTGTTACAGCAGAACTGACTGTACCTTATTATTTAATCTTCCCAAAACAATCACTTTTCATAGGAGGAAATTGAGATTCAAGGAGTTTGAGTAATTTACCCCAGAACAAATAGCTGGTAAGTGGTCAAGCACAGATTCAAACCATCTGCTCTAACATGCGGTGAAAACCTTGGGTTTCTGATTTGATAGAGGAGCCAGCCAGCCTGCCTTTTAAGGTGGTTTTCACCAAGAACTAATACTAGCTATCATTTACTCAGGGTAGTGTAGTAGTGAGTGGTCCGCCTTCCAAAGCCCTACTGCCTGGGTTCAGATCCTGGCTCTGTCACTCACGACCCGTGTAACAATAGGCAAGTTATGTAATATGGCGTGTCGTTGCAAAACAGCCCAAGAATCTCCCCGTCTTGTATCCCACCCCTTGCAATACGATTCGCCATCAAGAGGAAGATTTCATCTTCCTCACACCTTGACTGGGCTAGCCTTGTGACCTGATCTAATGAACAAATCATAGCAGAAATGACCCTGCACCGATCCCAGGGTTAGGCCTCAGGAGCCCTTGAATGATTCACTCATTCTCGTGGAACACCACCACCACCGTGTGAACAAGTCCAGATGAGCCTGCTAGGTCACATGAGAGATCGCATGACTCTGTCACCCTGGTATGCCCCCAGTCACAATGAGTGGATGCCAGAAATATGAGGGAGGCCATCATAGACTTCCCAGCCATCAGTGAGCCAACAGCTAATTGCGGATGCATGAATGAGGCCAGTGAAGATCAGGTGAGCCAGGCCTAGCCCAGCAGAATCATTATTTTATGCTACTAGATTTGGGGTTATTAGAAAAAAGCCACGAGATGCTTTTAACTTCTCTATACATCGACTGTCCCGTATGTAAAGTGGGAAGCATCGCTCTGTGAGGATTAAATGACTTAAGTACATAAAGAAATACTTAGAATAATACCTCAGGAGGTGAGCTCTGCCCCGGTTATCCAGTAAAACAAAAATGATGGTATGAAACAATGATTTAATATTAATGTTTCTCAAGATTCGGAGGGTTGACTGGGCTCAGGTGGTTCAGACTTGGGCTCTCACATACAGGTGCGGGCAGACAATGATTAGGACTTTGCTCATCTTGAAGGCTTCTCCGCTCATATGGGACCGGGGCTAGAAGGGTCAAAAGTTAGGGACTGGACCAACGGGGGCTCAGATCTTAGTCTCATGGTTCATGAGAGCAAGCCCTGTGCTGGGCTCTGCCCTGACGGTACAGAGCCTGCTTGGGATTCTCTCTCTCCCTCTCTCTTTGACCCTCCCCCACTCTCTCTTTCAAAATAAATAAACATTAAAAAAATTAAGTACTACTGTTCATCAAAAGGCACAAAACTGGAAGGATATATTTGCATTACATATATCCACACATAACTCCTATCTAAAATATTTAAAGAACTACAGAACAATAAGCAAAAAGGTACATAACACAATAGAACAATTAGCAAAGATGTCACACAAGAAGATATCTAAACGGCCAGTGAACACAAAAACATACTCAAGTGCATAGTCATCGAGGCAATACAGATTAAAACTGTAATGTGATGTTATTACATCGTCACCACAGCGACTTCGATGGAAAAAGATGGAAATAGAGTGTGGGCAAGGATATGGAACAACTGAAACTTTACTAACTAGTGTTTGGAGTCTGAGATGGTGCACCCATTCTGGAAAACTGGCAGTAAAACGCCTCTACTCCACCTACTAAAAGCTTCCTAAAGCTGAATATACACAGACTCTGGGACACTTGCACTCCTGCTGGTAGGTATACATACCCAGCTGAAATTGTCGTGTATTCACTATAAGACCGTGCCAAGCAGGTTCATAGCACCATGATTTATAGTGGCAAAAAACAACTGAAAAGAATTGCGAACAGTCACTAATGAACCGGATAGCTAAACTGCCGAGATTTATTCAGTGATATACTACATGCTCCCTGCTGTACGGAAACCAGGATGAACAAACTATTGCTGCACGAAGTAACGTGGATAAGTGGCACAAACAGTATGGTAAGCAAATAAGCCAAATGCTGAAGAGTGTGATTGGATTTATGTAAAGTTCACAAATCATCTAGGGTGATAGGAGTAAGAACAGAAGCTCCCCTGGGCAGAGGGGTAGTAGCTGGGAAGGATCTTCAGGTTGAGAGGCTTCAGGTTGATGTTAATTTTTCATGTTTTGATCTGGGTTCTGATGACACACATGCATTCAATTTGTGAAAATTTATTTGCACACTTTTCTGCACGGATATAACGGTTGAATACAAAGTTTATTTTTTTTCAGTGTTTATTTTTGAGAGAGAGAGAGAACGCGCGCGAGCGAGCGAGCCAGAGCTTGAGCAGGGAGGGGCAGAGAGAAAGGGAGACACAGAATCTGAATCAGGCTCCAGGCTCCGAGCTGTCAGCACAGAGCTCGACGCGGGGCTCAAACTCATGAACTGCGAGATCATGACCTGAGCCGAAGTCGGACACTTAACCGACTGAGCCACCCAGGTGCCCACAGTTTAATTTTTTTAAATAAAAGTAAAATCAGTGGGATATAAAAAAAAAAAATGTAAAGAGAATTAATGGAAGAATAAGAGATATGATTTCCAAACTGCAGGGGAAAATTGCTCAGGGAAAATAATCACATAGAGCACGGAGAAGTGAGAAAGAAAAGCCAGAAGCCATAGTAACTAGATAACAAGACAATTAGAACTATCTAACAAAATTAAGTCCAGATATATTAGAAATTATAATAAACGTGATTGAACAAAAGCTTCTGTTGAAAGACAAAGTTCTCGAAGAATCTGACTAAACACTGTCTACCTTTATGCTGTCCACAAGAGACCTAGGACAGTGACACAGAAAGCTTGAAAATAAAGCAAGGGAAAACACTGTCGTAAGTCAACACCACCAAAAGGAAGGCAAGCACAGCGGTTTTAATTTTTGACAAAATGAACTGTGAGGTAAAATAAAACAAAATGAAAGCCATTAAGAAGAGAGGAGTATTTATTATTGATCATAAGGTGTGACCCATCAAAAAGTTAACAGTTATGAACATTTATATGCCTAATAACATAGTTCCAAAATACATAAACCAAAACTTGACAAATCCACAATCAGTATGGGAGATTTTCACACGAAAAATCTAAGTTTGTCACTTTGAAGGAGGCTTATTTTGCATACCCCTCTTAAAGAGGCTCTAATGCCTTTGATTAATACCGTTACCAAACTTGATCAGAGAGAGAAAACTCTGCAGGAGAAAATAGAGATTATTCTCAAATATATAAGGCAACTTGACAAAAAATTCCTTTAGTAACCTAGGAAGGAAATCTCAATACCGTCTACGTCAGAAGTCATGCAGGCTATCTTTCCTGACAATAATGCAGTCAACAGGGAAATCAACAAGAAAGGGATTTTGGAAAAAGCCCATCTAGTGTGAACACATGTGTTGGATATTTAAGAATCTCTCACATTGTACAGCTTTACTGTTTGTTGAAATCCATTTTATAGATAAGCCCATATGCTTCTGCTCATTATCTCCTCCCCAGTTCACAGTTGTGAGGTTGCAACGAAGACCCACCATTTGTGCAAGTCACAGGACTAGTGTGTGTTACAGCTGAAATTAAAACAAATCTTGTTTGTGCTGATTCGCTAACTCAGTCTTTCCCACAAAGGCCTCCAGATGGGTCAGGGTTGCCATATCCCTGTGAATTTAGGGTGTCTACGCCTCAAAACCATCATCTGTGGTTAAGTCTACATTTAGACACCAGCTTATATTTGCCTCTGTTGCCAAAAGTAAATCTTACAAAACTACTCAATAAACCCCAAGTACAGCTATTAAACCTTTACCCTTTTGCCAAAGGTCCTTTAAAAGCATGACCGCTTTTATGCCTTTAGTGAAAATTTTGTCCACAGAGAGCCACAAGTTACATCTAAGCAATGATATTATTTTCAATATTGGTTGTATCTTTCCCTTTTTTCCACATTTACAAGTTCTAGTGTCAAAGCCCATTTTTCTCTTTCCCTTCCTTTTCCTCCTATATCCCTTCTGGGGAGACTGTGTATTACTTTCCAAGCTGTAGAGAGGAAGTAGGACAGTGTCTATCCCTTTAAACACTTGGAGGAATTACCCTCCACACATCCACTTGCCTTCAGAAGGGAGTCCAAAAGGACAACTTAAAAGCTCTGCGGGTAGCTAGTGACCATGACCTCTTCCATGTAGTCTCAATGTGCAAGTCCCACAGTAGTCTCTATTTTTATACCAAAGCAATGCACTGTCTTTAGGTTTTCTTTTCTCATTTTTATTTTATTCTCTTTTATCTTCCATCTCTCATTTATATATTCTTTTTCATTCTCCCTAAACCTTTCTTCAGTACAATTCTGTAACTCTGCATTCATCTGGACAAGAAATCAGGAAATAACTAGGGGGCGGGGGGGAAGAGGGGCAAGGAGAAAAAGGAAAAGACAAGAAACAAGAAAAGGTGCTTATTGTAATAAAGTATTTAGAGAAAGTAGGTAATGTGGGATGAGAAGAGCAGAGAACCGGGTTTTGTATGGGTTTTACTGTGCAGAATGGGAAGAGAACAGGCGACAGAGAAGTCAAAGGATCAAAGTGACAGTAAATTGAGCAGAAGAGTGAAATGGAGTTAGGATCTATTTGGTGGCTTGGTCATCAATTAAGTTTCTAAATTGTTACTCTTGGACAAACTGCTGACCTTGCAAAATGGTGTCAATAGAAAATGCTTAGGCTATGGCATATAACAACTTGTAACTTCTCGTTTGGTTTGTTACTTGTGTCTGATTCTGCTCACTTTGATAGAAACAGCTTTGAAATTGACACAAATGAACAGTAGATTTGATTGGGAAAGCAACCAAAACAACCACTCGTTTTCATCTCACATGCAAATCTTAGCACTTCACTGACAAAACCATACTGTTTTGCAATAACTTTCGCATCTAATGTAGCATACATTGGAAATGATATTCCTCTTTGAAGCATATCAACACAATTTTTTCATGTTGGAACCTACCTGCCTAAGCACCTTCTTCTTTCCTTTTCTTCCTGTATTTTTGAAGTGGCTAATACATGCATACCTTGGTGTTTCACTCTAAAAAATGTCACAAAAATAAAGTTAAATGAAACAGCCTTATTTTGCATACCCTTGCTTTAATCATAGTTTTTGAGAAAACAAATAATGTAATCTGATTTACAATTGTAGTGGACCTATATTGTTTTTATCTTCTAGGCACCTTTTATTTTCTGGTAACAATTCCCCCGCCCCCTCCTGCCTTGGAAGAATTCATATTCATTCTCTCTCTCTCTCTCTCTCTCTCTCTCCCCCCCCCCAAATAAATAAACTTTAAAAAAACACACACACAAAGGCTCTCCTTGATGATTATAAGCTGCTGCAACCATTTCGTGGGTGTGACATACGTGACCAGAGCACTTTACAGGCTGCAGGGCTCCGATTTCCGTTTTGTTTGATGGTAAAACTATGAATCTGATGCACCAAGCATTTCAGCTCCTCCTTAAGTAGAAATTGCCAGGTAAATTGCACTTTTTAAAACATTGTATTCTTTCAGATCATTTGAAAACCTCTTAATGAAAGTTTGCCTCCATGGTCAGGGTAAAAAATGTAACATTGTTTCCCAAAACATGTTGAAATTAACATTTTGAAAGCAGTGAGTTATTAAAAATCTAGCCTCTGGGAAGAAGAGAGGAAGTAGAAATTCTCTTCCGCTAAGGAGAGGAGATACTAACGGAATGCACAGGCAGGAGAAAAGCAGTCCACTTACATCTGGGGCAGAACTTGTTAGTCCCTCGAACCCTCTTTCCTCCTCCAACAACTGCACTAAAATCATCCCTCAATCACGCTGCATTGTTTCTCACTCCAATGCCTTTGAACAGACTGCTCCTCACTTCTTGATGAAGTACTGTCTTTCAAGACCCAGCTGAGATGTGACCCCTTCTGTGGAGATTTCTTCAGCTCTCTAGCTACCCCCTCTGCCCCCTCCGACTCTCTGTTTAGCTTCCATGACAGCACAGTGCATGTGTTTGGTTTCGTGGCAGCCTCCCCTGCTTGGCTGTCAATTACATGAAGGCATTTGTGTCTTTTCCATAGTTCCTAGCTCAGTACCTGACACCCACAAATGCTGAAGAAAAGTGCTCATTCAATAAATATAAAAAGACTTGCTTAGTTAAATTTCTCTTCTACCGGACCCAATCTGTCTCTTAAAATGGCAACCAGAGAGGGCTAGGTGTCCCCTTGGGGTCCTTGACGTCACAATAAATCTGACTTTAAAGAAGTAACAGACCTGAGCCCCTGTCTGGCAGCTGCATTCAGCAACTTGCCAACAGAATCCTGTGACTGGGTTTCTGTGGTTTCCACCCAGGAAGAGACAGAAGAAACCTGAAGTGCAAAACCCAGGACTGTGTAACCAGCTAGGCCAAATGGCCGGTTTTAAAACCCAGGAATGCCAGTTGTATTCCGCCAGTAGCTAGTGATCGAACCATGTGAGCGTTCGCAACAGCAGAAAGTTAACCTCTTTTCTCTAATTCTTAAAGATGCTCTACAGCATGAAGACACCTGCTTCAACCAAGAGAAGGTAAACCTACGCTAGTTGTAGCCCATTCCTCCATGAGTTTGCCTACAGGTGGAAGACATTTATGAATTAGGGGAGCACAGGAATCAAAGGTTGGGGACATCGCCCTGGATCCTAGTAGAGAGACTGTATAGGTCCCAGAGAGTAAGGACTGATGAGCAGTGTTGCTAGGACTAAGAGACCACAGTAGCCAGGACTCTTCAGGTACAAGTGATAAAATCCCAAAGCAAATGTAACTGGCAAAAAAAAAAAAAAAAAAGATATGGAAGAGAGATGTTCCCCGTCTAGGGTCTCAAAGCACCCCCTATGGGTTTCTTTATAATTTATCATATTGTCTGTTTTCCCTTCCAGACTCTGAGCCCCTCACACAAAGCCACTTCAACTCCTCCTGTCTTTCTGTCTCCAACACCCACCAGGAGCCCGGTGTATTGTCTGACACTTAATTTACACTTCACATATTTCTGCTATTGAACAGGCCTCTAAGAAGGGAGGGTGAAAGCTAGACACTTCTCCAAAGTCCTAGAGCTAAAGACAAGATTTTAACCCAATGTGTTCTACCACATAAATTTCAGGTTACTTTTAGGTGTTCCTTGATTCTGTCATTATGAGGCATTTTCCCTTTAAGTTATGTATGGGGTCGCCTGGGTGGCTCAGTCGGTTAAGGGTCCAACTTCGGCTCAGGTCATAATCTCAGGGTTTGTGGGTTCGAGCCCCATGTCGGGCCCTGTGCTGACAGCTCAGAGCCTGGAGCCTGCTTCCGATTCTGTGTCTCCCCCTCTCTCTGCCCCTCCCCCACTTGTACTCTGTCTCTCTTAAAAATGAATAAATGTTAAAAAAATTTTTTTTAAATTATGTATGAATACTAGAGCTTTATATGGTGTAGAAATAGAGCTATGAGTAGAGGAGAGAAAGAAATTCAGCAAGACTACTTTTTCTTCATAATGATATGTTCAGTGTTTTATCTAGTGCCTGAGAAAGTAAAAGCTTAATCAATTACACTGTGGTTTCGAAATGAAACGTGGTGCTCTACTGACTGTTCTTTGCTCCAGACCAGCTTGCATGTGCGGGCTGGTGTTTGGTGCAGTGACTCTGATACAGTGTAAGATTTCTGAGTGACAGAATGATATCAGCTTTGTGCAGAAGTTAGCTGCAATTTTATTGAAAAAAAAAAATTATCTGACGAGATTGAGCAGTTAGGGCATATGCATAAAAATGCCCCGGCAAAAAGCTGTCAGGTATCTGCCTCATCAAAGTGACTTACACAATAGAGAGAAAAAAAAAAATCCAGCTTTTCTTCCAGCCTGATAGATCATTAAATGGGCACTATAAAATATCATTGCTTTCCTTTCTTGCTTTTTATCACTACCAGTACAGACGTTAAGTTTATCCTTAACAGTAAATGGACATTCCATCCTATGGCATTTCTTCACAAGGAGAATGTCAAATTCTTACAGTTATCGCCTCATTTGTTGCACATGTATTTAACGCATTGATTGCCTATTTTGTGGCAGATGGAAGATTTGGATGTGGAAAGATGAGTAATAGCACAGCCTTATTTAAGGAGCACAAAGTGTACTGCAAAAAAAAAAAAAAATGGCCATATAATACCATAAATGCTATGGTAAAGATTTTACAACATACTATATTATCATGGAAAAAAAAAACCCTCCAATTTTGCACCCCCCTTCCCATGGGAGGATGAGGATTTGGGAGGGTTAAGCATGTTTATAAAGGGATGCCATGGAAAATGTACTGCAGTACATTGGGAATTTTAGAGGCACTCTCCCTTTGGGGTCTCCTAAGCCCAATAGGTTTCTATTGGAATAATAAAGTAGTAAAGAGTTGCTTGTTGAATACAAAATCTACATAATTCTAAGCAAAATGGAGATCTGGAACTGACTCAGTTCGCATGAACCATACCCACAATCTGAGTGAAGCAAGCCAAACCAATAAATTATTAATTTAGTTCACACCAAGCAAGGTCTTTCTTCCCAGTCTCCATGGAAATTATTTCTCCAGACTTCAGTCACCATTTCAGGTTTACTCGCCTCTAAGCACCTAATCCAAAAGGGGATGCAGGTGTAGTCATAAGAGTATAAGCGTTGAAAGGGTTAAAATTCATAGCATTGGGACACAATGGCAGTAGGAAACGTGGATGTACAACTTGGGACATCAGGCATAGCAATGGTTGAGAATAACACTCTTTGGAAAATTTAAAAAATGGTGTGTCTGATGGATGGGTGATGTGGTTGGCTTTCCATTATAGCCCTCAATACATGACTATTTGTTCTTTGATCCAGATCATGGCCACTGGACTCCAGGCATAATGGAGGCAGGGAGAGAGTATACTGGTCCCATTCACAGAACTTAAGGACATTTTGTGGCTGTCAGAAATAAATATAGGAATGAAGATAGAGGAGCTTTTTCCTTACTGGAGTTCCCTTGATTTTTCTTTCTGACAATAATTGGTTCTCAGTTGCACCATCTACTGAAATGGATTCTAAGGATCGCTACTCACTATCCTTACTAAACTGATTCACATGTGAAGTAGATCCCAGAACAAATCTTTCTGAAGAACTGATTCTGAGCACCAGATGTTCCCAATTTTGTAAACAGTTATCATAGGAGATACTCAAATAAAACATTTTAAGAATAAAATATTCTAATTTAAAACACTAGCATATATATTCCTTAGTACTCGGAGGAAGTGTATATTTAAAAGACATGTGAGAAGATACTGTGAAATGAGGAAGTGTTAAGATGTTACAACTGCAAAATTTTAGATTTTAGGGAGATTCCAATTCCACGTTCTAGTTATGCCCAGGATGGTTGCTGTGGCTTATTCTTTTGCTGAGGTGGACTGAGAAGCTCTGAGACATAGCTAAGAGGGTGGGGGAGGGCGATTTATTATGTGAGCACCACATGCTTATTGCAGAAAAAAGAGAGAACACCAAGATAAAGATAAAAGGAAATACCTTTTGCACCAAGCAAAAAGATAAAAAGGAAATACTTATGACCCCATGACTTATTAGATAACCTTTATTAGTAAGCTTTTAAAGTATATTTTCTAGATTTTTTTATGCTTTAATTGCAAAAAAAAATTATACTACATTCTATGATTTATGTAACCAATACCCTATTGTAGGATATTTGGATTGCTTCCAATTTTTCTCTACCATAAATAAGTCTACAGTGAACATCCTTGTAAGTAAATCTTTGCGCACACCCTAATTTCCATTAGGATACATTTTTAGAAATGGGATTGGGGGGATGAGCAATGGGCACATTTTTAAAGATTCTCAAAGTATTGC
Organism: Leopardus geoffroyi; assembly: GCF_018350155.1. Lineage (NCBI taxonomy): Eukaryota > Metazoa > Chordata > Mammalia > Carnivora > Felidae > Leopardus > Leopardus geoffroyi. The sequence continues at coordinate 51,248,878 of NC_059334.1, read as the reverse complement.
CAAGTGTCCCTGCAAAACATTGGTATCCACAGACTCTGAGCCTGCTCATGTCCGTAGTCTGATTACTTGTACTTTGCTCATCCTAACTTGTCACTCATATTGCCACAATATTTCAATAACCACTGAAGGATTCTTGGATGTTCCAAAGCTCACCACGGTGGTTGAGAACAAGGTTCATTTCCTTAGAAACCTCTTTCTTTTTCTTGAGTAGTTACATATGGCCATCATTTTTGGGTTTTTTTTTTTTTTTTTTTTTTTTTTTTGCAGATTTTTGCAATCAGTTAACAGCAGTTTAACACAACTGAGAACATTTCTCTTATTGATCGTCCTCACAATAGGCTACAATTTATGCTAAGCCATGTGCAAGATTTCTCGATGAGAACATTTATACTGAGAACAGATTTTGAATGATTTGGTATTTAAACACCACCACTCACACACACTGAACCATTTCAATTATGCAAGAACTTGGTTCAGGAGAGAGATGCTTCAAAAAAACTCTTGTTTCTCTTTGAGGCCAGTGCTCGAACGTGTTTAAATGGTCATTTCATTAAGATCAATTAATTTGTTAATTTTCCCAGCCACAGAGGAAAATGTTGAGAGGAAAAGTCGATTTTCAATCTGTGGGGAAATGATGGCAGTGCTGCTTTTAACAACCAATTACAGCAGTTGCCTTCTGGAACACCTGGGCTGCAGTCTCCAGCTAGATTCCTTTTGCTTTCCCTCCCCCCCCCCCCACCCTTTTTTTTAAGAGTAAAAAGAAATTACAGGAGGCAGTTCTGTCTAAGGAAAGGAAAGGATTCAAAAAGAGAAGGCTTCATTTTGAAGCATCCACAGGACACCGTGGAAAGCTCCCAAGCACTTGAAAAGAAAATCTCATTCTACAGACATAAATAAGGATAAATCCTCTTGGAAACAGCTTAAGACAGGGGGTGGGGGTGATAAAATCACATTTTTAAAGCATGGGCTTTGCGAGCTGCATGTCCTAAAAAAAAAATTAAAAAAAAAATAACTTTAAGGAACTGAAGTGAATTCAGCAGGTAGAGATTGAATCACTTCCTCCTATTTTGTGGTTTTTTACTTATGGTAAAATCTGCTGTCTGACCTCAGCACAGTTTCTACCATTTGGGCTGTTTGGTGAGACATTTGCTCATCACATACTTGCCAGCCCATCAGTCAAGGATACAGCTTCCGTGACCCAGGACAGAGCTGGATGGAAGAGATTCATAGCTATCATGGATATCACAGCCAGTTTAATTAACTGATTTTCGAGATACAGTTCTCTCTTTTTTAATTTTTTTAAATCTTTATTTATTTTTGAGAGAGACAGAATGCGAGTGGGGGAGGATCAGAGAGAGAGGGAGACACAGATTCTGAAGCAGGCTCTAGGCTGTCAGCACAGAGCCCGACGCGGGGCTTGAACTCAAAAAGCTGTGAGATCATGACCTGAGCCAAAGTCGGGCACTTAACTGACTGAGCCACCCAGACGCCCCTCTAGCCGCAATTCTTGAATTATTCTGTAAGCAGCTTGCCCAATCGCGAATGTATTTCAAGCATTTTCTCTTTGCCAAAAGGGTTCTCTATTTTCAAAATCTCACAGACCCCAATTTCAACCTGAAGTCATACTTCAAATTATATTCCACCAAATTAAATTTAAACTTATAAATCTTCCAGAAAAAAAAGTGTCTAAATGTCATCAGATGGATAACACAATTCAGAATCTTTATACATGTGCTTTTTAGAATTAGTATAAAAATAACGCCCACATAAAATAAGTTCATTTTTTACCTGCAAAATTGCCTTTGTTTCCATGATAGGAAAATAAAGGTAACCAAAAAACAACAAAAAAGACAATAACTCCAACAACTGTGTTACATTTGTTTCCACAAGCTGCAAAAGAGAATAAACCACTTTTAATCAAAATGCTATTTCTGCGGGCTGTAAAGATACCCCATATCATTTATCTCCGGCTCACTCGAGAGATAACTGTGGTAATCATCATCCCTTGTGTGTGTATTATATTAAAATATTTAACTTAAAGCTGTTTATTAGCTATTGAAGCTGCTAACAATTCTGTGAAGGATTATTTTTCCCCATTTTATATGAGTAAACAAACTCAAAGATGTTCACTTATTTTTCCCCATTTTATATGAGTAAACAAACTCAAAGATGTTCATTTATTTGCTAGCACGTGACAGAGTCATACATGAACTCAGGTATGACTCCAAAGCGTGCAAAAGCTTATGTGTCACAAAGGCTATGTCACCAAGCTTTCTCTCATGGCTCCATGTCTCCATGGTCACCTCTGCATTCCTCTAAAATTGGTGATGCAGTTTAGAAAACACCCCAGAACTTCCTTTTCACCCATTTTTCTATTTATACATTTATTTTTTCAACAAATAATAAATGATTACTGTATTTGACACTCTTGAATCAAAATGACAAATCATATGACCATGCTTCCTCAGTTTGGTGAGCAAAAGATAGACTTTTTTTTTTTTTTTTTTGTATAGGAACACATCCTTTATTTTTATTATTTTTTAAATTTGATTTATTTTTTTAAATTTACATCCAAGTTAGCATATAGTGCAACAATGAGTTCAGGAGTAGATTCGTTAATGCCCCTTACCCGTTGAGCCCATCCCCCCTCCCACACCCCCTCCAGTAACCCTCTGTTCTCCATGTTTAGGAGTCTCTTATGTTTTTGTCCCCCTCCCTGTTTTTATATGATTTTTGCTTCCTTTCCCTTGTGTTCATCTGTTTTGTATCTTAAAGTCCTCATAGGAGTGAAGTCATGTGATATTTGACTTTCTCCGACTAATTTCGCTTAGCATAATACCCTCTACTTCCATCCACGTAGCTGCAAATGGTAAGATTTCATTCTTTTTTTTTTTTAATTTTTTTTTAACGTTTATTTACTTTTGAGACAGAGACAGCATGAACGGGGGAGGGTCAGAGAGAGGGAGACACAGAATCCGAAGCAGGCTCCAGGCTCTGAGCTGTCAGCACAGAGCCCGACGTGGGGCTCAAACTCACATACTGCGAGATCATGACTTGAGCCGAAGTCAGACGCTTAACCAACTGAGCCACCCAGGCGCCCCAAGATCTCATTCTTTTTGATTGCCGAGTAATACTCCACTGTATAGATATACCACATCTTGTTTATCCATTCATCCATCGATGGACATTTGGGCTCTTTCCATACTTTGGCTATTGTTGATAGTGCTGCTTTAAAAAGATACAGACTTTTTAAAAATTAGTTAAAAGAGCCTAGGTAAGTGTATGTGATGGCAGAAGATCTTGTGTGCTGTGGGAGCCAGAGAAAAGGAGGAATACATCAAAAAGAGGAAAATCTTCACCAAGGAGACACCAATTTTGCTGGGTTCTGGGGCATGAGTAAGAGTTTGCCAGTATTTTCAACTCCCAGTCCTTGCCTCTTCAGCATGTAATTAGATTCCAAATATCTTTCACAAGTTGTGTCTTCTTTATGTAAGTTAAAAATTATGGTTGCAGTGGGTTTCCTTTGGTTATTTAAAGGAGTTGGAGTAAAGATAACTTGTTCTAGAAGGTATTGGAGTTCTTCAGGTAGTAGCAGTTGAGTCAAAAATAGCAGGATATTTCTTTCAGAGAAGGCTGGGGACTTTCCATTCAAGCCACAGATTTGGGGTTTTTTTGTTGTCGTGTTTTTTGTTACTTTGTCTAGAGTTCATTATCAGCAAAGTCTGGTTTCTTCAGTATCAGAGGAGCTGTCTACAGGGTTAGGACTAAGGACTGCATCAAATCAAGACAGGATAAGGAATGTAGTTTCTTGGACAAAGTTGTATTTTGCTTTTTATATTTCTTTTACTCTACTAACCATTTGCTTCATGTCATGTCTTTCGAAGAGGCAGTCTTTCTTTGGGTCAGCTGGGAGGGAACTCCAGAAGATGCAGAGATCACATCTTATCCAAGGCTTTCATGCCTCGCATCGGGCTTTGCACTGTAGGTGCATAATAAGTGTAGGTTGACCAAATGGAAGGTCCCAACCCAAGCTCCCCTCCTTTCAGAGTTTATTTCCATTCTCAGACAAATTTGCCTACTCTGCCACCTGTTGGCAGGAGGAAACATTTTCAGGCTGAGTTCAGTCTAAGCACTCAAACCTCAGCTCAGATGAAGATCATTAACCAAGAAACTGGCATCACCATTACTGGTGTTACAGATCAGAAGAAGGAAATATTGACGGCAAAGAGGAGCTTGGACTCGAGGATTAACAGACCAGTTGCTTGTCTATGCATCACATTTATAGTACTACACTGAGCATCTTCACCCTGATTTTTCCTCCAGGAAGTGCTTCAGCTTCTATGAGTCTTAATTTCCTTTTATATCAAAAGGAGACAAGGTTATTTTCACTCCCCAACTCGCATTGAGTTTGGAGACAAGTAAGATAAAGTTATGTGCCCAGTGAATTATTTATACCCTTTAATCCTCTTGAATCCTCCCTTCTCAAAAAAAAAAAAAAAAAAAAACAAAAAAAAAAAAAAAAAAAAAAAAAACCTTAGAAATAGCTCTTACATTCATTTGCCTCATCTTCCAGAGGAGGTAGGACTCTAAGAGAGGAAACACTCCATGATATGTGAGTGAACTTGCAGACACAAATCACAGATCTCTTATGGCTAGAACTGAATAGTAGCTTAAAGTCTCACAACAGAAGAGCTGCAGCCCCTCACATTTTGTATTTTTACTGTGGCTCTTATAACATTCTGGGCCATGGGGTGTGTGTGTGTGTGTGTGTGTGTGTGTGTGTAACTCCTTATAGAAATATGTCTCATTATCTGAACAGTGCAGTATACCAGTGGGTGCTTTATAAATGTTAAATGGATAAACCGGTGAATGAAAACACTTGACAGATTACTGAGCACAATACATTTACTATATAAATCGGTGAACTGAGGCCCCAGAAGTCTCACTAATTTGTTCAGTATAACAGAGTAAGTCAGAATTGGGGCCAGAAGGCACTCTGAAGTCTGACACAATGCCTCTTACATTTTCCTCCATTGTTCCTCGCTTCCAGTGGGCAGTCCAGATGGCCTAAGTCACAAAGTAGATTGGTCTCCTCTGGTCCTCCTGATGTTCTAGAAACTCTTGCTTTCCCCAAAACCCAAGTGAATCATTAATGGCTGTGTTGGAATGGGGTGGAAGGTGCTGCAAGAGTGGAGGGCTATGGGACTTGCCCTCGTATGACAGTAGATGGGAAAAAAACAAGCCCAGGGGAACAGCCAAACTTACAAATGGTGGAAGGCAGGGGGCTTGGTCTGTGCGGGGCCACGCACAGCAAATATGATGACCTATGCTGGACATGACTAGCTTCAGTCTGGATAAATCCCAGCTCTAGTTGAAAATGTGCCGGTGGCTAACTGCAACCTATTCCTACCATAGGAAAGAGAATTCCAGAACTATCTTTTCTCAGTCATAGCCATGTCACCCATGTAAAGAAAGAGCTTCATCATATGTATACTGTTAGCAACATCTCAGGGACTCTGGACTAGCTTTATTTCTGAAATCAGCCTGTCCTAGTGTGCACACAAAGGAAAAACAAATACATTGTGCAGGTGGTGGGGCAAATTACTGTTAAGGGTCAATTTTGTTACTTTTTCTACGTCTCTTTGAGCACAAATTAGAATATTGTTATCAATGGCATTGTGCTAAATAAATACTCTGTACTCCGTTTAATCATCACAACAGCCCTATGTACTTGATTTGTATTACAGATGAGGAAGCCGAGATTCAGAGAGATCTAAGCATTTGCCTGGGGATGTACAGGTGGGAAGTGGTAGGGACATGCATAGAATCTAAACTAACTGAGCCCTCACCTTAACCAATCGGCTATCAAATCCAGCCTTGAGTTTCTGTCACCTGTATACTTGACTGAGTCTTTCTACTGGACTGCAAGCTCTTGGAAGCTGATGATCAAATCTTACTGTGTTCCCTCAAAAAGTACTTGTCCTAATGCTGCGCAGGAAGGTATCCTAGAGTGGCAGGATGGCCAGACACAGATTTTGCAATTCAATAGATAAGTAAATGGATGATAGGTAGGTAGAGAGAGGAAAAGTACACTTACTCGGAGAAGGAGGGATGGATGGAGGAAGAGAATCAGTAAACTAGCAGAGGGAAGAAGAAAAGGCATTTCAAATTGAATACTTGAGTTCTCACATATCAGCCAAGTAATAAGCTAGTAATAAGACATGTCCTTGCAGAGAAATAGCTAACATCTCTCCTGATTTACACTTAAAAGGATTTATTGCTCTACTTTCCTCTGTAAAGCAATGTAAGATCAACAGGATTAGTGGCATTCTATTGTACTCTCTGCAGTGTTTAATGCCATTTCAGGCTGTTAAAAATTTATAGAAACAAATAAGACAGTCCGGTTATCAGCGGAAGCTCTAATCCCCTCAAAATAAAGAATAGCTTCTAGGTTACCACTTCCCTTGCAAATGTAAACTCAAGTGATTGCAGTGTGTAGACTGACGCCAACTTTCCTCTTGAGGCATAACTGGAACAAACCCAGTTGGGCGTGTGTGGAAGAGTGACTGGAGACACCTGGGGTGTATCAGTGCATCCCATTTCTTTTTTTATTAAGGCTATACACATAGGACAAGGAGGAGAGGGGTAAGAGTAAGACGATCCTTCCTCTCCAAGGATGAGACAGAATTGGAGATAAGATAAAACTGCCCTATGAACATTAAAGTACAAAATCATCCCATCAGAGTAGGTAGGCAAAATCCCTTGAAGGAGGCAGAGTGGCTTCTAGGCCATTAATATTTATTCATGCACCCATTTGTGCATTCATAACATGAAAAACAAAATGTGTCTCTCAGAAGGAAGATGCATTAATAATAGAAGGCTAGAAAACCAAGTGTTTCTAAGATGAATACCCGTGGCATCCCACCTAGGGAGCAGGAAATCTGTCCTGAAGACCCTGACCTGTCTGGTCCTAGTGACAGTTTCACTGGCTCAGGGAAAGTGTATCCAGTCACTCCAACATGTGAGTCATTTTATTCTCTCCCCCTTTATCATACATGATAGAATCTAAGACTCAAAGAATGAATTCAGTGATTTGCTTTATTGTATATACCACTACAGAAGAAAAAATAAGCCACGATTACACTATGCTATAGCTTTTGAGTTTCTATTACCTGTACACTTGACCTATCCCTTCTGCTAGTCTACAAGCTCTTATAAATCACTCTGATCATTGAGATCTGTTTTTATATTTTTCTAAAGCAAAGTGCTGACTTAGGCTTTATTTCATATATCTTCCTATTGCCTACTACCCCTTCCTTTCTCCATGCTGTGTTTTGACCCAGAAGGCGGACCTGGCTGGTCTGCCTCCGCCCAAACCCCCGGGCCTCCTCCAGAGTTATGCAGGAGGTCTACAAGGTGCAAACTATTTTTACGATAATGCTAAGACATTATTTGTCCTTTCGTAGTGTTGGCATTTGAACCGACGATACAAAACCAAAGGTGGGAAAACTGCTGGAGCCTAGCAGGAATTCAGGCAGTGGCACCAAACTGGACTAGTGGTCATTACATTCTCCACTTGCCAACCGCTCTCAACTTGAAAAAAGAAAAAAAAAGCTGATTTTACTTAAGAAAGTCCATGATAAAACAGCAAAAACAGTGTTAATTTTATTCAACCTCCGTCTTTGCACCCACATCTTTTTTTCTCAGCATCCATATATAAACTTATTTATATGTTTTTGAGAGAGGGAGAGAGAGAACACAAGGGAGGGGCAGAGAGAGAGAGAGGGAGACACAGAATCTGAAGCAGCCTTTAGGTTCTGAGCTGACAGCACAGAGCCCGACGCAGGGCTCGAACCCATGAACCAGGAGGTCACGACCTGAGCCGAAGTTGGATGCTTAACCGACTGAGCCGCCCAGGTGCCCCTGCATCTACATCTTTTTAGCATTGCCTGGAATGAAATGGGAATGTGTGTTCACTTCTGCACATCAAGGTGTAATGGCTGTCTCTAGGAGAAGCACATACAACCCTGATTCTTCCGAATCACTTTTTGCCTAAGAGTCCCGCCACTGGTGTTTTTCTTCTCCATCTGTTGTGCCATCAAGGTCATGGTAAATTCACGTTTCTGAAAAGAATTATCCACATTCGTCTCCAGATTTCCTCCAATTTTGTGAGCTTTAATGCTGGCACTTTTGATTTTACGCATATGCGCGTTTTACCAAGCCACACCTCACTTGCTGCCTGGCCAAGGTGATTGTCGAACACCGTTGTCTAATCTATATCATAATTCTGGAGATATTACAACGTGGTAACATGTGTCTTAGAATGAATGCAATAGGATAGCTTAATTCCATGCTCAGCAAGTAACTTTCTAATTATTTGGCTCCAGATGACACTTCATCGGCTCCCAAATCCTTCCATTATTGCAATATTGGTTCATTCGGTTCACAGGTGCTTAGAAATCCAGATCAACAGGTCAAATTATAAGGAATTTTGACATTCCCAGCTCTAGGGAAAGAGGGGAATTACTGCAAGTCCATAGCCCGGTCACCAGCTTGCCCTTGGCATGTTCAACTTTCGGTCTAGGGCTTTCTCACTCCTGGAGAAGACAGGACCCCTCTTCTGGGAGCTCTGAGGATGCCTGGCCCCTGCTGGGGAGACCCCCGTGGGTCTCCTGTCCCGGGCTCAGCCCCAGGCCCCTACGTGGTTTGTTCAACCCTCAGGCATCCATACACAGGGAGTCCCTGGTCTCTCTCCATCCCACATACCCTAGTCCTGGGACAGATTGCACAACAAGATGCTGTCTTGGCATTTTTCTCCGTTTTTGCCTAACCTTTACTTCTGATTCTCTCTGCTTTTTTTTTTCTTTTGATTAAAACAACTATGCCATTCTGGATAGCCAGTACCAGTGCTCTTAATTAAATATATGCTGTTTACCTCAGGCCTTCTCTTCATAATCAGTCTGCATTGCTGCTTTCCAGCATCAGCCACCTTCTCTCCAGTTCCCTCTAAATCTAAGATGCAGAATCCTTGTTTTCCAATTCTTATCAGTACATTTCTGGGCCATCCTAAAGCCGTCATCCGCGAGGCCCTGTGTCCCACTGACACACATTAACTCATTTTTCGCGTAGTGAAGAAAGGGGTGGTCTTATAATCCAACACAAGGCAGCATTGTTTTTAACATTTATTCAGTGCTTACCTGGCACCGGGAATTATTATGCTAAGAACTGTGCATGATTTCATCATATAACTCTAAAAAAAAAAAAAAAACGAAACAGTAATAAACACTGAGGTTTAGAGAGGCTGATAATTCACCCAAAGTCACATAATTAATGGATCCAGCAGCCAGGACTGAGTCCGTTTCTGGCCACAGAGCCTAAACTCTAGGCTTTTGTACCTTATTTACGGAATACCTACTTTGGGCAAACCACTGTTCTGAGCACCCCGAGGAAGGTAGGAAAGCCGGGAAGATGTGGTCCCTCCTCTCAAGTCACTTAGGTTCCAGCAGGGGACAACAGCCATGTGTATCGTATGACTAGTATTGGGTGGAATGCGATCTGCCCTCTGAAATCCAAACCAAACACTGCCAGAACACAGAGGAGGACTCCAGCCAAGGAGCTGGAATGAGGCTTCAAGGAGGATCTGGCATCTGAACTGCACTTGAGTGATGGGCAGCTTATAATGAGAAAACTGTTAAAAGGAGCAGAAAGGAGGCCGAATGCCTAAGGGTCTAGGGGGGAGAAGAAAGGGAAGCTGAGAAAGAGTTATTTATGACCGCCTGTCACTGTTTGTGATTTTGCCTCTTAGATTCATGGTCGGTCCAGAGTCAGAACTCAGGCAGGCCACCCCCCCTCCCCCAAACGGCAGCCCGTCGGCTCAGTCTGCTGGCCGTTCTCCAACCAGCTGCAGCTCTGTCCCACTGCCAGGGCCTGTCAGCCAATTCTTAAAAGGTTTCTTGTCTCCCCACTTGCAATCCCCTTGACTTCAGCTCACGCTCTGGCTGTCATTTCAGACTTCACACTTGCCCAGTCTGAACAAGGTGGACCGTGCTCTCACCTACGGAGTTATCACCACGGATTGTCAGAACCAGGGGCCCTTTTCAGGGTCATTGGGATCAGGAGTTAAAGGAAAGAAAAAGGGAAAAAAAAACAAAAATACCCACCTGGCAGCCTATAGACAAATTTGACCCCCCTGCTCAGCTGACACAGAGTATTTAAAAGATTGGCATGCCTCTGGTGGGGCAGGGGCTCTCCATTCCCCACAGTACCCAGCCCTGCCTTTGTCTTCTCCCCAACACTTCACACACTGACTTCCTCACAGAATTCCTTGGACCCCTGGGTATGGAGTTCTGATTCTGAATGACTCAACACCTAACTTTGAAAATAAGAGAATCAGTGCCCAAAAGCATTGATCAAGATAATACATCTACTTAATACCAAAGCTGACTGTTAAAACCCAGAATTATCTCTCGTTCCAGTGATTTTCCCAGCTAAATCATATCGGTCAACCTTGTAAGTGAAGCAGGAGCTTATAGGATTAGCAGAGAAATCTTAACACAATATTCAAATGGCTGTAGATCTTTTCTCTTCAAAGTTTATTTATTTTGAGAGAGTGTGTGTGTGTGTGTGAGTGAGAACTGGAGAGCTGTCGAGAGAGACAGAGAATCCCAAGCAGGCTCCACACTTGCCAGGGCAGAGCCCGACACCGGGCTCGAACTCACCAACCGTGAGATCCTTCTCTGAGCCAAAATCAAGATGATTAACTGACTGAACGGCCCTCAAATGGCCACAGATCTTATGCAAGGAACGAAGAAAACGTAACTCTGTCTTCTTGCTTATGCAGACTTGCCACTCTGTTGACAGTCAGCCATTTTCTTTTGTTTACTGATACCCAGCTATATTCCAGAAAACACTTACATTACCTTTCAAAGACCTATGAGGCACATCAGGACAACAAATAGGGGTACATGATGGAAAGGAAGAAAAGGGATCCCCTCGTAAGGAAATAAGGCTGACATAAAATACCTATCGTGAAGCACTGTTTGCCAGCCATAGGAAAGTGGCACGTGTGCCTCCCGATTTTCCAACAGTTGATGCTCTCTCCGTCAGATAACTCTGCTTCCCCAAGACCAAATCAAAATATCCGCCAAGAAGAAAAACAATGGCTTTTCATAAATAAAGCCAAGTTTCACCGAAGAGATTGGGCATTGTGTGATGTCGTGAACCAGGCCCTTACTCCTGTCCAATAGATTTTTTGATCTCCATCTGGTGATTACCCAGCCTGATTAGCTTACATTACCCCGTGACTCCTAACTCATGCACAACAGAGCCCTGGGGTAACTTGAAGTTTTTGCAAGGGTTCCCAAAGTAGTGCCCATACATTTATTCCATAAACAGGTGTCTCACTCATCAACGCATGAAAAATGTTCAAATGTTGATAGATGCTATTGTGATTATAAAATGCATTTAATTTCAATTGGGCCCAGGATTTAGGAAGTCTTATTTTCTCATTCTCTTTTTTACAATAGACGTTCAAAGTACAATTATTGTCATAGTGTGACAGTAGGCAGAGGGCTCCACATGACTTTGTGATGTGGAAAGGAAGTTCACTTTCAAAGACAGAACCAATACAATATAGTTGTTTGCAGCCATCATCCATCTGACGGGCTGGTGCTGGTGTTGTGCCAGTTGTCAAGTATCGACATTCTTGATTTTAATAAATACTAACTTCTATTACCTGCCTTGTTAAGAGAAATTGGGAAGCAATTATCTGGAGGACTTGATAGATTCTCTCTCCTACGAGCTCCTCTCTGTAAATATTTTCTCTCAACTAAGAGTTTGAATAGAGCACCAGAGAATTCAGGTTTGTGATTCTTGACAATTACCTGGCTTCGGGCACTTTCCTCTTGCTCCTTAAATTGGAAACGCTACCTTTCAACTTGCAGCTGAGCAAGTGGGATCAGTTGACATCTTTGGAGAAATTTGAGAAGCCCAACGTGGGTATACACATCACCTCCATTCTGAGAGGGGATTTGGGCATTATGTGGGCACAAAGCTGAGTGTTAGTTCGTCCATCTTTCTACCTGTGTCTCTCTCTGTTAACACCACAGGCTAAAAGGCAGTCCATCCTGCCTTTTAAAAATATCACTCATGGAATGCCTAATTTTGAGGCATGTCATTTCCTGCTCTTTCCTTCAATGCAGAATACGTGCCAGGGGGACAGAGTGAGGTGACCTGCCATGTGAAATTACTAAATATGAGCTAATTAAAAATTAGTTGCTCTCTGCAAACTGGTTTTCATTTTGGTGCACCCAATCTGTAATCTTCCTCTTTTGTAATAATTAGATGGCGTGTCAAGTTGTCGGCTAGGATCTCTCCTAGATCACGAAATTGAAAACACAGCAGCCTTAGATATTTAAAAAAATGTTCATCCCAGTGTGTTATCAGATGATAAGAAACTAATTAAAATGAAGGGAAGTCAGACATAGCCGGGTTTTATCTCACTAGAAAAGCTTGCCTGTTTGATAAAGGGCACCCTTATTCACTTTGAGTCTTGTGGAATATTATATTTCAGATTCTATCCAAGCATCAGTAGTTGAGTGTTGGGGGAGAGAAAAAAGAAGGCTTTTTCAATTGATTTAACCCGCTTTTTGTTCACAAACTTAAAACTGATGGAAGGTCGATAAAAATGACAGATAGTTCTATATTATTCCTGATAGATTTCTGCATAAAATGAATATATCTCTATAGAATAGTAAGAGTTAACCCCACTTCCTCCTTATCTACACCATTAGCTTGAGAAACTAGACTTATAGTTTCAAGAAATAAACTGGCCAAACTTAAGGTCTAACCAAATTGTGCTGTACCTATAATTTGCTAAAGGTAATTAAATCAGCAAGAAACATGGCCCACAATTCAGCATGTGTTCTGAACTTAGGCTGGTGCCGGCAGTATTTCCTAGGTGCTCTGTTTAGTTTCAGATTCATGATCACAAGTACTGAGGAAAAACAGTGAGTCACAGGTCAAGCAACTTGCTCTAAGTGGACCTGAGAACTTCAAGGCACAACTTCCATCTTCTGACATATAGTCAGTGGTTACATTTCCAAGCAATGCTGTCCTTTCTATGCCTTCCCTCCCTTGCTTTATCAAAAATACAGCATTACTGCAATGAGCTACTTCATACCATTAGGATGGCTAGTATCAAAAAGCAAAACAAAACTGAAAATAACAAGTGTTGGCAAGGATGCAGGAACGTTGGAATCCTTACGCATTTACATTCCTGATAGGAATGTAAAATGGTGCACTCCGTGTGGAAAACAGTTTCTTGGTCCCTCAAAAAGTTAAACATAGAATTACCATATGACCCAGAAACTTTACTTTGGGATGTATAACCACAAGAATTGAAAGCAGAGACTTGAAAGATACTTGTACACCGATGTTCATAGTAGCACTATTCACAACAGCCAAAAGGAAACAACCCAACTGCCCATCAGCAGCTGAATGGATAAACACACTGCAGCATATCCATACAATGGACTATCATTTGGCCAGAAAAAGGAATGAAATTCTCATACCCGATATAACCCGGATGGACCTTGAAAATAGGCTGAGCGACAGAAGCCAGGCACAAAAAGAGAAATAGTGCATGATTCCATTTATATGCAGTAGTTAGGCAAATTCATAGACACAGAAAATAGAATAGAAGGTACTGGGAGTAAGGAGGAGGAGGGAATCCAGAGTTATTATTGAATAGGTACTGAGTATCTATTTGGGGATGAGGAAAAGCTCTGGAAACGGACAGTGGCATAGTTACATAATTTTCTGAACGTGCCTAATGCTGCTGAGCTGCGCACTTAAAAATGACTAAAATTGTTAATTTTATTTATATTTTACCACAATTTACAAAACTATACAGTGCTAGAAGTCACCAGGCCCACTGCAGACTCTTCCTGCCCCTCATACAAACCATGATTCTATTAGCATTTGCTGTGTCCAATCTTAGGGCCACTGAAAGCACTCCCAGAATCCCTGGAACTCCCTGTCCTGGGCAATCCTGGCAAATCCCCTATGGGGAAAAGCATGTCCCTGGCAGGAAACTCCATGACGGCTCCCAAGTGATGGTTTCAGAAGGCCACTGGGCTCCTGGGTGCCACAGTTGTAGACCAGTTATTTTGAATCAATGGCTTAGATTGTGTATTGGCAAGGATTGTGCAACTATTCAAATTCAATGGCCTTAATTAGGTCAAAAGAGAATTAGGTTATGAGTATGTACCTGATGGAATAAGTTAAATCTTTCAAGCACTTCAATGCTACTTGTTGACAAGAATGGAAATTTGAAATAGTTGGAACTCCCAAACTTCCCACCCCCTAACTCTGGAAACATTTGACTTAAGGAAAAAGTTGTCTATCAATAAATGAGAGCCTCCGTCGAGAAGCTACATTGGCCTAAGCAAAATAGGCCTTCAATCATACCTAAAAGGACAGGTAATGTGTGCCTGGATCTAAAGGAATATTCTTTGCTATTATCCGACCCTGTAGCAGTTGGAGATCAACCCCACCCTTCAGACCAGTGACTGCTCCATCACATCCCTGCCACAGATAAAACAGTGAAATCCTCTCTGATTTCCCCATTTCTCCTGCTCATCTTAGGGGTAAGAGGCAACATCAGGGTTCAGGAATGATAACAAAGTACACAAAAGTGCAATGGAATTACTGGAATTACTGTGGTGTTTCCCTTTGCCACAACAAAGGAAGTTTTCTTTTTCGTTGTTTGAAATGTTTATTTTTATTTTTGTTTTTGCTTTTGTTTTTGTTTTTGTTTTTATTTTTGACAGAGAGACAGAGCTTGAGCAGGGAAGGAGCAGAGAGAGAGGGAGACACAGAATCCGAAGCAGGCTCAGTCTCTGTGCTGTCAGCACAGAGCCCGATGCGGGGTCGAACTTACGACCGTGAGATCATGACCTGAGCCGAAGTCCGATACTTAACCAACAGGGCCACCCAGGTGCCCCAAGTCACCAGGTTCTTATTTACCTAATTTCTTACTCTAAACATCCTTTGTGGGGTGCCTGGGTGGCCCAGTTGGTTCAGCATCCAACTTCGGCTCAGGTCATGATCTCACGGCTTGTGAGAGTTGGAGCCCTGCGTCGGGCCCTGTGCTGACAGCTCAGAGCCTAAAGTCTGCTTCGGATTCTGTGTCTCCCTCTCTCTCTCTGCCCAGTGTCTGCTTTTGCTCTCTCTCTTTCTCAAACAAAAATAAATAAACTTTTAAAGTAAGTTTGTAGTTTAAAAAAAAAAAAAAAGGGGGCGCCTGGGTGGCGCAGTCGGTTAAGCGTCCGACTTCAGCCAGGTCACGATCTCGCGGTCCGTGAGTTCGAGCCCCGCGTCAGGCTCTGGGCTGATGGCTCAGAGCCTGGAGCCTGTTTCCGATTCTGTGTCTCCCTCTCTCTCTGCCCCTCCCCCGTTCATGCTCTGTCTCTCTCTGTCCCAAAAATAAATAAAAACGTGGAAAAAAAAAATTAAAAAAAAAAAAAAAGAACCACCTACTGACCCTCTCCAAGGTACATAAACGTCCCAGTGCATATTAAAGTGTTTAGCACCCAAGTGATATCCATGTGTCTTGCTCTTTTTCCCACAGTGGCAGTGAAGCCGGAAAAACTCCCCACCACACGTCCTGCTCTGAGGAGTTCTCAGTTGGTGTCCTAGCTTCTCTCAATGGGTTAAAAAAAAAAATCTATAATCAATCATAATTCCTGTCCTGGAGTAAAATGACCCCAACTCAACAGTTCTTAGAACCAAAAGGACCCCTTAGCCTCTGTAGTCTCAGTCTCTCGTTTTACAAATGAAGAATCTGAGGCAAGGAAAACTGAAAAGACCTGTCTGGGGTCACACTTTTCATTAGTGGTAAGTAAAGGACTGACCCTGAGAAGTCTCTGCCCTTGTTTCCTGGACTTTTCTCAAGAATGTTCTTCTGCTCTGGATGTAATAGAAGCACCCAGCCTTCTGAAAGCAATCATGGATTGGGTAGGTTTATTTCATTTGGACGATGACTCCAATAGAGGGAAAATGTGTTTTTCTCTCTTAGAGCTGTTTACTCTGAGTCATTGCTCAGGACAGTGGCCTCTGTTTGAATGATTCATGTCATGACAGCCATTACAGACTTGAAACTCTTAAAATGTCATTGGGCCTATGATGTATTGGATTCCACTTAAAACAGGGAAAATGCAAATTGTTCAGAAATGGTATTTTTCTACCCCTTTGTGGCTGGGATTTGATAAATAGTCCCATAAGAAATTGCAAATGGCACCTTCCAGTTCTTTAATATCAAAATTTGACTAGTGATACAGATTTGACTTTCTAGTTTGTTTTCTCAATCCAGTAAAAGATGGCCACAATTGACTTTGTGGCCTAGGCTTCACCAGTTTACCAACACTCAATGATTTGTCTGCGATCCCAACAGACAAGTTTTCTCAGCAGAGTCTCAGATGTTACAAAGAAGCAAAAGACTGGATTTAAGTCCATGCCTTACCTTCACCACCCCTGTAGCCTGAGAAAAACCACCAGCTTTTCTGTGCCTTGGTTTTCTCACCTCTGAATTTTTGATACCAATTCCAATCCTGGTCTACTTCATAAGGGATATTGTGGAGACCAGCTGAGATTGGCACGTTCAAAAATGCCTTTAAATGAGTACTGTACACGTTAAAGAAAACAGACCTCTTAATTACTTCTCTGCCACGAGAAAGCTTGAGAAAATTATTCAGGCAGGTCATAAAGAACTCAAGCAATTTGGTAGGGTAGTTTCCTCGGGTGGAGAACCAAAAAGAAGTGTAATGTTTTCAGTAATTAAATCCTCATGTATAAAAGCATTTAGGGAAGCCAGATGTGGACTGAGGTTGGAGTTCAGGGACAGAAAAGCAGCAGAGGACCAGAGGCAAGTGACAGGAACAATAGTGTAGAGCTTGAGTAGTAAGATTACTCTAAGTAAAGGTCAGCCAAAGGAGAGAAATGGAAACATATTTAAGATCAATTAATGAAGTAATAGGAAAGCTGGGAGAATCAGGATAGACAAATAGATGGATGCCTTCACCTGCAGACTCCCTTTCCTTGGTACTTCTTAGTCTTTACACCTACGTTAGTAATTCGATTAATAAATATTTATTAAGAACCAGTTGCATGCCGAGTGCTGTTGTAGGAAAATTAATGAATAAATCATGAAATCTCTGACCTCACAGAACTTACAGTTTAGTAGTGGCGGGGTGGGGGGTGGGGGGGGGAGGAGAAAAGAATGAGCAATAAACAAATAACTAGGAATTTTCTGAAGAGGTAATTTCGGAGAGCCACCAGTACTGTAAAACACAAAATAGGGCAACAAGGTAGAAAATGGCAGGTAGCAGAAAGGGCATTAAATTAGCTATGTGGTTAAAGGAGGATTCTCTGAGGAGATGACATTGACTTCACAATTCTGTCAGTTGCAAGTGATAAAAATCAGTATCAAACTACATGAAGCAGAACAGAGATTTTATTGACCCAATAAGGGAGATAGGATACTGGAGTAGTCTCAGGATTGAATGAGCAATGACAGGGCCTGGGACCTTGGGGCCTCAGAGATGGGGAATCAAACCCAGAGAACATCCGAGCACATTCAAGGTACCTTCTCCTCTGGCATTAAATTCATAAATGCCCACCTATCAAAATGCCAGTATCTCATGTACAACAGAAAACACAGCCACCCTTTCCAAAGGGACAACCCAAATCACATCATCTGCTATATTGAATTCCAAGTCTTCTCATATTCTTGCCAAATAGTAAATTTAACCACCCCAACAGAGCCAATATAAAATTATGAAGGAGTACATAATGTCTGCAATAAAAACTCCTATTTTGGAAAGCACAGAAAGGAGAAGCAACGTCAGCTATCTCTGGTCCACAGCATATACAGCATATTTCTGAACCAGAAGATTAAGGCCTCACCTCCCTGGCCACATAGGAAGCCCTTGGATGAGTTTCTCTACTTGCCCCTGGATACTTGCCAGAAGAGTTGACCATAACCATTGGTGTCCTTGGATAAGCTTGAGACAGAATTAGGACTTGATGCTTCTTTTAGGAGTTGCAATGATTTATCCACTTCCCATTGGTACAATTACAGTGTGGTCGTGACCCTTAAATCTGGCCTCAGGTAACAATTTCTATATTTATCAGGACTCTGACTTTTAAAGTCCATTTAAACTTGGAAACTAAGGATGTGGCAACCTTTTTCCCTGACTTCAGCTGACTTTCCCTATGTTCCTAAAAATAAATGCACTTTAATCACTGCGTTAGCCAGATCCTGTTCAGTTGTGAGTTTGATTCCTTTTATTACATTGACTTAAAGAAAAGGTATTTATTGGCCTCTGAACTAGAATATATTCTGGGGAAGGGCATGAGAACAAAACAGAGGTACAAGAATCAGGATCTTAAGACCATATCTGACTTTTTACTTGGCTTTCTGATTGGCTTCATCCATAGACTCTCTGTAAGATAGTAGACAAAGTGGCTGTCAGGGGTCACATATCCAAATCTCTCAATACAATAACCCTATCAGAAAAGAAATGCTTTCTTCCAATTTCATTCCTGGTGAAGAGCCATGATTGGCCAGGCCTGGGTCCTATTCCCACCCCTCTGGTGGTAATGCAGGGAGTACGGGAGAGAAGAAACAGAATCGGTTAGCAGAAGAAAGACTGAGACAAATTTTGTTGGACAAATAGTTTAGCCACCAGAAGTTCACAAAAGTCATCAATTAATTAGAAACAATTATACAGTAGAAAAGAGATTGTGTGTTCTGCAGTTAAAAACAGACATTGCTGGGTGATGGGCATTGAGGAGGGCACCTGTTGGGATGAGCCCTGGGTGTTGTATGGAAACCAGTTTGACAATAAATTTCATATTGAATAAATAGACATTGCTACAAAGATAGGTGAGTCCTTTTGTACTTCAGCTAGAGACTAAGGATGAAAGCAATGCCCGGACCCCCATCAAAATTTCATTCGTTCCTTCATTCATTTTTCAACAAACATTTACCAAGTTGCTATCCACTCCCAAGCATTGAAATTAGGTGCTATGCATCACTAAACAGCAAAGACATGGTCTCCACCTTCATAGACAGGGAGTCCTACAACAAAACAAGTAATCCCATTAAGCGAAGTAAGTGGCACCATAAGTAATATACCTGATTCTGTGAGAGAACACTGCGGGGGTGCCTAGCCTATTCCAGGCATGAGGATGGAGGAGAGGTGTTCAGGGAAGATGTCTTGGGAGAAGTCACACTTACGCTGACACCTGTAGGGTGAGTACAGGATAGCCAAGTCTGAGGGGCAGAGTGACGTCCAACTAAAACATGCAAATGGCCAATGTCAATGAGATCATGGCACTTGTGGAAAAATCAAAGAGTTAAAGATAGCTGCCATCCTATTTCTGCTCAATGGCATGATTTTCACTTATTCTCCTCTGAGAAGGAGCAAAAACACTCTAGCATATCTATTTGCACTTGTCTCTACTGCTTTTCCTCCAGGCCCCGTTTCATTATCCCTAAAGGCAGAAGTGCATAAAGGGGGAAATGTGGCAGTTAAGGAGTCAGTGGAAGTAACCAAACAGGTTTCCTTTCCATTCTCCTCCGACCCATCACTTCAGGTACTATTCTATCTAAGAGTCACTGCTCCTACAGTCCCGTGAAATGGCCTCTCAGTCTGGGAACAACAGATAGGCAATAGAGCTGGCATTTTCCCTAGAAATAGCTGGCCTTGCCTCAAATGTGACTTTCCCTGAAGCAGCTTGATGCTCATCAGGGCACTTGACCTGCATCAGAATTGTGTCCTTTCCTGTGTCTCCTTACTAGATACGAGATGAGCTGTTACTAAGCTCTGTCCAAGTCACTGGGGCCATGCATACAAAATAAATAATTGAGCATGACTAAAATGAATACTCTATTATCAGGTGCATTTGCATAATTAAGCTTGCTCCCAAAAATTGGCAGAGCACAAACCAGCCAAGTGGTGTTGCATAATATCCACCAAAAGCCCTGGAATGTGATTCTAGCAAAACACAACGAAGTCAGAGCTCTGTGTGTACAGATGAGATAAATGCATCAGCTCAGTGACTAGAGAACAAACTACATGCTTAGAATTTTTTTAATGTGGCTTCTTTTTGTTCAGAATAATATGACTTCTGACCAAGAATGAGAGCTTGGGAGAGGCAGCTTACACTAACAGCAAGAAAGCAGACCAGTTATCAGAAGACCTGGAGCCCAGGCTCAATTGTATCTATGATGTGTTTCGTGGCCTCTATCCAGACACATTACCGTGCTTTCTTTGTTTCCGTCCCTTCATTTCTAAATGGTGTAACAGTGGTTCCTCTACCTACCTAATGGATTATAAAAAGCACGATGAAAACACAGAGGTAACCTCGCTGGTTCCCATCCCACTGTGAGAACACAAGAGCCTCGAGATGCCCATATCTTCATCCTGGAGTCAGTGGTGGGCACAGATCTGCTGTATGCTCTACAGGAATTCAACTGGAAAGGTTGTCCTTCTGACCTTTCCCTCAGCCTGTTTCTCCTATTGGAGAAAAGCATTAAAGCTGGCAACAAGCAGAGGCCTGGGGCTCTAAGTCAGTGCTTCTTGTAAAGGAGTTTCTGAGAGGGAAAAATGGTTGAGAAAGGTGTGGTCTCCTCCAATAAACCTATGAAGTCAGAAGTCAGAGGGTCAAGGAAAATCTATGAGGGTGTCCTAATACTGAGGGGAAAGCTATCAGCACAAAGAACATTCTGGATTTCTACATTTTCTTTTCAACTTGAGACTTTCTGTAACACCAGAGGAGAAAGCAGGCAACAGGCCAGCATTTATATTACCGCTGTTCCTGTTTGATTGTGTGAGAAGAAAAATTCTGTTCTCATATAAGCATGATCTGTGACATCCATCATGCCTGGGTTACCAAGGCTGATTTAGTGTCCTTTTCCTTTCTCATGCTTCCCACTGAAGCTGCCTTCTAGGTCAAAGATTGCCTTCTCAAATGAAGAGGACATCTTTTCTGTCAATGCTGTATGATGTTCACATGTCACTAATTTAAATGGCACCATTTTATTCATTATTGTCTGCCAGCAGGCCTCAAATCAGTGAAAATGGATTCATAAGAGTTCATCTTCAGAGATCTTCTTTGCCTTAATTTCTAACCAAATTCAATGATCAAAATCAAGCTGTGGTCTTCAGGATGAAAATGCATGTCCTTCAGCAGAGTGAGTGGTTGTGGGGATACTGCCACGGGGCTAAGGGAAGAACAAGAAGCAGGAGAGAGGAGGGCCACAATGAAAGTGAGCATGGGGTCTTCTTGAGACATGCAGAACCTGGTGGGGAAGGTGAAGACTGGAGGAGCCCGGCTATAGGGTCAGAGATGAAAGGTCTACCCTCAGAGTCCTCCAGAGTGAGTCAGTGTCTTTTTGAGAGAGAGACAGTGTCTAAAGAGGCTTTGTGTCAGCCTCTCAAAAAAGATGGCCAGCAAGACACAGGTAAAGAATTGGAATGGGAGAAGCAAAAGGGAAGAAAAGCAGAAAGAAATACAAGAAGAAAAGAAGTGAATATTGCTGATTTCTTCACAGTGCCTTTTCTACTAGCTGCATGAATCGAGAAGGAAGGGAAAGAAAAGGAGCCTGCTGGCGGAGAAGGGTAAGAGAAGGGCACCATTATATAAAGATTCACTGTGATGATCTAAATAAGAAGGGATACAAAGGACTGTGTGGCAAGACGTTACATGGTAGGAATGCCTATTATTGATTCCACTGGGATGGACCCAAGAGACCTGTTTGCAGTAATTCAAATCCCTGGAAATAAGTCATTCACTGTGCGCCACAGAGCATTAGAAAAATTGGATTTTGAAGAGAGCATTAAAAGGAAAAGAATGAGCCAATAAGAGAGCATCCTTTGAAAGCTAAGGTTAAAAACATGGTTTTTTCTCTCCAGGGAGGAAACAATTGCTGTGGGAGGCATTGTGACTGTTTTCAAAGGCATTATGATCAACTGGCAGGCTCAATGACAGGGGTGACTGACTTGGAGTCTGAACTTGGGAATGAAAAACTGAAAGGCAACAATGGGAAATGCTCACCAGACACTTTCAACTTAGGGGTCCAAGATTAAAGCCATTATTAAGGGGGCAGTATTTATATGCTAGAGATGGGGCTTAAAGACAATCTGAGAGCTTTGTATGGACAGAAAGAATGTTTCTAGTGTAAAAAATATTCCTCCATGTTTGTACAAAATTCCTTCCTTCTTAACACTTATAGATTCTGGCTGTTGCACGGTTTACACTTTCTCATCACTGATCTATTGCTCGCCCCACCTACTCACTATGTTCACTGAAGGTCTTGGCTGTGGCTCATGGTCTTTCTATCCATGTTGTGACGGACTATCATCCTGAGCAATTTCAGTTCCCTCCGTACACCTACAAAGTAGACAAGCCCTTAGCCTTCTCATTTCTGGTGACTTCAGCTCCTCCTCCATTCTGTCACACAGACCATGGCTTAGTACCATGATTAGAATTTTCTACCTGTGAAATTTCAATCGTTCATGTAACTTGTTCATTTTACAAATGTCTATTGAATACCTACCTTGGGCTAACCACTGTGCCAGTCACTTTGAGAGTAGTTATAGTTGAAAGTGACAATGTCCCTTCCTTTGTGGAGCTCATAAACTAGTGAAGGAGACAGAGAAACCAACAGGCAATTATGATAGAATGTCATAAATGCTTTTCTGGGGTATGCTGGGGCCCTCAGGTAGAGCATCTAATCTGGGTGTAGGTTGTCAGGCAAGGCTGACATGATGTCTAAACTCATTAAGAATGAGGATGGACTAGCCAATCAAGGGTGAGTGATGTGTGAACCATGTTCTAGACAGAGCAAATATTCACAAAGATTCAGAGGTAAAAGGAGGGATAGCATATTTAGGGTTCTGAAAGTTGTTCAGAATGGCCGGCCTTGGTAACTGATGGGCTATGTATGGTTGTTGAGGGAGAAGATGCACAAGGATGATACCCAAGTGTTGGTCTGAACAATTGGGTGAGTGTTGGTGTCATCTACTGACAAGGGAATGCCAGAGGAAAAGCAAAGAGTTTAATTTATGGTGTGTTGAGTCCTAACTACCAATGTGGCATCCTGTGACTCTTCCTCACCATTACGCCCCACCTCCACCTACGAAAACATGAGAACATGCAATGATTCATTACCAACCTAAGTCCTCTCATCCTTTCAGACTCAGCTTAAGTGGCACTATTTCTAGAAAATATCCTGTGATGACCACTGTCCATCCATGCTAAATCCGTGCCATCTCATGTTCGCCTCTATTGGATCCTACTGAGCTGCAGTTTCTTCTTTGTTTGTTCGTCTCCCCTTATAGTCTGTAAATTCCCCAAGGAATGGGAAGTTTGTTGTTGTGTGTTTTTAATGCAGTAGCCTCAACAACTGTGTGATGTTTTTCTTTTAGTATTCACGTGTTACTTTTCTTTTTCAGCCCTTACACTAGTTGGAATTTCTAAAGCCTGCAACACATGATTTCTATCTTATTCTAAATCTTCCTTCTTAATACAATAAATACTAAATCATAGTACTGCATGCTAATAGCATTTCTTCAAACACTGTTCTGACACAACTTTTGCCTTTCTTTTGCCTCCCATGTTTAATGATGCTAAGTAGGTACTTGTTAAAGTTTAATGAATGACTGATTACTTGCATGAATAAGCAAAGCAGAGATAATAAACTAGCATTTTCATAGCCTTTCAGGGTAGGAAACGTGAATCTGTATCCATTTGCACTTTGGAAGGATGCACTGCAACAAAGAATTAGCTTCACCACTCTCCGTACAAATCAAACAGGAATTTGGGGCTTCAAGCAGGAGGGAGAGGAAGAAGAGGAGGAGGAAAAGGAGACAGGTAGCTGAGCCATTAGGTGAGAGAAAGGGGCCTGGTGAGGAAATCCTGTAGGTGGAGTAACTGGATATGTTTTTTGAAAATAGAACTCACTACTGTATGATTTTGATTCATGACACGGATGCTGTGTCCAATCTCTCTGCAGGTTTAGCTATCCTCAGATGCCTTACTTGGGCATATTTTGTGCAAATTTATTCCTTTTCTAGATCAAATTGCAGAGTAAAGAGAAGGAATAGCCATAAGAGAAATGTGTGAGAGAAGTAAACGAGCAAAGGCTTCACTGAGAACAGGAACTCAAATCTGTAAGAGACTAGGACAGGTGAGCCCTGTGGGATTCACCAGGACTTGGATACCTACAAGGTATAGATGAGCAGCTGAGGTAATTTTATGTAACTTTTTATGATGGTTAACTTTATACATCAATTTAACTGGGCCACAGGTGCCCAGATATTTGGTTAACATTACTGTGTTTGTGTCTGCAAGGATGTTTCTAGATGGGATTAACATTTGAATTGGCAGGCTGAGTAAAGCAGATTGCCCTCCCTAATGTGGGTGGATGTCATTGACCATGGGCCTATCTGTTGAAGTCCTAAAAAGAACAAAAAGGCTGAGTAAGGAAGAATTCATTCTCTCTGCCTGTCTTCTAGCTGAGCTATCCATCTACGCCTGATTTTGAACTTGAAACTTACACCACAATCATGGTTCTCCTGGGTCTCCAGCTTGCCAACCACAGATTCTTAGGCTTCTCATCCTTCATGACCACATGAACTAAATTCCCATTTTATTATATATTAACATACATAATATATAAAATATAAAAATATATAGTATAATAAAATATAAATAAAAGAAAATAAAGAATATATATACACACACACATATACATATATGTGTGCGTATACATATATATTTATTTATTTATTTATTTATTTATTTATTTATTTATATATTCCATTTCTCTGGAGAATCCAGACTAATATGCTCCCCTCCTTCGTAATCTCTGGACCTACAACGATCTACTGAGACAAACTTCCAAAAGTAAAGGGAGACAACCCAGAGCATCTGCATAAGCTGGGATCTCATTCTGTCAGCCCGAATGGAAGCAGAGAAGACACATGGGCCAATAAGAATATGTAGGATAGGCTCCAGGCACAGCTCAAGGAAATATAAGGAAGGAACTAGCTATTCAAAGAGGGAAATCAATAAAAGGAAAAGAAGAAGAAGCTAGGGATGAACAAGAGCTACCATAAGAAAATGGTAGGGAGGAAATTGTTCTTGCAGAAGAAAGAAGACAAAAATACTTGCCTCTGCAGAAGCAGCTTTGTCAAAAACCCAGAGAGGAAGAATGGAAGTGGGGAGAAAAGGTGCAGAGGGATTAATGTAGGCAGAGATCAAAGATAAGGTGAATAACAGGTCCCACTGTAGGTAGAACTTGAGTCCAAAACGATATATGGAATACCTGACTCTAAGAGAAGACAAAAAGCACAGCAAGTGACAAAGAGGGAAGAGTGCCCAGAGGAATACTCAACAGAGTAAGAAAAATCACCTGAACTTGGGGCAAGCATAGTTCAAAACAGGAACATGTAGCGCAAGTGGCAAAGGAACTCCAGGGGCACGATATGTTGCCTCGGGGGCTCTGAGAAGAAAATACGAATGGAATTTTTGTGGAAGAAGCAAAGTGGAACATGAAAAAGGGAGTTTACTGCTCCCAAAGAACTATACTGGAGGCTCTTCACTTGTTAATAACATGACTTAGCCACAGTTCTTCTGGTGGTAACAGAGAACAATTCAAGCTGGCTCAAGAAAGGGGAAAAAGGTTTTTATTAGGAGAATATTGAGTAATACACTGAGCCCAAAGATAGCTAGATCACAGTAAATAGTTACCAGGAAAATCCGCCATGCTCTCCATCCCTGCTTCTTGCTGAGTGTTCATTTCCTTTTCCCAGCACGGAAGGTGGTGGAAGATGGCTGCCTCACAGCTTTATGAGTAGACATCAGCTCATTTCAAGGCACCCACACAGGCTGACTCACAGAGAGAAAATATGACTGGACATCAAGATCAAGTGTTTTGGCAAAGGGGCAAAGGCACACAATACAAAATTGTTGCAAAGACCCCTCCCTTACAGGTGGGGACGATTGTCCGAGAAATGAAGTTGTTGTGAGCCTAGAGGTCACTACTTCTTTAGACAAATGGAAATATCAAAATGAGAAGGTAAAAAGGCAGAAAATATTTTTGAGGCATATATAAATAATACCATATAGACACTATCAGAAGAAGAGATGTTGATCATAAAATACAAGGGGAAAATCGTGTGATTAAAATCCAACAGTAAAGAGGCACAATATTTCTGCTCCTGCTGTCTGGTTAGCTGTGGCTCTTCAACTGTAAAACAATTCTACTTGGTGAAAAAGAAGCTATCATTATCAAACAAGAAAAGACTGAGTACTTTCAATGCCAATCCTTATTCTCATGGTGATCCTGGTGCAAGGCTAGCATCCTCTGGGCTGAGGACCTTTGCTATGTCATCTTCATGAGACCAGAGCAGAGCCTTTGCCTCAACACAAACTATGCTAAAAAAAAAAAAAAAAAAACACAAAATAAAAAGTGATACAAGACTGAGAGATGGTTTGAGTCTCTCAAAAAAGGCTCAGAAGAGAATTATAAAGAGATATTAAAGACTATACTTACAAAATAAAAATGAATGGGTTCCTTAATAAATACACTTTACAGGATATTTACCAGAAGAATTAGAACAAAACAAAAAGCCATGTGGGATACCTTACAACACCAGTTGTTAAATCACAGTACATGTATTCAGCCGAGGAATACACACTTGCCAAAGGAAATGGACCAAAGGTTTGGTACTCATTGGACAAGGTCATGGAAATAAATGGCAGGGGTATACAAAAAAGGGTCATATTAAAACAGATACCAAAAAATAATTTAAAATTTTACATTCCATTATGTTCCAATAAGAATTTAAAGTGATTTACGAAACTCATGAGCCAAAGGAAGATAAAATAGATTATTAAGTGGGTAACCACAAAGACATGGGGAGCCTAAGCTGAGTCCAAGAATGAGGTTAATTACAAACCAGAAATGAGGTTAAATTTTGTAATTACTCATTTTCTATAAATGAGTCACAGACTTATCTTTGTGATTTTTAGCCAACAACAAAAACTGGGAAACCTGATCAGTTACATAACACATGGTGTTCACAGGATACAAACAGAACAACTTTCCAAGAGAAGCTCGACCATTCCCAGCACAGTGTATTTGCATCTCAGGAGAATTTAAAATAATGTATATAAAATGAGTAATAAACTCCTACTTAAAAAAATGTTTATTTCTTTATTTTGAGAGACAGCGAGCACCCCCGAGTGTAGGAGAGGCAGAGAGAGAGAGAGAGAGAGAGAGAGAGAGAAAGAAAATCCCAAGCAGGCTCTTCACTATCAGTGTGGAGCCCACTGCGGGGCTTGATCTCATGACTCTAAGATCATGACCTAAGCTGAAATCAAGAGTCAGACGCTTAACCAACTGAGACACACAGGCACCCCAAACTCCCACTTTCTGCACAAAATTTAAAATAATGTGGTTTCCAAAAATTTTCCTGTCATTGAGGAAAAAAATGCATATCATAATTTTTGTGCCAAGAAAATTATAAACTGTGTTCATGCCATCGATTACTAGTGGTGCCAATTTAGGCTGCAAACAGAAATATCCATTATCCTTTGTCACATTAAATTTGAGTTATGAGTATATCAAAATACGCACAGGATTCATGGAGCATATGATTGTCCCAGTTCCCTACTGAAGCTGGCCTATACTAAGGCAAGGCAGGAATTTCTGTCTACAGCCCACATATAAAGACAGGGTAATGAAATAGACACTATCCTCAATAGCATCTTTTTCAGCACATATGACAGTGCATTATGTGGCCTCTCTCTTAATGGATCCCAATATATGTGCTGATTCCCTCACTCCAAAGTTTAGATTCTAAAAAAGGCCAAGGCAAAAAATCCAGGATTATAGCGCTCTGCTCCTGTGACTGAGTTCAGGGATAAATATAAGATTATGTAGGAGAGAATATGAACTACAGATTTTTCAGACTATCTTCCATAATTAGCCAAGACTTGCATGGATATCACATGGTACAAACCTATAGATTAAAAAAAGTCCTTAGTGTCTATATTTTTCCAGATCCTTTTGGTTACAAGGCACTGAAACCCAACTCCAACCAATTTAAGCTCAGTTCACTTAATCAAACTACAGGATGGGTAGACCTGTCCTCAGAGACCAATGAATCCAGGAGTTAGCACGCCATCAAGATACTCACTCTTCATCTCTGTCTCTTATCTCTGCATTTCTGTCCCTGTTCACTGCATTCTCTTTGACTACTTTCTTCCCCAAGTAAAAGGGCCTGAACTCATATATTAAGCGCTCTACCTCCATAGATGGTCAGTATAGATGGGTACATCTATATAATATGACTGACCATAGATGGTCAATAGTTCGTTCATCATCCTTGTGTTTCCAAATTTTCTCCAACCAATATGTACTACCATTTTAATTAAGAAAAAATTATTCATATTTTTATAAAATGAAATTCACCTGAAAACAGAGACAAATGAATAGCTCAGCTCTACCCTACCAAGCACAATTCGTTAAATTTGCCACGGAGCTCAAGCTAATTCCTAATGTACCCTGATATTGACAGTAAACCATGTTAAAGATGTATACCAGGTTAAACAAATAGAGTAACTTGCTGTGGAGATTTGTCTGTTTACTTAATCTGTATTTGTCGCATATCTACTATGTCCAGGGCTCTAAGCTAAGTCACAAGGGTGCAACAATGAACAATTCAAGCAAATTCCCAGCCTCATGAAATTTGTGTTCTGGTATGATGGACATGAGCAAGAGAATTGAAAAACAAAATGGCAACTTTTAACAAATGTTGGGAAGGGCAGAGAGTTCATCAGAACGGATTACAGGATAACATGTGTTGATGGTTAGTGAGGGCCTCTCTTAGGTGACATTTAAGTTTAAGGGAAAGCCTGGAAAAGAGGGAGCAGCGTATGTAAAAGCTTGGAAGCAGGAATGTGTTCGGAATACTTGTGGCCCTAAAGAACTAAAGCCCAGGGAGCAAAAGGAGCAAGACAGGAATAAGACCGTAGAGACATAACATCCGTAACCAGGTTAATATCTGAATACCGACCGGGTTAATATCTGAGTACTGCTACCAAAGTTGTAACTTTGTTTTTAGGGTACTTGATCTGTGGCCCTTCTCCAAAGTGGGGCGAACTCTCTATTGAAGCTGCTGCTTTGACAATAAAGCCACTTTCCACCTGTAAGTAACAAGTTTGTCAAGAAGTTTGGAGCGCCACATTGGGCTTTGCGCTGACAGCGTGGAGCCTACTTGGGATTTCATCTGTCTCTGCCCCTTCCCTGCTCGTGCACACTCGCATATACATGTGCACTCTCTCTCTCTCAAAAATAAACATTTAAAAAAAAAAAAGGAATGTTGATCTTGAAAGAGTTCTCACAGGTGGGCAGAATGCAAATGCTAGGGTAAAAAGAGAAGAAACAGAAAACAAAAAATAAAGAGGGGGAACAGAAGTAAAAGTAAAAGAATGAAACTTTTTAAAAAAAATTGAGTATTAGATGAGAAATGACACATAACATCACAAGGCTAACCAGTGTGCACAAACTGCTTAACTGTAATTATTCTCATATAATGTTCTCTTCTTTTAATGTTTATGTTATTTTATTTTGAGAGAGAGGGAGGGGGGAGCACTTGAGTGGGAGAGGGGCAGAGAGAGAGAGAGACAGAGAGAGAGAAAGAAAGAGATAATCCCAAGCAGGCTCCACACTGTCAGTGCAGAGCCCGAGGCGGGGCTGTCACCCTTGACTCTGGGATCTGAACTTGACCTGAACTGAAATCATGAGTCGGACACTTACCTGACGGAGCCTCTGAGGCACCCCATAATTTTTTTTTCTGTCATCAACTTCATGTCTCTATAATACATTTGTTGTGTTACTAGGAGAGAGGCAGAGCAAAAATATTAAACATGGAACATACAATGTTTGGCTTTCTTATACACCTGGAGATGTAGAAGAAATGTTGAGTACATCATATGTAAATGTCTTCTCCTGTAATCCTCTGAGAATCTACATAAAAATTACAATATAATACATAAAAAAGTAATTATCAAATGGAAAGAAAAATGAAAACAAAGTGAAGAAGGAAATTATTTTCCCACAACGCTTTCCCCCAGTCGCACCACCAAAAACCCTCTCAGGAACTTGACAAAAGAACAGAGTCCACCCTACTTTCCGGGTAATGGATACAAAATTCTGAAATACAAATCCCTTGACTCATTAAGTTTTATATCAAAATCTTCCTAAGCTGTGCAAACTGTTGTTCAGATCCTAGTATCCTTTCTCAGTCTGGTTTTTTTTTTTAAGAAATATGAAATAATCAAGCTAATAAATTATATAAAAAGAGCTCATCTATTCATTGAGATCAAAAAGTCTAATTAGTGGAAAACACTGGAAGACAGTGAAACTGATCTTTGTGTATTGTGCTGCACCTCCGCCCCCCCCCCCCCCCCTAAAAAAAATTAGCATGAGCTCTTAAGTCCTGTGCCAAAGAGAATTCTCAACTGGCTGGAAAGGAAATGAGACACAGATCTAAGTCTGCATCAGAATATTCTACTGCTCTTAAGGAATGTATAATACATACTCTGTGATGAAAGCTGGATGTGGAATCCTCCCAAACGCAAACAGAAGATGGGAACTGAGAAATCAGCTAGTGACTCAACAGCCACTCCCATGAAACTGAAATATTTTCAGTGGAATAAGGAATTATTGTTAAGAAATGACATTAAAAATCCTCAGAGGGGGCACCTGGATGGCTCAGTCGGTTAAGAGTCTGACCCTTGATTTTGGCTTAGGTCATGATCCCACAGTTCGTGAGTTCAAGCCCCACAGATTCTCTCCTTCTCTCTCTGCCTGCCTCTCTCTCTCTCTCTCTCAAAAATAAGTAAACATTAAAAAAAATCTTTGCGATGTTTAATATTAGTAAGAAAGCCAAATAGGCCAGATAGCAAAGAACTTTCAAACCTCCCTTTTTCCCAGCTGTCTGCCAGGGTTCCATTAGGCAGAATGGCTGGAAATGGTCAGGCATTTCTATAATGTTATTTCTGTTCCCCCCAAATAAATGCCTTGAAAACTACTGTTAATATCACCTCTCTGATGAAAATTAGGCTGATATGATGGATTTCTGTGGCTTTGCTTATCATAGAAAAATCTCAGGACATGACAAGATTTCTGGATAAGGTAGAATCTGAACCCACCTCTTTTTTTTTTTTTTTTTTTTTTTGTATGATTGTCACGATGTGGGGGAATTGGAGAAGGTGGGTGCTTGGGATTTGTGACATGCTGCCTTGGAGATGAACATTCCCCAGGCCCTCCACTTAGGAGAAAATTAGGCTAATGTTATCTCCTACAAATCTTTCATTCCATTCGCCACAGGACCCCAAATGACCACAGCTACTAAAACAGGAGGAATAGGGACAACTAATGAAAAGAATTCATGTTTCTCTCTCTTCATTTCGCTTCTAGTACCCAAGTCAAGGCTCTGCAGAAGAAAACTCAATATGGGAAAGATTAATGAATTTGTTGAACAAAACTGACAGTCAATTTGCAGAATTCAAACCAGGCACCTTTAGTTGCCGCAAATAAATGACACAGGGCCCTTGGCATATGGATAATTGTACTCCCCACTTTTCAACATTGACGTCTCTCAAATGGAGTTGCCACAGGCCTACACTTGAGCCTGGTAATGCAAGTAACTTCCATGAGGGAGGAAGCTCGTGGGAACCTCCCACCAGGCCTGTGCCCTCAACCTCACAATGGACTCAGAATGTTTTAGGCCTGGAAGGTTTTGAATATCTCCTTATAAGCCTTCAGGGCAGCTCTCCTTTATTAATGCCTTATGCTGGTGGGAACCCAACTTGGAGAACCAGTATATGTGGTACTAAGATACCACTGGATTCCTTGAGCTCCTTGACTGCAGGCTTCTGCCATGCATGAAAAATAAAATTCCACATTTTAATGACAACTTTGAAAACTGATCTGCATCATAAAACAGATAATCAGCGCCCCAGTGACCATCCGCCTACCTTGAGGCAAGTCTGATGTTTGATTGTCCAACATCTTATTCTAAGTCTACACAAAGAAAAACACCTTGGGATTAGCCACATGTGTGCAGTTATTCAAGCATTGATGACTTCTAGGGGTGCTCTGATGCCTGTGTCACAACCTCTGGAGTTATAGAGATTTGGTCCGTATTAAGCCTCTGAAAGATTATTTTATTCCCTTAAAAAAAATTTTTTTAATGTGTATTTTATTTTTGAGAGAGAGAGAGACAGAGAGACAGAGAGACAGAGCACAAGCAGGGGAGGGGCAGACACAGAATCTGAAGCAGGCTCCAGACTCTGAACTGTCAGCACAGAGCCTGATGCGGGGCTTGAACTCATGAACTGTGAGACCATGACCTGAGTCTAACCGACTGAGCCATCCAGTCACCCAGGATTATTTTATTCTTAGCTACACTCATTGATATGAGGGTCAGAGGGTGTGTTTGTTTCTGTTTTTATTATAAAAGGCAGTCCTGCAATGAAGAGGAAAATATAGAACTCCTTAAAAGAATTACCTGAAGCCAAGAACTAGGATCCTGAAAACTCATTCCTCTGAAGGAAGAGGAATACTTCCCCCCTCAGCGAAAAGGATACTGAACAGGCTCTAAACGTTGGAAGCTTGGCATGTAGTGACACATGATACCAGTAACACAATAGAAGACTCATCCTAAAAGAAGTGTCTTGCCTAGAGCTTAGAGCTCACTTCTATCGTAATGCACTTGAAATCACTCAAATTCACTCTAAAGAGAAATTGAATATTTAAGGTCTATGAAGTGGACCCCAAGCTGTGACAGTTTCCCTTGAAAATATTTTCCTTTGTTCTAGATTCATTTTCTCTTGCCATGGCTTAGGTCCCTGGGTCTGACAAAAGATTAGAAGGTTCTGCCCAGGACTCTGTGGCAATCTCTGCCGTTTGGGAGCAGGTTACAATGTGAGGAATTTAAAGGGCTCTTTAATTTAAAGGGTCTTGGAATGTAAAGGGTCTGGGTAGCTGACCCTACCCAGAATAACTTCCATTCTCCTTTCCTGGTGACCAGTCACTTCATTTCTAAGGGTAAATTGGCTTACAAGGGAAAGCAATATTGACCTAAGTTCACAGTGTGGAAAGCTGTGAAGAAAGGAAAATGGGGAAACTCCTGAAAATTTCCATCCAGCCCATGATCTCTAGAATAGAGCCAAGCCAATGGAGTCCTAGATGGTGTTTTAGATGTATTTTGTTTCTCTGTGCCTCATGTTTATGGCTTGTAACTGCCTTGCCCTGTGAAGATGTACTCTGCCAAATTATTAGGCAGAGTTTAGCCTGGTATTTGTTAAATGGGTTTTTTTTCTACTAGGCTGCAGCTAAATGTAAATAAATGCAATCAGATGCATTTATTTATGAAATGGGAAATTGCCAAAACAAAAAACAAACTAACAACCAAAAACCCTAGTGTCAAAAATAACTTCCAGGGGATTTAGATTAATTTGCATCTACTCCCCCTGTCCCTGCTATATACTGGGAATGCCTGTGTCTTATCTGTAGTTAAAAAAAAAAAAAAACAACTAAAAATTATATTAAGGTATTTTATAGGTTATCTATCTGAGCCCTCATGAGAGAGTATTGCCACTTTTTTAACTGCATCTAAATAAAATGATAATTTTTTTCTAATTATCTTACATAATATGTTACGATCTTAGGGCTGAGAACCATATCTTTAGACTTCAACAGTAACACACTATAAATTAAAAAGCATTATGGAAACAAATTAAGTTAGTTTCCCTTGCCAAAGTATATACTGACATTAATATACCAACATTAACTTAGTATTTAAATTGGTTTCTGTCCTCTTTTCCTGAGACACTATCTTGCTTTTACTTCTGTACTCAGAAGTGTCTTTTTCCCCCAGAGCATATGGTTTAATTATGCATTGGCATTGTTGATGCAAAAGGGAAAGATAGCATGTAAATTGCTATATAATCACAGCCTAGAAGCTCTTAAAATGGCAGTGGATTGAGAAAAAATTAATAGCAAATTTCACAAAAGCAATAGAGTGTGTAGGAAATACTCTGCCAATTTCCTTATCTAGACAGCATTTGAGCAAAAGGGTGGAATATTCTCTTAGATTCCATTGACTGTACTATCCTGAGTCCTACTGGGGACTTAATAAAAATTTCACTGAATAGTTTACTAACAAAGGGATCTACTGAGGGACGTGTTATTCATTCAGGGAATGTTTATGTAGTACTAAATTGTACCAGACCCTCTTTCATGCAGGCTCAAGAGCCAACTTGCAGTAGAATCTGGAACCTAGCATGGAATCTGTTTCTGTGGCTAGTCTGTTTTCTTAGAGGAGGGTGGGCATATTCGCCAAGTGTCATATGAAGGGAGGAGGAATTCCAAGAAAGGCAAAATAGCTTGAAGATTACTGTTGTGGGCATATAGTAAGAGTGCCCAGGTCTAGATCATTGCTCTACTGCTCATCAACTGAGTGGCCTTAGGCAGCTTGCAGAAACTTTCTGAGTTCCAGTTTTCTCATTTGTATGATAATAAAAGTACCTACCTCTTAAGATTCTTGAGCATGAAAAATGACCACATGCCTTTTAAGTTTTGTTAGCTTTTATTTTTCAAAATGCTTAATGGCATCCCATCAGATTCTGGGCCAGTGAAGCAGCGCCTGTGAAGCTGTCTTATTTTCATGGTGGGTCTTTGTGTAGAGACAATTTAGACAGACTCAATAATGTATGTCTTATGCATCCCTCAGATTCTGACTTTCAACCCCTCTGGCAAGTTAGGGAACAGGGCTGAAGCCAGCCTATTAACCTCAGTAATTTTTATATGACAAAAGAAAAGGCTTGAACTGATGGGTAAGTGTAGAAAATGATGAGGTGCTCTATTATTTCAGCCCCTGAGCAGTCCTCTGCACAAACTTTCTCAGTTTTTAATCTCCAAAGCTTTCTGATTTTAAAAGGATTTAAAAGCTAACACACATACAGTGTAACAAAAAAAATTTAACCTCGGGAGTTCAAAATCATATATCTTTATCTTTATATAATTTTCTACAAAGGTTACGTTTCATTGTCTTTACAAAATTGTTTCATATGAAGTTCAAAACCATTTCCATAAAAACTAGGTATTAGAATAGACTGGGCTGTGCCCAGGAGACATTACAGAGGATAGAGAAGTTCCAGATCTATCCAGCTGACCATTTTATTTTTCAATCATCTGAAATATGGCTTGTAGTCTTGACCATGGTGGTGGTAGTTGTCATGAAGAAGACAGAAATGATTGATACAGACATAGACTATTTCCACACATACAGAAGGTAAAGATTGGACAATCACTGACCTCATTTTATTCAATAAATTCTTCTTAAACTCCTGCTCTGTACTAAGCGCAGTGCTGAATTAAAATAACATACAAAACCATGCCCTCAAGGAAATATATATATAATATATAGATATATACTATATCTATATATTCTATATATATAACATATATAATATATATTCTAGGTCTGTGGTTCATGCAAAATAATCAACATGAATTAACTAGACCAGAAATGCAAACTAAGGGGGCATCTGGGTGGCTCAGTTGGTTAAGGGTCCGACTTCGGCTCGTGCTGAAGGTCATGATCTCACGGTTTGTGAGGTGGAGCCCCGCATTGGGCTCTGTGCTGACAACTGAGAGCCTGGAGCCTGCTTTGGATTCTGTGTCTCCCCCTCTCTCCACCCCTTCCCTGCTCATGCTCTGTCTCTCTCTGTGTCTCAATAATAAACGTTAAAATTTTTTTTAAGTAAAAAAAAGAAATGCAAACAAGGAAGGAATCTCTGCTGATCTGCTCATAATAAAACTCAGATAAAATGGTAGCATTAACTGAGCTGTAAAGGATGAATAGTTTATCACAGAACATTGTAGGCTTTCAAATAGTACATGTTAAAAGAATTATTCATTCACTCCTTTTTATCAGCCAAAATGTAGAGTGACCATTCTAAGTGGAGAGACTTGTAGTAATCAAAAAGTACAGAAATTGTGTCCATCCTTCAAGACCCAACACCAATGCAGTCTCTTCTACAAAGATCTAATTCCCCTAATATTATTTGTAACTGGTTTCTTCCATTATTATGGTCTACTTGGTATGTAAGTAATGCCTATGCTTATTTTATCTCCCACCAGTTAGTAAATCATAAGCTCCTTAAGAGCAGTGTTCTGATCCTATTCATCTTCATCCATAAACACCCCCTTAACACCAGCAATTATTTAAAGCCTGAATGAACCTGGGGACAGACTTCGAAGAGTGGTAAGTCCTCTAATGATAACCCCAGCCTTCCATACTTCGTGCTATGATGTAGCTGGTTTTGGAAGAACACAAAATTAAATTGGAGGCCACTAGAAGAACAGCTTAGAGAATGGATTTATTTATTCTAAAGCTTTCTACTGAGAGATGAAATCTCTGAATTGAGTCATATCGTTTGAACCAGTTGATCGTGATTTATCTTTATTACTCTTGGCTCCATTTATACAAAGAGAGGAGAGGAACTGGGCAAAGGCCCAGTAGGTTGAATCAATGTCAAAAATCAATTCTGTATGCCTTTTTCTTCCCCTCAGTAGCAGATTATTTGTATTTTTCCCTGAATTGCTCGCCTGACAAGGTGAAGTTTCTGTTTCACTCTTCCTGTGGAAGTGTTCACGGAAGTCACATCTCGCTACATGCACACACACCACCCCAGAATTCCAAGGTCCAAAAACATGTCTCAGAAAGAAATGCAGTGAGAATTATTGGTAACTAAAGGTCATATGGATCAAGAAGTTGAATTATTCAGACCAAAAATGTTATCTGTCTCCATCATCTAGTGCGAAAAGAGTACTAACACTTGGGCTCTTGTTTCTGCACTGCCATCTCCCACAGTCTTTAAGACCCAAGACAAGTCATTTAGCTATTTATTCACTCAGTTTCCCCATTTGCAGAATCTGTTTCCTTCCAGTGCTGAGATTTTATGACTCTAAAGGTGGAGTCTCTCCCTGGCAGCTGTCAAAATCAGAACTAGAGCTCCGGGCTTGCAACATTATGGTCCAGCCCATTATAGCAATCCCTGCTTTTTAATATCTCCCACATGAGGCTTCATTTTGTAAACCTTTTCATCTGGAAGGCTTTAGAAACCAATCAGCAGTTTGTGTTTTTTTTTTCTTTATTTTGAAACTTTTTTGGAGTTTGACGGAATTGAACAAGAAACAATTTTATGTAGCAGATAGCAGAGATAGATCCGTGTAGGCCTCAGCAAAACTATTAAATGGGCCAAATTCGTTTCACCCAGTTTATCTTCCTCCTGTCAGTGTGCATTTATGTAGATTTAGCTCTCAAGATATCATTTCGCCTAGTCTGCGTTACTCTTCATTTAACCCCTTAGTAGACCAGGGGTCTCCGCCTCACATGTTTGCCAGGTCCAGGAAGGTAACATGATTAGGCTGAGAATAATTTGAGAAGAGGAAGCTGGGGAGTGGGTGTTGAGGTTCGTGAAGCACAGCCGTTAGACCAAACCTAAAGACGTTTAAATCTATTTAAAATAAACAAAAACATGCCAGCCAAATAAAACAATTCTTCCTGTACAATTTGGCCAGAATTTATAATCCTGTTACAAACCCTTTAAAATCCGGAGAAGCATCCCTGGACGCTTAGATATGCTGACATCTAGTGGTGGGGGGAGGGATTGCTTATGACCACAGGGTGGAAGCCAGAATACTTTCTTACAGCCAACATTTGCCAAATGTCATGCAGGTGCTTCATGTTGATTAGCATTTAATTCTCACAAAAGCCCCAAGAATTAAGTACCGTCTTTACAACATTTAAAGTTGATGCAACGAGGTTTCCAATCAGGCAATTTCCCAAGGTCAAAAGAATGGGTACTGAGATTTGGTTGGAATTCTGTCTGAGACTTATTCTCTTTTTTAGAGAATGCTTCTTAAAACTGGATACTCTGGCTCCTATAACTCTAATGCTTTAATAGGGTGTCAAGAGGTTTCCCCCCAAACAAAAAGTTGATTTAAACTCCTCCTGAGGCGGGGCGCCTGGGTGGCGCAGTCGGTTAAGTGTCCGACTTCAGCCAGGTCACGATCTCGCGGTCCGTGGGTTCGAGCCCCACGTCAGGCTGTGGGCTGATGGCTCAGAGCCTGGAGCCTGTTTCCGATTCTGTGTCTCCCTCTCTCTCTGCCCCTCCCCCGTTCATGCTCTGTCTCTCTCTGTCCCAAAAATAAATAAACGTTGAAAAAAATAAAAATAAAAAATAAACTCCTCCTGAGGCTTATTTCATGCCACAGTTGAAAATGGAGGGGAGGAGATACCCAGTCATGAGAAAGAAGGAGCTCCCGCCATTTGCAACAACATGGATGGCACCTGAGGACGTTATGCTAGAAAAAAGCCAGACAGATGAAAACTGCATGATGTCCTTTCTTTGTGGAATCTTTTTTTTTTTTTTTAAGTCAAACTCACGGAAACAGTGGAAAGTTGGTTTCCAGTGGTCGGGGGTGAAAGGAATAGAAAGAGTTTAGTAAAAGGGTTTAAACTTTCAGCTCGAAGATGAGGTCTGAGCATCTCATGTAAAACATGATTTCTGTCTAGAGTTGAGAACACTGGATTATATCATTAAAATTTGCTAGGATCGTAGAACTTAAATGTTCTCACCAAGGGGGCAAAAAGATAAATATGAGAGGTGATGGATGTGTTAATTAACAGGATGTGGAAGGGTCCTTTCACAATGTATCAAACCACCACGATGTACACTTTAAATACCTTACAATTTTATATGCCAATTATACTTCAATAGAGAAGAATTTTTAAAATACAGAAAAGACAGTGGAGGAAGGAGGGAGGGAGAGCCTTTCATGACTTGTCTGCTTTTCCTTCTAGGTTAAAATTAAAATATAAATCCTCCAGACACCTTCTGCCTGCTAGACATCTGTTCACGCAGGTCAGAATGCCTTTTCTTGGGTCTTTCTCCTACTGGACTCTATTAATAGAAGTGTTATTTCAGTTGCAAGGCTCACATATCATTTGTAGAATTCTCCAGTCACAATGACCCTCCTCTTTATATTTCCCTTTAAAAAGAGACAGTCCTGACTTGCCTCCTCCTACCTGCTTCTTAATCAACAGACCATGATTGTAGGCAATTTCACAGCCTTCCTTAGCTTCAGAGCCCCCCCCCCCACCACCACCACCACACTGCCAACGAAAACTACAAAGTGCTTTTCCCCTAGATATCCCAAAGGAAGGCAATGTAACATGGCAGGCATGAAGGTAGACTTGAGTCAGGCTGATCTGAGTTGTACTCAGGCTCTTATTACTTCCCAACTATATGACCTTGAAGAATTGAGGTTCCTCTGGGAATTGAGGTGATGCTATCTCTCTCGTGTAACTATCAGGAAGAGCAAATAAACTCAGATAATGTTAGTAAAGCTCTCAATGGAATGCCTGGCCCATGGGCTGTGTTAAAGAGTAGCAGACATTGTTTAAATGAACAAGAACAAAAACTTAAAAGTAAGCAAAAACAGCATCCCATCCTGTTGGAGTACAACAGAATGTAACACTTCTGAGTGTTTTGGAGTTTTGACCAAAATAAATTAGATTGTGATGTGTTCTGCCCTGGCCAAGAAAGTGCAGAACATCTGCCTTCCACTGAAAGCGCCCTGACTTCATTGGTCATGATCCCAGGAAGTCAGAGAGCAGTGCCAACACTTCTTGACTACTCCACGCAGCATGCTTCGTGGTGTGAAGGTCTGTCTCCCCTGTCCCTCAGATCCTCTTCCTCCCTTTCTGAAGCCGCTTGACAGAGGAGACTGCCATTTCTTTATTCAGTAGGCTGTTCTCAGATCCACGTGGGTGATCCCATTTGTGCCAAGCCTTCATGTCCTTTGTCGTAGAGCAAAGACAAAGATGGCTCTCTTCTTTGCTAAAACTGTTCACCTCTCATTGCATAATATCCTGGCTATGGTACACGTAAAAGGCCCTTTGCCCACCATGACAGAGAAGCTCATTTTGCTACAGCTATATTTAGGAGCATGGCCCACTGTATTTCCCCCAATCTTTTTCGTGATCTTTCTTCCCATTGCCCTCATAAACAATTTTGATTCCAGTTCTGTTTTGTGGAAGGCAGCAGGAGGCTGTTAGGAGTATAATTCTAGTTACCGAAAGACCTGGATTTGGGTTTTTCCTTGCACCTCGGATGTCTCCTGTATAAAACCTAGCATGGCTACACCAGCCCCTGCTTGAGACCATTGTGAATTGGGGAAAGATCCTCAAACTTCCTGGTGGACAGTCTGGGGAGTGGCGCAAAGCTGGGTTCCAGGCTCTCCTTACTTCTTGCCTAACTGTAGCAGCCATCCTGAAGACAATATAGTGCTTTATAGGATGCGTTGAGCGTGAAATAAGATAACAGATATAAAATACCAGAAAGAGCCCAGTGGCTGGTTTATGGCAAGCACTCAACATATAGTTACTTATTTTATTATTTCTATCCATCAGACAAAGCATTGCCCTATTCTATATCTTCTCTAATCTCGTTCCTCCATTTCATCAATGAACAAATACTGAAAACCTTCCTATAAGTGGAAGGTTTTATTTATCAGCTCCTCTGAAAAACTCACTGAAAATATTCTGAATGTCATAAAATAAAACTGGAAATATTTATAAGAGGATTTCATCAGAATTTCCCCAAATTCAATGGCAGTGGAAAATTGATAAAGAATATATTTTTCATCACTTTCTGGACACTACAAAATAACCTGAGATTCTCAAAAGAAGACCATCTGAAGATCATTCAACAGCTCCTTGAAACTAAAATTTTCTTGAACAAAAGTTCTTATATGAGGTAGATATTAGATGATGTTAAGAAATTATTTTGTGTTAGGTATGACAGATGTAGTGGGTATGCAGGAAACATTTTTGGAGATGCATGCTGAAAAATTTGGGGATGAAGTATCATGATATCATTAATTTACTTTTAAGCAATACGGTATATCATGTCAAAAGTTTTAACATGTATATCATGTTAAAAGTTTACATAAAAATAAGTCAGCCTGGAAATGATTATGTAAAAACTGCTAGTGTTTGTTGGCTGTAGGAGATAGATACCCTGTTTTGAAATTTTTCATTACCCAACAAAAAAAATAAGGTAAGAAACCGAGTGCCTAGTAAAAAGAAAAATAAAAAGAAATCAGTCCTTAGCTTCCAACTCTATCTCAGAAAGTGTTTAAACAACTTTGGCCTGTTTTGTATGCACAGAGAAATCAAGATTCTTTGTCAACCAAAAAACAGAGTCCTCTAAATGGTGAATCTTCATAATCATTGAAAATAAGCAACAGTGACCAGATTGCCTCCATTATTATTCAATTATTATTGGTTCCATTCTTCTTGAGAGAGACTTATTCTCTCTCAAGCGTGTATTTTTATAAACCAATTTGTTTCATTATTGCCTGAATACCACTTTGTTTTTAGTGTATTTTTTTAATTTATTGTTTTAATTTGAATATGCTTGGGGTGTCTAGGTGACTCAGTCAAGCATCTGACTTTGGCTCAGGTCATAATCTTGCAGTTCATGAGTTCGAGCCCTGCCTCCAGCTCTGTGCTGACAGCTCAGAGCCTGGATCCTGCTTTGGATTCTGTGTCTCCTCTCTGCCCCTCACCCACTTGTATTCTGTCTCTCTCTCTCTCTCTCTCTCTCTCTCTCTCTTTCAAAAATAAATAAACAGTAAAATAATAATAATTTGAATATGGTTAACGCATGTTGTTACATTAGTTTCAGGTACACAACTTAGTGATTTGACAAGTTTATACATGATGCAATGTTCACCACAAGTGTAGTCACCATCTATACCATTATTATATCGCTATTACAATATCATTGACTATATTTCTTATGTTGTATCTTTTATTCTCATGATTTTTTCATTCCATAACTGGAAGCCCGTACCTCCCTCCCCCCATCACCCAGTTTGCCCATTCTCCCACCCCTGCCTCCTGGCAACTTGCATCAGTTTATTCTCTGTGCTTATAGGTCTGATTGTGCTTTTTGTTTATTTGCTAGGTTTTAGTTTCCACTTATGAGTGGAATCATATGATAGTTGTCTTTCTCAGTCTGACTTATTTCACTTAGCATAATACCCTTTAGGTCCATCCATGTTGTCTCAAATGGCACGATGTCATCCTTTTTTATGGCTGTGTAATGTTCGTGTGTGTGTGTGTGTGTGTGTGTGTGTGTGTGTACCACATTTGTGTTATCTATTCACCTATTGATGGACATACTTCCATATCTTGGCTATTGTAAATAATGCTGCAATAAACTTGGAGTGCATATATCTTTTTGAATTAGTCCTTACATTCTTGGATCATATGGTATTTCTATTTTTAATTTTTTAATTTTTGCACATTCCCAATAACAGGTGCAAGGATTCCTTTTTCTCACATCCTTGCCAACACTTGTTACTTCTTGTCATTTTGATTCTAGCCATTTTAACTGGTGTAAGGTGATACTCACCATGGCTTTGATTTGCATTTCCCTTATGGTTAGTGATGTTGAGCATCTTTTCATGTGTCTGTTGGCCATCTGGATGTCTTCTTTGGAAAAATGTCTATTCAAGTCCTCTCCCAATATTTTAATGGGATGTTTGGCTTTTTTGGTGTTGAGTTGTAAAGTTCTTTATATATTATGGATATTAATGCCTTACCAGATCTGTCATTTGCAAATATCTTTTCCTATTAAGTAGGTTGTCTTTTGCTTTGTTGATTGTTTTCTTTGCTGTGCAGAAGCTTTTTATTTGAATGTAGTCTCAATAGTTTATTTTAGCTTTTGTTTCCCTTGCCTCAGGAGACATATCTAGAAAAATATTGCTACAGCCAATGTCAGAGAAATTACTACCTGTGTTCCCCTCAAGATTTTTATGGTTTCAGGTCTCACATTTAGCCCTTTAATCCATTTTGAGCTTATTTTTGTGTATGGTGTTAGAAAGTGGTTCAGTTTCATTCTTTTGCATATAGCTGTCCAGTGTTCCCACTACCATTTATTGAAAAGACTGTCTTTTCCCCATTGTATATTCTTGCCCTCCTTGTCTTAGATTAATTGAACATATAATTATGGGTTTGTTTCTTGGGTCTCTGTTCTATTGTTCTATGTGGTCTATTTTTCTGCCAGTTCCATACTGTTTTGATTACATTTTTAAAATTTCTTAACATTGCTTCATTCTACTTAATTTCATGGTTATTTTCCATTTATGGCAAGTGATTCTTATTTTCCATTTACATTCATT
Source organism: Leopardus geoffroyi (assembly GCF_018350155.1). Lineage (NCBI taxonomy): Eukaryota > Metazoa > Chordata > Mammalia > Carnivora > Felidae > Leopardus > Leopardus geoffroyi. Next base: position 51,205,467 of record NC_059334.1, on the reverse strand, counting down.
TCCTTTTCAAATTTAAGTAAAAAAGTGAGTTGATTTAAAATTGTTGGCAGAAATTATGAAGGTCATAACTGAATGGCTGAAGTTTGGGAAATACTGAGCTAAAGAGAAGAGAAAAAATTAAAATGAGTTTTAACAAATTATGTTCCATAAAACATTAGTTTCAAAATATGCTTCCGGTGGGGGGCGGGGTGGGGGCAACTCTGTTCTGCAGTAAAATGAGTTTGAGAAACATGTATACTATATCACCCTCTAAGAGATTCGCAAGGCATATTAGTATATTAAAAGCTTGAAGAAGTTCTGCAATAAAGAAACTCATTTGATTTTAAGTCAGCAGTTCCCAAATTTATTGGACCAGAACTTTTTTTTTTTTTCCTAAATAAACTATTAACATTGAGACCCATTTTAGGAAACACTGGTGATAAGGAGTTTTATGTTTAGGGAAGAAGGGCTTGCCAGGATTGATCAGAATAAACATCAGCTGGGGCTCCCTTACTCCCTGTCTCCCTTTCTTGGTCCTTTCAGAGGCTCAGAGGGCATGTAAGCTGACACAGTAACAGAGGAGGGCTGGTTTGGAAGAGAGAATACCCAAATAAGAGAAGAGATGTCAGCTAGCTCAACAGCAGGTCAGATCCCATAACAGAAATAACTCAGCAGGAATTTCGGAGGTATTCAACTCTGCATAAGCAAATGGGAGGGGAGAAGATTTTAAGACTGTGTTAAGGAAAAGGAGATGATGTGCAAATTTCAAAAGTAGCTCAGAAGAATTCAAGTTTTAGGAGTCTTGTTTGTGAAAGGTTTGATGAATTTCTAGAGTAAAGAAGTGGAATAACTGAGGAGGCAAAGTTTGTGTTAAAACCCAAAATACATCTATGCGCCAAACACAAAGTAAGTATGCTGTAAATGTCAGCCATTAATTCCTTCACAAAAACTATTTTGTCCAGTCCCCGCCCCCAGTATTTCTCAGTGTGATGTGCCTGGGAGGGCTTATATTCTTCCATTATCTTGGCAAGAAAAAAGAAATAATACAACCTGAGAAATGCAAGCTTGCTTATTGCAGTAGACAGCAGCTAAAGAATTGGGGGAGCAAACCAATATTTTCCCCAATACGTGAATTGAAGAAACTGGAAGGATAAAGAAGAAAAAAGTGTCCCTTGGCTTTCCAAATGTGGTGTGCTAGAAGCAGACCACACTATGAATTACTGACAAAATGAGAAAACCAACAATGTTAATTGGGACCCTGTGCTGGTGGTAGGGTTTACGGTGAGATTGTGTCCTGCCTCTCCCACCTGTTCCGATACGGTTTTCTTCTTATTTGCCCACCCAATGTGCAGTTATCACTCAGCCAGCCCTTAGGTCTTGTCAAGAGGAAATTGTCCCATATGCAGCTGTGGATTCGCTGTGTCTGTGGGAGGAGGTGAGCTTAGGATCTTCCTACTTGCCATCTTGAACTGGAACTTCATAGATTTTTTTCTAATCAAAAAGGGAGAGGCTTGATCTGGATTACAGATTTTTGAATATAGATTCCATATAGCCACTAGGTCCATAAAGCCCTTGAAACTATACACATACAGATTTTCTGGAGCGAGGATCCATAGCTTCTATTAGATTCTCAAAGGAATCCCTGACCCAAAAAAGGATAAGAACTATCAGACTAGATTATTTCAAAGCCTAGCCCAGGTGAATATTAATCCAGAACCATTCAAAAAAGAAATTGGTTTATTTGATTTTTATCTTATTGGTTGATTTTTAAGCCATTTGCTCCCACTAGCTTAAATGAATAGTTCAGTCGAAAGAAAAAACTTAATTGTTTTCTTTAAAAGATTTTAAAAAGATAAAATTCATTTTCTCCTTCATGCTAAAAACCTCCCAACAGATTTGGCATGATTGGTAGAGTAATAGGAAGCTCAAAGCTCAAACAATTATCTCAATGAGTGCAGAATTGATTTTGAATTCTCAAATTAGAATTGAGGTTGCATGGAAAATTTGAAAGTGATTCTACTCTTGAGTTTTTAGCTGACTTCATTCTAAACCTTGTTTAAGAAGAAGAATACCAAGTTGAATGAGTGAAGAATCTTTCCAACTCAAAAAGCATTCACAATGTGACCAGAAAGCAAAGGATTGAAGCAATGATGTAAATATATAAGAACTAGCTTAACCGAAACACTTGTCTTCATTACGCACTGGACAAAAATGATTTCTTCTTTAGGGGCTCAAATTGTCTGGTTGGGTTGTTTGTCCTGATTAAATCAGACAAATAAATAGTTGCTCTCTACCTTACTCTTTCATGGCAATGACCTTAACATAGATACTTTTACAGATGTTTCTTCTAACCATTTACAGATAAGCTATATTGATTGGGTAGAGAAATATTCCTCTATGGAAACTCAAGTTCTTCATTTGTTAGGCTCTGGCCAGAGGGGTCATTTTTGAAGGCTTCTGACCGTTACTTCTCTGTCATCCAGTTGAGTAGCCAGTACACAGATCAGAGTGTCCACATACCAGACAACATTATGGATTCGTGTATATTCCTGACACCACTGCTTATCACTTTTTGTTTCAGGTCCTCCACTCCTTTCTTGATCTTAACATTCCACTGAGCTAGTAGCTGTTACTGATATCCCTTTCAGGTGAAGCTACGGGATCTTACTTTTATTGATCTCCCAGAAAATAGACTGCATTTATTCCCGTAGAGGCCCAATGGGAACCACAGGGATAATAGTCACCTATTTCCTGTCTCCTCTATGGTTGATACGATTGGATGAGAAACTGACCCAGGTGTCGTCCTGAAAAGTATGCTTTCACACCTGATGGCCTTCTACCCCCTTAATTATCTTCTTTTAGGAGCTAGAGACACTCCAGTGGTTTTTAAAAGGGATGGGCATAGGGGCGCCTGGGTGGCGCAGTCGGTTAAGCGTCCGACTTCAGCCAGGTCACGATCTCGCGGTCTGTGAGTTCGAGCCCCGCGTCAGGCTCTGGGCTGATGGCTCAGAGCCTGGAGCCTGTTTCTGATTCTGTGTCTCCCTCTTTCTCTGCCCCTCCCCCGTTCATGCTCTGTCTCTCTCTGTCCCAAAAATAAATAAACGTTGAAAAAAAAAATTTTTTTTAAATAAAAAAATAAAAGGGATGGGCATAATCATTAGCTGCTGGTTGCGCTGGCACCAGCTTTGGGTTGCTGGGCCCATCCCAGGTACATGATCCCATCCCAGGAGTCTGAGAGGGGGAACTGGCCATCTGAAGCCCTGACAGACTAGGGCCGGTGGTCTTTCAGCAGTGTTGGGGGATCAGATGATGGGTTGTATCGTGGGAAATCCTCTTCATGATGGGGATTTTGTCCTGCTGGAGAGAGAAAATCATGTTTAGAAATGGGGGAGCAGGTGATGATGATCTGAGACCCTCAAATGCTGGGATCTAGAAGGACATCCTGAGTGGACAGCTGCTCAGCCACCTCAGCAAAAGGAGGTTTGATCCCCAAGACAGAGGGGGATTGTTCCTTCGAATATTACCTAGAGGTCACCTCATTAAGCTTAACCTGAACACACTATTTAAAATCAGATCCACTGACACACCTGAGCCTCCGTTTCTTGCTTCACTCTCCCTTTCCCACAGCACTTATCTTTTCTACAAATTGCAATTAACTTATTAATGACTTAGGATTGGGGTGCCTGGGTGGCTCAGTCAGTTGGGCGACTGACCTGCTCAGGTCATGATCTCGCAGTTTGTGAGTTCAAGCCCCGCGTCCGGCTCTGTGCTGACAGCTCAGAACCTGGAGCCTACTTCGGATTCTGTGTCTCCTCCCTCTCTCTACCCCTCCCCTGCTCACGCTCTGTGTCTGTCTCTCAATAATAAATAAACATTAAAAAAAAATTTTTTAAATGACTTAGGATTGATTTTCATCATCATGTGTTTCTATCAGAATGGAAGCTCCACACAGGCAGAGATCAGAGATCTTTGGTTCATGAAAATTCAGTTGAACTGTATAAAAAGAAATTCCCACTTTGGGAGGTTAATACAGTGCTATGTCCCAAGAATACAGAACAGTGCCTGCTACGTGGTAGGCCCTCAGTGAATAAATATTTACTGAATGAATGACAGAGAAGTAGCACCGATTCTGCATGTCAGTAGGACAACAGGAAAAGGATATGTGGGAAATAGTTTCATTTGTGGTTGAAATTTTCCTCACAAGCCTCTTCCAGGGAAAAGAAGGCTCAAAGTATCCATTCTGTGGCAAATATTTTTTTGTATGTTAATGTGCATAAAGTGCTATGTGAGAGATTGACGTTAACACCTATACCTACACCTCTTCCAAAAGGTCCTTTCAAACCTCCTGCTCTGGCTTGCCACACTGCTGCCTCCTTTATTCTGGCACTTCTGCTCCAGCAGAGAATAGGAGGACTCCATTCCAGTGAGTCTGCAGTTTTTTCCTTATTCATTTACCCTCTTATATCCTCGCTTCCATCTGTGCTCTTCATGGCTCACCATTACGATGAGTCCATTATAAATACCCTCTCTCCGTCACACCTTCCTGGCAAACCCTCACCACTGCCTACAACAAACCCTCCACTTCCAGCCGAGAAATTGAATCAATGCCTATGTGTTCATATATGGAAACCAGAGTTTATCTTTTTTTTTTTTTTTTTAATTTTTTTTTCAACGTTTATTTATTTGGGGGACAGAGAGAGACAGAGCATGAACGGGGGAGGGGCAGAGAGAGAGGGAGACACAGAATGGGAAACAGGCTCCAGGCTCTGAGCCATCAGCCCAGAGCCCGACGCGGGGCTCGAACTCACGGACTGCGAGATCGTGACCTGGCTGAAGTCGGACACTTAACCGACTGCGCCACCCAGGCGCCCCTGGAAACCAGAGTTTAGAATTAAGAGATCTGTTCAAGGCACATATAGCTAACCGTGGAAGTAATCTCGTTGTTTTGATTTTTAGGTAAGCTCTACACACAACATGGGGCTTGAACTCATGACCCCAAGGTCAAGAGTCACATGCTGTACCAACTGAGCCAGCAAGGCACCCCACCATAGGAGCCATCTTAATAATAATAACAACCAACATTTATGAAGCAAATGCTTTATGTCAGGCATTGACACAAACATTATCTCATTTAATTTTCATAACAACCCTCTCCCCTCTGTAGATCAATATGGGAAGGTTCAGGGAGGTTGAGTAAACTGCCCAAAGTTATCCTGCTAGCCAGTAGTCTACATTTCAATCATTTGGCAACTGTTTCTTAAGCCAATAATCCCTTCAAGCAGTGTACTGGGAATTAAGTCTACACTGGTGAACAGAACAGACACAGTCTTTACCCTAATGATGACATAGTAATGGACAATATTTATTAAGCTCCTACTAGGTCCTTGGCATTATTTTGTTTTACTCTCGCCACAACTTTGTAATACAGACACTATTAACAGGATATACAATTTTGAATGAGAAATTGAGTTTGAAAGAACCTTCCCCAAATCCTAGAGCTGGTACGTGAACTGGTTAGGACAGGTATATGAATTCACAAAATCTGACTCCCAAGTTCATTTTTCCTGTCATTATGCTATGCTTCTTCCTGGAGCTTGAAGTCTAGTAGGTGAGAAGGACACTAACAGTAAACCACAAAAAAAAACATGAGATTTTCAGGCTACCTTATAGACCCCTTGGAAAAATCACCTAGGGCCAGTGGACCTCTTATTATGCTTTGATAACATCACCTTCCTCTGGCCTGCCAGGTCCATGGAGGTTGTGGAACTGTGTGTGTGGATGTCTGCCAGGTTGCTCATTCTTACAATATGCATGATGTCAAGCAAACCCAATTTTTATATCGTGGTTTCTATTGAATGTAAAAAACAAAAACAAAAACAAAAAAACAAAACCTGTCAAGTTAAAAAGAAAGAAAGTGCTTATAAACATTCCAAACATTTTGTTTTGTGTTGGCTGGAGTTGGAGTCTAAATAAAAGCTGCAAGTGTGACTAATAATTATAATCTAATTTAGTGCACTGAATTGGAAAGGAGTAATTACTGCTTAGGACTTCTTGGAGTAAATGATTTATGGTTGACCTACAGTAAATTATTATTGGAATTAATAGTGAGAAAGGGAGGAATTTGAATGCAAATTAAGTTTGGAGCCCTTTCTGTTTAGGTTGATAGAATAGTGGAAAATCCCAGGGTCTTATGTTATTTGGCTGAATCTGGACTTGAGATAGATGTGGGATAAACATTCTGTTGGTGTCGGTAGGTCTTCGGTGTAAAGACACAGGCCTCATGCCGGACCTAGAACTTTCCTGATCTGATCAGATAAGAGCCCTGAAGGAAAAACGATTTCCTTTTCCAAGAGAAAAATGTATTCTCATAGAGCGCTTACATGCCCCAAGATTGTTGTACTCTCTTCAACATGTCGGTCTCTGGAGCCACCAAAGCCACCACCACCACCATGTATTGAGTGCTGACAGTGAGCCATTAGTTATGTCCAAGGTTTCCCAACCTCTACAAGATTAACGGATTTGTTGTGGGATGCTGTTCTGTGCGTGTGGGATGTTGAAAACCATCCTTTGCCTCTACGCCCTAGATGCCAGTCACATCCCTCCACCCCGTTGTGCCAACCAATATAATGTCTTCAGACATTGTTGAATATACCCTGGGGAAGAGGGTACAGTTATCCCCAGTGAGAACCACTGTGTAACACCCTTTATGTGCATTATCTAGTTCATTCTTTACAATAGCCTATAAGGCATGTGTATTAGTACCTACTTCACAGATGAAAACACTGAGGCTTATACTTGGCCAGAGTCACAAGGCTAATACATGTTGAAGCCAGGGTTTAAACGTATCTGTATTGACCTAAGCCTCTGCTTTCAGGTGAGTGATATTTTTGATATTACAATCACCTCTGTCATTTTTAATGAATAAGCAGCAGTTAAGTGATTTGGTCAACATCATACAATTAATTTGTAGCAGAGGTGGGGCTATAAGCAAGGCATCCTTAAACCAGCTGATCATAAGAAGTAGAAATTCAGCTGATAAATGAAAAGTGTACTCATAGTTGTGTTGCTGGTCTTAAGTTTCTTCTTGTCTCTGTCGAATGGTACTCTTTTATTTGTACTATTTAGATTTGGAATATAAGGGGGTCTTTAAGCTTCTGTCAACTAACTCTGAAACACATACTGAGATTTTAAAATCGGTTTCTTAACATTGGAAAGAAACAGACCTTTGAGTTGTTACTGCTTTATAATTATGTTTAAAAGCATTTCAACCCACCCAGATGTTTTACCAGCCCATTTTTCCACCAACAAGTAGAAAGAAAGCCAAACAATCCAGTGAGAATTCTGTTCTATTACTAGCATACTCTGGTCCTGCTGGCGGGCCAGTAGATAAAGGGGTAGGTAGCTGCATGACTATAATAAAACAGCACCGACAGCCTTGGATTAGAACTTTTCAATGTCCATTCCAGCTAGCATTATTATTCAATTCCACATGTAACACAGTGGGACCTGATCTGAAATTTCTGCCCAGTGAGTGTCTGGCCACAGAAATCAATGTTTTCTCTACGGTAGACAGGCAAGTGCTTTCAGAATCTGTTAGGCTGAAGAAATCTAATAGAGAAATCTGCATAATTAGCTCTTTGACTAATCTTGCTATTGCCTTGGAGTAAGAGGCAATTAATACTGCAAAACCAGTTTCAAATATTTGAACTGTGGGGGTAGGGGGAGTACAAGCTTTTCAGATCTAGAGTGAGAAGCATATTCTCCCTGGAAGGTCTTCAACCTTTTGGGATATAGAGCTTTCCTGGGAGCAAGTAGGTTTCTTTGGGTTCTGAGGTGCTGCTGGGTTCCAATAAATCTATGCTCATGGACTTTCCAAGGCTAGGGATCCCAATCATAAATGTGGTCAGTGAGCAGGACTGGACCAAGGAAGAGAAGTCAGCAGGGCAAAGAACCAACATCAGCAGGCAAATAATACCTACCTGGTGATAATAGAAGATGTAGAGAATAATTTCAAGATTTAAAAGCACAGGATAGCAGAGATTTTTTTTAGACTTTCAGATGGACTCTGCTAGCAGGAACCACTACTGACATCGAGTACAGAGTTCAAAAGCCCATCCATGGACTCAGATCACCTGGGTTCCAATGCTAGCTCTCCCACTTGCCGTGTGACCTGGGATGAGCTGTTCAATTCCTCTTGTCTTTGTCGTCTTCATCATAGGACAGGTTCATAGTAAGGGCAACCTCATAGAGTTGTTTGTAAGGCTTACCTGAGATAATGCCAAGAAAATATTAGATCTGGCCATAAAACATAGCACTTAGTGAATTCTGGCTGTTGTTGTACAATCTAGCCTCTTTAGTAATGGGGCAACTAAGGTTTCACAAAGTTGTGGCAATGCTGGACTCCATGTCTTCTCTGTCCCTAGAATCAAAAGGCTTTCTTATGAATCACTACAGGCTTTTCACAATATCTCGGCAGGGCAGGGAAATGACATGAAAGGACTCCAGCTATACAGTGGGTCTGGCACACATGTGAGCTTTCAGAGCTCATGAAAAGCAGCAAACTCTTCTCTCCATCTGAGGGACATCCTTCTTCCACACAGTGACATCTAGGGCATCTGTGAGCCATTGCTTTTGAACATGGGAAAAAGAAACATTGATATATATCCCATCTTTGTCCATTTAGGATGCCACTGTATATACATATGTGTGGTTTAAGCTTTAGGATAAAGCAGAAAATCCTAAATGTCTACAGAGGGAAATTTCTACCAAAGTGTTGGGGTTAATCACACCTTGAGGAGAAGTAAAATGAGATCCCTCTGCATATGTTTAGGTTTACTTGTTGAATACATTTGGATTTATCTCACACCTTTTTGAGTACCTAGAGTAAATATAGATTTTAACTGGTCAGCAAATCATGACCATAGATGGTTTAGGTTTCACTGTCTAATAGACCTGGTCTTTCTAAGCAACATAAAACAGTTGAACTGATCATCATTAGACCTTCTTTGAACAGTCACTGAGAAATGAAGTCATTGAGAAGTAAACCTTGGTTTTGCTCACATTAGTGGGCATGGAAAAAGGAATTAGGCCTATTCTGATAGAAAGAGCCAGCAGGCAGAGAACATGGACTAGATCATGCGAGGACTATAGGATGGTGATTGGAGGTCAACTAAATCTGTCCTCTGATTTCCTGAGACCCGGCCCTATTCTTCCAACATTTCTCTAACCAAGTGCTTCATGAGGCAGAGCCCAACACAGCCTCATCACAGTTTAGAGAGGCCATTACGGCATCCATCACCAGCCATCCTCATCTTAAGAAATAGAAGGCCTAGATCACTGGTATATCCTTTACTGAGACTAACACAAAAGAATAGGGAGAGGTAGATGAATGGTGTTGCTTGTTTTCTCTGTCCACTTTCCTCTTTTAAAATGTTCAATTCGGGGTGCCTGGGTGGCTTGGTCGGTTGAGCGTCCGACTTCAGCTCAGGTCATGATCTCACAGTCCGTGAGTTCGAGCCCCGCGTCGGGCTCTGTGCTGACAGCTCAGAGCCTGGAGCCTGTTTCAGATTCTGTGTCTCCCTGTCTCTCTGACCCTACCCCATTCATGCTCTGTCTCTCTCTGTCTCAAAAATAAATAAACGTTACAAAAAATATTTATAAATAAATAAATAAATAAATAAATAAATAAATAAATAAAATGTTCAATTCGATTAAGCCACGTTGAGGTAAAGAGGGTTGAAGTAGCCCCAGATCAATGCCTCACTAACTCAGATGACATTTGTAACAAGATTAATACACATCCAGGGTGCAGATAAACTCTTTCAGAGGCTGAGGAAAAAACAATCACCTTGACCAGGCTGCAGGGGCGGGACTGAAGGTTATTAGAAACCTGAGGTATTTATGGATGAGGTGACACTTTAACTCCAGGAGACTGGAGTTTGGAAAAAGGATGTCATTTTTTTCAGACAGCTAGGACAGCTCTTGAGGACTCTGCATATCTCTGATGTGACTGTTTGGTGCTTTGATGAAAGGAAGGATGGTTTATTTATACTTTTAACCTTTCCTATTTCCCATTTCATCCTTCCAACGTTAGGTTAATGACTTTTCTTCTTCAGTATTGTGGATGAATTAGGTTGTGTCACAGGGATAAACACACAATGTGCAAAGTCATCATTTTTGGAGACTATGGACATCAACAAAATTACTGACTTTCGGGAAAACAGAAAGGAAGAATATGATTTATGTTATATAAACTCTTTAAATTGAACATGCATACCTCTGAGTACGCTCTTAGGCTTAGGAAAGCAATTTGAGAGGTTTGCGAAATTTAAGGACAGCTTGTGCAATTGAAATTTTTTTAATGGAATTTCTTTTTTTCTAAAACAGTTTGAGGTATTTCAACATGGGTCACGTAGGAGCCACCAAAGATCATTACTGATCTTTAAGTACAGAAATCCCACGGGCCCTTGTGTCAGTGAAAGAAGTAAAATGTTACCTGATTGCTTAATTCAAGCATAGTAAGGTTTCTCAGCTCAAGGAGGAGAAGGACGTATTTAGAAGTAAAAGCACATCCAGTTTCATACACAGATAAAAATGAAACAGAACATAAAGATAACCAAATTAGAAATTATCGTTAGGGAACACATCACTTTCCTCACAATAAAACACTTCCAGGTTCTGACATTTTCAAGATAGGTGACCTTGGGCGAGGGGCTTAATCTCTCCATGCCCTACTTCCCCCATCTATCGTGCTAGGAGGCTTCATTGAGATAATGTATACAAAATGTCTGGTATTGTAACTTTCCCAAAGTAACCACTCTATAAGTATTAGCAATTTTTTTCTTACTTACTTGCAATTTTTGCTATCTTACTCAATTTTAAGTGGCCACAAGCCACCTTTCATCTTTTGGGAATAGGCAAGAGTAAATTATAGATTAATCTGTTCATTGCGTGGCAGCCACAGAAATAGAGAATGACCCTTGGATGTGGGATGGACTATTGTATTTTTATGTCACAAAATCACCTCTTGTACTGAACCAGAATCAGGGACTTCAGCAAGGGATGGGAACTGGGGGTGTCCCAAACTGGCAGATGGCTCAGATAAACTTCTGAGCGGATGGGCCAAACATATATCTGTTCTGCCCAGACCAGTCAGGGCTCATGCCTGTTGTCTTGGCATCATTACTTATAGCCCCCTTGACACTAAAGTGTTCTGGTTGGACAATAAAATTTATGGTTACCATAATGACTACTTCATTGAGATGTCCCCGGAAAGAGGACAAGTTGACACTGAGTGAGACAGGGGCCTTAAGAGAAGCCAGAAAACCGTTCCCGAGGTCTCCGCCTAAAGGTTGACCTGTGTCATCTTACAGAAAAGACGTCTTCAGTGTCTCAGTCCTAATAAAGATTTAAGGAGTTTGTGTGTGTGATTTCATTGAATATTTAAAAATACAGCTCCCTAAACACAGTCTGGTTAATTAGGTCATGTGAGCCTTAACTCTCTGTTTTTCTTAATTTCAGTATGTTTGAACTGAGAGCCAGGGATGTGAACAGGCTTTCTTTGGGTCCACTGGGGTGACTGAGCCTCAGTGGAGGTCCCTGGAGCTTGGGGTCTGGTCCTCAGCGGGGCAGATCCACAAATCGAATTTTCTAATCCAATCGGACCCCAGGACTGAGTCCAGCAGGGGAAGAGCTCCTGGCTTCAAGGACAATGAAAATAATAGCTACCAAGTGTCACGGTCTATTCTGAGCACTTTGAAGAAGTTATTTGAACTCTTTTGTTTCTAAAGCATAGAGTATGAAGCAGAGTGTTCCTGGGGTATGACCTGTCTTAATCCCATAGCAGACACTTAGGGCCATGAGTCGTGTTGTGCCCAGGAGGAGCACAGGATTTCTCAGTAAGAGAGGTGTCCATGGATTCCATAAAAACACTGCATGTTTTGTGTTTGTGACCTGTAGGGTCCTTTAGAGCATGGGACACAGGGCAGGGGCCCCTCTTGCTCAAGCATAAGGATAGAATTAGAGTTCAGGAATATTGTTATCTCCTATTTTGCAGGTAAAGAACTTGAGCCACAAGATTAAGAATTTTGTTCAGAGTGACACAGATCGCTAATCAGAGACAAGGTTTATAATCCCAGCTTTGTTATCCAGGAGCCTGTGCTTTTAGCTGCTTTGCAATATGTCTGCCTTAGGTGCTCCTGACTGGTTATTACTACATTTTATATCCCTGTACACACACATTCTTTGAGTCACAGGAAGCCACAATTCTGCTATAAACACGTGTGTCCATTCTCTGCTTTTTTTCTGCCCCGCATTCCTTGTTCATTATCTATGGCCATCCGTGAATTCAACGTAATTGTGTACCTACTCCGTCCCAGGGACTCTCCTAAGTTTTGAGGAAGTTTTGAGACACACAAAGTCTCTGCCCTCAAAGAGTTTTCATTCTATAGGAAGGAGGGAAAGAGAGAATGAAAATGTATGTACAGAATAGATACCTGTTTTTTTAATCATTTTTATTTTTTACCAGAGACACTTTGACCTTAGGCAAAATTTACCTAGAACACTAATATCATATATCAACATATCAGAAAGGATACTGTGGTGGGGGGGGAGGCAAGTGCAGAGCCCAGAGAGCAAGCCCCCAGCAGTCTTCTGTCCTCCTCAGCCCCCCGCAGTCCTCAAGGCCCCTCTAGAGAACACAGTTTGAAAGCCATTGATCTAGAATATCCGTTGTTAGGGTAATAGAATTCAAAACAATTTTTTTCTCCGAATCCAGAAACTTCTCCACAAAAGGCAGAAGAGAAGGAAAACAATTTTATTGTTGAAAAAGTATTAAACCTGGGCATGATGCACATCACAGGCGGTTGCTAAGACATTGCGGAGACAGAAAGAAACCTCAGCCTTTGATATAGCCAAGCAGATACCACCCTTTACATACATGGTCTCAAGACAAATAATAACTAGTCCTCAGGTAAGAAGTCTTGACAGCACCATTGGTCACAAATAGTTCATTCTAGATTCACCTGTTAACTGGAATGACTATTCATGTTAGTTAATTGGCTTTATCCAGAGGGAAAGCAAACATCTCCTATTTTTATGTGCTCCTACCTTACAGCTTAGAGCAAGGTGCTCATTGAAATTAGGCTCCTATCCTCCCACAGAAACTGGGATATGGGGGGGGGGGTCTATTTCCCTTGATGTTTAGATTTCAAAAACTAGGTCCCGAGTTCTTGAGAAAGACTTCCTAGATCACAAAGTTGACAATAGGTTTATTTAGTTTCTAAAAGGATTTATATATATTTCAAAGAAACAGAAAAAACTTAGTTATGTGCTTTATTTAAAATTAAATATTCTGGGGGCACCTGGGTAGCTCAGTTGGTTGAGGGTCCTACTCTTTTGATTTCAGCTCAGGTCATGATCTCACAGTCATGAGATTAAGCCCTGCATCAGGTTCTGTGCTGATGGCATGAGACTGCTTGGGATTCTCTCTCACCCTCTCTGCCTGTTCCCTGCTCGCTTGCTCTCTCTCTTTCTCTCTCTCTCTCTCAAAATAAGTAAATAAACATTTTTTAAAAAGTAAATGCTCCAGGTAACAAGTTTGGGGGAAAAGTCTCTTCCCTTTTCAACAGGGGAAATTAAACTTATTTTTAGTTTGTACTTGTCCCTACATCCTTCAGATATAGGCAGCTGATTTTAAAAAATAAAGACAAAAACAAAACAAAATCTAAAACCCTGTTTTCCACCAGAAGGATGTGACGGTTTTGGAGAAATGGGTTTACAGAAAAATAAATGCCCTCCTGATCTCAGTTCACATCCATTGGAGTAAAGCAGATGTTTCTGACCCTATAACTGGTCTGTGATAAGCCTGCTTCAAACCTTTGGCCCACATTTCCCAAAAGCATCACCCAAAGGGTGAACCTTTCTTCCTCTGGCCCTGAGGACTCAGAAGTATTACCATATCCCACGCAGCTAGAATAAAAGAGTTCAGAAAGGATGACGTTGACTTAGAATCATATATTGTTGAAGCCCAAAGGTGTCTGAGAGGTCATGCAGTCCGATGTTAACCGAAGGGTACACTGATGGGTTGTGTGTATCTGAAGTCGCTTAACTCACAAGTCAATGTCTACAGTAGAACAGAGGAAACAAGTAGACTATTTCTCATCTTGCAAACAAGCTCTGTGTCCAGATGCGGTGTCTCTGGTCTCTGGTCTCTAGGGGTGTGGAATCTGGGAAGGGGCACAGAAATGCTGTATACAAGCAATTGCATTTGGGATTCAGTGCCCTCTCAGCTCTGCAGTAACTGCTTCTTCATCCCCCTCTCCTGTTATGTAAAGCAAACATGATGAAGTCGTTCTGCTGTTAGGGATTACAGAAGACAGTGACATCAAAGAGACTCTGGCTGAATTTAGAAGGCCTAATATAAAAGAAAAACAAAATGAAGAGAAGGAAACATCTATAGCATTAAAAACTTGGGAATGCCTGAAGACTGTCATCCATTCCCACTTTCATTTTGCAGATGGGAAAGTAAATGAAGAGAAACTATCTCCCTGCCTCTGCAGGGGCAGGTATATGGCTTTAAAGGACAAGCAGACCTTGGCTTGTAACATCAGACCATTCCAGATCTACAAGGTTGTTCAATTCCACTTGAACCATATTTTCTCTTCACTTCAGCAGTTCACACCCCCCCCCACCCCCGCCCCGCCATCATACATGGTTGATATGATGTATACGAACCCACGTATTGTTACCATATTGTAGGCCATACGACCACTGGGACCAAGCTTGCTGAAGACAACCTTGAGTTCATACCTACTCCAGTTGGTTGTTGAAAGATTATAAGATTTTATGGGGGTAAGTAGGCATCACTAAGGGCTCCTGATATCTCAACTCAAAACACAAGGCTTTTCCCTAAGGAACAAAGGGTTTGAACCCCATATTAGGCATCCCAACTTTTAAGACATACACTTGAGACACGATCCCCCAAAACATCTAACTTTGCAAAACCAGTGAGGCTTGTGTTCTAAGACCTACAAAACTCTAACAATCTGCATAACTGCTCTTACAGGACTTCTGGGCTCAGAGGCAGATCATCATTCCCAGGCTTAAAGTGAAGGAGGCTCACCTGCTTATATTAAAACATTATCCTGAGGGGCAGGCATCTAATTTAACACATGCATCTAGAAGCCTGGTGGAACACTCTTCAGGGAGGGAGGCGGGCAGGCAACATCTCTGTGCTCTCCTTTTGCTGTGCCCCAGAGCGCCAGCACTCCGGCAGGGGTTGGGGTGGGGGGGTACTTTTACATGCGTCTGTTGCCCTGATTTGTGTGGCCTCCATTTAGGGGATGCCTCTTGACTTCCTGGCTCTGGAGGCCAAGAAAGCTTGCATTTCTGGTCCCATGAGGCTGCAGTAATCAATGTCACCCAGAAAGGAGCTCGTACCCCTGTCTGGCACCCCAATTTTTGCAACTGCTACCAGGGGACACCTCCACATCACCTGCCTCTAATGGCCAATGGGGCGTACTTCCATGGGCCCCCCAGGACTGTAACCAACAGAATTTTCAAACAGCTACCACCCCGAAGGCATAGCAGAAGGCAGCAGACCCAGGAACTCAGTCTTTCTGTGAAGGAGGCCTGTTAGGTAATCATCATGACTGTGGCTAGAAGGGCAGGTTTCTAACTCAACATGATAAAGGGGTCAATCCAACAAGAAGATCTACATATCCATGTATATTTGTACATATCTATGAACCCAACATTGAAGCACCTAATTATATAAAGCAAATATCAACATACCTAGAAGGAGAAATAGACAGCAACATGATAATAGTAGGCAACTTTAATACCTCACTTACATCAATGGATGGATCATCCAGACAGAAAATCAACAAGAAAATATTGGCCTTAGATGACACATCAGACCAGATGGACTTAACATATGTTACAGAATATTCCGCCCAGAAGAATATACATTCTTCTCAAGTACACATGAAACATTTTTCAAGATAGATCGTATCTCAGGCTATAAAACAAGTCTTGATAAGTTTAGGAGGATTGAAGTCATAGTTCACCTTGATTAACATAGTTTCCCAACTTATTTGAACATGGAACAGTTTTTTGAAGACATGCCTATGTGTGTGTGTATGTATATATGTATGTATGTATTTATATCCTAAGGACACCAATTGGGGAAACACTGCAATTGTTGCCCAGACACATGCTATTATTGCCTTACAGACTCTTGAGCTTCTGACAGTGGTGTTAGTGTATAAGGTTATGGCTAAAATGGATCATACTATTTTCATTTGAAGTCTCGAGGGCACAGGATGGCACCAGGTCACGTCCCCTGCAGAGAGCTCGCTCAGGTTCCCCTTACCCAAGCCTGGGATAGGTTCTCTTCTGCAGAGACACCTGCCGAGGTATCTACCACTGCATAACAAATCATCACAAAATTTAGTGGCTGGAAACAACTTACTATACCCGATAGCTCTGGGAGTTGACTGGACTCTGCTGAGCAGCACCTTCTTGGGATTCGTCATGCTGTTGCAGTCATAGAGCAGCTGGGGCTGGATCATCTGAAGACTTGACTGGGTGGAGGTCCAAAATGATACCTTCAGTTAACTGGAAGTTGCTACTCATCAGATGAAAGGTCTGCTAGGGCTGTCAACCAGATTACCTACCTGTAATTTCACCACTTGGCTTGGGTTTCTCATTGCACGGTGACTGTGATCTGTGAGAGAACATCGTCTAAGAAATCCAGCCAGAAGCTGGTTTTATAGGGGAGGAAATATTTTCCTTCTACCCTTCTAGGTTTTGTGACTGGTCTAACCATTAAAATAACGTGAGACCGAGTACCAGGAGAAAAACAAATTGAATTATGTACATACTTCTGAAATCCCCCACAAAGTTACGAGGCTCAAAAGGAGCCGGGCAGTTGAGGCTTATCTAAAATCTTGAGCTAAGAAAAGGGATAGGGCTCTGGAGCCGCAAATGGAAGGAAGGCCATTCACAGGAAGGCAAGGGGAGGAAATGTTTGGAAAACATCTCTGGTTCCCAATTACACAGATAAGTTTCCTAAGCAAAAAGTTATTTCTGGTATTAAGTGTCTTCCTGGCACAGGCCCCTTTTTTAATGTAAATTTCCTTTGTAATAGCAGTTAAGCAAGAGGTAAAGAGCTTCTCCTGAGTCTGCTGGGTGTTGGTTACCTTTAGCTCAAAATAATCCTCATGCCAAAGTGGCAAATTTTGGGAAGACTTCTTCTGAACCCCTTCAGTTTCTTAAGCCCTAAGCTGAAATCCCTGAACATCATTCCCATTATGTTCTGTTGGTCAAGTAAGTCACTTGGTAGAGAAATTCTCTACCTAATTCTCAGGTCAAGTTCTGTCGGTCAAGTAAGTCACTTGGTAGAGAAATTCTCTACCTAATTCTCAGGTCAAGTTCTGTCGGTCAAGTAAGTCACTTGGTAGAGAAATTCTGTACCTAATTCTCAGGTAGAGAAATTAGACTCTACCTAGCTAGACTCTACCCTTCATCTAGACTCTACCTAGATGAAGGGATAGCAAAGAACCTGTAACATTTTCTTTTATACCTATCAAAACACTTGGTACTTTGTATTACAATTGCTTGTTTACTTGAACTTCTTTCCTATTACACTATCACCTCTTTCAGGGTATCGCTGTTTTTGGTGTCCTGGTCATTGCTGTATCTTACTAATTAGGAGTCAATGAATGTTGAATAACCAACTGATTGAAGGAGTGAGTGGTGAACAAAGGAAACAAGGAATGTAAGCTGAACTTTACAAAGTTTAACTGTGAAAGTGATATCAATTTGTGACATTTTTTACATTTTTATTTACCAAAATGAAATACACTTGAGCATATACAGAAAGACAAGAGCTAATAGAGAAACTGAAATTATAAGGAGAACGGAGGGTGGGTAGAACCACGTTCTTTATGAGATCCAAAGGATAGGATCCAAAACAAGGTGAAGGAATTGGCCTTGCGAAAGAGAATTATCTCCAGTAGCATACAAAGGAGAAAGGAAAGGCTGTGGGTGGTAGAGATAAGCTTGTGAGCAGAGAGGGAAGAACTGGGGGATGAGGTCTGATGTCTGACCCCCTGAAACAATGAAAAATATGGGAAGAAAGTAGACCTGCATTCTAGCTCTAAATTCCCTAATTTCTTCAGTGATTTTTCATTCAGTATCGCTACATTGTGCCAACTATGTACACATGATGTAGCACTGTGCTAGTGATTTCCACCAATAGTGGAGTGAGCCTATCAGTCCCCAAACATTTTAAAGAACTCTTCAAACTTGATTATAGAAAATGAGTGATGGGCATTGAGGAGGGCGCTTGTTGGGATGAGCACTGGGTGTTGTATGTAAGTGATGAATCATGGGAATCTACCCTCAAAACCAAGAACACATCTTATACACTGTATGTTAACTAACCTGCTAAACTGACAATAAATTATATTGAAAGAAAACAAAAGAAAAGAGAAAAAGAATATGAGTTTGGCGCCCGGTTACCTCAGTTGGTAGAACACACAACTCTTGATCTCGGGGTTGTAAGTTTGACCCCATGTTGGGTGCAGAGACTACTTAACAATAAAATCTTTAAAAAAATTTTTTTAAACCTCACTCTAGTTATTTAAATATACATTATTTAGAAGCAAAATGAATTTGGGGAAAATCCTAATGACCCCACTACTATCATTCACCCTCCTCATGACTCCTATCTATTACCACAAAGTCACAAAGAAATTTACAGTTGACAGTAGCTTAAGAAAGAACAGAGGGAATAAGGGGGGGTGTTGTTGAATTTGATTAATAACAAAAGACAGTTTGAAAGTAAAATACATACACTAAATTCCTCCTTCTAGAGCCCAAAGTCAAGAAAAACTTTGCAGTCTCTAATGAACTTATATTTTTCTTTTAATTGGTTAATGAAATAATTTTTTTTCTTTTTCCATCACCAATAATATCATCCCTTAACTTAGAATATGATTACAATAGTTATCTCATCCTGAGTATCTACATATATACCTCTCCTTTTTGTATCTTATTTCTTGTATTTTAAAAATATTTTTATTGTCTTGCTTATTCAAACTAAGCGTGGAAGTTACTTCAAAATTGCATTGGAGGTATGCAGGGTACACATTCATTTTTAAATAAATGCTCAGCAGAAGTGGTAGAATGATCTGGTCACTAAGATAGTCAATCCATCAGCCCTGAAGCAATACTCATCTTAGTACAGCTCCACCAAGCTGAACAAGTAAGAAAAATGGATGAAATAGCACACCGAGATAGTTGCTATAGGTCATGTAAGAAATTAATTCATGGAGCTATCAAGTGTGGTAAAATGAAGAAATCTTCCAGAATTCTAGACAGTACTTGAAACAACTCAAAATGAGCTGTTCTATGCATGATGTCATATCTTCATACAAATGTCAGTCTGATCCTATAGAATCCACAAGATATTCTCCACTCAATTATAGGTAGAACAGATCACTTGAGGCTAAGACTGCAAGCTAACTCTAAACATAGAGAAGCAATTATGCATTATTCATGGATTTATGTATTTCGCAACTATTTACGTATTAACCACTATGAACTGGGTACTGTACTGGGAATTAGGGATACACAGAGACAGAAAAAGACATGAGTTTTCACTTCATGGATCTTAGTAAAAGAGCCAGGTATTTGATAGGAGGGATGGTACATATAGTGGGCTAAATGGTAGCACCAAAGATATGCCCAGGTCCTAATCCTTGGAACCTGTCTATATTACCTTCTATGGCAAAAGATGTGATTAAGTTAAAGATCTTGAGAGAAGGAACTTACCCTGAATTACCCAAGTCAACCCTACATGCAATCGCATATGTCCTTATAAAGCAAGGCGGAGAAAGAGAAAACAGATGCCCAGAGGAGAAGATAATGGAGAAGATGGAGGCAGAGACAGGACACCTGGGTGGCTCAGTCAGTTAGGCATCCAACTTCAGCTCAGGTCATGATCTCACAGTCCATGAGTTCAAGTCCCATGTTGGGCTCTGTGCTGACAGCTCAGAGCCTGGAGCCTGCTACAGATTCTGTGTCTCCCTCTCTCTCTGCCCCACCCCTACTCATGTTCTGTCGATCTCTCTCTCTCTCTCTCTCTCTCTCTCTCTCTCTCAAAACTAAACAGTAAAAAGAAAAAAAGATGGAGGCAAAGATTAGACTGGCAGCCACAAGCCAAGGAACACAAAGGAATGCCTATAACTGCAAGAAACTAGAAGAGACCCAGATCAGATTCTGCTACAAAGCCTACAGAGAGAATGCAACTCTGTCAACATTTTGATTTTCAGACACTGGCCTCCAGAACTGTGACAAAAAAATTGCTCTTGTTTTAAGCCACCAAAGTGGAGGTCATTTGTCCCAGACACTAATGCAGTATACAGATTACTATATAGTTGCAATTTGTGATAAGTATCAAAAATGAAATACACAGGATAATGTAAGAGTATAACATAGAAATCTACTTCACATTGAGTGTAGTGGGGTGGGAACCGTGGGGAACAAAGTAATTACAGACTCAGCATATGGAATTTTGGGTGATTAATCATATACTAAACAGAGGCCCATATTGGTATGTGGCAAAAAGAGCAAATATATATATATATATATAAAATATATAATTTAAAATATATTTTATATATTTATATATATATATAAATATATATATATATATATATATATATATAAAAATATAATTTAAAATAAAATATATATATAAAGAGCAAAAATAATACTACCGTGCTCTCAACACAATATAATGAAACTAGTAGACAGTAACAAAATTTAAGACCCCAAAACAAAAAAGGTTTCCCACCTGGCCTACATAAATAAATAAATAAACAATGTGTGTTAAACAACCTTTTTGACAAAGGACAGATACAAAACAAAACATATCCGAACTTGTGGGGTATAGGGGCCCCTGGGTGGCTCAGTCAGTTAAGCGTCTGACTTTGGCTCACGGTGAGTTTGAGCACCGCATCAGGCTCTCTGCTCTCAGCACAGAGCCTGCTTTGGATCCTCTGTCCCCCTCTCTCTCAAAAATTAAAAAAATAATTAAAAAAATAAAAGAACTTGTTGGATATAGCTGTAAAAAAATGCTGAGGAGGGGAGCCTGGGTGGCTCAGTCGGCTTAGTGACTGACTTCTGCTCAGGTCATGATCTCATGGTTCGTGGGTTTGAGCCCCGTGTCAGGCTCTGTGCTGAACGATGCTCAGAGCCTGGAGCCTACTTCAGATTCTGTGTCTCCTTCTCTCTCCCCCTCCTCTGCTTATGCTCTGTCTCACTCTGTCAAAACTAAATAAATGTAAAAAAAATTTTTTAAATAAAATGCTGAGGACAATTTCTAGCATTAACTAAAATTTTAAAATAAAACAGCTAAACACATAATTCAAAAAGCAATACACAGAACAGCAAATGATAACAAAAGACACCAGAAAGAAGTAATTAATAAATATAAAAGAATTTAATGCTAGAAAACAAAACTGACAGGCAGTTGGTGAATCAATCAATCAATCAGTGTTGGAGGAGGGGGAAATCAGCAAAATGTGTAACAATTTCTGACTTGATTTTTTTTTTTCCAACGTTTATTTATTTTTGGGACAGAGAGAGACAGAGCATGAACGGGGGAGGGGCAGAAAGAGAGGGAGACACACAGAATCGGAAACAGGCTCCAGGCTCTGAGCCATCAGCCCAGAGCCCGACGCGGGGCTCGAACTCACGGACCGCGAGATCGTGACCTGGCTGAAGTCGGATGCTTAACCGACTGCGCCACCCAGGCGCCCCCTGACTTGATTTTTTTAATGGTAAAGTGAAGAATGTACAAAAATAAGAAACAGAAAGAAAGATACAACTGCTGATACGTATTTTAAAAATCCCAAATGAAACTCTACTAAAGACAGAAATTACAGACCAATTTTCATTTTTAAAAAATGAGAGTGTTTTCAAAAAACTCCTTTCCAAAAAAAAAAAAAAAAAAAAAAAAAGGAAGGAAAAAGAAAAGAAAAAAAGAAACATGGGCCTGAATGGTTTCACAGGAAAATTCTGTGAAATATTAAAATAAATTAATCCTAAAGGTGTTTAAATTGTTCTAGAGTCTAGAGGGGAGAAAAAGGGAAAGGGCCCAAATTCTTTTTAAGAAGTGAATATAGGGGTGCCTGGGCAGCTCAGTCAGTTAAGTGTCTGACTTTAGCTCAGGTCATGATCTCATGGTCGGTGAGTTCGAGCCCCACGTCAGGCTCTGTGCTGACAGCTCAGAGACAGAGTCTGCTTCAGATACTGTGTCTCCCTCTCTCTCTGCCCCTCCCTCCCTCTCTCTCTCATTCTCTCAAAAAATAAACGTTAAAAGAAAACAAGTGACTATAATACTGCTACCAAAACCAGATAAAGATGGCACTAGGCAAATCTGACTTATGAATACTGATACCAAAAAAAAAAAAAATCTTACATAAAATACTAACAAAGAGAATCCAAAATTACAATTAAAAAAATAAGTCATTACCAAGTGGAATTAATTTCAGAATATGAAGAGGTTTTGACATAAGGGAATTCATTAATATAATTGGCAATATTAATAGAAAGAAAGAGAACACCTATTTCCACAGGTGATGAAGGACCTTTGTGTTGCTGGTGAAACTTTGCCAAATTAGTGTCCTGTGAATATACGTTCTAGAATTCAGATCAGAGGAGAGCACTACAGATCTCTGCAGGTATCACCAAGATGAGAAAAGGTTGCTGACACTTTAGAAATTAAAAAGTGAATTCAAAATCATCTAAAACTCTTCTAGATATCATAGAAGTCACAAAAGTCAACACATACAAGGAAAAATGAGCAAATATGTTCTGAGAGGTAGTTGAATCTCAATATAGTACTGTCTCTCGAGACAAAACAAAACCCAGTCTAAGTTGCATTCAAGGCATACAAGGCGCAGGGAAATAAAATCTCATAAGCCTTAGCGTGAGTCGAACCCTTTTCGGGGTAGTGTCTATGTAGGGTAGGGGTCATGGACGGAGCACTGGAATGAGAATCAGGACCTGGGTTCCAGCTCTGCCTCTGTTACACTGCTGAGCTGTGTGATCTTCAGCTGGTCATCTCCCCTCTCTGGGCTTCAGGCTCTTCACTTGTAAGGAAATCTCTTAGATCTCTTCTAGCTCTTAAATGGTATATGTCCAAATTCTGTATTTAAAGGAAGCTAAGAAACATTATTAGCAAGGCAATAAGCAAAGTGAAAGGAGAGAGGGAAATCGGTTTGATACATTGTTTAGCCTGGAATAGGAAGACGAAAGGGTAAGATAACTGTCCTTGATAGCATTCTTCCATTTCCAAAATCACCATAGCAAAAGAAAGTGGGCTTTCTGAAGTGTGTAGGCTCAAGGAAGAAATGAATTCTAAGTACAGTTATTTGATCCTCAGACTGAAGAGTTAAGCTCTGGGTACAACTAGTACCTCACGGCTCCTTGAACTTTCCATCTAAGGTACCCCTAGCACTTGACAAGAATGAAAGCCCACCCCAAAGAGAACCAAGGACACAGGGCCAGGGCAGTAAAATCAAAAAGACTTTAGAATCTCCTGATTCGTTGTAAACTGTGAAATACTATTAAAATTCCATTCCATAATATTCAGATGTTTGTCTTAATTATAAGCCATGTTTTTAATTGTCAAACCTAGAAAATGCTCTTTGTTTATCCTGTGGCTCCCCTACTCCCAGCACTCCCCCTGGAATACCTCTCAGTGCACCCCAGTGTACCCCAGTGTGGGAACCAACAACCAGAAGAAATAGGACTAGACCACTCATAGGCTGGGCAGAATCCCATGGGGATAAGGACAGAAAGGAAAGCTCAGAGGCAAAGTGATAACTGGGTCCTCTCCTATGAGGAGTTTGAGAAGTTATTTTCAGCTCCCACTTATTCACGCCTGGGACCTCTGTGGAAGCCACTTACACCTCTGAAGCTTGTGTTCACACAGCTTGTCCTCAGAAACAAATCCCAATAGTGTCCCATTGGGGTTTGAAGGAAATAACAATTCCAAAAGTTGCAAATTGTAACATCTAGGACCCTCCCTGCCCTCTTATGCTCCATCTCCCTATTCGAATGTATTTAATTCAACCAGGAAAACTTCCCACTAAAGTTCTGATGGACACTTAAGAAATTTTGAGCCCTTTAGATTGATTGCATTCCACCACCTTAATGAAGATAAAAAGCCTTTTAACCAGCCGAGAACACTTCATCAGGAAGGCCATGCCCAGCTGACCTTGAACAATCTTTGGCTGTGGCTGGATTCCAGTCTCTTGACAGTGAAATGAGGAGTCTGGAAAATTCTTTTCTAAGATCTCTTCCCTAAGTGCTCACATTTGTGCTATAGAGAGTCTACCCTCAACCCCTTCTCACCGCCCATCCCCCCCACCCAGCATATGCACATAGCACACCTACTTCAGGTGACAGAGGTGGGCACAGGGCCCAGGTTAGGCCAATCCTAGTACCCCAATCCCTGATTACATGAGCAGTCCAAGGAGAGGCCACCTGACCAATCCCAGAGCCCTTCCCTGAAATTTTTCAAGTAGAAGCTGAAAGAGAGAGATGCACTATTTCCTCACTGGTTTCCAAGCTGTTAGAATACGGCCCTGGAAGTTGCCAGTAGCCGTGATCGATGCCACAAAGGGAAAGTCATTTGACAACAGAAGAAAATCAGACCAACAAGCAGAGAGAAGAGACAGGCAAGGGTAAACTGATGGTTTTCAAGGCCTAAGTTTTATTTATTGATAGAAATGACTTCGATTTCTTTCTTCAGCTCCACAAGCTACTCCTGGTGTTGAGAAATGCAGTCCCATGCATGTCATTTGTCAACTCCAATCCAGCCACATAAGAATAGGCCTTGGTCCTGGAACACTTCCCTACCAAGAGATAAAGAGTCCCCACAGCCTGTGCTGGATTTATCACTTTGCGTGGGAATAACTTACCCTGTTTCAGACTGAATGTGTACTCCTTTGTCTTGCTTAAGCATGTGTGTTAAATGGCACCTGGCCAACCCCACTATTACATCTGTCCACCTTGGGGAGGAGATGGAATCCTTCTACCACAGCACGGGAGTGAGTGCGGGCCAATTGCCCTGTGTTGATGCTAGGAGGACCCCGTTGGCCGTGGGGGACGGCTTGGCCGTGGGGGACTAGCTCCAACTATTGGAGCTGATCTTGCCCTGCCTCTTCTTTGGGGAGTGAAGTGATGTTCCATCCGGTGCTGGATGTTGTTTTCCTTGGAGACTCCGATACCAAAATGCAGTTGGTAGCAGTATTGGGGTTTCTGCTCCTGATAACAGGCAACAGATGTCCTTTGCCTGACACATACCCCTTCCTACAAATCCCATTTTGGCTTTGGAGTAGATTAAGTCAGTCTGTGTCACTTACAACCAAAAGAATCCTGGTGGACATGCCTATCCTTCTTTAGTGATCTCACGGCTTCTCGAACTCTGAGGGAACGGAGGGTGGGCTCTCTCTGATTGGAAGGAGGATTCACCTATGCACCTGCTAGGTATAGAGGTAGAGGTCAATCAAGATAACATTAATAATCCTAATGACTCTCATTTGTTGAGAACTTACCATAGATCAGCACTTTCATGTATTAGCACATTTGAATCCCCACAGCTCTGCCAAGTAGGTAATATTATAAATTACGTTTTACATATAAGGAAACTGAGGCTTTGGGAGGTTCCCTAACTTACTCAAGTTCATACAGCTCACAGATAGTAGAGCTAAAACACAGATATTCCTCATTTCAGAGCCTTGGCGTCCAGCTACTACTTTATACTGCACTCAAGGCGCCTGTGTGCGGTGGTCCCATCATTCTAGTGTTAATAATATGAAGAAGTTTGAATCGTTCTCTGTAGGTATGGTAGCAACCCCCAGGAAAGGAACCTCAGTGAGTTGGGGTGGCAGTTTAGCTGCGTAATTCCTTTCTCTTTAACTTCTACCAAAACAAACAAAAAACCAACCAACCAACCAACCAACCAACATGCAGTCCCTTACTTTGGCCCAGAGGGGTTCCCAGGTTTTTGCAGGTTGATATATGTTCAGGCCAAATAGAAATAAACAGGATTCAAAAGGCCATTATTGTTTGCAGGCCAAACTCTGTCCTCATTTAGAGGAAATATTGAAATTAAATATTGGAATCCTGAGACACTGTTATTTTATTCCAAGTCAATTTTTTCTGTCATCTACTTTTGGAAAGATGACTCTCAAGAGAATGTGGAACATCTAGTTGAGTGTTTTCTGTAGGAAGTATTGGGAGTAATCAGAGTGGTTTTAAGCCAAAGAGAGAGCTTTGCTCCGAGCCAAGTGTCCTGAAATGATTCCAGCGATTTACTGTGCTTTAAGTCCTACATCCTAACACCAAGTTAAATTAACAGAATGAGATAAAATGGAAGCGTCTGCCTATATATTCAGGGTGTGTATGCCTGTTATTTGTGTATAATATATAATCCTCCTGTTACCTTACCGTCTTTGCTACACCCAATAACTCAATAATAACTTTATGCCAGCTGAGGGGACCATAAATGGCAGACCTCAGTATATTTTACGCCACATTAGTGCATTGCTTCAGCCAGCTAATGATCCTGACTTCCCAGCCTACCTCCTTCATTAATGAATCTGAATTTACAGGCAACAGTTTTCTCCTAGAGCACAGAGCAGCTCCTGGGGCCCAGAATATGTTGTAGCTTCACACCTAAATCAGTCACAGGTATGGGACCTTCACAATTTGGAAACTAATCCCCTTAACTTTTTCGGTACTCCTAACAGCTTTCTCCTTAGTGATAAATGAGCTATTCATTTAGAACCTTTCTCCTCCTACCTTTTTCCTCGCACTGCAGCTCTAATTAATTGTCTAAAACCTGTTTTCCTCATTAGACTATAAGGCACAAGGGAGTTGGAATCAACTCAGTCTTGTTCATAGACTCTAGCACAGTGCCTGGTACACAGTAGATGCTTGCTAAACATTTGGGTGTGGTTTTTACCATGTCGTGATGGTAAAAAATGCTGGATCACATTAACAGTCCATTTAAAAATATATCTGTGGGGGGCGCCTGGGTGGCTCAGTTGGATAAGCCTCCGTCTTTGGCCCAGATCATGACCTCATGGATTGTGAGTTTGAGCCCCGCATCGGGCTCACAGCTGTCAGCGCAGAGCCTGCTTCGGATCCTCTGTCTCCCTCCCTCTCTGACCCCACCCCCATGCTCGCTCTCTCTCTCTCTCTCTCTCTCAAAAATTAACATAACAAAATACATCTGTGGTCTTACTAATCCTGTCAACAGCCATTTAGCGCCTATCATGTACTACCCACGGTGCAGGGGGAAACCAACATAAGTAAGACCCTTTCTTCCCTCAAGCTATTCACAAGTTTAGGAGTAACGAGCCCATTGTAGCAGCTATAATCCAAGGTGAATAATGTGGATGCTGTGAAAGACGTACAGAACAAGTGTTGCAGGAGTTCAAAAGAGGCAACAGTTATTGTACCTCATTGTTGCAATATGGGAAGGAGAAGGTGGCTTTTAAATGGAATAGAGAGGATAGCTAGGAATTCGAAGATGGGAAGAAAGGAAAAAACTAACCAGAGGGGACAGCAGGGAACAAAGCCGGAGAAGTCAGAAGGTGCAGGATCTTTTCAGGAAGGTCTGGCTAGCAGAAAGTTTGGGTGGTCTGTGGGGAGCAGCCGTGACAGTGTGGGGGTAAAGTTAGAGCTACACGTGGAGGCCCCGTATGTCAGGGCAAGGAGTGAGGAGCCCGGGCGTAACCCAGATGCACACAGCATCCTGCATGATAATGGCCTATAGGGGACCACAGTCATCCTCAAAGCCTTGTTAGACCTGGATGGCCCTGGTTTGCCCTCAGTTGCTCCTTTCGGTAACAATGTTTTTTTCTTGAAGCCAGACACCTCTGCTTCCTTCCCCACCAGCAGCAGTATCATTGCCTTTCTTTTCTGTTTTCAAACTTACCATAGTTCTCAACTCCTGGATGCCTCCCATGAACGGTGAAAAACTCCCTGGTTTTTTTTTGTTGTTTCCTTGAATTGCTGTGCTCATAGTTTCCTTGGAGACAGGGAAGGGTACACCGTGGGTCAGGCACGGAGCTGCCGGCCTTCGTAAGTTTGGCTTCTTTTAATTCTCACAACGGGCTAATCACTCGGATACTATCACCATTCTCCTTTTGGAGATTTAAAAAGTGAGGTCAGATGGCTGGTGAGAATCAGAGATGATTCAAAGCCGGTGTGTCTGCTTCAAAAGCTGAACCCGATCACTATACCCTTTTGGTTCTCTTAAAGCGCTCATTCCTAGCAGCTTCCCATCAAAATGTGGTGCTTTTTTTTTTTTTTTTAATTTTTTTTTTAAACATTTATTTATTTTTGGGACAGAGAGAGACAGAGCATGAACGGGGGAGGGGCAGAGAGAGAGGGAGACACAGAATCGGAAACAGGCTCCAGGCTCTGAGCCATCAGCCCAGAGCCTGACGCGGGGCTCGAACTCACGGACCGCGAGATCGTGACCTGGCTGAAGTCGGACGCTTAACCGACTGCGCCACCCAGGCACCCCCAAAATGTGGTGCTTTGACAGTGGTTTTCCATGTCCCTGCAATTATCTCCACACATGAATGGGATTTATTTGACTATATAAAGAGAGAAAATCTTACTGCAAATAAATTGGCTTATTCTGCCTGTTACACAAAGGATGCCACACTGGCCCTGCTGTTCGCACTGTCAAAGATTATTTTTAAGTCCAGGAAATTTTTCAGATCTCAAGTGCCGCCTTTAATTTCCCCCAAACCGAATAACAGCAACCGCCTTGCTTCCAACAAAAATAGAATGACAGAATTACGTTTGCTTCTGGTTTTTATTTTTTGAGATTATATCAGAAAACACAGAGGGGAAACAATAGTCTCAGAGTAAATTAGACAACAGTGCTAGATAATACATTTCTGAAAAGTAGTGGAACCATAGCCCTGCTAAGTAAATATATATTGATTCAGTTACTTATTTATTCCTTATACACTAGAAACACAAAAGGCTATCAACAAAATGTAATAACCGATTTGAACATAATATCTGGTTTGCTGTATTCCCTCAGTCACTGACATGAGAGAGAAATCCAATCCTGAAATACAGGTTTACCATTGGAAACCAGACGTATTTTATTAAGATAATGCTCTCAGCTGACAAAGCAGATGATGCTCAGTGTGAATCAAAACTTCAAATATTTACTATCTAAAGTGTAGTAGGTTTGTCACAAGATAGCTTTGTAAATCAGGAATTCCAAATGTTAAGGGGGATTCTCAGACTCTGATGACCAAACATGCGTGGACATCAGCTTAGCCTCACACCTTGAGGTCACGTTATGGTTAGCCCTGGAGGCAGGGACCAGAATGGTGTCTTTTCTGAAAGAATTCTTCAGAGAAGGTAAGAATTTCCTATTTTGTTAGAGTGCAGAGTCAAGACACCCGCGGGAAATAATGACAAATGATTGATAACATTTCTCCAGCAATAGCGTGCTGGCAGAGGGCTGAGAAACAGAGCTGAGAAGCAGCTCTGACCTGGGCAGGGCACCCAAGTTTAAGATCCTACCTGAAGATCTCCTGAGGAATAAGCTTTAGTGCCCTCGCCTGACAGTTGCAGTCACAGAGGTCAATATCTAATCGAGCACGGGAAGGCGCTCTGTGGATGTTATTGTGTAAGACAGGTGTTTGCTGCCCATCTGTGTTCAGTCTCCAGTTTGGCTAACCATGTTCACTAGCTGGAGTGAGCCCCAATCTTTCCAGAGTTCTAGGGAGTGCATTCATCTCACGCTTTTCTATGCCTCTTGCCTTGATTGATTGATTGATTGATTGATTGATTGAGGTCATTTTGTATTTATTCACATCATCTTGAGTTGGATGCTTGGTCCATTAATTTTTCGTCTTCCTTATCTCTGAATATGGGCTTTTAAGTCTCTGATGTTGTCTCCTAAAATACCTATTTAGCTGCATTCTCAGGTTACTGCGTCCGCATTCCAGTCCATGCTAAATATTTTATGACTTTCGCTTAGTTTTCTTTAACCCGTTAAGTATTTTGAACTGGGGTGCTCGGTTTCCAGTTGTATTTCAGTGAGGGAGAAAGTTCTGACTCTGGCCATTTTTAAAAATTGACCTCTGATTTATTACGTTGTGATTGAAAAATATAGTTAAGTAAAATATTCTTTGGAATTTGTTGAGACTTCCTTTGTTGCCTAGCATGTGGTCAGGTTTTTTTTATTTAAAAAATGTTTTTTAATGTTTATTTTTGAGAGAGAGAGAGAGAGAGAGCGCGCGAGAGCGAGTGGGGGAGGGGCAGAGAGAGAGAGAGAGAGAGACAGAATCTGAAGCAGGCTCCAGGCTCTTAGCTGTCAGCACAGAGCCCGACGTGGGACTCAAACCCACGAACCATGAGATCATGATGTGAGCTGAAGTCAGGCACCAACCAACTGAGCCAGTCAGGTGTCCCGAATGTGGTCAGTTTTTTAAAAGCTGTTTCATGTTTGCTGTGGGCCTTGCCGACCTTCTCCTCCTCCTGTTCACCCTGGTAATATATGGGTGAGGTGGGGTGTGGGGACCCCCAAATATATATCAGCCCAACAGCCCTAAGTCTCCTTTATTATTAGGAAACAAGAAAAAAACCCAATAAAACAATAAAATTGGCATCATGAGTGTGAACAGCATTGTCAGATGAATTCGTTGAAGTGGGGTTTTTTTGTACTGTATCCTCAAATTTAATAGATTAATGTGTCTTGTAAACATAAAAAGAAAACCTCTAAAAAATAAAAAAATAAAAGCTGTTTCATATTTGCTTAAGAAGAATGTGGGGGCGCCTGGGTGGCTCAGTCGGTTGAGCATCCAACTCTTGGTTTCGGCTCAGGTCATGATCCCACGGTTCATGCAATGGAGCCCTGTGTTGGGCTCTACGCTGGTAGCTCAGAGACTGCTTGCAATTCTCTCTCTGTCTCTCTCTGTCCCCCTCCCCCGCTTTCTCTCTCTCTCTCCCTCCCTCTCTCTCTCTCTCTCTCTCAAATAAATAAGTAAATAAACTTTTAAAAATGAATGTAAATTTTCTATATGTTGGGTGAAGGAATCTGTGTGTTTGTATCTATTAAGTAAAACTTGCTAATTGTGTTGTTCAAAAGGTGTCCTTTCTTCATCTTGGTCTTTCCTCATCTTGGTCTTTCAGTTTCTAAAATCTTCTACTTGGTAGCTACATTAATTTTGTCTTGCAGTTCTGTTAAATATTGCTTTATATATTTTTAAGATGTATCGTTCAATGCATACAAAATCATTGTTGCCATACAAGCCATGCAATATGCAGTACTTTTGTGTCGCACTGTTTTTAACTTCGAAAATGGTTATTATTTATTATTAATGCCTACTTACATTGATCTCAACATGTTTTATGACTTCTTACCTGATTGTCGATTCTTTCTTGCCTAGCTCTTTATTTTACAATAATTTCAAAATTACAGAAAAGTTGCAGGTACAAAGAGCTCACAAATACCTTTCACCCAGATCCCACACTTCTTACCAGGCAACTATTTTTGCTTTACATAAGTTATTTTTTTTAAGGTATCACCTCACACCTGTTAGAATGGTTATTTTGCAAAAGATAAGAGGTAAACTGGCAAGGACATGGAGAAAAAGAAACCTTATACCCTGTTGGTGGATATGTAAATTGGCATAGCCATTATCAGGAACAGCATGGTAGTTCCTCAGAAAATTGAATACAGAACTACCATGTGATCCAGCAATCCCGCTCCTGGGTTGGTATCTAAAGGTAGGAAATCAGTATCTCCAAGAGATTCCTGCACTCACTCCCATATTCATTGCAACCTTATTCATAATAGCCAAGGTGTGAAAACAACCTAAGTGATTATCTATAGATGAATGTATTTTTTTAAAAAAACTGAGATTACACACACACACACACACACACACACACACACACACACACACACACACTGGAATATTACTAAGCCCTGAGGAAGAAGGAAGTCTTGCCATTTGTGACAACACGGATGAACCTTGAGGGCATTAAGCTAAGTGGAATAAATCAGAGAAAGACAAATACTATATCAGTTATATGTGGAATCTAAAAAAGCCAAACTCATAGAAACAGAGAGTGGAATGGTGGTTCCCAGAGGCTGGGTTTGGGGCGGGGAGGGTGGGGGGGAATAGCAGATGTTGGTCAAAGGACACAAACTTTCAATTATAAGTGAATAGGTTCTGAGGATTTAATAAACAGCATGGTGACTGTAGTTAAAAATACTGAATTGTAGGGGCGCCTGGGTGGCGCAGTCGGTTAAGCGTCCGACTTCAGCCAGGTCACGATCTCGCGGTCCGGGAGTTCGAGCCCCGCGTCAGGCTCTGGGCTGATGGCTCAGAGCCTGGAGCCTGCTTCCGATTCTGTGTCTCCCTCTCTCTCTGCCCCTCCCCCGTTCATGCTCTGTCTCTCTCTGTCCCAAAAATAAATAAAAGTTGAAAAAAAAAATTAAAAAAAAAAAAATACTGAATTGTATACCTAAAAGTTGCTAAGAAAGTAAATCTTAAATGTTCACACGCACACAAAAAATAGTAATTTTGTGAGGTGATGGAGGCGTTAACTAAACCCTACTGTGGTCATCATTTTACAGTATATAAGTGTATCAAATCAACATGCTATATACCTTCAACTTACACAATGTTATATTTCAATTATACCTCAATAAAGCTGGGGGTAGGGGGAGGCATACCCTGTCAGTTCAATGAATGGCTTCCTTTACTGAATCTCTTTTAAATGTTGCAGGGAGGATTGTGTGCTCATTTTGAGGACCCATTTAAAAGTACTTAATGAAAATTCATTATGTTTATATCCTATGTCTCCCGGGAAAAAAAAAACCACATATGCATAAAGAGACATGATAAAAATATAAAATTAATTTTAAAAATATTTACTGCAGCACTCTGTAATAGAAAGTCTGACATCCCCTAGATGTTCACCGATAGGAAATGAAAACCAAAATGTGATATATGTAAATGACGGGGTCGCAATACTACATGTAAAAAATTATGAACCAGAATAAGATGTGTAACACAATCACATTTATTGTAAGTAAAGACACGAGAGTGGATGCCTTTGATGGGGAGACATGAACATTGGAACCGGGGA
This sequence comes from Leopardus geoffroyi, assembly GCF_018350155.1. Lineage (NCBI taxonomy): Eukaryota > Metazoa > Chordata > Mammalia > Carnivora > Felidae > Leopardus > Leopardus geoffroyi. The sequence continues at coordinate 51,172,260 of NC_059334.1, read as the reverse complement.
TGATTAGTAAAGGAAACTAAATAAATAAAAAGAGATCTAGATGAATGTATGATAGCTTTCCACACACCCAGAATTACAAGTAACCCAATTTTGTGCACCTGAGGTTCATTTTTTAAAAAATGAAGTGCAGCCACTAAAAGAACACAAATATAAAACCATCTGCTTAGAAGCTGCTGGTGCCAGGCCCATGGGAGCAGGCTTGCCGTAAGTGATGAAGACACAGCCAGCACTTTCCTGCTTCACTCCCATGCCAACTCACCTCATTACAGCATCGACCATTTTTACTAATTTAGGACACGATATGAGAGAGGTGTTCTTCATTCCTGAGCCGTCTACTCAAACTGAAATGATAATACCACAGCCAAGCACTTAGCAAAATAGGTCTAGGGTAAAGACCTGGGAATCAAGTTTGTTTGGCCATCGCAATGTTATGGAAGCTTCTGATTTTAGAGAAAATATTTAAAATGTAACCTCAGAATCACCAGTCCAAACATTTAATTTCCTACCAAAACTTGGGAGTGTTCAAGTAGGTGGAATTTTATGATTACAATGAAAAAACAAACAAACAAACAAACAAACACTTGGACAAATAAAATTTCAGCTTCCAGTAGCCAAAAAGAAGCCTTACTTATTAGTGTGCTTTCCTCTGGAGCTCGTAGCACATAGCTGCACACTTACCTGCTTACACTGAAGGACAATGGCTAACCAGCACAGGAAGCGGGAAAGCAGCCTCATGGTTCTCCCCTCCTTTTTGGCCCATCTGTCCCTACTCACGGATCTCACGGCAGTTTTCTGACCTCTTTCTGCCCTAAATCTGCTTGCTGGTTATTCCTGTCATTTGGTTTAATTGAAATCCATTCCCGACCTGATCTTTCCCCCAGTTGGCATAGAAACCTTGGACTCTGAACTTGGCCCACATCACATAGGCCTACATGTCCCTAAAATAAATAACTCTCCTCATGAATACTTTGCAAAATCTACTACATCCCAGCCTCCCCCAATTCCTAAACCTAATTTTATTCTTCACTGCCCACCATCTGGCCTCAACAAATTGGCCGACAATTTCTTTCTGTTACAATGCATATGTGCCCAAGTTTGGGTTTTGTTTTAATTATCAAACTTGGAGAGTTAGGATTTAAAGAAGATGCGTTTGAGACTGTGTGTACAATGTTTCTCACTTAATGATTCCCCACTCTCGCTAGACAAGAAGAAAAGAAAGAGTTTAAAGGACGTAATGCAATTTAAAGTTTAGACAGTGGCTCAAACACATCACGGATGAAAAGTAATCAGACATCCTCCTCTGTCTGGGTCTTAAGAGAAAATAAGCCAGTGAAAAATAAAGCCTATGCAGGCACACATGAGCATACCCACATTTCCTCCCTGATGTGGCAACCTTGGAAGTGTGGGCCAGTGAGAAGCCGGGCTACAGAAGTTGGGGTGGGGAGATATGGGTTGGGCTCTACAGTTGCTTTTGCTGGCTTCCTATCAAGGCTATGCCCTAGGACCACCCTCCTTCCCCATGACTGGAAATATGAGCACCTGCCCTTCTAGAAGAAACACTGGCTTTCTAACTCCCGTAGCCTATATCATTCACAAGAAGATGTGTCCTCCACACCTGTGAGAGCCTTTGACACCGGGCATTGTTTCCATCCCTATCTTTCCTTTTTTATGTTTCCAATAAATGGGGTTCCTTTCCCGTTTTTAAGTGCATTGGGTCAAAGGACGCTTGGATAAATTGAGCCATGCAGGCGAGCTCAACAGAAATAAAATAAGTTGCAAACTATTAACTTTAATGCCCCCAAATCTATTACACGGTGTGCATGTCGACACAGCCTGAATCAGTTCGGTTTTGTCTTCCGCTTCCTCGGGTCTTCACTGCCTTTGGGGGGTTCTAGGTGCAACCCGCCAGTCCTGCCCTGGAGAACACAAAGTGATCTGCAGCCTCTAGGCAGTGCCCAGTTTACCCTGAGACTTGTCCCAATTTTAGACAACGCAAAAGCCTACATCCTCACCTGTGGGGCGCGTGTTCCTTTCTCCTCTCTTATAATGGGCTGTACCGGAGATGCAGTCTTCTTTTCCTCCGAGTTTGCTCCACGTGTATTCCGAGGAGGGCATGAGCCCTAGCAGATTTCCCCTCCGCTTCCCTCTGCAAGTCTGAGCGCGAGAGAGGAGAGTTTGCGCCATTCATTTGTTTGTTCATGCATTCATTTACTCAACACCACTTAGCAACCTGATACGTGACTGGTTCTTTGCCCGGTTGCTCGGTGTACCAAGAGGAAAAGCAACACAGAATGCTGTGGCTATGCGATTGTCTGTTTACAGTCCATCTCTTGGCATGCGGAACCTAAACTTGTTTCTGATGATAGTTTACTTAACATCCTGCTAGATCACAATGCTCTACACGTAAGCACGATTCAAGGAACTTTGTGTGGGTGCCGATTGCACAGAAACCAGTGCGTGCATTAAGGGGATTCCAGTGACTTTTTTGAACTAGCAAGGCAGAGGACCAAAAAGCGTCCTGGAGTAATCCTGATGGAAACAAGAGCCCTGGATGCCAGTCAGTCTCTTCTGTTTGGCAGACCTCCACTCTGAAACTTGGAAGCCAGGGTCTCCCTTCAGGAGGGATGTGTGTTTATTTTTCTGCCGCAGGACTGTGTAAATGCTTTGTGTTCAGACTGTTCTGTGACTTCAAAGAGATCTGGGAAGGCAGAGTTAGAAGGGTCAGCTTTCAAACTGCAGTTTGAGGATAATATTTTGAAGGAGCTCTACATGAAAGGAAAGGCAAACCTTGGGAAATGTTGTGAAAATATGTTTTCCGCCTCACCAGCTAATTACCTCCCACTCATGGGAGCCCAGGGAGAGGGCTCCCAGTAAATGTTTACTGCAGTGGGTGCTCCCTCTTCACAGGGAACTGACAGTGCCTCACCCAAGTGTGCACATTGCCAAATCAGAAACGGAAATAGATTGTCCATGAGGTGTTTGATTTTGTTGCTGGTTTCTATGCAAAATCTAACGAAGCAAGCCACAACCATGGAGTGCCCTGAAGCTGGCGCTCACATCTAAGATTCGACAGTCACGCTGGCTTCTCGCCAGTCCCCTCACCCAGTTATTCGGAAATGCACACATCTGTGCTTCTGACACCAGGGGCTGTGCTGAGGCTGAGCTGTCCGATGGGGGCAGCCACCAGCCACACGTGGCCGCTGATCATTTGGATTGTGGCTAGTCCTACCTGAGATGTGCTGTATGTATAAAAACACACACTGGATTTTGAAGACTGAGTCCAAATAAATGCGTGTAAAATATCTCATTAGTAAATTTGATATGGATTGCAGGTTGAAATGATAACATTTTGGATGCATCGAGTTAAGTACAGTATTAAAATGGGTTACACCAGTTTCTTCTTACTTTTTTTTTTTTTAATGTGGCCACTAGAAAATTTAAGATAAAATATGTAGCTCAAAGTATATTCATGTTGGACAGCAATGTGCTAGTGTCAGAACTCGGGGCAGAGAAGACACATACTTGCCTTTAAGGAACATCTCATCTTGACTCATGTGACAGACAAGTCAACAGGCAATTGTGGGCACTGACGAGAGAGGTACCTAACCCTATCTGGGTCAGAAAATGCTTCTCGGGTATGGTCGCAGAATAATATAGGTAGGGAGTCTACTTTATTCTTTTTGCCCACCTCCCCGCCCCCCCCCCCCCCCCCACCGCCGGCACCTACATGGGCACTGGATGAACCATTAGTTCTGAGGGTTGAGTATTTGGTCTTCCAAAGTTTTGATTCTTCTAACAGTGACAACTTCAGACACTATGACAAATGATGAGAGATTTTTCAGGCAAATGTGCTTTGGTGCCCCAAATCCTTTTTATATACAGCATGTGCTGAAAACAACTGCCTCCTCTGAATCCTGGATCCACCATTTACTAGCTGTGTTACCATGGCCAATTTACTAGCCTCTCTGAGACTCTATTTCCAGACATGTAAAGGAAGGTATAAAAGAATAATAGTACCCTTCTCCTAGTGCTGAGATACATCAGATAACACACAGAAAACACTCAGAACTGGGCCCAGCACGCAAGAAGCAGTCAGCAAATGTTAACTCTTATTAAAACTATTAGTATTGAAGAAGATGATTATAATTACAAAGGCTAGTCTGAAGGGACTATTGGTAATTCCTGCAGTCGTAGCTTTGAGTTGTAAATCTCAGGGGTGCCTGGTGGCTCAGTCAGTTAAGCACCCAACTTTGGCTCAGGTCATGATCTCGTGGATCATGGGTTTGAGCCCCGTGTTGGGCTCTGTGCTGACAGCTCAGAGCTTGGGGCCTGCTTTGGATTCTGTGTCTCCCTCTCTCTCTGCCCCTCCTCCCCCTCAAAAATTAATTAATTAATTAATTAAATAAACATTAAAAAACAGTTTTTAAATTCTTATTAAAACCAAATCTCAGGGGCTGAATTTTTGCAAATGAGAATTTTATTTTCTATGAAGCTGTGCACCGTAGTTCATTCTTAAAATGTGACAGCACTACCTAACCTGCTGTAATCCACCACAAGCCCCATTTAGTGGGCTCTGCTAGTTATTAAGGTAGAAAATTCTGGAGGCGCCTGGGTGGCACAGTCGGTTAAGCGTCCGACTTCAGCCAGGTCACGATCTCGCAGTCCGTGAGTTCGAGCCCCGCTTTGGGCTCTGGGCTGATGGCTCAGAGCCTGGAGCCTGTTTCCGATTCTGTGTCTCCCTCTCTCTCTGCCCCTCCCCCGTTCATGCTCTGTCTCTCTCTGTCCCAAAAATAAATAAACGTTGAAAAAAAAAAAATTAAAAAAAAAAAAGGTAGAAAATTCTGTTACCACCTAGTAAATTCCACCTCCTGGAGAAATGAGTTTAAAATGCAGACTCTGCCGAAGTCTTTGTCATGTTTAATTTTATGTATCAGCGTGGAGGGTTTTTTGGAATGGTATTAAAATTTAAATCAGTGAAATCTGAGTAGCACATTGCCCTCCATAACATGGGTGGGCCTCATCCAATCAGCTGAAAGCCTGACCAGATCAACAAAACTAAAAGGCAACCTATAGAATGGGAGAAGATATTTGCAACTGACATATTGGATAAAGGATTAGTATCCAAAGCCTATAAAGACCTTATCAAACTCAACACCCAAAAAACAAATAATCCAGTGAAGAAATGGGCAGAAGACAGGAATAGATACTTTTCCAAAGAAGAAGACATCCAGACACATGAAAAGATGCTCAACATCACTTATCGTCAGAGAAATACAAATCAAAACCACAATGAGATACCACCTTGCACGAGTCAAAGTGGCTGAAATGAACAACTCAGGAAACAATGTATGTTGGGGAGGATGCAGAGAAAGAGGAACCCTTTTGCACTGCTGGTGGGAATGCAAACTGGTACAGCCACTCTGGAAAACAATATGGAGGTGCCTCAAAATATTAAAAATAGAACTACCCTACGACCCAGCAATTGCACCACTCAGGGTATTTATCCAAAGGATACAAAAATGTTGAATTGAAAGGGCACATGCACCCCAGTGTTTATAGCAGCACTGTCAATAATAGCCAAATTATGGAAAGAGCCCAAATATCCATCGACCGATGAATAAATAAAGATACACACAAGGGAATATTACATATACATACACACAATGGACTATTACTTGGAGATCAAAAAGAATGAAATCTTGCCATTTGCAACAATGTGGATGGAGCTAGAATGTATCATGCTAAGTGAAATAAGTCAGGCAGAGAAAGACAAATACCATATGATTTCCCTCGTGTGTGGAATTCAAGAAACAAAAGAGATGACTGTAGGGGAAGGGTAGGAAAAATAAAATAAGATACAAACAGAGAGGGAGGCAAACCATAAGAGACTCTTAAATACTGAGAACAAACTGAGGGTTGTTGGAGGCAAGGTAGGTGGGGGGGGGGGGGATGGGCTAAATGAGTGATGGGCATTAAGGAGGGCACTTGTTGGGATGAGCACTGGGTATTATATGTAAGAGATGAATCACTGGGTTCTACTCCTGAAACCAATACTACACTGTATGTTAAATAACTTGAATTTAAATAAATTACTTAAAAAAAAAAAAAAAAAAAAGCCTGACTAGAACAAAAAGACCAGCCTCCCTGAGCAAGACAGAATTCTCCAGGAGGTTGTCTTCATACTGAAACTGCACCATTGGCTTTCCTGGGTGTCCAACCTACAAGCCCATCCTGAGGACTTTGAACTTACCAGCTTCTATGGTGACATGAGGTATTTCCCTATAATAAATCTCTTTCTTTACACATACACATCCTATTGGTTCTGTTTCTCTGGAGACCCTTCACCAATATCATCTCCTGAGAAACTTTGTTATCTATGTTCCTTTTTAGAAAAATCTAGGTGTGCCCCGGGGGGCTTAGTCGGTTGAGTGTCCGGCTCTTGATTTCAGCTCAGGTCATCGTCCCAGGGTCAGGGGATCAAGCCCCAAGTCAGGCTCCACACCTAGCATGGGATTCTCTCTCTCTCTCTCTCTCTCTCTCTCTCTCTCTCTCTCTCTCTCTCTCCCTCTCCCTCCGCCCCTCCCCCCACTCTCTCTCTTAAATTAAAAAATATATATATTTTAATCCAGATATATAACACTTCGCTATCCAGAGCTTTGCCTGGAGGCAGGGTGACCTAGCATGAAGACTTGGGCTTTTAAAGATGTGAGTTTAAAGTTCTGGTTGTGCCATTTACTACATGACTAGCCTTGGGTGAGTCACTTCAAATCTCCCTCAAATCCCCCAACCTCAACTTTCTCATCTGCGGAATGAGAATCTATGTCTCACCCAGGGAGTGTGTGTAACAATCAGTCAACGCTTGGAAAGATTCTGGGCACGTAATAGACGCTCAATAACAGGTATTTAAACATTACTAATGAGTAAAAATAAGATTTTCTACCCTTCAGTGCTTACACTTGTCACTAACATGTCTAGGCCTCAATTGAGCTAGAAGAAAAGTACACTTCTTAAATCTCAAAGAAATCCTGGATTTCCTTCATTACTCAATATTCAACCAAAGGCTTTGGCCTATTTTTGTCATTTCTCTGAATGCTGTCAACCTCAGGTAATCAACCTCATTGTTTAGCTGCTTTTCTCTCTACAAAGTTATTCATAACAAGATGACAATCAGGTGCAATTATCTCCAGAGACTGAATTGTAATCACCACAGAATGGAATTAAATTTCTATATTAGAAAGAAATTTAGGAAGCGAGGCATCTTGACACCTTTGTCCAACTATTCATTTGCTTGTCTTTTTGCACAAAATTATAATCTAGAAAACCATTTTCCACCAAAACCCGATGGGACATCTTCCAGGTTTTCCCCTCAAAACTGGCATTTCCCTACATAGGACTCCTCACAGAGGAAGCATTTCAATTTCTTGAGCCCATGCTAAATTCCAGGCACTGTGATCCTAATGTCACTTCTTTCATCTGCTTTCTTCCTAACAGCACCTCCATAAACTGGCATTAAGAATCCCATTCTGGGGGCATCTGGGTGGCTCAGTCTGTAGTGTCTGATTTCGGCTCAGGTCATGATCTCATGGTTGGTGAGTCTGAGCCCCAAGTCCGGCTGGCTGCTGTCAGTACAGAGCCCGCTTGGGATCCTCTGTCTCCGTCTCTCTCTTCTCCTCTCTCCCTCCCTCTCTCAAAACAAAATAAATAAATAAACATTGAAATTTTTTTAAAAAAAAATCCCATTCTAGGGATGCCTGGGTGACTCAGTCAGTGAAGCATTGGACCCTTGATTTCAGCTCAGGTCATGATCTGCCAGTTGTGAGATCAAGCCCAGAGCTGGGCTCCATGCTGAGCATGGAGCCTGCTTAAGAATGTATCTCTCTTGGGGCACCTGGGTGGCTCAGTTGATTGGGCGTCCGGCTTTGGCTCAGGTCGTGATCTTGTGGTTCATGAGTTCGAGCCCCGCGTCGGGCTTTGTGCTGACAGCTTGGAACCTAGAGCCTGCAGCCTACTTCACATTCTGTGTGTGTGTGTGTGTGTGTGTCTCTGTCTGCCCCTCCCCTGCTCATGCTCTGTCTCTGTCAGAAATAAATAAACATTAAAAAAATTAAAAACAAACAAAAAAAGAATCTCTCTCTCTCTCTTCCCCTCTGCACCTTGCTCTCTTTCTCAAAAAAAAAAAAAAAAAAAAAAAAAAAATCCCATTCTAGGGATTTGGAAATGTCTTCAGCATTCAGATTCAGTTTTGTCTTACTTCAAAGTCCACTGACACTGCTTCTGTCAGGCCGGTAGCAACTTATTCTTTCTTCTACAAGCTGGTCAGTCCATGAGCCTAATGAGAATTCCACAACATGAGCAAAATAGTTGGTTCTTTTTCATTGTTGAGTAAAGTTGTGTAAGGATAATGGTTGGCTGTTTCCTTCCTGGTAAAAAATATAGTATAGTATAATTAACGTAATGCAATCTAATATATATAATATATAATATATAATATAATATAATATAATATAATATAATATAATATAATATAATATAACATAACAGCTGGGTCAGTGCCTTTCTTCCCAGATCAAGGCCTTCCGGAATCCTGAGTCTAGTAACCACTTGAACATCCCATTCTGCTCTCCCATTTCCTGATTTCCTCATCTCCAGTGACTTCAGTGACTCAGTCCCATGGCCACAAGACTCGTAAAAACTATTTTACCACTCATTCATTAACCATGCATTCCATCACCTGTCCACTTTCTTTTGCTTTAACAGTGATTCCCACTTTGACCATTCTTTGACCCCTATGTGATCTTCAGTCCATCAATCCTTCTGATATCCCCCAATTAATTATCTGCTTCCTTTTTCCCTTCTTAATTAACTTAGAGTAACAGTCTATCATTTTAATTATACTCTTACTGCTACCCTAAAATCTTTTGTCTCTATAAATCTATATAAACTAACTTAGAAAAATGATGGCAGTGTATTAAGTGGAAAAGCAGGTTTAAAACTCACTATGAAAGGGGCGCCTGGGTGACTCAGTTGAGCATCCAACTTCAGCTCAGGTCATGATCTTGTGGTTCATGAATTTGAGCCCCCTGCCGGGCTCTGTGCTGACAGCTCAGAGCCTGGAGCCTGCTTCAGATTCTGTGTCTCCCTCCCTCTCTCTCTGCCCCTCCCCCACTCGTGCTCTGTCTCTCTCTGTCTCAGGAATAAATAAAGATTAAAATAATTTTTCAAAACCTCACTATGAAGAATAGCATTGCGTTCTGTAAAATATGTGTATAGATGAGTGTTTAGCTAGATATAAATATAGATATGGATAAATATTTAGAAGAATATTCACCAGAATATTAACCAAGATAATTTGGGGATTTATAGGTGAACTATATTCTGACTCTCTTTAACAAACACATACCAATCTTACAATCAGGAAAAACATTACTTTCAAAATGGAAACTTTTTAGTAAAGAACAGAGCAGGGATATTTTGACACCTCTCTTCCCTTCTTGGGGAGTCCGAGAGTACTCCTACTTGTTAGAAAAGTGTTTAACTAAACAGGCAGAATTCCAAGAGGAGCCTCACCCTGAGTTGTGGCTGTGAGGCAGGCAGATGGGATGTTGTCATTATTCGTACAAGAGGCAATGCTGTCCCGTGTTGAAGGTAGGGGCCTAGACCTCGACCATCTGCCACTCAGTGATCCAGTTAGGGCAGCCTTGCCAATCTTCATGAAGCAGGCTTTTGGTTTCCCAAATTCAACCCACCTGGGAACATTTCTGCTAACAGATCATCATTTGATAGAAAAATTTAGACATTTCTTGTTCCTTGGAAGCATGCTTTCTTACATCAGGATTATACCCCTATATACAACAAAACTTAGAAGCAGAAAGGACTAGGAATAAGGTCTGTCCTTTTGACTGAAAAAATATAAGCCAACATACTTTCTCAAATAATATGAATGAGTCATAGAATCAAAACATAATTTATCTCTTAGCTGACATGAGAGGAGAGAACCGGTAACAAAAGTTGTAACATTTCCACCATTGCCTGTATCAATATCAAATAATGAAAAGACAAAAAGCTTTGGGGTCAAATGGACCTCATTTAAATTTGAACTCTTACAGAAACTAGTTGTATGAACTTGTGACAAGTGTGTCTACTATCCTTTCTGAGCTTCAGTTTCTTCATTCACTAAGTGACTATGACAGCACTCAGTTTGGAAGGCAATAGTGTAAAACTCCCAGCTCAGTGCCTGGGACATTATAGGTGCTCAGTGCATTATTAGTCCTCTATCATTTCTGTTCAGTCACTCTTGAGAAAATCTCTGTGTCAATATATGATAGATGCCTTGTTGCCCAAGATTAGAGGGTTGGATTGACCCCTTTATCAGTACTACATGTCTCTTTTTTTCTCATGTGGTGCATCCTGCCTTAAAGAACAGTTTTCTGATGTTAGTATAATTATATCAGCGTTCTTTTGGTTTACGTGATATCTTTTTCCATTTGTTTACCCTCAACATTTCTATATGATTTTACTTAGATTGTTTTCCCATAAGCAGAATATAGATTTTGTTACTTTTATCTAGTCTGACAGACTTAGTCTTTAAATTGAAGTATTTAGTTCATTTACATTTAATAGAACTACTGAAGTCTTTGGATTTAAACATCTTATTATTTGCTTTCTGTTTCTCCATTTCCTTTACATTTATATTTCTTTTTGTTTTCTTTTGCACCAACTTTTAATTTTTTTAATGTTTCTTTGAGAGAAAGAGAGAGAGCGAGCAGGGGAAGGGCAGAGAGAGAGGGAGACACAGAAGCTGAAGCAGGCTTCAGACTCTGAGCTGTCAGTGCTAGATCATGACCTGAGCTGAAATCGGCTGTTTAACCAACTGAGTTACCCAGGTGCCCCTGCGCTAAGGTTTTTTGTTGTTGTTGTTTTTTAACTCTCCCTCTCCTTCCATCAACTTGTTTACTATGCTTTATTTTACTTTTTTTTTAAGTTTATAAACTTAAAAAAGGGGAGGGGGGCAGAGAGAGAGAGAGAGAGAGAGAGAGAGAGAGAGAGAATCCCAAGAAGGCTTCATGCTGTGAGCATGGAACCCAACACCAGGTTCCATCTCATGAACCACAGATCATGACCTGAGCTGAAACCAAGAGTCAGATGCTTAACCTACTGAGCCATCCAGGTGCCCCTTTTTTAGTATTCTTTTAGTGATTACTCTAGAGATTATAACCAGTATTTTGACATATTGTAGTATAATATAAATCAGTATTTTTTTTACCATTTTTAGACAATTCAAAGACCTCTCTCACCTTTTCTCATTTTTGTTGTGTTTTTAAATTCTCTCTCAGGGGCGCCTGGGTGGCGCAGTCGGTTAAGCGTCCGACTTCAGCTCAGGTCACGATCTCGCGGTCCGTGAGTTCGAGCTCCGCGTCAGGCTCTGGGCTGATGGCTCAGAGCCTGGAGCCTGTTTCGGATTCTGTGTCTCCCTCTCTCTCTGCCCCTCCCCCGTTCATGCTCTGTCTCTCTCTGTCCCAAAAATAAATAAACGTTGAAAAAAAAAAAATTCTCTCTCATTATTGCTATTTCTATACAGTCAACATACATTTGTATTTACTCATGTTTTTCCTTTCCAATATTCTTCATTTCTTCCTGCATGTCTTTGCTTTCTCTGTCATCACTTTCCTTCTACCTTAAGAACATCCTTTGCTATTTCTTACAGGTCCACTGATGACATTTTTTGTCAGTTTGTGCTTGCTTTTTTTTTTTTTTTCATAGAACCCAGGTTGACAGTTACTTCTCTTTCAAAATATTGATGCATAATTATTTTATCTTCCACTCTTTTTAACAACACATTAGCTATAATTCCTTTGAAGATAATATAGCTTTCTTCTCTTGCTGCTTTGAAGATTTTTTTTTCTTTTTGTCTTTGCTTTTCACCAATTTTACAATAATGTGTGCAGGTTTGATTTTCTTTGTTATTATCCTATTTGAGTTCACATTCCTGGATCTGTGACTTTATGTCTATAATTAGACTTAGAAAAAATCCAGTCCTCACCTCTCCATTTGTTGCTTCTGCCTTATTTTTTCACTTCTTCTTCTGCAACTATAATTGTACACTTACTAGAACATCTTACTATACTCTATCTGCCTTGTATCTATTTTTTGGAATTTCCTATCCTTTTGTTTCACTTTTCTTTAGTCTGAATATTTTCTTCTGATCTTTCAGTTCACTAACTTTTTTTCTTTAGCTGCTAAACTTAATATCCTATTAAACCTATCCATTGAAATCTTAATTTCCATTATTATATTTCCTGTTCTACAAATTTCCATTTGAAATAGAATATTTATAGTTTCCTGTTTTCCTCTATCTTTTATATCTTTGTACATATTAAGCATGATAATTTGAAATCCCATGATAGAGAACTTCATTATCTGGATGCCTTCTGGAATTATTTCTTTTTGATTCTATGGGTTTTTTTAGTCAAGTATTTTATTTTTATGTCTTTAAAAAGCTTGCTGGACATTTATGTATAAAATTTGTAGAAATAATATGAGGAGAGATCTTGAAAAGAAGAAAAGTTTGAGGGCTTCTACTACCAGAAAGTCTTATTATAAAGCTGTAGTAACCAAGGCAGTGAGTTATTGGCACAAGAATAAGCAAACAGACCAATGGAATAGAATAGAATGTCCAGAAACCAACTCTCACATACACAGATATTTGATTCATCATAAAGATGATGTCAATAGAGTGGGGAAAGGATTATCTTCCAATAAACTGTGCTGAGTCAATTGGATATTTATAGTAGGGGGGAGGGGATATAAATCTTGACCCATGTCTTGTGGAGTGCCGTTAATGTTCTGTTCTTGGTCTGGGTCCTGTTTTACATGTATGTGTTTGTTTTGTGAACATTCATTGAGGTATATACTTTTTTGTATATATTTTATACTTTAAGGAGTATTTTTGAATTACCTGTGAAAGCCACAGGTTTTATACAAAACCACAAGTTCTTTTTAGATCCATGTTATAAAAATATCAAATATTAGCTTCCTGAGCATGACCTTATAACCTTGACCTGCGTTGTCCAATATGGTAGCCACTAGCTACATGTGGCTATTGAGCTCTTCAGCATGGCTATTAAGTACTTCAAATATGGCTAAGCCAACTGAGAAACTGTTTTCAAGTTTTTATTTAATTTTAAAACTTATCCTCAACATACTTATTAGGGAAAAAATGAGTGTGTGGTATGTGAACTTACTTTTTTAACACAAAGTAAGTATAAAATGTTTGTATTGAAAAATCTTAAATACAAAGCAAGTATTCCTGATAAAAATTTAGCATCTGAATTGAGATGCACTGTATGTATAAAATATGCACTCAGTTTCAAAGGAAAAACTGTAAAAATCTCATTAATTTATATATTGATTACATGTTGAAATTATAGTATTTTAGATGTAATGGATTCTGTAACACATTAAAATTAATCATACCTATTTATTTCAGTTTTTTTCCTGCACATAATTGGTTTATTGAATAATCTGATTCATTGTGATACATGTATAGAATTGCTTTGTTATTTTTCCTTCTTTTTTAAATTTTAATTCTAGTATAGTTAACATACAGTGTTATATTAGTTTCAGGTGTACAATATAGTAATTCAACAGTTCTATACATTACTCAGTGCTCATCATGTTACGTGTCCTCTTACCTATTTCACCCATCCCCCCACCCACCTCCCCTCTGGTAACCATCAGTTCTCTACAGTTAAGGGTCTGTTTCTTGGTTTGTCTCTTTTTATTTTGTGTGTTTGTTTTGTTTCTTAAACTCCACATGTGAGTAAATCATATAGTATTTGTCTTTCTCTGAATTATTTCACTTAGTATTATACTCTCTAGATCCATCCATGTTGTTGCAAGTGGCAAATTGCATTCTTTTTATGGCTGGGTAATATTCCTTTGTGTATATATGTCACATCTTCTTTATCCAGTTATCTAGCAGTGGACCCTTGGACTACTTCCATAATTTGGCTATTGTAAATAATGCTACAATAAACATAGAGGAGCCTATATCTTTTCAAATTAGAGTTTTTATTTTCTTTTAGCAAATACCCAGTAGTGGAATTACTGGATCATATGGTAGTTCTATTTTTAATTTTTTGAGTGACTGCCATGCTATTTTCCACAGTGGCTGTATCATTTTGCATTCCTACCAACAGTACACTGGGTTCCTTTTCCTCTATAGCCTCCCCAACACTTGTTTCTTGTGGCTTTTTTATTTCAGCCATTCTGACAGGCGTGAGGTGACATCTCATTGTGGTTTTAATTTGCATTTCCCTGATGATGAGTGATGATGAGCATCTTTTCATGTGTCTGTTGGCCATCTGTATATTTTCCTTGGAGAAAAGTCTGTTCATATCTTCTGCCTATTTTTTAATTGGATTATTTGTTTATTTGTGTGTTGAGTTGTGTAAGTTCTTTATATATTTTGGATACTAACCCTTTATCATTTAAGCCATTTGCAAATACCTTCTCCCATTCAGTAGGTTGTCTTTTAGTTTTATTGATTGTTTCCTTTGCTGTGCAGAAGCTTTTTATTTTGATACAGTCCCAATGGTTTATTTTTGGTTGTTTCTCTTGCCTCAGGAGACATATGTAGAAAAGTGTTGCTATAACTGATGTCAGAAAAATTACTGCCTGTCCTCTCTTCTAGGATTATTATGGTTTCAGTTCTCACATTTAGGCTCTTAATCCATTTTGAGTTTATTTTTGTGAATGGTGTTAGAAAGTGGTCCAGCTTTATTCTTTTGCACGTAGCTTTCCAGTTTTCCCTACACCATTTGTTGAAAAGACTTTTTGCCATCATATATTCTTGACTCCTTTGTTGAAGATTAACTGACCATATAACTGTGGGTTTATTTCTGGACTCTCTGTTCTGTTCCATTGATCTGTGTGTCTATTTTTATACCAATATCCTACTATTTTGATTATTACACCTTTGTAGTATATCTTGAAACTTGGGACTGTAATGCCTCCAGTTTTGTTCTTTTTCAAGATTACTTTGGCTATTCAGGGTCTTTTGAGGTTCCATACAAATTTAAGGATTGTTTGGGGCGCCTGGGTGGCGCAGTCGGTTAAGCGTCCGACTTCAGCCAGGTCACGATCTCGCGGTCCGTGAGTTCGAGCCCCGCGTCAGGCTCTGGGCTGATGGCTCAGAGCCTGGAGCCTGTTTCGGATTCTGTGTCTCCCTCTCTCGCTGCCCCTCCCCCGTTCATGCTCTGTCTCTCTCTGTCCCCAAAATAAATAAACGTTGAAAAAAAAAATTAAAAAAAAAAAATTTAAGGATTGTTTGTTCTAGTTCTATGAAAAATGCTGTTGGTATTTTAATAGGGATTGGTGTAGATTGCTTTGGGTAGTGTGGATATCTTAACAATATTTGTTCTAATCCACGAGCATTGAATATCTTCCCATTTGTTTATGTCATTTTCAATTTCTCTCATCAGTGTTTTATAGTTTTCAGAGTACAGGTCTTTCACCTTCTTGATTAAGTCTAGTGCTAGGTATTTTATTGTTTTGGGTGTAGTTGTAAATGGGATTGTTTTCTTAATTTCTCTTTCTGCTGCTTCATTATTAGTATATAGAAATGCAGTAGGGGCGCCTGGGTGGCTCAGTCAGTTAAGCATCCGACTTTGGCTCAGGTCATGATTTCACAGTCCGTGAGTTCAAGCCCCGCGTCGGGCTCTGTGCCAACAGCTCAGAGCCTGGAGCCCGCTTCAGATTCTATGTCTCCCCCTCTCTCTGCCCCTCCCCTGCTCGTGCTCTGTCTCTCTCTGTCTCAAAAGTAAATTAAAAAAAAAAAAACATTTAAAAAGGTAAAAAAAAAAAAAAAAAGAAATGCAGTAGATTTCTGTATATTGACTTTATATCCTGTGATTTTACTAAATTCGTATTTTAGTTCTAGTTTTTTCATGGAATCTTTACGCTTTTGTATATATAGTATCATGTCATCTGTAAGTGGTGAAAGTTTTACTTCTTCCTTACCAATTTGGATGCATTCTATTTCTTTTTGTTGTCTAATTGCTGCATCTAGGACTTCCAGTAGTATATTGAATGAACATAGTGAGAGTGATATTTTAGTTTTTGCTAATGTGGCTCTTAGAAAGTTTAAAATTACACATATGGGGGCGCCTGGGTGGCTCAGTCGGTTGGGCATCCAACCTTGGCCTAGGTCATGTTCTCACAGTCCGTGGTTTGAGCCTCGCATCAGGCTCTGTGCTGACATGCTGACAGTTCAAAGCCTGGAGCTTGCTTCTGATTCTGTGCCTCCCTCTCTCTGGCCCTCCCTCACTCATTCTGTGTCTCACTCTTTCTCTCAAAAATAAATAAACATTAAAAAAAATTTTTTTTAAATTACACATATGATTTGTACTATCTTTCTGTGGGACAGAAATGACCTAAATGAAATAGATGTGGAGAAAACATGAGAGAAAGTGTCTCTTTCTAATCTTTACTCGTAAAATGCATCGGCTTAATTAAAGATAACAAACATCAGTAAATATTCCTCAATTTGGATTTAATCCATACGTCAGATTTTCCTCAATCAAACACTTCTGGAGGGTTTTTTCTTAATGTAAAAAATGTTTTATATATTTTCCAACCTGCCAGGTAGAGTTTGTTTTCATTTCAAATGTATTATTGTCTCCTTTGCTAAACAGCAAGCTCCTTGAGACTTGAGACCAAGTTCTTTTACCTCTACACATCCTTAACACTGTTATTCTGAACAAGTATTAGGCACTTAATAAGTCCTTGCTGGTTAATTTCCAGAAACCCTTCTGCATAAAAGCTGAAGAGCAGCCATTCTGTGAAAAGTGTTTTATTTGAAAAGCTGGGCTCTCATTCTTTGGTGCTGCCAGATTAACTGGAAATAGAAAAACCAGTATTTGCTGTTCTTGTCCATAAATTTGTCTATTGCTGCTTTAGAGCCCTGTGAACTATAAAGCTTCTTCTGAAATCAAAGCCAAGGTGTAAAAGTAGATAATTGGATAATAAAGGAGACCTAGTAAAAGCCTACACTTTGGACTTTCTGCTTAAAATGTTTACAGATTAATTACTCACATTTACCTCTCCTCTTTCCTAAACCACCGCTATATTCCAAAAAAGGGATAAAGACATACAGCCCTGAGGACAAAACCAAAAAACAAAAATCCAGAAACAGCAGACAAAGATAGCAGGCTCAGAACTTGGAGACACATGGAGATGGGGCGACTGTTTTGGCAAATCATGGAGTAGAACGCTAACTGCGTGAAGAGCAAAGCCAAGAAGCAAGAGAATTTATAATATGGAACACCAAAAGTCTCATAAATTGGAGGTTCCAAAGACCTCTGAAGTATGGCAGGCACAGGGAAGAAGACACTGGTTGAAAGTCTGCACAGGGAGACTTGAGTTCCTTTTCTTCGCTGTCGCCTTTTCAGAGGAGAATGTGTTTAACTGATATTTGAGGATCCCCAACAAAACAGCAAGTCTTTGCTTGATAAACCTGTAGTAAAGCCAACCACTTAACTCCATGCATGTATGCTTGTGCGCTATTCCTCGAGCAGAACATCAATCTTAAACATGAAACGACAGCCAAGGATCAGAAGATGTTTAAGAAAATCCTCCACACGAAAGGCAGATATTAAACAGAAATAAGTATAATGAAGAGACAAAGCATGAAGCAGAAGAAAATTTACCCCAACACACTCACAATTAATATGCAAGAAGGGGCGCCTGGGTGACTCGGTTGAGCGTCTGACTTCGGCTCAGGTCGTGATCTCATAGTCTGAGTTCGAGCCCGCGTCAGGCTCTGTGCTGACAGCACAGAGCCTGGAGCCTGCTTTGGATTCTGTGTCTCCCTCTCCCTCTGCCTCTCCCTTGCTCCTGCTCTGTCTCTCCCTGTCTCAAAAATAAATAAAAAAAACATTAAAAATAATAATAATATGCAAGAAGATCCCATCTCCATAAAACGAGAAGAGAAGGCTATAAAAAGGAACAACAGATTTTTTTTTTAAGTTTATAACTCTTAGGGTAAAGAGAAGATTCTAAGATCTCTCAGCAAGGGGAAAATAGTCACCTGAAAGGATCAGTAATCAGAATTTCATCAGATTTCTCAATCACCGTGTAAGAAGCTGGATTGTAGAGGACAACATAGAAGGCAATGGAGCCACGCTTTCAGAGTCTTCAGGAACAAGTTACCCCCTGCATGTCTCTATGCAGCTAAACCATAAATTGCGAGCAGAGGTAGGAAAAGAAACATTTCCAGATATACGAGGTCTCAAATAATTTACCTCATAAGAACTCTTTGTCAGGAAGCCACTGCAAGATATATGACACCAAAATGAAGGTACAATCCAGCAATGGGAAAGACCGAGCACCCAGAAGACAGGTGCTCTATCAGCAGAGTATTAAATAGAATTCCCAGGCCAATAGAGAAGGGAAAAGTCCCAGGATGAACACTACGCAGGAGCCCAGATTCAAACAGGATGACAGAGAGCTCCAGACACTGGGGGTGTTTTAACATGCAGAGATGGGGTTTCCTCTTCTAGTGCAAAGTTTGGCATGAATGATTGATAGTAGCCACTCAGCAAAAAAAAAATTTTTTTAATGAAGCAACTGGTAACTGTAGGCAAAACAAAGTTTAGTCATTGCAGGAACTGCATGACTCAGCTCTGAATAATAAGGTAAACATTGAATAATGATTTAACCAAAATGATGACGCACTACCTGGGGGTCAGGGAAGTGTGTGTGGTGCATGTAGAGCATGAGACAGCAAATTCTCACTTGTCATAGTAGTTTTTTAATAGATAATAACATTGAAATATCAATAGGGCTCAGTGGATATCTGACACTGATATCAATAGATATCCGTAGAAACATGATGTTGAGAAAGAATAGATTCCAGAACATACACTCCCAAAAGACTTCATAGCGATTGCTTCCGAGGAATCACCCCTGAAAATTGAGGAAAATGTGGAGGATAAGGGACTATTGGTTTCATTATGGGTTGTTTTTTTTTTTGGCGGGGGGGGAGTGGGGAGCAGAGGGAGACGGAGAGAGAGAATCATAATCAGGCTCCATGCCCAGCACAGAGCCTGACATGGGGCTCAATCCCACAACTGTGAGATCATGTCCTGGGCTGAAATCAAGAGTCCGACGCTCAACCAACTCAGCCAGCCAAGCGCCCCTGGTTCCATTATGTCTTCTAGTCAAATAGGACTATTTGTGTCTCGGCTTTGTATATGCATTGATTTCTCTTTAAAAGAAACTCTAATTTTTTTTTAAGTAAAAACACATACTATTCTTCAACAGTTTAGGAATCACATATGTGTCTCATTTGAACATGACTCCACCCTTTGCCTCCTTGGGGTCCCAGCTTCATCAGTTGTATCCTAAACATGCCCCACGCTCCTGGTGCTGGGCGAGATACTTTCCTGACATTCACTCATTGGACCCTCACAACAACCATATGAGCAAGTTCACTGAATTTCTCCTTTCAAATAGGGAAATTCAGAGCCTGAAACAGAATAAGAAACAATTTCCCAGAATTCCTTGAAGCTATGGGTGATTCGGTGACACAGTTCTGGCCAAGAAGATGTAAACAAAAGTCTGCAAGCACTTCCTTCTACCAGGAACATAGACGTGCTGCAGCCTTCTTAGCATAAGGAACAAAGAAGCCGCACACAGAGAATGAAGGCTGGAAAAAGCCTGGATCGCAGACCTTCTTAGTGAGCCACCAAGCCATTCAGGACTGTCTACCTCCAGACTTCTTGTTAAGTAAGGAAAATAAAAGTGTTTAAAAATACATAAGCTACTCTAGTAAGATTTACTATTGCACAGACTTGAACACAACCCAGCTGATACAGGCTCCAAGCCCCTTCTTTTTCCCAGCTCCTGTTGCTTCTCGGGTGCCCAATTAAAACTGTCAAGAGGCAGAGCATGGTTCCAAGCACAGATTTCTCCCTTGTAGATGTTCTTTCACATTTCTCTCTGAAGGTGCATAAAGGTGGGAGTCTCCCAAGAAAGTATTGGTGGATTGCAGTGTCACAGAAGTAGCCAACTTCCTGCGACATGAGTCATAATTTCGCTGGGTTGGTGGGCTAGTCAATAGAAACTTTCCTTTTGAAGCCTGTTGATGAGATCACTTAAGATGGCAGAATGGCATGAGGACGTGGGGCATCTGGGTGGCTCAGTCGGTTGAGCATCTGACTTCGGCTCAGGTCATGATCGCATAGCTTGTGAATTCGAGTCCCACGTCAGGCTCTGTGCTGACAGCTCAGAGCCTGGAGCCAGCTTCAGATTCTGTGCCTCCCTCTCTCTCTGCCCCAACCCACTTGCATTCTGTCTCTGTCTCTCTCAAAAATAAATAAACGTTAAAAAAAATTAAAAAAAAAAAAAAAAGAATGGCATGAGGACAGTCACAGCCCAGAGCAAAACAGGAATCACACTGGACTTACTTGACTTTTTTTTTTTTTAATTTTTTTTTTTTCAACGTTTATTTATTTTTGGGACAGAGAGAGACAGAGCATGAACGGGGAAGGGGCAGAGAGAGAGGGAGACACAGAATCGGAAACAGGCTCCAGGCTCTGAGCCATCAGCCCAGAGCCCGACGCGGGGCTCGAACTCACGGACCGCGAGATCGTGACCTGGCTGAAGTCGGACGCTTAACCGACTGCGCCACCCAGGCGCCCCTTACTTGACTTTTTTTTTAAAGTTAACTTACTTTGGTATAAGTAACAAATGTAGGAATGATATTAAAAGGGTGAAGGAAAAAGTACCTTTTCTCTACCTCAAATATTTTCATTTTGAGTTTTGAGTTTATTTAGAATCCAAGTACCCGTGTGTTCTTATTTTTCATCACTGTAACCATAGATACAAATTGTCGCTTTGTCTTAACATTATCACAACAAACCATAGAAGTTTTTCCATACTCTTCATTTTAATAACATATTCTTTTAATAAATACCTAGTATGTGATAAGCACTAATGTGAAAGCTACAAATTGACTAATATTCCATCAAGTAGGTATATCCTGGTTTGCTCAACCATTCCACTAAGAATGGGTGTTTAGTTCTTTTCCATTTTTTCCTTTTGTAGATTAAAGATGCTGCAGTTATCACCTTCATAAGTATGGCTTTTGGCTTCTGATAATTAGTTCCAATTTTGAGTAGTGAGATTTCTGGATCAATGGATAAGGATAATCTGAAGGCTCTTAGGAAATAGTATCATAAGGGGTGTCTGGGTGGCTCAGTCGGTTGAGCGTCCACCTTCAGCTCCGATCATGATCTCACAGCTCCTGAGTTCGAGCCCTGCATCAGGCTCTGTGCTGACAGCTTGGAGCCTGGAGTCTGCTTTGGATTATGTGTCTCCCTCTCTCTCTGCCCCTCTCCCGCTCATGATCTCTCAAAAATAAATAAACGTTAAAAAATTTGAAAAAAAAGAAATAGTACCATAAATATTTTCAATGGGGACCTCAACTACCTATACCAGAGTTGCACTGTGCTTCCTTCTTCAGATCTTTTGAATCGAAATCTCAAATGAGTGCCTTTCATTAGAAGAGCCCAAATTACATGTCTTTGCTGTAGTAGCAAGGAAAGTTGGAGAAGAAGTGACTGTCGAGTTTCTACCTTGAGACACTGAGATATATGGGGGTATGGGGGTGGGGGGGGGGGGAATTTCCCAATGTAGAAATGTGTTTAAAAAGTCCCAGCTGGCCAAAACTCATGCTATCATTTCATATGACTAAATTGGCTGGCTAGTTCTCCCAGTTGACCCTACACTATGGCTTCATATTTTACCACTCAACTGAAACTATTCTTACTAAGGTCCCACTTGCCCTTATATCCACCAAATCTACTGGCCACGTTTTAGCCCTTATCTTGCCAAGTCCTCTCACTTTACTCGGATAATTCCTGCTCCTCTTTGAAACTTAGTGCTTCAGTTTCCATGACCTTATACTTGACTAGTTCCCTTCCTTTGTATCAGACAATACATTCTTGGTCTCCTTTTTGATCTTCCTCCACTGAGCCCCAATATTGATATTTTTTGACATTTCACATGTAACCATATCTCCTTGCAACTGGAGATAATTTCCTCGAGCAATATCAATTTATCTCATCCATTTAACTACCATCTTGTATCAGACTTTGGATAGGAAAAAAGAAACCGCTTTGTGTATGTCAAATCTAAAGGGCTTAAATATAGGAAATAATGAATCTCGGAAGGGCTATGGGTGGTGAAATTCAGATAAGCCACCACAGATGTTCTCAGTGGTCATTTTGGCTCTTTTGACCTGAGTGAGTCGTTCTAAAGAGCTCTCCGGGGGCTGTTTTGAACTTCACATCTCCTCTAACATCTGCCTGCAATTGGCTCTGGGAAATAATGGCCTCTTCTCTTCTGTCTTCCAAATCTCTGGTGCATCCTGTCTTGTATTTGTGTACTACTCTTTCTAGAGCAAGAGTATCTGGTCACAGAATCCCCAGAAAAGTTGAGATTTACTGTATTTGGACTCTTTTAGGTAACATGTTCACCTCTAAACCAGCCCCCAGCTTTATAAGTAATGCATGTGACTTGTCTACGCTCATCAGTACACATCATCCTCCTACACCCAGTGTGATTGGCTTAACTAAAATCACATGCTCTACCCGCATGGAGTCACAGGTGGAGTCAGCTTCCCCAGAACCAAATAGATCCCAGGTGAAATCAAAGTCTCCTGGAAAAGGGGAAGAAGGAAAAGAGAAACCCTCAGGTGTCCACGGTCCATCCCTACTCCCACTGTCTTCATTTTCTCCCGCAAAACCACAGTAGTCTCATCAGAGCCAGTAACTCTTCCTCTACCCATTTTCCTCACTACAGCCAGAGTCACATATGTAACACGTAAATCGGACCCTGTCATTTCTGTGGAAAACCATTTGATGGCTCCCCTTCCCCTGATTCTAGATGAAGTCTCTGTGATCTGGTCCCACTTACCGTAAGCTCTTCTCTTTCTAATCCTGGCCTCCCATTCTGTTCTCCAGAAGCATCCAAATACAACATGCCTGGCACAGTGCCTGGCATGCGGTACGTGCTCTCCCAGTGGTTACTGAGTAAGTAAATGAAGGAATAAACGAGACTAGAGGAGATTATTTACTTTCATTCTAAACTAAAACTAAGGCTAAGGTAGACTTCTGGTTCTTTTGTATCTCACTTCCCTCCCATCCTGCGCAGGGGCTCTATGCACCGTGGGTGTTCAAAGATGCCTGTTAGCTAACAAAATTAGCACATTCATTTTACTACCCAAGAAAGAGCTCCATTGAATTTTGATTCCTGGCAATTTAAAAAGATTTTCTGGGTGTTATAATTATTGGCCCGTTGTAGGAAAAAAGTGAGTGAAAGGAATTCATTAGCTCATTAAAATACAATGAAAGGAACATAATTAAAACATTTAGGCAATTTCTGGATCACAGAAAATGAATAAGCAAGAGGTGCAAAACAAACTCTCCGCCAGTCCTTGGCTGCAGCAGGCGACACTTCCTGCTTTCTCATAACACTGTCAACTAGCTGGCTCAAAACACTTTCCTCTCCCCACCGTCGCAAGAGAATTGGCTTTAATGAGTTTTATTCTTAGCCCAGAGCCTGGAAGTAGAAGCAGCATAGGGCTTGGCAGGGAAGCCCTTGAAAACCTGAAGGGGAGAGCTGGGCTTTCCTACCTCTGTCCCTGCCCATGTCCCTGTCGTGTGTTTTTGGCCCAACAACTGTACCTGCCACTGGGCTCAGGACTTTACACACACCCCCATTTAATTCCCACAAATGAGATATATATAATTATCTTTTCGTCAACAGTGAGACTCAGGCTCGGTAATCTGCCCAAAGTCACACAGCCAGCTGATGGGGTCAGAATGCAAATAAATGGTTCCAACCAGACTCCCAGAAGCCCCTGCTTCTAATCACTGTGCAAACCTGAATAGTCAGAGGCTCTCCCTCTGTGATTTCAGTAGCATTTGGTCCCCCAGGGCCTGGAATGGAAAGATTCAGCCTCACCCCAACACCCTCAGACACAGCAGCTAGGTCTCTGCACATTGGACGGGTAGCTGATGTCATTCCTGTTGTCCTCATGAGTCCTACTCCTGGCAACTTTGACCTTCACACCTTCTGCTGTCCCATCAAATCTTTACTCCCTCACATGTCCCCTCATCCCCACCCTGCCCACAAGTTGCCGGAGATAGCCAAATGTCCTTGAGTTCTTCCTAGTGACACGGACCCTCTGGAGATCTGATGGCACAGGAGGAACAGTAGGGTCTCATCTGAAGATGCTCAGAGGAAAAACACAGGCTTACAAACCTCTGGCAGCAACACCCAAAGGGAGAAGTACTGTCAGGCAGGTGGACTGGGACCAGGAAATGGGAACAAGTCCAATTTCTACTTTAACAGTTTTGAGGACACCTCGTATTAGACACTGTGCCAGATGTTTTCATATGCACTATGTCCTATAATCCCACTGTGAAGCCACACAGCTCATCCGCTTACTCAGTATCACGTTGTCTGAGCCACAAACTGAGATCTTGATACCCAGGGCAAGCCAGTCCGGTCAGTTTTGTAAACAAGGCCTGGTTCTCAGTAGGTGTTAATAAAATCTTTTATCCTCTCATTTAGGTTAATTGTTCTTGCTAAGGAGAAACTAAAGCTCTTGTTCATGGCAGTATGTAACAACATTTTTAAGTGTGAGGTATTTTTAAAATATCGTATTAAAAAAATTATATGCCTCTGTTATTTATGCCCAGATATAGTTCTGAATCTCAAGGCACAGAATAGTGCCTGGCACAAGACAAGGACGGATTTACTCCCCTCAGCTTGACAAAACTTTTTTTTTTTAATTTTTTAATGTTTATTTCTTTGTGACAGAGAGAGAGAGAAGGAGAGGGGCAGAGAGAGGGGGACAGAGGATCCAAAACAGGCTCCATGCTGACAGCAGAGAGCCCTATATGGGGCCTGAACTCACGAACTCACGAACCGTGAAATCATGACCTGAGCCGAAGTCAGAGCCTTAACTGACTGAGCCACCCAGGCACAACCTTGACTAACCTTTAGGTTTTTTCATGACTGCAGGCCCTTAACTTCCTTTTTCTTAGGGCACTGACTTTGGTGAACTTGCAATTGTAAATTCTTTTTCTGGCTCTTTGAGATATATATCTTCTCCCAGCCTGTTGCCAGTTTAACAACCCAGGAATATCTTTCTCAAGAACCTGGAAGCCAATCCCTTTGGAATGGAATCATGGAAAGAGCTAGCACCCCTATCTCCTGGTGTCTGTGGGCTGGTAAGAGCCTGTGTCAGTCAGGGTTCGGCAGAGAAACAGGAGGACAAAATTCAGTCCATAGAATACATAGACATATCTTTCACACTCTTCTCCTTGAAACACCCCCAAAGCCTTCAAGAGAATAGATGGGAAACCAAGAGTGGAATCTGAAGACAAGTTCCATCAATCATCAAAAGGACCAGAGTCAAAATTGCAGCTGCCTGAATTTCTGCCTGAAGTCTTGAAAAAAAAAAATAATAATGTGTCTGAAGAAATAATAGAGTTAATATCACAGACATTCAGTGAAGGTAGACATGCAGAAATGGCAGAAAGAAAAATCTATCAAGGTGAAAAGTGAGCGAGATTCTATTCTTCCAGAAGCAATGAATACAAGCAGACCGGCCAAGAGAGCTGCCCAACCAGGGAGGGATCACCCAGCTCCCCCAGCACAAGGAATGCCTGGGCGCCTTGTTTTTTTCGCTTCGTGCTTCTCTCCCTGACTACACAGCACCCATTAGATGCTAACGCTCCATCTCAAAAAGAACAAGGAAAGGAAAGAGGCGATAAAAGGGCTGAAAAAAATTCGAGTCCTTCAATGCAGTTTTGGGCAAGGACCAAACTTCCAGTTAACCAGGACAAAGGCAAAGCCAAGAGAAAGGGGTTTCCCTCCTGGTAGTCCTCCGATCTTCTTCTTGGTGGGGTCCAGGAGCAGAGAGCCCTGTCACCCGTTGTTCATAGGCCTTCTGACATCACATTTCTCTGGCCCACTTAAGCTTCTCCGGGCTCTGACAGCCATGATGGGCTGTGCCTGTTTCTCTAGGAATCATCTAATTGTTTGGCGTCCAGTTTCTGCACCTCCCCTCCCTATGGTGGTGGCTTAGCACCACAGAAAGTTTGGCTTCATCCATATTTCTCTTTTTTTTTTCTCTTGTTTTTTTTTTTTTAACTAAGGTGCATATAATAAAAAAACTAAAATATTCCCCCAATCCTCCTGGTTTTCCTCCCCAGAAATCACCACAGTTCCTTATGCATCTGTACAGAGAAACTTTATACTTTAAAGCATTTAATAATCAGAAGAGATGGCTGCATTTTACACACAATGATACAACGATCTGTGCCCATGACTGTGGTTGTATGCAGACCCACATAACCATCTATTTCAGGTTGCTGTAATTTGTTTTACTATTATAAGCAGACACTGCCAGGGTGAATTACATTAAGGCTATAGTTATGAATCAACTTGACATTTTCAAAGTGCTGGACAAATATGTTATCATTTGTTGTTTGTTTTTATTAATAGGATTAAAATTTTATTTTAGTTCCCATAAAGAGTTCTACACAAAAATGAATGGGCTTATACTGCCAGCTCTTGTTTAATGGCACTTAAGTTAGCTGGAAGAATTATTATAGTGAAAACCATCTACCACATTCCTCCTAATCCAAGCCTCATAACTGAATCGAGCAGTTTATAAAGAATAGTATTCTCATGTGTCATGTGTAATAAACAAAGAAGAAAGTGAGACCAACTTCCCATGTTCACCATAACTCCACCCTTGTCCCAGAAAAGGGTCACTGTACAGACAGGACATTCTCTTCCTTAGAATGTACGTGGCTGGTGGGGTACCTGGGTGGCTCAGTCGGTTAAGCCTCAGACTCTTGGTTTCAGTTCAGGTCATGATCTCACAGTTTGTGAGTTCAAGCCCCATCTCGGGCTACACACTGACAGTGTGGAGCCTGCTTGGGATTCTCTCTCTCTCCCTCTCTCTCTGCCCCTCCCATCTCACTTGCTCTCACAAAATAAATAAATAAACTTAAAGAAATCTACAGGGCTGGTAACAAATGCATCTTTCACAACCCTTCCTGAAACCTAACTCCATTTCCCCCCCACAAGGCTCCTGCTCAAGAAGGGGAGTCAGGGACATAGGATCAAGACTTGGAGCAAAAGAATGAGATACCTGAATTCAACAGGGTGTCCTCTCCTGTGGAGTTCGGTCCTGAAACCCATTCACGGGGTAAAAATTGTGTATCGTCAAATTACCCTTGAAAATCCATTGTAAAGGCATTACCCTGTTGATGTACAATCTCTTCTTAAGTCCAACAGAACAAATCACTGATCCCTCAGCCCAGCTCCAGTTAAAGTCATTGGGTTGTGTTTGCAGGCACATTCGAAAGGAATGCAAACCACTGGACAGTAGAATCCCTCTCCACACAGTGGCACACTCATGCCAGAAGAGGCACTTGGTGGGGGGCCTGGGTGGCTCCGTCAGTTGAGTGTCCGACTTCAGCTCAGGTCAGGATCTCGTGGTTCATGGGTTCAAGCCCCGCGTCGGGCTCTCTACACTGACAACTCAGAGCCTGGAGCCTCCTTTGGATTCTGTGTCTCCCTCTCTCTCTACCCCTCCACCCCTACCCCCCCCCCCCTCCAGGCTCTGTGTCTCTCTCCTTCAAAAAATAAATAAACGTAAAAACATTTAAAAAAGGAGAAAGAGGAGGAGGAGGAGAAAAAGAAGAAGAGGAGGAGGCGAGGGAAAAGCAGATTCATGTCTTCCATTCATTCTTTCTCCCGGACATATACTCAGTGAGCACCATGGACAGCAGAATCACCAACACTGAAACCGTGTTTCTCCTGAGCTCTACTTCCTCCCACTTTCAGATTGCTTGCTGAGTTTGCTTGGATACCTAAGAGTTAAAAGCTTACAAGATGCCGCTCAGGTATATTACAGTGCTCCCCAGACATCCTGCATTATTGCCCACCAGAGCCCCAATATTCTCCCTCCCCTGAACTGCTTCCTTCTCCCTGGCCTCCAATGACCCTCTGATAGAAGTGGCATCTAATTAGCAGTGGCTGAAGCCACCAGTTCCAAGAGTCAGCATTTTTATGACCAGGTCATGGTAACTTCTACTTTATTGCTTCTACTTTATTTTATTTCTAATTATCTATTTCTAATTAAAATAAATTCAGCACGTGTTCTCCCTCTCCTCTCCTGTGACGAAATCATCTTTGAATAGTGTTCTGAAGGTGCTTCCTTTCATTTCTTCTCCTCCTAATGTGAAATAATCACAAATTGCACTTTAGGAAATCTTGGGGCCCCTGGGTGGCTCAGGCAGTTTAAGCGGCCGACTCTTGGTTTCAGCTCAGGTCATGATCTCACGGTTCTTGGGTTCAAGCCCTGCATAGGGCTCCATGCTGAAGGTGTGGGGCCTGCTTGGGATTCTCTATCTCCTTCTTCTCTGCCCCTCCCCCGATGGCACTGTCTCTCTCAAAATAAATAAATAAACTTAAAAAAAAAAAAAAGGACTTTAGGAAGTCTCCCTTACAGATGCAAGAGGGATTTTGTGGTCATGGGAGTGCACTATCAAGAGAAAATGTTTGTTTGCAAAGTACATTTTATTCTCTGCTAGACCTGATGACTGATCAGTAAATCTGAGCCTAACAAACAGAAAACCTAACACGAGCTATGTTCTGTGACAGTATTTCCCAAAATTAGTTCTTCGGAACACTATGTCCACATAACTTTTATAGGTTAGAACAAGTAACTTTGGGACACTTTTTGTCTTTGAAGAGTTTCATTTGCTGCAGGATGTCTCAGAGCCTTTAGTGTGCTAATATTCATGGTAGGTCTCCAAGAGGAGGATACAACATACTCCCAATGTCACAGAGCCCTTTTCACAGAACATCTCATGGAACTAGCATTCTAGGAGCACACTTCAGGAAATGTTGCTCTGTCAAGTATATTGGGTGTAAGCCAGGATGGGAATGGCCCAGAGACCATGGGATCATTTTAGAAGTACCAGTATCAATGACCACTACCTTTCCAAGTCCATTTACAGAATTGGGTCCTGCCTCCTGGGTCTGCATGAGAAAACAGTAAATGTTTACGGGAGGTCTTGGATCTACATCAAATAGTTAATGAAGATAGAGGTCTTAGATCTACATCTAGTTAATGAAGATGACTCACCAGGGGAAAGGTCAAAAATCAAAAGTCAAAAAGGGTTCTGGGAAAAGAAAGGGACAGAAGCAAGATTAGAGGGGGAATGGCATTAAAAATAAGAAAAGCAAAAGATAGAGGACAAATGGAAAAAAGGAGCAGCTATGGAATTAATTCACATGTTATCTGAGGGCCCACCAGGTACTTCCCAGGGTACCCGCTGGCACTGGCCTATTTTTCTGGACTAGGGACCCTCTAGCTAGGTCCGTGTTGCCCTTCACAGATCCCAGACAAGTGTCCCCCTCTTTCTCTGTAGCCCTGTTGGCTGACCACAGCTGGGCTCAATAATATGTGTTCCTAAAATCTTACCTCATCTCAGTCACAGACTGATCCAATTCAAGGCCAATGATACAAGCGCAGATTATAATAGTCATCTCTCCAGGACTCAAGATCGGCATGCCAATGATAAGATGTATGATTCCAGGTTGCTCCCCAAATGCCCTTTTGTCAGTTAGAGCAAGGAACAGAGTCGCAAGGGTAACTGTCCAGTATCTATGCCCTTCCCACATTGATGGACCTCAAATCACCCTCAACCCTCCAGCCCCTGCCATTGGCTCAGTCAAGGCTCCTTCCTGACCCCTATATCCAAGTTCCAACTCCATTCCCTTCCAGTACCCCCATCTCTCTTGGGCCAGAAGAGCCTTGACTTTTGATTCCTCAACCTCTGAGTAGGTACCATTTACCTGAAAAAAGTTCCAAAAATATCCCACCATGAATTCATTATTGCCAGCCCCTTCTCACCTGATGGAATTTGACTATTTCATCTTGAAGGCCCATTTCACTACATCTCTGCCTCTCCACTAGGCCAGCGCCTTACATCTGTAACTTGCTCAATTGAGTCAGATCTCGAGAGCCTAAAAGCTTTCTGCGGTTTTCTTCTGCAATGTTGTTTTCCAAGAGTTTTTGTCTAGCCTTCCAAACTTGTCGCAAGATGCTAGAGTGTTTTCATTAATCAAAGTTCATTGGCATCGCTTTGATACCGGGACTCTCAATCTTTCTTCCAGGATAATGGAGTATCACTGTTCTCTGTTCAAGGTCCACACAGGGGTATCATAACTTTCCTAATGGATCTGGTATTTCCATATCTGAGATTAAGCATTTGCCATTACCAAGCAAGGCTTTTCTGGAAGAACTGGGGCCTCAGTTCCCAATGGGCCTCAGAGTCCCATTATGGTCTGGTCACCACCACCTAATTTACACTCACACAAAAGAAGACATTCACATCTTTTTGTCTCTTCCAGCTCCTTGATTCTATGGGAAAATATACAGACTTGATAATATCCCACAGCTCATTAAAATTCCTCCACAACACGACACAAATCTAATACCAAGATACTACTGCATTGCCACTTACCTTAGATAAGGTACCTGACTTTTCTGAGCCTGATTCTTTTCCTATTAAATGGAGATGATAAAGTTTTTGGAGGATCCAAACAGATAAGGCATACAGAGTGTGTATCACATTGCCTGGCTCGTGATTAACATTTGTTAATTTCTACTGTTTTTATTATTATGGAGAACACTAACTTCACATTTGTGGGTTTGGGGATTTCATAATTTGAGATAATCACTTAATTTTCAAAGATGAGTAAGAAGCAAAACTCACAGTGATGGAAAGCCAAGTTGAAAAATGATTATCGATGTCACCTGACTCACTGTTTCTCTACTCCAAAGATTTCCTTCCTGAAAAACAAGAATGATGAAAGCAGCAAGCAAACCAGAAAGTGGCATATGTTTAGCATTACTCCATGAATTGAGGAGGAAGGAAGAACGGGTTTTCAAAGGACAGGGGAGACCCTCAGAGGTTTGCTGTGAGGGGCCCACTAAGCTGGCTTGAAGAACTCCCTGGCCAGATCAAAGGCAAATTCAGTTAAAAATTGGAAACTATGAGGGGCACCTGGGTGGTTCAGTCAGTTAAACATCTGACTTCGGCTCAGGGCATGATCTCGCGGTTCATGAGTTCAAGTCCCACGTCAGGCTCTGTGCTGACACCTCAGAACCTGGAGCCTGCTTCGGATTCTGTGTCTCTGTCTCTCTCTGCCCCTCCCCCTCTCCTGCTCTGTCTCTCTCTCTCTCAAAAATAAACCTTAAATTTTTTAAATAAATAAAAATGAAAATTGGAAAATATGAGTCACAAGTACAATGATGTTCTCCAAACATTTTGGCCATGATGGAACAAGAGAAATAGAGCATTTAAGAGAAATTACAGAATTGTAATGCTGTGTTGGAGTAAGAAATTAATACCAACAGTCCTGGGTTTTGTTTTGTTTTGTTTTGTTTTGTTTTTCACAGACAGCTTGTTCCCAGAGTCAGTGGAAGGAATACTGTCATAGCAATCAAGACTTAGTTCCCAACTTCCTTTTCCATTTGGACAAATGGATTTTCCCCACCCCCCTTCCATAGCACACCTAAGAATAAATGCTGGAAGCAAAGAGGAGAGGACTGGGTAGCCTGGTCTCATGGCTGCTCAGCTGCCACCGAGACAAGACAGACTGAAAATACTGGGCCTCAGCATCACTTGCTGCAGCCGGTACCCAGCAGACGGGGCAAAAGAACACCCATCAGAGAGCCTCTCTCCTCCTCCTGCTGTTTCCATACGTGGATTGTGTTGGGCACGGATTTTCATGGTAGAAACAGAAGCTAGAGGAAGAAGAAGAAATCTGGTTATGTTGCACCGGGGGTCCAGGCCTGCCCTCCACGGCCGCTGCAGAGGTGAAGGGGGTGTGCTTAAATATCAGTTTCCTACAATTGTTACCAGTCTTGCATGCTCTACGTTTCGTTGCTCTGAGGCACAGCCCCTGTTCACTGTCTAGTGGTAGAATGTCTTATGTTGTCAACAACTTTGGCCCCGTGCGATTCCCCAGAGCTGGGTTTGAACACTTGTTAAAATGCAGTAAACAGTTCCTCAGAACTCCCTGGAGATGTTGTTGCAGGTTTTCTGTTTTGACGGCTGTCACCTTAATGCAAGTCCTAATGAGCCCAGGCCTGAAACTTGCCAACTGCCCCCTAATAAGCATGCCGGCCCATCGGCTGCCACACACAACCCACCTTTGGGGCCTTTTTTGCACATGCCCCCAGCCTCCTAGCTAACACTTCTCACCTCCTACGTTCCAACCCCCTCTCTTGTCTTCAGTTATGCAGACCTCCTTTCTGGGCACACCGCCTTTCCCTTCCACCTCTGTCACTGCTCCTGCCATCCCCCAGGCTGTGGCAAGCCCTTACCTCCCACTTCTCCATCAAACCACAACCCCCATGCCTTCAGAACTCTGCCTGACACTCATCTTTTTTTTTTTTTTTTAATGTTTATTTATTTTTGAGAGAGAGAGCACAAGCAGGGGAGGGGCAGAAAGAGAGGGGGACAGAAGATCCGAAGCAGGCTCTGTGCTGTTAGCAGAGAGCCCAATGTGGGGCTCAAACTTGTGAACCGTCAAGTCAAACGCTTAATGGACTGAGCCACCCAAGTGTCCCTGCCTGAGACTCATCTTTAATCATACGTGAACTTCCTCTTTTCTGTACTGTAGACTGGCAGAGCTGTACCTTAAACCCAGAGCTCCAAGAGACTCCTGGGAGATCATGCGTTTTCTCCAGAAGTTCTCAAAATACACTTGCAAACACCTGCATCAGAATCACCAGGGAACTGGCTAAAACTGCAGATTCCTGGACCTCCTCCCCAGACCTACTACATCAAAATCTTTCAGGGAAGGGGCGCCTGGGTGGCGCAGTCGGTTAAGCGTCCGACTTCAGCCAGGTCACGATCTCGCAGTTCGTGAGTTCGAGCCCCGCGTCAGGCTCTGGGCTGATGGCTCAGAGCCTGGAGCCTGTTTCCGATTCTGTGTCTCCCTCTCTCTCTGCCCCTCCCCCGTTCATGCTCTGTCTCTCTCTGTCCCAAAAAAATAAATAAAAGTTGAAAAAAAAAATTAAAAAAAAAAAAATCTTTCAGGGAAAAGTCCCCAGATCTTCTTTTTTAGCAATCTCCTTAGATCGTACGCCCTTTTGGTTTGAGACCCGTAGACAATTCCAATCTCCTCATTCAATCAATGATGGCCTCCATTCACTAAACACAGTCTGCGAGGCATGTCGCACGCATTCATTTATTTAATCCTTACAATGTCCTCATGAGAGGAGTGTCATTCTTCACTATTACTGTCTCCATTTTACAGATAAGGAAACTGAATCTTCTAGAAGATAATTCATTCACCTAAGGTCACACTGGGAGTGGCAGAGACAGGACTCAAAATATGAATGAGACCCAGAGGCAAACACTCCTAGACCTGAAGCTGCGGAATGAAAGGTGTGACGTGCCTGGTGTGACCAAGCCTGGCCAGATCACACTTCAGAAGTCTACATTCTTATGCTACAAAAGTGGCACAGACATGCTTGCCTTTAGCTAGGAGAGGAGGAGACCAAGAGCACTTGATGGGTTCTAGATACTAGGCCTGGATCACTCAGAAAAACTCCTAACGTCGATGTTCCTTCAACAACAGAACCTTTGGTCTTATTCATTTCAGATTCTTGCCTCTATTTCCCACCTCTCTGGCTGCATAGAAATAGCCTCAAGAAGACTCTCAAAAGGAAACAAAACAGAACACCCAGCCAGTGTTTCCATGAGGATCTTCATGCCAAGTAGAAAGTGTTTTTGTAATGATGAACAGTTTCATTGCCTCTTCAATAAGGAGGCCCTTTATTAGCAATTGCTTTTGAGAAAATTGCAGACTGGGGTTCAACGTAAGCACTACTCAGAGACATGAGCCAGGCTTCCCAAGTGTGATTCAGAGGAATCTGAGGAAAGCAAGCTTTCTGATGATACAAAGCCCCTCTGAAAATTATTCAGTGCACACAAGTTTTCTCCAATGACATTGTTTTCATCCCAGTCTACCTCTTCCTTGTGTCTTGCAAATAGTGTTTGATTGAAAAAGACAAAATGAGCCAACCCGGGTGGCTCAGTTGGTTAAGTGTCTGACTCTTGATTTCTGCTCGGGTCATGATCTCATGGTTCATGAGTTCGAACCCCATGTCAGGTTCCTCGCTGACAGTGCAGAGCCTACTTGGGATTCTCTCTCTTCCTCTGTCTCTACCCCTCCTGCACTTGTGCTCTCTCTCTCTCAAAATAAATAATTTTTTTGAAAAAAGAAAGACAAAGGCAAAATGAAGCAATTTGGTAGTTGTTTAATTAATTCAGTGGGTAGATACAAAGATCCTAAATAACTGAATTAAGTATTACACAAATGGTTCAAACCAAAATGCTAAGAACTTTCACCTTAAACAAATTAAAACTAAAAACAAATCTAGGGGCGCCTGGGTGGCGCAGTCGGTTAAGCGTCCGACTTCAACCAGGTCACGATCTCGCGGTCCGTGAGTTCGAGCCCCGCGTCAGGCTCTGGGCTGATGGCTCAGAGCCTGGAGCCTGTTTCCGATTCTGTGTCTCCCTCTCTCTCTGCCCCTCCCCCGTTCATGCTCTGTCTCTCTCTGTCCCAAAAATAAATAAACGTTGAAAAAAAATTAAAAAAAAAAACAAATCTAGGTTAGTTGGGACAGGTTTTGGGGCTCAGTGGGTCTTATTTTTATTTGATGGAAAGCAAAAATACATCATCATGTCCCTATGGAGTCCTCCTCTACCCATGAAGGCTAGGAGCGTGATACACCTAGTCTCTTGACCCAAGCATCGCCATCACAAGATGGGCATTGGTGGGGTTCAGGCATTAGCCCAGGAGAGAACTTTGGATCTGGGAGAAAAGAAGCCCAAATTATAACAATTCTTTCTTCTTGGGATTTCTGAGGTTCATTTATAGTAAGACTTTTCTCCCCCACACACTTGTGATCTCTTTTGTAAATTATACTTCCTTTACTATTTCTTAAAAGTTAGTGGGTTTTGGCTTCTCTATACGTGGCCTTTTGGTCAATTTCATCTACTCTTAGGACATTAATAACTCCAAGTTAGGGGCGCCTGGGTGGCTCAGTCAGTTAAGAATCCGACTTAGGCTCAGGTCATGATCTCACTACTGGTGGGATTGAGCCCCACGTCGGCCTTGTGCTGACAGCTCGCAGCTCAGATCCTGGAGCCTGTTTCAGGTTCTGTCTTTCTCTCTCTGCCCTTCCCCCACTTGTACTATGTTTGTCTGTCTGTCTGTCTCTCTCTCTCTCTCAAATATAAATAAACATTTTAAAAAATAATAAAGTAAAATAACTCCAACTTAATGATGCCCAAATCTTTGTTTCCAGAAAAATCTTTGTCTTCTGAGCTTCAGATCCAAAAATCCAAATGCTTCATGTGCATCTCTGCACAGCCCGCTGGGCCTCCCTTTGCCACATCTGAACCCCATCTTCCCCCAGATACGATGTTCCTCGTTGATCCCCACTATCAGTGTAAGCACCTGAGCCAGGAATCTGGGCATCACAGTAACTCCTCTCTCTCACTGACCACGTCTTCCACCCAGCCAGATACAGACTGTCTTTCCAGACCTGCCTCCCCCTCCCTTCCGTCCCCTTTGCCCCGTTGCAGCCCGGGACTCATCTTGCCCATCTCATTCTTTTCCATCTGTTTACTCTGCCATCCTTAGCGCTGGCAAAATGACCAAGCAGTTCCAAGCATGATATCCAGAAATATCCAGAGGAACAGATGCACCGTCGTTTTCAGCTGTGTCTTTTATAAAGTGAAAGAATGTTTTCTTCACAATTACCCCGGAAGACTTCCCTTCATACTTCGTGTGCATTTCTAAACCATTGTGCCAGCACGCTGCTCAGTCCTGGGGCTCTAGTCAATAAAGTAATAAAGCACAGGGCCTGACTTCCAGGAGTTCTCGTCTAATCAGATGACAGGATATCATGTTACTCTTCCCAAGAATATTTAGAAGTTTTTATTTTATTATTACAAATTTTTGTTATTTCAAATGAGTATCTAGTTTAGGGGGAAAATAAAAAGAAGGAAGAGACTATAGTTAACACCCAAGAAGTAATTAATAAGGTGGACATTCGAGCACCAAGAGTTGGTTTCCCCCAGAATTTCCACGGCAACAGCTATTTGTAAGTTGACCCTACTTGAAACCAGATCTATGGTCTGGTCAAACAATCCATCCTGGAGTCCAGATCTCTTCCTTTGCCTTAGAAAAAGGGAGGAAAGAGAAACATAGGTTGAGAGGTTGGGGGGTAGAGAACACAGGAGGAGAAATCTCTAAAGTTTACAAAAAGTCACAGCCCAAAGAACGATAGGAAAGATTCATTCTTCACAGCACAGAGAGCTGGCACAGGAGTCCAGATAAAGATACCTAGTCTTGATTCCCAAGGGAAACTAACAGCACCTCCTTACTCCCCCTGCCCACCCGCAGCCCCGGAAAGAGTAATATTCAAAATCATCGGAATCAGATGGCAGGATTTAGGAGCATCCCTTCATTCACTGCTTAGTGTGCTCTGCTCTACAGGTGATACAAGTGCAACTAAAGGATGGAAAAGTAGCTGAGGTGTTGGGTGAATCAAAAGGCCTGGACTTGAAACCGGATTCTACTTCTCACCAGCTGTGTGACCTTAGGCAGGTCAGCTACCACTTCGGAACCCCAGCTTCTTTACAGGAAAACTTAGGGAAATCCCAACATCATACTTTTTGTTTTCTTTTGTAAGATCAATGGGCTAGCATACGTGAAAGCTTGTAGAGAATACCAGCCCAGTGTTCTTCTTCCTCTGAGTAGCAGGCTAGGCATAGGCTACACAGACTTGCTTCTATTCTGGGCCCA
Source organism: Leopardus geoffroyi (assembly GCF_018350155.1). Taxonomy (NCBI): domain Eukaryota; kingdom Metazoa; phylum Chordata; class Mammalia; order Carnivora; family Felidae; genus Leopardus; species Leopardus geoffroyi. The sequence goes on along the minus strand of NC_059334.1, from coordinate 51,135,264 downwards.
TAATGGGATGGTTATTAATGCCCATGCTTGGAGACGCCACCCGTTCTGCAGAGCTGTGACCTCCCTGACCTCTGTGGTCCTAACACATCTGTGCTGCATGGAAACTGCGCATGGTTCACATCAGGGGAAATGTCTCTGTGTCATTGTACGGGAAGTTTCCTAGGTCATTTGTTTCAGGAGGCACTGGAGGACAGTCACAGCCCTGGAAGAAAAGAATGAGATTTTATGTTGTTTACAAAAGAATAGAATGACCCTGACTCCATCATAACTCAACACAGATTGAAATCTTTATTGCAGGCTACCACCCTCTCCAGACTTGTCTCAAAGAATCTCTAGAAGTTTATCTTAAAAGACCAGTTACTCCACATTCTTCCTCTCTATGAACTGTATAACTCATCATATTTTCCAAAAAGTAAATATTAAGTTTATGCATATCCATATCATATTGGCCAGCTTCTCCTTGCCTTTGATATCAGGAAGACTGACTTATATGAGCACTAGATTTGCTACCCAGAGCACAGACGTTCATACCACCTATCACCACCCACACATTGGTTAGAAGGTCAAAACAATGCCAGGACACCTTTGTAATACAGAGAAACTACTGCAAAATGGGATTGACCTTCCATATTTCTATAGATCTTTACACGTGACCGGTCCAGAAAAGAGAGCTCTTTTTAGAGATAACTCCCCCTGATAATTGTTATGTTATAAGTTTGGGTTTGCAAAATTAGTATTTCATGGTTTCCTTACCCTGGAGGCCTAGTTCTGTAGCTCAGGTGCTAGCAGTCATGGGCCATTGTCTGCGACTGGCCACAGTCATGGATAACTGAATCACAGAAGACAAAGCAGATGTTTCCATATGCTTTAAAATAATATATTAGGGGCACTTGGGTGGCTCAGTCGGTTATGTGTCCAACTCTTGATTTTGGCTCAGGTCATGATCTCATGGTTCATAGGACTGAGCCCCATGTCCAGCTCTGTGCTAACAGCATGGAGCCTGCTTGAGATTCTCTCTTTCCCTCTCTGTCTCTGCCCCTTCCCCACTTGCATGCACACACACTCTCTCTCTCTGTCTCAAAATAAATAAACAAACTTTTAAAAAATACATTTATTAATTCGTTTATTCATGGTTTATTGAAAGTTTCACTTCCTTGGAGTATACACATGACAAGATTTATTTTTTCCCCAGATAATTTCCCCAATTATGTTATATAAACTTCTTATTTCCTATCCAGCAATGTCATTTTTTTAAGTTTATTTATTTTTGAGAGAGAGAGGCAGAGAGAGAGAGAGAATCTGAAGCAGGCTCCATGCTATCAGCACAGAGCCCATTGCGGGGCTCGATCCCACAAACCATGAGATCATGACCAGAGCCTAGGTCAAGAGTCAGACGCTTGACCAAATGAGCCACTCAGGCGCCCCTCCAGCAATGTCATTTTAGGGAGATTCCATAAGTTTCAAGCCCAGTTTCATTTCACATCCCATTCAAAACTCTCTCTTCATCCCCATTGCAAATTAAACATGTAGCTTCAGTGGCTCAAAATGTCTCATCTTTTACATACCTTCCCCTCCTCCCTCTTCTAGGCTCTTCTGGGGTTAGGGCAGGAAAGAGAGATAGGAAATGAACTGTTGTGTCTGCATAACACATAACACTTAACAATAGTGACATAAAACTATCATAATTATATGTTACCTTTCAAAGAGTCTGTGGTACCAGAATGCAGGGACCATTTAGCTGGATGTTTCTAGCTCAACATTACTCATGAGATGGCAGTTAGATATTGGCCAGGATTGCAGTTATGTAAAGGCTAGACTCAGGCTGGTGATCTGCTTCCAAGGTGACTCACTCTCATGACTGGCAACTTTGTGCTGGTTGTGGCAAGAGGCCACAGTTCCCCTCTTCATGGGCCTCTGAGAGCTACTTGAGGGTCTCACAGCATGGCGCTGGGCCCTCCATCTAAGTAACAAAGTACTTACCATCTAAGAAACAAATGTGGAAGCTGAAATGTGTCTTATGACATAGTATAGTCCTTCCACAGAATTCTACTAGTCACACATATCAGCCCTGTTTCCATATGGGAAAAACTCCACAAGATTGTGATTATTAGAAGGTGAGGATTAGAAGGTTGAGGTTGGCTACCTCAACTGGAAAAGTTGAATGTCTCCTTACTTATCTGAGGGAGCTTTCACACTTCTCTTCTTGTTGATTTTCTCTTCTTACACAACACTCTCCAGCAATCAGTGTGTTCTGGGTGGTAGGTATCCTAAGAATATCTTGTGGAGTCCTGGCTGGCGTTGTCTGGAGGTCCCTGGGGGGCCTCCCCAGTACAGAGCAACTTGACACAGGAGATTTGTTTCTGGCTCAACCTCTTTAATCATTTCCACAGTATCTTCCACCAGCAGTCAATGCCACAATCTTCTACTGTGGTCCCTATTCCCAGAAAGCATCCCTCCCAGGTGTGGACAAGAAAACCAGGCCAAGCTACCTTCTATTGTGTCGGCCCAATCCTTAGAAAACTCTTGTCTCCTTGACATGGCAAGTGTCAGCATGCAGGTTCTCTGCTGTTGTCCTGTCTCTCTGACCTGCCTCCTTTCTCCAGTTCTCATTTCCCCTGCTCAGACTGGCACAGAAGCATAAGAGTAAGTTAGCAAAATGGGAAACAGAAGTAATTCAGTTTCCCTTCTTGAAGACACCTAACTTCACAGATGGGTCTCTTAGAGTGCCATCTCCCCACTTGCAGGGAGGAGAGAGGAAATTTCCCCTAAGTCCCAGAAGACCGATGATCTTTCCCTCCCCCAGACTTCTTTCATAGACCAGGAAGGTAATAGTGATTGGTGTTGGGGCGCCTGGGTGGCGCAGTCGGTTAAGCGTCCGACTTCAGCCAGGTCACGATCTCGCGGTCCGTGAGTTCGAGCCCCGCGTCAGGCTCTGGGCTGACGGCTCAGAGCCTGGAGCCTGTTTCCGATTCTGTGTCTCCCTCTCTCTCTGCCCCTCCCCTGTTCATGCTCTGTCTCTCTCTGTCCCAAAAATAAATAAACGATGAAAAAAAAATTAAAAAAAAAAAATAGTGATTGGTGTTAAGGGGCTAATTTGACAACCTCTTAATAAATAAACAAACCCTGTAAGGAGTTTTCTGAATTCAACTCTAGACTATTGATTCGAAGCTCTCTCTTGAATGTGGGAGTATTTAGCAACTTTGGTGTTCCCTTTTGTCCCTGGCCATAATCTCATGGCTACACGAAAAGCTTCACCCAAGTTAAGCATAAATAATATTCAATCAGCTATGTAAAGGGAGCATACCCAAATTAGAGTAAGATTTTCTTTGTACCTGATCTTGTCTTTCTCCTCCTATGACATTTCAAAATACTTTTCAGATACTTGGACAAAGAAGCTTTTTGAGTCTACCTGAAAGCCTTCTTTGGTGACTTCAATTAAATCACAGAGATGAGCAAGTAGCATCTCAGATATCAAATTGTATAACTTTCACTGGCTACTTGGAAAACAGTACTGATCATTGCAAAACTAGCTATAGGCTCAGTGGAAAGATGAGCCTTGATCAATTAGCAATGTCTTCCAGGGGTAAAGACTGGAGGGAAGAGGGAACAGTCACATTAAATATTTGCTAGCTGTAATATATACTTTTCTGATATTCCAGTAGAAATTTCCCTGTTTACTTCATGTTTTTCTTCTTTTAGAAGCCAGCATATGTGTGGACAGTTTGCCCTGGAATAACCACATCCCTGTGTCTGGGCCCACCGATGTCCACAGTTTTGTTTGTTTGTTTGTTTTCTTTTTTTATTTTATTTTTTTTTTATTTTCAAACTTTCACCTAAAATTTCTTTGGCTTTTATTTCAAACACAATTATATATTATGTGTATCTTTAGCCTGAATGCAGGAACCCAACTTAAATTCAATCAAGTCACAAGGAGTTTCTAAAGTGATGTTCCAATTATCTTGCAGAAGATTGTCAATTATGAAGCCCATGAATAAAACCCAAAGCTTTATTTCACCTTGACATCAATCTGGAGTTTGTTTCAGAATATCTCTGGTTTCTTCTTAAAGGGAAAGTTTCCATAAGTATGAACCCTGGGAAAAATTCATAAGGCTTCCCCTTAAGTAATTAAAGTAGATACAGGTTTCACTACAATCAGTTTTTTAAAAAATTTTTTTCATGTTTACTTATTTTTGAGAGAGAGAGAGAGACAGAGTGTGAACAGGGGAGGGGCAGAGAGAGGCAGACACAGAATCTGAAGCAGGCGCCAGGCTCTGAGCTGTCAGCACAGAGCCCGACATGGGGCTCACACTCACGAACCACGAGATCATGACCTGAGCCGAGGTTGGACGCTTAACTGACTGAGCCACCCGGGTGCCCCTCACTATAATCAGTTTTAACAACCCGGTACAAGAGCTGAGTGGCCAAAAGAGTGGGACATGAATTTGTAAGATGTTTCAAAATTTGTGAAATACTGTTTCTCAACCTTTTGTAATCAGAACCAGGTAATAATATTCTGCCTTCTTTCTCTATGCAATTAATAGGCAGTGTGCTTATCAGCAACATAAGATGCAGAACCATGTCTTCCTTGCCTCCTCCCAATTCCTTTCTTCTCTTGTCACACCTACTGGGGAGGGTTTTTGATAAGAGACAGTGAAGAGAGTGCTCTTGGGATAATAGAATAACTCATCAAAGTTAAGCAATGAGAGCCCTTCAAGAGGAGGATTTGTTGATCTTATAACTGTTCTTCTCTGAAGACTTCAAGTGCCTACAGCCTGCTCCTTTGAAAGACAGCAAGGTCCTATCCTCTCCCTTCCAGGGCATGGCCAGTGATTATCACAACCTTGAGAACCATGTGGCCACCTCCAAGGTGGAGACTGGACACCACTGCTGGGGAGGGTGGGGGTGCAGAAGTGTGAAAAGCGAAGTGAAGAACCTAAAGAGGGACAGACAAAAGATGGGAACCAGCAAAAGAAGGGGATCCTCAATATGTACCAATGACAGATCCTGTAAAAGGTTTATGGCAACTTTATGGGAAAGGTGTTGTTTTTTTTTTTTTAAACCACATATTTGCATCATTCTTTGGACTGATTATATTTTCAGCTAGGTAGTAGTATGATTCTTTTCTTTCATTTAACCACCTGTACCTATTTGCTCTTCTAGAAGTTACAGGCGTAACTGAGTGGTTATACAAGGGGCTATCATGCTAGATTCCTTGAGGCCTGAAGTTGACTGTGAAGGTACACTTTGAATGGGTTCCATTTGGCCATAGGCTCCATCTTTCATGGAAAGAGCTCAGCACCCTCAACATACCCCACACAGTCAAGGACATGGCAAGCTCTTAAAGTCTCCCTCCCACAGTACCCCCTTTACTCAGTCATCTTTTTACCTCAACCTCTCAAATTTCCTACTTCAATCTTTCCTGACATGTGTTAATCCTTCTGCTTTGGATCAGGTCAAGTTTCATTTCTGGCCCTTCAGTTTTGATGCTTAGGAACATCTTTTGATTCTTCAGCCATTATTTGGTTTCTAGACTCAATTCCTCTTTCTCTGCCCTTGGCTGAGGGCTAGCCCCACACTCTACCCTGGGCACAGTCCAAGGACCCCTTTTAACAAGAGGGCAATACAAGTACAGACACACTCCTGAAATATTGTAAATTTCCTCATTTCTACATTTCCTGGGCCAATATTGTGAGGAGAAGGAGAGGGAGAGGGAAGGAGGGAAAGGGGAGAGAGGGAGGCAGAGAGGGAGGGGGGGAAGGAAGGGGAAGGGAAGGCAAGGGAAGGCAAAGCAAGGCAAGGAAAGGAAAGGCAAGGAAAATTCAACCAACTATTTGTTATCCCTCCCTGTAGGACCCACACAGGACATGGATGAATTAGATGAGTAGCTATTATTTTGATCTTTTCCAACAGAATTGCCTTTTGGGGGTCATTCTTCAGAACAGTCATAGGATCTGTTTGTCAGAGACTGTGTCTATACAACAGTGAGTTAACACGTTGGAAAATGAACCCACCAGTTGAAGTGTGGTCTTTGTCTTGACACATCAGCGAGTTTATTGTTTTACACTAAGTTGACTGAGCTGGCTTCTTCTGACAAAGAGACACAGCTTGAAAATGACTTGGCTTTGTTTGGTGACATGATGTGTTTATTACAAAACCAGCACTGAGAGGAAAGAGAAGCAGCATGGATTTCAAACCCACCCTTTTCCCAAAATTAGACCCTTGTGACTCATGTAGGAATGGGATGCAATCTCAGTGTTTATGCTCAGGGAGAACATGGGGAGTTTTTCCATGCAACATAAGAAAATTATAATAACATCACGGGGTAGAGCTGGTCATAGAAAGACAACCTTAATTAACCCCGTTCTACAACTGAGTCATTTGAGAGACTTCAACTGCTCATGTGGAAAGAAGTCCAAGAATTGTGATCAAGCATCAATCAACAGCTGCTGAGAGTTTTCTCTGTAACCAAGACTGTGATAGGAGTTCCTGTGGGAAAGGGAAGACCCAAACTCTGACCTCAAATCGCCTGCAATTTCTTGAGCCAAGATAGACAAGATGAAGTATATAAGGGAGGAACACAGGATTGTATAGACCTCATGTAGATATAAGCTCTTCTTTATAAGAAATTCAGCTTTATGAATAAGGGGTTTCACAGTCCTGGCTGCCTGTAGATGGCAGGTAGTATCTATAATCATATATGTATAGGGGTGCCTGGGTGACTCAGTCGGTTAAGCAGCCGTCTCCAGCTCAGGTCATGATCTCACAGTGTGTGGGTTCGAGCCCCGTGTCAGGCTCTGTGCTGACAGCTGGGAGCCTGGAGCCTGCTTCAGTTTCTGTGTCTCCTTCTCTCTCTACCCCTCCCCCGCTTATGCTCTGTGTGTCTCTCTCTAAAAAAAAAATAGAATAAACGTTACAAAAATTTTAATCATATATGTATATATATAGGAACTCTTCACCATAGAAAACAGAGGTGGCTTCCATTTGTTCAGTTCTGTCACCTCAGTCTCTGCTTTCATTTATACTTCCTCTGTTTCTTCACATACTACCAAAGGTCCTGTCCTTATGACACAACCACCCAATCGATCATAACAGTAAAAACTGCTGTAGATGTCTCTAGACTGCTCCATACTTTAGAAAGCTCTTCGCACATGTAATTTCAGGTAATACTCTCAACAACCATTTGAAGAAATAAGTAACATTCCCATTTCACGCATGAGGAAATTCAGGCTCAGAGACTCTGTTAATTGTTCTCAAAACTGGCTGAGCATTAGAGTCACTCAGAAAGCTTTAAAAAAAAAAAATTAAAATTCCCAGGCCAACTGCAAAGGCGTAGTAAGTTATTTTTCCATAAATTACAGTCTCTGGGGAAAAAAAAAACCTCATTTGCCCAAGGACACACAACCCTTAATCTGGCAAAACCAAGTAACAAATATTTTTATCTTTTGTGTTTAAATAAAACTAGACCATCCGATATCCCTGCAAATCATACAGCTTTCAGCTATTCCTCATGTGATCCATTCTGTGCCACAGAGTGAAGGCTAATCAAGGTACATTTTGGTGGCTTGCTGTGGGAAGGTTTGCGAGTGTGCCTGTGAGTTCTATCAAACCCAGAGTTGGAAGGTGAAGGCCCAGATCTGGAAGGCCTTGAAAGGAGCAAGATTTGTTCCAGTTTGTCACTATTTTATTGAAAAGCAATAAAGGAGAAAGTATTCCACAAGCTTCCAATGAAAAGAAGCTTTAAAAAATCTGTGAAAAACAAGGCTGCTGATGAAGTAGAATCTTACTTAATTTTAATCTTCCCAACCCCATCCCAACATGAATTTGGAGCATGAAAGGGCTTGTGGATGACCAAGCAAGTCAAGGCCACCGTGTATTCATATGCCCTGCCCTAAGACACAAAAATACAAGAGACAGTACACCCACTAAAGTCAACCCTTATGGCCCATCTGTAATCCTGCCACCCCAAGGAGACACCGTTTCCTAATTAACGTTAAGTGATGGATGTGTTAATTAACTGGATGGTTGGAATCCTTTCACGATGTCTATGTATATTAAATCATCATGATGTACACTTTAAGTGTCTTACAATTTTCTGTCAATTATACCGCAATAAAGCTGAGAAAATAAAATCTTAAATTAAAAATAATTAAGATGCAATAGAAGTTAGTGAAGTACTTCAAAACGCTACTGTTGTGAATTATCTTGTGAAAACGCAGATTCCGATTCAGGTCTGGGGCCCTGAGGCTCTGCCTTTCTAACCTGCTCACAGCCGATGCTAATGCAACAGTAGGCCTGATCACACTTTGAGTCGCAAGTCACTAAAGTAGACCCGGATGCTGTTGCCGATGAGAAATGGCCACTCCTACATAATGTAATTAGTTAATTGACAGGAATCACCAGACCGAAAAAAAAAAAAGACAAAAAAAATTTTTTTTTTAATTTTTTTTTTTAACGTTTTTATCTATTTTTGAGACAGAGACAGAGCATGAATGGGGGAGGGGCAGAGAGAGAGGGAGACACAGAATTGGAAGCAGGCTCCAGGCTCTGAGCCATCAGCCCAGAGCCCGACGCGGGGCTCGAACTCACGGACTGCGAGATCGTGACCTGGCTGAAGTCGGACGCTTAACCGACTGAGCCACCCAGGCGCCCCAAGACAAAAAAATTTAAAAAACAATTGAAACAGTTCTTGTGGGGGCAGGGGGGCAGATCCTTCGCATGTTGTTTTGTTGGAAATGTAGAGTGGGCCAAAGTAGAGTGAGCCAAAGGTGTTTTTGTGTCCCAGGCTGCCAGGGAGGGCTCTGGGGGCTATAAAAGTAAGGCAGTTTTCCTAGAAGTATACAGTTGGTAGAAATAAGCGTCTCAAGCATCAACCGATACCCATGCTCCAACACTTTCTTGGCTGGCTCCACACCACGATTTACCGTTGCAGGATCAATGTAGGGACAATAACAAGAAATCTCTGTAGGACTGGGAAGTAAGAGAGACTAGGGAGCAGGGTGGAACTGGGAAATAAGATGTCTTCTGAGGGTTGAACTCTAAGTGAACTGAAACAGTGGTCCATGAAGTCACCTTAAGAAGACAGAAAGCCTCCCAAGCCAGTGACACTTGACTCTACTCTAATTGTAGGAATTATTACATCTAAAGAAAGAATGTCTTAATCATAAGAAGGCTGGTCACCACAGAGGCCTGCAAAAAGCCAAGTCACAGAGATTAACTTTGTGTCTGTTGAACCAAGGGACAGAAAAGCCTGATTCAAGAATATGAAGTCTTGTGGAAAGAGCCAGTGTCTCTATCAACGCAGTAGAAATGGATATGTTAGACATACAGGACCTGGTGCCACAGAACAGGGGTTGGTCAACTACAGCCTGTGGGCCAAATCCTGTTTTTGTAAATAAAGGTTCACTGGACTGCAGACATGTCTGTTCATTTACCCATTGTCTGTGGCTGCTTTTGCACTATAGATGCAGAGTTGAGTAGCCTTGACAAAGGCCATATGGCCCACAATGCCTAAAATATTGACTGGCCCTTTACAGAAAGAGTTTGGTAACCCCTACCATATATCAACCATATAACAAATTCCCCTTGCTCTGAGTCTGAGCTCACCAAGCAAACTTCTGATTATAATTTGACTTTCTAGGTAGAATACGAACAAAGGAGAGAATGCTTTGGCCATTTGTTATTTCTAGCTGTACTTTCTTTCTAGGGTTTTTTGGATTTTTTTTTTATATCAATATCTGGGACCTCACCTTATCTGAATCATCCCATGAGTGATGGTTTCTTTCTAAATTTGCTTAAAAAAAAAAAAGAAAGAAAAACATTTCATTAAGCCTATAAGACTGAGGGTTAGCCATCTAGATGGCGGTGGGTTCACTTTTCTCCATGTTAAAGTACATTCTTAATAATTCTGGTGAAGATGTTTGGGAGTTAAATGCAAACAGTGAGCCTGGGCCCAATCCCTCATCCCACAAGAACATTATCTTTGTTAACCACAGGAGCAAAAGTCACAAAAGCTTACTTCTCCACAGGGAGCCTCATTCACTGCTTTGTGATTATGTTCCATTTCTGGTGTATACAGGTGTTTACCTGACTTTTTTTTTTTTTAATTTTTTTTTTTCAACGTTTATTTATTTTTGGGACAGAGAGAGACAGAGCATGAACGGGGGAGGGGCAGAGAGAGAGGGAGACACAGAATCAGAAACAGGCTCCAGGCTCCGAGCCATCAGCCCAGAGCCTGATGCGGGGCTCGAACTCACAGACCGCGAGATCGTGACCTGGCTGAAGTCGGACGCTTAACCGACTGTGCCACCCAGGTGCCCCAACCTGACTTTTTAATTCAAACTTGCCTTTTTAACCCTTTTTTAAATTTATACTTTATATTGTCTGATATATTTGGAACAAAAAGGGAGTGTCTTGTTACAAACATACTATGATATCTTGACCAAACCCCTCCCCCTTGCTGACCTCCAGTAGGATTCTTTATTTAGTTTAATTGACTGGGTATTTTATCATTCATTGTTCAGCCAACATTTATTGAGCGTGTACTATGTCACAGGTACCATGTTCTACTTTGGGGATTCAGAGGTGACATTTACATGCATTTGCTGTTCTTAAGGAGTTCTCTGTTGGAGGTGAGCTCAACCACCTCTAAGACTGAACAAAGCTGCCAGATTGATATTTCCCCCGCTCAGACTTATTGGCCATTAGGACAAAACTAATCTTTCCTCTTCAGTTAACTTTATGTACCTCTTTGCTCATAGTAAGCCACCCAACCCATCAAAATTTACTTGTCATCTAAACTATTCTCATTTATGAATGTCCTAAATACATAGTTCTCCTACAGCACCTTTGATAACATATCCACAAATTAATGCTTTGATAACCAGCTAAAAAATAAGCAAAACTGAATCGTTAAGTTTACTACAGTGTCTTTGAGAAGATTTATATTTGCATCTTGTTGTTCATTCATTGCCTTCTGCAAAGTTTAAGAAACAACAGGCCTCACAGCGCAGCATCCTTGAGCAGGGCGGGGGATGAAGGGGTTTTCCTGGGGTGTGCCCAGGCGATTGCTTCATACACTCATCTGCTTCACACGTAACCACTGTCTTACTGTCTTCAGCTCCCTGCGGGGGAAAACCCAGAGCCTTCCCTCCAGCTCACCATTCAGTTTGTCACGTTGCTGACCATCAGGACATCCTACCATGGCGACAAAACAGTGATTTTGTTTTTAGTGCAAGGACGTGGCCATTCACTTTGAAGTATCATGGAGAACACTCTGCAATAACTTTCCTAATTTAAGAAAAATAGAAGGAACATGGTGAGCCCTTACTGGAAGCATAGTTGAATCAAATATGATCTCTTCTAGGATTTGCCTACAGAAAATAATGAAAAAGTCTTGGGTATTAAATCACAACTTATAAATCAAAATGTATGAAATTTCTTTTCACCACGTTTTTACTGATGTGAATAAGGACCACAGGGTGTATATTTTGAATTAACCTTAATGCCATCTAGTGGTCATTCAGAAATTTTTATCTCAGAAAATTGGTAATAACTTTAGGAATATTAAGAACTATTGGTAATAGCACTGCTGCTATTGAAAAAACTTATGGAATACTTACAGTGTTCCATGACATCGTGCTCAGCACTTTATGTGTCTCACCTCATTTTTCTCTTCACGATAATTTTGATACTATAGCTCCATTATACACACAAGGAATGTGTGTATAATACGCAAGGAACAGAACTCAGTAAATAGTAGACGTTATTGTTAAGTGATTAAGCAACCAAGAAAGCTTATTTGTATATCTGAAGAGAACTGAAGAAAGTAACAAAGCAAATCACAAAGGCAAAATAACTGCTTATGGACATTGACTTTCAACCCCACCCCTTCTGTCTTGAACTATTCACTGGTTTCTACCTCAATATTAAGAGAGGCTGCAGTAAAAGTTAATGGGCATTTTTGTCATGTTGGAGAATCCCAGCAAGCCATCCTGACATCCCATTTGTGAAATGATGTGTCACATTAACACATTTTATGGGCTTAATCTGCCTAATTGAATAATATTTATACACTAACTTGATTCACACAATTACACACATGCATACACAGAGAGGAGTTGTAATCGACTACATCTCTGTTCTTCTTTACTTTGAACGTGCCCTGATGCTTTTCAAGTTGATATTTAGTGACACTTCTGCAAGCCAACTTAAGAGCCATTTGAGTTGCCATTTATGAGCCAACTTCCATCTCTTTGACATAGAATATTTATTTGATGTGCAAACAAATTTGAATGGGAACTTTTCTTCTTCTAAGTGGGTTCTGTTGAGTAGGTAAATGCCAATTTTCCAGATGCTCGGACTCTTGGACAGACTTTCCATAGAGAGACATTGACAAGAGATGGACAACACATGCATTGTGCCATGAGTAAGGACAGTGCTAGATGAAAGTGAGCTTTGAACAGCGGTGACTGGACCTTTCGGACCCTTCAACAACCCCCTCACTCCATGCCAACATCTAAAAAGCATGACTGTGCAGACTGATGCATGGTGACCACACAGATGGATGCCACTTAGCCTGAACCTGATGGAAATGGGATGTTTGGAGCTAATACTGACATTTCACAGTCACTCAGTAGGTTTGGTTCTTGGATTATCCATACACTATTAACGCCCTAGGACAAGTAAGTTACTTAATTTTTGTAAGTCACTTTTCTTGTTGTTTTTTTTTTTTTAATGGAGATAACAATAGTACCTATTATATGGGATTGTTGAGAGGATTAAATCAAATAATCCACTGAAAGCTCCTAATGGAGTGTCTGACACACAGAAAGCACGCAATGAATTATTATCATTGTAACTATTATTCACTTATATCAATGAGTTAAATATTTTGATTCCATTAGATCAATCTGATGAAGAATGTAATTCTTAAACTTCCTTTATTCTTCTTTAATATGCTGTCAGACATCTGTTCACCCTGGCACCAATCTATTTGAAATGTGTAAATTGTCGGAAGGGCCGAGGATAGGCAATGAATACCTTAACATTACCTCCACCTACAGAAATATTTCCTTTCATTCAGCCCAAAGCTCCATGAAGGCCAGAACTTTGTCTGCTTCGTTGACCTTCAACAAGAGCAATGCCTGGCATATAATAGGAACATGCACAGTATATATTTAAGTGGGTAAATAAATAATCCTAAAATAACTCCCCAATTTCACAGATGCCTCCTTCAGAGCTCAATTCAAGTGAACATAGTTTCTCTCTTTTTATAGAAGTCACCAGAATGGAACCTTTCCATCAAAGTCTTCCTTGACCTCAGATATGCCACTGCCCTCGGTAAACATAGGTAGTCTTGGCTATCTCAAGAAAAAGCACCGTATGTCAACCTCAGAGAACCCTGTGGGCCTAGCACAGGGTCCACAACATCTTTCTAACTTTCCAAAACAAGTAACACTCAGACTTTTTGGAAGTTGCCAACTTAGTAAGCAACTCTCCCTGCAAACTGGAGACTGCATTCGAAAGTTGAAATTTCATTAAATATTCTGTTTTCTGAGCCCTCATCCAACCAGGACATTTGTTTGTAGCACCGAGAGGAGATGAAATCCCCAAACTGTGGTTGGATTTTTATTCCAACCATTACAAGATGACATTATGGCATTTCCCTCTAGCAACAGCCCAATCTGTATTATTTTCTACATCTCCCCTCCTCTAGCCAAACAACGTTCCTCTTCCCTTGCAAATCTCTCCTCCCTGTGCTGTGTTTTTTAGAATGCCCATGCCAGAGCAATTTATGGAGATATCTAAAGCACATTCCAGGACATCATCCTCCTTCCATAAATTCTGAAATAGATTTCCTGTGATAATATTAAAGATGCCCTATATCTGGGGTGGCCCTATATCTAAAACCTAGTTCGTTTAGAACAGTCCTACTGTTCTAATTGCCCCAGAATTCCATACAGCTTAACATTTTTCCAAACTTTTTTCATCTGTAATGAAATACTATTAATAGTAATAGTTGCTTTGAAATAGACCTGGATGGGATTGGTCGACCTTCACTTTGAGTTTCCAGTTTCTGCCATGCTCTCATTTAGCAGCATGTGAGATGCATTTGCAGAAAAAAGAAAAGACCTTTCATCTTAACTTGTGGTTAAATCTGGAAGAAAATCAGCAATTTTTCTGACCCTTTCCAGACCCTTTCAAGGACAGCATGCAGGGTGCTAATATGAAGTGTGCTTACTCCCTCTGGTTTCAGGAGGTGGCATTTCGTATATTAAGTGCCAAAATTTTTAACTTTTGAAGCTTTTAGCAAATTGCAATTATGGAAAACAAAGCTGTGAGCAGGAAGACATTTAAATTAATCTTTAGAAAAGAAAGGAACAAAACAATTTAAGCAAGGGGTCAAATGGTGTAGCAGATTTAATTTTGAAATTCTGTAATTGCACTTTGGAATATCTGACTTAGAGAAAGAAAATTTGACGGAGCCCTGGTGAGGAAAGAAGAAACAGCTCACATATCAAAGACAGCTAACCAAATAACAACCTCTCAAAAGCAATATAATTCTAAGCGGAAATCATTTTCAATCTAGAAATTTAACTCCTGAAATACTATCAATTAAGTAGGAGGTAGAATAAAGACACTTTAAGACAAGCAAGCTCTTAGCAAATTTACCTCCTATGCACCTTCCCCTGGAAGCTACTGGAAGGTACGCTTCACCAAAATGAGGACCAAAAGAGAGAGAGAGAGAGGAGAGAGACTTGGAACCCAGGAAATAGGTCATCCAAGATAGGAGAGGAACAAAGGAAATTCCTAGGATGAGAGTGAGCAGGCCCAGAACAATACTGTGTAGTTGGTCTCAAAAGCAATTAGCTCAGATTGGATGATGCGGGAGACTTCGGGGGCAGGGGAGGGGGAGGGGACTCCAAAAGAGAAAAAAATAACTGATAGATGACTTGATTTATTGCCTATATTGTGAGTTTTTTTTTTTTTTTTTTGAGAATTTGAGGCAGATTTAGTTAGGTAGAATTAAAATAAGCATTAAAGAATGAGGCATTTATTAACTTAGAAAAAAGCAAAACGTTGAACAAGAAAGGAAAGGTAATAACAATATACTATATGACTGACCTATGTTTGCACCCAATTGTGATCTAGCCATTTTGAGGGTTTAGCAGAAGTAGCGGGGGGCATGAGTAGGGGTTCTAAACTTATTAAACTAAGTTAATGGTAAAACAACAGATAATACTAAAATCAAAAAGCAAAACTAAATAGGCACATAAGCAGATTATTTAGAAATGGAGGTAAATGCCAGGAGAAACTGCTAAAATACTTGAAAGTGATTGTGTCTGGGTGGCACAAGGAATTTAGGGAAGAAAAGAGGCAGGTTAACTTTTTTAAAATTAAACCTTGGAATAGTCTTTGACTTAAAAAAGAATTATGTACATGTATTATTTTGCTCTAAAAATTAGCACCTTTCTGATTTCTCCCCCCTGCCTCCCCAACCCTCTCCTTTCTTTTCTTTCTTTCTTTTTTTTTTTTTTTTTTTTTTGTTAATGTTTACTTATTTTTGAGAAAGACAGAATGTGAGCTGGGGAGGGGCAGAGAGAGAGGGAGACACGGAATCTGAAGCAGTCTCCAGGCTCTGCGCTAACAGCACAGAGCCCTACACGGGGCTGAAAGTCACAAACCCTAAGATCCTGACAAGAACTTTATTTAGTCCCATGCTTAACGGACTGAGCCACCCAGGTACCCCCTCCCCCAACCCCCAACCCTTTCTCAACTAGTAGTGGATGAGGCACCTTGCATTGGTTTGGGGAGAGGCGGGAGAGGGGTTGAAAGGGATGAAAAGGAACTTGAGGCAGCCCTGAGGACAAGGGCAGGAAGCAGGCAATTGACTCCACAGTTAGCTTGAGGCCAGCCCTGCAGAGAACAGGATCAGAGCATCCCAGCTCAGAATCCTGGGCTTGGCACCCTTATCAGTACCGCCTTCCATGATGACAGCTAAGACAGGATGTACAGCCAATCATCAGAGCTCCTTCTGCAAACCATCTGGAAGAGTGAACAAATACCTCGGCGGGCTCTGACAGTAGATCTTTGTTCTAACCAAGGTTGTCAGTCTGGTCAGGTACTCTCGTTTTTGTGATAAGTTCCTGCTCTCTTCGGTTTCTGTGTGTCCCGTGATTTAGGAGGTAACTGTTGAAGAACAAGTTAATGGGATGTGAATGTGCGTCGGCATCTCTAGCTCGGCTGTCATCCTTCTTACATCTCCAGCTATGTTTTATGCATTTTGATTTTTCCAGTGAGTCTTCATTAATGTTTAATTGCAGGTAATAAGGGGGGAGGTCTCCCAAATGCTCAAGCAAGAGTCAGTCAGATTATTCGGTAGCCCTTGCGTAAAAGATTCCTTCCCATTCCATTAAGACAACACGTAATGAGCATTATGTGGCTGCTATAAGAAATTTAAAACGTGACAATCTGACCTTCATCCAGCTCTCTGAGGATGCACCACCTAGAAAGAGACATAACATAGAACTCTCTCTATCCGCCAAAGTCTCTTCAGTGCTAAGAGAATGTGGCTGGCCAAAGGCTTTGGGTGAGATCTTAGCAGGGCCTTGAAGACTGAGTAGGATTTCTCAGTGGAGATGAGTTGCATGGAAACCAAGTAGAAGAAAAAGGCGTGGGGAAACAGAGGGCTTTTGGACAAGGAAAAGTGGAAGGATATTGTAGGACACCGTGTTCCACAGCGACATGGGAGTATACACTGAAGACACAAAGAAGTGAAAACAGAAACTCTGGGGAGCAAGGATAATAACTTCAGTTTCCTCTTCATTAAATTTTTCTTTTGTACGGAAGTCTTGTTGCCTGGGAGATTGAAAGAATGGCCAAGGCAGAAATAGATATGTGGGAAAGGGGCGTGGTCTGCAATTCAACTTTAGCTATGTTGATTTTGAGGGCATGGCGGTGCTTTATATCCAGAGAGCTCTAGTGTCTGTAAATGTGACATGGCGGGGGGGGGGGGGGCAGGTGAGAGGGTAGGGGTGGGTTTAAAGATGAGGTAGTCGGTGCTACAGAGGTGATAAACCACAGGAGGAATGAGCTCACCTGAGGAATAAGCACAGAGGGCAGAAGACCAAAAATAGAGGCTATTAGTGGACAAGAACCAATAAAAGGGGACAAAGAAGTAGAGATTAGAAGGGTCATCGGGCCCCTGGGTGGCATAGTGGGTTAAGTGCCTGACTCTTGATCTCAGCTCAGGTCATGATCTCGCGGTTCAGGAGTTTGAGCCAGGCATTCAGCTCTGCACTGATAGTGCAGAGCATGCTTGAGACTCTCTCACCCTCTCCCTCTGCCCCTCCCCTCTTGGGCTCTCTATCTCTCGAAGTAAATAAACATTAAAAAAAGAAGAAGAAGAAGGGTTGCAGCACTGCAGGAGAGAAAGAACGCATCGTGAAAACCAAAAATGCAAGGTTTGAATTGGCCGGTGGTCAGCAAAGCCCTCCATGCACAACTGGGTAAAGACTCGGACAAGACTGTCAGTCTGGGAATTAAGAGGTCACTAGTACATCGTGAAGGTCAAAGTGACTGGGGCAGAAGTGAGGTATCAAGGACAGGATGGAAAGAGATGAGAGGAGCAAGCGGTATAAACCTCTTGTTTAAGGAAAGATTAAGTTGACAGAAACTAGACTTGGAACGAGCCCCTTGGTCACTGGGGTGAATTGCATTAAGTCTGTGGATTCAACGACAACTGTCAGCAAACAGACAGATGCCTCTTCCTGTGGTCGTAAATGTGTATTTCTCTTCAGTGTCTGTATCCTCTTACTTTACGGCATTCTCTGATTTTCCCTGACCTGTATTGATTGATTTCAGAGAGCTCCAGCCTAGACGATTTGGGGACTTAATGTAATTACCACCTCTTTTTTTTACATCGCCCATTATTCAGCAATTTCATGCGGTTCAAGCCAATTAAAAGGGAGTAAGAAATTATTTGGGTCGTAGTGATGAGCAGGACAGTAGGTAGTTCAGGCACATTCAGAGCACCGGGAACTTGAGATTGTTCTGCCAGTTTTATGATCCACCGACCTTTTTGAGATTGGCCAGATGTGCCTGGAGAGTGTGGAGACCAGCTGGAATGCAAGCAGGGAACAGAGTGAGCGAGGAGAGAGGGTCAGGGGAGGAGGTCACAGGGGAAAAGAGCCCCGGGCATTTAGGAAGAGCCTCACAGGCCACCCGAAGGACTTTGGCTTTGATTCTGAATGAAACTGTGCATAGCCACATCTGTCTTTCGCATCATGTCACCGACCTTTCTGGAGATTTTTTTTTTCCTAGAGACTTTTTAAATACAGTTTTATTAAGTTCTTAGAAAATTGCCCGCACCCTTCTTGAAAGTTATACTTTATGATTAATAAATTAGAAGTTGTTGGGGTGCCTGGGTGGCCCAGTCGGTTAAGCGTCCGTCTTCGGCTCAGGTCATGATCTCCCGGTTTGGGAGTTCGAGCCCCGCGTCGGGCTCTGTGCTGACAGCTCAGAGCCTGGAGCCTGCTTCGGATTCTGTGTCTCCCTCCCTTTGCCCCTCCCCTGCTCGTGCCCTCTCTCTCTCTCTCTAAGAATAAACATTAAACATTTAATTTAATTTAATTTAATTTAATTTAATTTAATTTAATTTAATTAATTAGAGGTTGTTGACAACCTCAATTGACTCCTTTTTGTAGTAAAGAGCCGTAGCAGTTTTGACTGAGGAAATACTCTGGCAGTACTGGAATATTCAGTGAGTTAAGTGTAAATTCTACTAACTGTGATGTTCTCACCTCTAATTTTCCTCATGGTGAAATTTTGAAGAAATTTTGAAGCCCAGACATTTTCACAGGTTCATCCTTTTGCTTTCATTCATAGTGCCTGTTCCTTGACAAGTATTTTTACGAGACAAAAGTTGTTGACTTGTCTCCGCTTAAGAGTGTCCGGAATCTGTGATCATAGTGAGATGCTGCGACACGGTACATTGTATCCATGTCATTTAATTCTGGCATAAAACATGGCTTTGTCCTGTTTAGCTGGAAGCTCTTTAACTAATGTATTTTAGCAACGATTCTGTGCCAGGCATTATGTTATTTCAGTGGCTTCACGATGATTTTTAGTATTGCAGTTGATTTTGATACTGATCACCTGGAGTTAGGTCAAACTGGATAAGGGCACAGTCCCCCACTAGACAGCCCTCACTTCAGACCAGCCACGAAATCAGGGGCTCCCAGGCCACCTTTCTGACCAACCAGTTTGACAGCATATGTCTGGTTAAGAAGCTGGAAGCTTCAATCTCTTATATATTATTCATTTTGACTGCCAAGACTGCTCTTTTTATGATTCTAGCCCTTTTTATCTCTTTAAAAGGAGACAAGGGTAGGAAACAAGGTATCTTGAATTTGTATAAAATGTGCACATCTTAACTTAGATTTAGACCCCTTTCTCCAACACACATTTTTGCTGTCTTCTCCCAATTCTGTCCCCTCTTTACCACATTGTGGCCACCCACAAAGTACAGTCATGGATGAAAGGATCTTTATGCATACATGGACTGACTACTGCAGATTTCACCTTTATCCCAAGAGAAACCAACTCATCAGCTTGCTCACTCTTGGCATCCTCAGCGTCTGCTTAAGAACACAGGCTTTTGTGGACGTCTTTAGGCTTTGGGCCTTCCCAGATGCTCAGCATCATTAGGTTGGCAAGAAAATGTTCAGAATTCAGATTCTAGAGACAGAAGAGTTTCTATAGATGTAACAGATAATTGCTGGCTTGTGATTTATAGGTCTATTGCAGAATAGCAGTGAGCAGAATCCCTGCCTATCACAGGAGCAGAAACCCCTTCAAAAATCCCCAGTGCTCAACTGGAAAACTTCAGTGGTCTCCCAGTTCTGTTGACATGATCATAACTTTAGCTGGCAATCATATTTGCCATGAATAAAGTGCTCCACTGATGAGGGCCTTTGCCATAACTGTACACCATGACGAAGCCACTACTCAAAAATTCAAAATTCGTGATTCAAGAAATTGATGCCAGAGGGAATAGGCTGATTCATCTCTCATACTTCCTGCCCCGCAGGCTAATGTTTTAGAATTTCAGAATTCAGAAGGCAAGAAGCTATCCTAGGTGCAAACAAAACCTCTACTCCCACTCCCTGCCTCACTCTTGCCCAGGCTGAGAAACCAAAAGGAAAGGAAGACCTTTCTAGGGATACAGTTAGGGTAGACATGGAGATATAGTTCAACGAGAATATATATTCTTTGATTTAGGAGGAGAAGGGAATGTAGAACATGAAAGATGAAAGTGACAGTCACTAAGAAAACACTTACACAGGGGCTCCTGGGTGGCTCAGTTGGTTGAGCATCCGACTTCAGCTCAGGTCATGATCTTGCAGTTCACGGGTTTGAGCCCCCACATCAGGCTGTGTGCTGACGGCTTAGAGCCCGGAGCCTGCTTTGGATTCTGTATCTCCCTTCCTCTATGCCCCTCCCCCGTGCTCACACTCTTTCTCTCTCTCTTTCTCTCTCTCTGTCTCGAAAGTAAATACTTAAAAAATTAAGAAAAAAAAAGGAAAACACCTACAGAATTTGAACTTCACTTTGACATTATCTTTTTTAGATAGAGAATATGTATATGCACTCTTCTGAATACTGTCATCTCTGTTAGTTTTTCTCTTGAAGAGTCAACCCTCCACAGTCCATGGCAGTTGTGAGTTATCTTGACAATTTTTCAAATTTTTTTTAATGTTTATTTTATTTTTGTGAGAGAGAGATGGACAGAGCATGAGCAGGGGAGGGGCAGAGAGAGAGGGAGAATCTGAAGCAGGCTCCAGGCTCTGAGCTGTCAGCACAGAGCTGCACGTGGGGCTCAAACTCATGAACCGTGAGATCATGACCTGAGCCAAAGTCAGAAGCTTAGCTGACTGAGCCACCCAGGCACCCTGTCTACTCAAAATTGGAAATATGTTAAATATGTCTTTTAGTATCTTCCCTAGGAAGGCTCAGTCATTACACGGAGTCCACATTAGCCAGGCAAACCGTTGGGGAAAAAAATGAAGCCATGTTGTGTGTGTGTGTGTGTGTGTGTGTGTGTGTGTGTGTGTGTGTGTGTTTTCCCAAGAACCCACAGATACAGAAGAAACTTCAACAAAAATAATTTGAGGAAAAAAATATATATATTGGGCTTGAATTTGACTGTGAATGAATTCTTCAGATCATGTTCTATTTCAGCTTGTCTGCACAAACATGGCCAATGGATTGTAATGGAATTTTTTAATGCATTCCTTTGAGCTTAAAACTTGTCACTTTGTAATAAGTAACCAAAGAATCTGAAGCTCCATCTGTGAAGATGTGCATACAGGCAGCTGTGAGGCTCAGCGACACGCACAAATTCTAAGCCCAACAAGTGGGCCAGAAAGCGCAGAAGCCTCAAAGTGGTCCAGCAAATCCTCATATAACAATTAATCCTAAAGAAATAATTAAAATGGGAAAATATGTCTATTCAAGGAGATTCAGTGAACATTTTCTTAAATGGCAGCAAAGTTAGAAACTTCCTAAACGTCAGAGAATAAAAGACCGTTAAATAAAGTATGGAGCAATCATACAATGGAATACAGTCCAGCCTTTATAATACTGATACAGAGATACACTTACTCATATAAAAAAAAACATTTGTTTTTATTATTAAGTGAGAAAAGCAAGTTACACTTTAGCATGCCCCTATTTTGCTATGTGAGTTCTGTGATTCATTCACATAGAACACATCAGAAGAATGCACATAAAATTAATATGATCTTGGATGGGTCAGGATGGGTCAGGATGGATCTGGATGGGTCAGATGGTTAAGCATCCAACTTCGGCTCAGGTCATGCTCTCACGGTTGGTGAGTTCAAGCCCCGCATTGGGCTCTCTGCTGTCAGCACAGAGCCCTATTCAGATCCTCTGTACCCCTGTCTCTGCCCCTAACCTCCATAAAAAAATAAATAAACATTAAAAAAATAAAATAAAATTAATATGATCTTATGTACAAGGTAGAAAGATGGGCAACTTTTTTTCCTTTTGCTATTCTGTGTTTTCCAATTTTTCTGAAAGAAATGTAGATCTCTCAAATAATGAAACTTTTAACATCTAAGAAGGATTAGAAATGTCAAATAAAGGAAAGTGGGTGATGGGCAGGGAGGAGGGCACTTGTTGGGATGAGCACTGGTGTTGTATGGAAACCAATTTGACAATAGATTATATGTAAAAATAAATTAAAAAAGGAAAAAAAAGAAATATCAAATAAAGAGTAGCTGGTTTCTTTAGAGAAGTTGTAAGAAAGGACTTCTTTCTTCAGTGGATGAAAATAAATGCAGTCTTATCAGGAAGAATCTTTTCTTTTGCAACTCTCCCTGAAAAGCGGAAAGCTAATGTAGAAAATGCTGGTATATCTAGTAAGGATCACCAGCCACTTTATGCCTTGTTCAGTATTTCTTCAGCCACTCACTCAATGGTTTAGTCAACCCCTGACCCGTCAGCAGTGGAGGGATGGCAGCTGAGGGCTGATGGCCACGTGGGGGTGGTGTCTTCTGGGGCGCCACTGGTCAGCAGGGCAGAATTGTCTCAGGCAATGCCTGCATCAGATCAGCATATTCTGAACTTGGCAAATCCCAAAGTTGGTTTTTTTTTTATGATACCCAAATGTGACCGAACCCTGAGAAGATTCTGTTTGCTAAAATTTACCCCAAACTGCAAGAGATGTAGGCAGCTCATTGATTGATTTACAGGAAACCCAGCCAAGCAGAGCAGAACATTCCAGTCATTAGAACAGTATGTGCTTTCCCCTTAGACACACTATATGGGAGAGGAAGTGACAGGGGCAGACAAGTGCACTAGAAAGCACACCCTGACAGCTGTGCAGGATAAATTAGAGGGGTGCCCATATGCCCCATGTTGCCTGGGACAGTTTTTGTTGATGCCTGCCTTCAGAGTATAATGTTTAATAACACCCCGTCTCACTTTCAAAAGTGTCCCACTTTGGTTGACAAATTATGTCAGCCTAGTTGGAGAAGACAGTAGTGGGACCTGGGAAATGAGTTATTAGAAATCTGTTGAAAAATCCTCTAAAGAAACAATGAGAGCCTAACCCTACATTGCAGAAACAAAATTAGAGAGAATGAGATGACTTGAGATAAAGCAAAATCTAGGTAGTAGAAGCTGTAGGAATTTGAAGAACCATCGCATGGGAGTGAAGAGGAGTAAGACTCGGATGTGATCTCAACATTTCTGCCTTGGGGGTATATGGGGATTCTAGAAGGAAGTTTGGGAAGCAAGATTTTGAGTTTGGTTTTGAAGTGGTTGGATTTGAGGTGTCTGTGGGATATGCAGGAAGAGGTTCCTAATATAAGCAGCCAAAAATAGGTGTCCCGAGCTCAAAAGGTGCTGTATATATTAAATATACAGCAAAAAGATATTCAATTAATTATCTATGTGTACTGATCACTAAATATGTGCCAGGGAATAATTATACACTTTATTCATAGTGTCTGATCTTATCACATGACAACCCTGTAATGAAGGTATTATTTCATGAGGAAAGAGACACACAAAGATTAGAAACTTGCTCAGAATTCATTCCAGGCAACCTCGTCCTGAGCCTAGGCTCTTCCCCACCACACTCTTCTACTTTCTCAGAGGACATCTGGAAGCATAATGCACGTGCTCTGTGCCTGCCTTGCGAAAGGGTACTGAATCACCAGTGTTTACCTGCAAAAGGCAAAATAAAGAAATAGTATCTGTCACTTCTGCAGAGAGGATACACAAATGGCCAACAGCTAGACAAAATGATACTTACCATCACTAATCATCAGGGAAATGCAAATCAAAACAACAATGAGATATCACCTCACACCAGTCAGGGTTACTATTGCTAAAAAAAAAAAAAGAGGGTAACAAGCGTGGTGAAGATGTGCAGAATTTAGAACACTTGTACACTTTTGGTGGGAATACAAAATGATATAGCCGCTAAGGAAAACAGTATGGAATTTCCTCAGAAAATTAAAAACAGAGCTACTGTATGTTCCAGTGAACCCAATTCTGGCTGTTTATCCAAAAGAATTGAAATCAGGATCTCAAAGAGATATTTTCAGTCCGTGTTTATGCAACATTATTCATAATAGCTAAGATGTGGAGATAATTTAAATGTCCATTGACAGATGATTTAAATGTCCATTGACAGATGAATGGATAAAGAAAATGTAGGTATGGAACAATGCAATATTGTTCGGGCTTTAAAAAGAAGGAAATCCTGTATACGTGACAACATGGAGGAACCCGGAGGAAATCATGCTAAGTGAGATTAGCCAATCACAGAAGGACATGCACAGAAGGATACTGCATGATATCACTTATATGATGAACGGTGGTTGAGTAGGATAGTGATTGTCAGGGGCTGGGGCCAGGAGAGGGTGAGATGGGGAGTCGCTATTTACCAGGTGTAAAGGTTCAGTTATACAAGATGAGTAGGTTCTAGAGATCTGCTGTCCAACATCGTGCCTGTAGTTAATAATACTGTATTGCTAAAAGGGTAGATCTTATGCTAACTGCCCTTACTACAATAAAAAGAAAAGAAAAAAGAAATAGTTACTTGGTCGTCTAAGAAACCAGACAGGTAGGGCTGGTGTTACTGGAAAGGAGAAGTGACAATTCAATTGACATAGAGCTAGAAGGACTTTTTGCCATTTGTAGGACTCAGTATTTTCCCTGAGACCTCAAATGCCGCTGAGAAACAAAAGAAAGGAGCAAAAAGTTTCAGTTAAGAAAAAACTATTCTTCCCCCTGAGGTCACTCAAAAGTTTTCAGACTCCATGGATTCAATCTACCCACAATAATGGGTATTTATAGGGTTTTTTCCCCAACTTTACTGAAGTCCAGTTGGCAAATAAAAATTGCATAAAATGTTTAAGGTGTAGAACATAATGTTTTGATACACATATACATTGTGAAATGTTTACCACACTCAAACTAATTAGCATATCAGTCAGCTCACATACATGTGTGCGTGTGTGATGAGAACACTTAAGATCTACTTTCTTAGCAAATTTCAAGTATACAGTACAGTATTATTAACTATAGTCACCATGTTAAACATTAGATTTCCAGCATGTATTCATCCCACATAACTGAAACTTCATACGCTTTCACCAACATCTCCCCATTTTTTCTACCCCCAACCCTGACAACCACCCTGTCACTCTGTTTTTTTGAGTTTAACTTTTTAAAATTCTACATATAAGTGAGGTCATGCAGGATTTGTTTTTCTATCTGGCTTATTTCACTTAGGATGTCTTCCAGGTTCATTAATGTCACAAATGGTGGGACTTCTTTCTTTTTTAAGGTTGAATAATATTCTAGCCTTAAAATAATGTAGTACAGTATCATATATGTGTGTGATACGTATTAATATAATATAATCACAGTGGAATGTCAATAATTTATAACAACTGATTTTTGTATACTGATTTTCATCCTGCAACTTTACTGAATTCATTTATTAGTTCTGGCAGGTCTTTGGTGGAGTCTTCAAGGTTTTCTATATCATTAAAATTATGTCATCTGCAAACAGAAACTATTTTGCTTCTTCCTTCCCAATTTGGATGCTTTTTACATCTTTTTCTTGCCTAATTGCTCTGGCTAGGACCTCCAGTCCTAGGTGGTGCCTGGGTGGCTCAGTCGGTTGAGCGTCCGATTTCAGCTCAGGTCTTGATCTCACAGCTCGTGAGTTCAAGCCCCTCATCAGGCTCTATGCTGACAGCTTGGAGCCTGGAGCCTGCTTCAGATTCTGTGCCTCCCTCTCTCTCTGTCCCAACCCACTTGCATTCTGTCTCTCTCTCTCTCTCTCTCAAAAATAAATAAACATTTAAATAAATAAATAAATAAATAAATAAATAAATAAATAGAAGTCATGAGTGTGGGCACTCTTGTCTTGTGCCAAATTTTAGAGAAAAAGTTTTTACCTCTTCACATTGATCTTAGCCATGGATTTGTCACATATGACCTTTATTATATTGAGGTTCATTCCTTCTATCTGACGTTGGATGGAATATTCTATATATGTCTGCTAAGTCCACATAGTCTATAGCGTTATTCAAGTCTACTGTTTTCTTCTTGATTTCCTGTCTAGATGAACTATTATTGAAAGTAGAGGGCACTTATGTTTTACAGATTTTTTGTTCAATTTCTTGATATAACTTTGTAGTAGGGGGTGTTATGGACTGAATATTTGTGTTCCCCCCCCCCCCCCCGCCAAATTAATATGTGATGGTATTTGATAGGGTCTTTAGGAAGTAATTAGGTTTGAATGAGGTCCTCATGTAATTGGGGTTAGGTGAGGATGTGGCCCACATCATGGGATTTGTGTTCTTATAAGAAGAGATAGACCAGAACTCCCTCTTTCTCTACCATGTGAGGACACAGTGAGAATGCAGCCATCTGCAAGCCAGGAACCAAGTCTGCCAGCATTTTGATCTTAGATTTCTAGCCTCCATAATTGTGAGAAATACATCTGTTGTTTAAGCCACTCAATCTGTGGTATTTTGTTGTAGCAGCCAGAGCTGACTAACACAGTGTGCAATCATGAAATTCTGAGACCGTAAGAAGTCTAGTAAAGGAAATATGCTACCTAATAATAGCTCCACATAACTACTTTGGGAAATCCATTAAAAAAATGTTATGGTGGGTTGTCCTATGTATAAGAATCTGAAGGCATGAGTGTCAGTGAGATCACCTAGAACATGAATATAGGCTGAGAGGAGAAGAAGGCTAAGGCTGGACCTCAGGAAATATCAGTTAAGTAGGAAAGAGCCAAAGGAGCCCCTCAAAAGATTTACAAGGAGCATCCAGAAACATGGGTGAAGAGAAATTGTTGGAATTCAAATATGAAAATTAGGTTAGCCTGCAGTATAAACACAACATAAGCCAAAGCTCAGTAGATACTCAGATCCCCTGGCCCTTTCAGGACTAAAACACTCTTCCCCCAGCTTCACGAAGTGTTGACAGCTCACCACAGAGCCCCACTCCCAGTGATTGCTCCCTGCTGAGAAATGTCACTCTGCCCAAAACCAGAGACCCTTTCCAGGGGTCAGCTCACATCCAAAGACTAATCAATGCAAGGGTTCAAAAAGTCAGAGCTTCCTCTAGGATCAGCCGAGGCCTTTGTCACACTGCGTCACAGCCCAGCTTCTCCCTCTAACTGGCCCTACTTCCTCCGCTTCCCCAAGATGTTGATCCCACAGGAGACCCCTGGTTGCCTTGCTGCACACACACCTTGTAGCCTAGTTCCCAGGAAACCTGGCCTGTAACAGCTGCCATCTCATTTATTAGAGGACAAAAATGTGACATAATTTGATCTCTCTTCATTATGAAAATAAATTACTGTAGGTAAGTGAACAGAAGACTTCTTGGCGATAGCAAACGGTCAACTGTGAGGACAGTAATCATAGTGGGTGCAGCACTTCTGGTGCTAGATTCAGCCCCTAGATAAATTTCAGAACAAGCCAGGCAAGGCAGAAGGCAACGTGGCCGCATTTATTTTCTCTCCCGATTCTGAAAATTGTTAAGACCAGATAGTCTCGTTAAAATGATTCAAAGTGAACTACACTTTGAACTGTAACTTCCAGCAAGTGTATTTCCGTTTGAGTACTGAAAGACCCGAAACACTACACCCCACCCCCTCATCATGCAGTTTCAAGACCCCTTTCAAATGCCATAATCAGAAATACCAGGGGAAGAGAATGAGTTTTACCTAAATAATTCAAAAGCAATGCACTGTTCTAAATACCTGGTAGAAACGGCTTCACAAATAAGGCAGAATCACTTTTACGTTTCCAGTGAATCGCTGAAGCCCCATCCTCCCCACCATACCCCACTTCCTTTACACAGAGCAGAAAATTTTAAGGATGCCATCCTTCTCTTGAGTTGTCCAAGAGCTTGGAAACCTGAGTTGAATAACAGGCACTCAGTCCACCTACCCCACCAGGGTGAGAGGCTTTTACTTTCCTCTCCAACATGGAATCACTAATTGAGAGTCAGCTTGACAGAGGCTATCAAAGTATATCAGAAAACTGAGCCTTATGCAAATAAACAATGAACACATGCCAAAGCCTTATTCAACTTATTCATGGGAAATCTGGGTCTAAGACCACTTGAAGAATTTGGGATGTTTAGGATTTGCTTTTTTTTTTTTTAATGTTAGAATAAGATACTAGGTTGGATGTAAAACTGATAATGTCTGACAAGGAAATAAAAACATGACCTTAAAGGTTATCTTTTCTACAAGACAGACCCATTTTTCATTTGTTCCAAACAAAATCGACTTGTTAACCTGAAACTTCAGAGAATTTGGGCTTTAATCAATAGAGAAAGAAAGAAAGAAAGAAAGGAAGGAAGGAAGGAAGGAAGGAAGGAAGGAAGGAAGGAAGGAAGGAAGGAAGAAAGAAAAAGAAAGAAAGAAAGAAAAGAAAGAAAGAAAGAAAGAAAGAAAGAAAGAAAGAAAGAAAGAAAGAAAGAAAGAAAGAAAGAAAGAAAGAAAAAGAAAGAGGGAGGGAGGGAGGGAGGAAGACCCATTCCCCTAGATAATTAAGTAATGTTGGATGAACTTGTTAAGCAGTACTTTAACCCATAGAAGGAACATGATTCCCTCCATTGGTTGTATATCCAAGGTTTGAATAATTGTTAACAGGTATGCGGCCAGCCCAGCTCCCTGCAAGGACCACGTTGGCTCACAGAGATGAAGCCCCCAGTCTCTCAGTGCTGGGCTTAGTCCATAACAACCCATGCTTGGGATCTCCACTCTCATGACCCCATTTTTCCACTTCACATACCCATCCCCATTCAGAGCATCAGCCTATCCAAGAAGTACTGTGCCCGCATTGAGTCTAGCACCACCATTTCATACACCTGAAACCAAAGCCTTTTGCTCTCCCATCATTGATGAACCCAAGGAAGCAGGTAGCTTCATCTCAACGTAAAGGATTTAGCTATACTCCCCTACCCTAGATAATGGAGCCACATGCCCTCCACTGACCCCAGGGGAAGCTCCCCAGAAATCCTGAGTATTCACATCTTCCCTTCTAGTGTGTGGGATGGATTGTGGTTGCCTTTAGTGATTCCAAAATGATTTTTCTGGCACCTCCCTCACTAGAAGGGAGAGGGAAAAAACTAATCTCTGGAGGCACATGCTGCTAATGAAGGGAAATGAGGTTGTCCTCTGATTGCTCAACAGCACATAATGGACCAATAAAGAGAAATGCAAAGCCAGAGATAATCCTGGGCCAGCAAGATCTAACTTGTAAATGAAGTAAACAATTAATACACAGTAGAAGCTCCCTGTACTACCCAAACCTCCCTAATGCTGTGTGTACTGTATCTAACTGATACCCCAGCATGCTGAATGCTCTCTTCTGGCTGACTAGCTATTCCCTAACATACCAGGTTGAGTTTAAGCATAAGAGTCAATTACGGTTTTTCCGAAACATTTATTTAAATTGGTGACTTAATGCAACACTATGTAAACTGATAATATCTGTGAAAAGAATCATTGTTGTTTCTATTAGGTTTAAAACTTTGGACAGACTGAGAAAGTTGAGTAGGAAAAATAAATAAGGTACGATCAAATTAAGGGCATGTAAGAAAACTATAAAAAGCCTGATGATAGTGAGAATCATAAAAATCTAGAACTATTCTGCCCTCAAATTGCTGCATAAGTGTTCTTGCATGATTGTAGCACA
Source organism: Leopardus geoffroyi (assembly GCF_018350155.1). Classification (NCBI taxonomy): domain Eukaryota; kingdom Metazoa; phylum Chordata; class Mammalia; order Carnivora; family Felidae; genus Leopardus; species Leopardus geoffroyi. Next base: position 51,105,490 of record NC_059334.1, on the reverse strand, counting down.
CGCAAGCCCAAGAAATCATAGAAGCTAAATAACAGGTATCATTTATGCAGCCCAAACCAAGAGTTTCAAAAATGTGATATGATGGCCTTACATGACAAGACTGGGGGATAAATTTACACTGAATACCGTTCATTTTTTAAATTAAGTATACATGCATCATTTTTAACAATTCTTTAGTTTAGCCAGTTTTATTGTTTAATTGACCATATTTCGCTTGTAATCTCTCCAGAGAAAAGGAGATTCTACCATAATAAAAGAATGTATCAGTCCAAAAGGGAGTGGAGGATCTTAGATCAGCCATAGAAATATGCGAGAAAGTTCATCAGAGGTGTGAGTGGTGCTGGTCTAGGCAATGTCCAGAAAGTTCACCTCATGGTGTGAGTGGTGCTGGTCTAGGCAATGTCCAGAAAGTTCATCTCATGGTGTGAGTGGTGCTGATCTAGACAATGCCCAGAGGAAAAGGTTCCATCATGGTTCAAGGATGTATCTTGATGGGTCCTATCACTAAGGGAGCCCTCATTAGGAAATGGCTGCAACACAATTGGCCATGATACCATTACATTTTGAAATCGGATATCTAAACATCCCGATTCTGATTTCTCGACTTCAAGCGAACTTCTGCTAATGTAGGATTACAAGGAAAGAATACTCTGGTCTGGCTAAAAGAAATGCCATGTCCAGAAAGGGTTATAATTCCCATATGGATTAACAAATTGGCATTCTGGATTTATACATTAAACTCATAAGCTTTACACTGAGTCAGCATCATTGAATCCAGTCCACTCTGGGACACTTTGAGAAATACTGTAAGCCAGTTCCTTGGACACTAGAGACTTCACCAAGGCAAAGGCGACATTGTGAGGCCCCATTTGGGGTCTCCAGCCACCCCTCTTCCTCTGACTTGCCAAGTGAAACAGTGTCCTCTCTATTAAAAATATCCATAGCTAAACACACACACACACACACACACACACACACTTTCATCTAAACATACCTCTCTTCTGTAACCCACATCAATCACATTTTAGTTGTGCTACTCTTGGGCCTTTTGTCACACTGAGCTTTGTGTTACAACACCCCTGGCCCCTTCCATTATTATAAGCTATTTAAGGGCACAGCTAGGTTTTATACATCTTTCTAATCCACGAGTCCATTTTGTACCATGCCCTCAACATGGTGATTTGAATGTGAGTGAACGTGAGCCTATGAATACTTTATTTTTCCCCTATAAGCTCATACCTTCAGTTAATAATGCAAATTAAGGGGGAATGAATATGCATGAAATATGTCTTCACATAACTATTTCATAAATTTGCAGATGCCAGTATTCTTGTGCCATATTCTAGAGAGAGCTGTGTTCTCAAAAAACTACGATTTTCAGTTCATTTTCCTCACAGTAATGCCAAAATACCTTAATTTCTTGCTTGGAAAAAGAAACAAAAGGCTTGATTTTTTCCAACTATTTCGTATATCATTTCTGTCTAAATTATGTCAGTATAATTTTCTCTGGATAATAACACTCCTCATCTTAGCAAAGACATAAAATTACTCCTATCTAACCCAGGGCCCTCAAGGTAGACTTTTCCCTATTTATACCTGGAATAAATGGTCCAAAGGAATCTTTAATATCTGTTGCTATTAAAGAGTCCCCTGTTGCAAGAGAACAGTGGGTTGTCGGTCAGTTTTGTGGGCGGAGCACCTCAGCTATTTATTGTAATGCAATTACCATACCAACTCAACCATTACATGATACCGGGTCTGCTTCTCATTAGAATGAGAACATTTAAAAATAGCAGAGAACTTTGCAAAACCTGAAATCTTTTCAGGAAAGCAAAAATTCACAGGAAACAGTGGTGTGTTTTCTCTCCCTCCACCCTCCCTACTGCAGCTCCCAGGCTGCGAGTTCATTATTTTGTTTGGCAAGGAGGCTCAGCAGGAAACAATGGGAACTTCTAAGAACACTACCAGAACAACATGAAATCAGCAGATTTCTTTCCCGGGACGCCATCTCTGGTTTCTTTTGGAATGGCGTTGTAAACAGCCCACAATAAGCTGATCTTTTCCGGAATCTTCCTTATGCTCAACCAGCAAGCTGGATTGAAGTCTCCACTCTGCTTCCTCTGGCTGATCTCAATGGAGGTCAACAGCCAGAACTGTTCTCATCAACCCAGGCCAGCAAACCAGAGCCAGAGGAAGAAGGAAATCCAGTAACTAGACGCAAGTTAGCACTAAAAGATAACTCAGAGTATAGATACAATGTTGGGAGGTGTGCACGTGTGTCTGCTAAGGGTGTAACTGGAGAAGAAAGAAACAAGGGCCGTGAGACTTCTCTCTGGACTATCCTCCCACTTTTATCTATTACTTTCAGGCATGCATTTTTGTTTCCAGTGTTTAACATTTGCTAATATGCTTATGGCTCAAATTTAGAAACAAATGAATTCTTCACATGTACTTCTCCCTTACAAATGCTATTTGGTGAGAGTTTGCAGATAAGAGTATCCCTGGCTCGTTTCTGGGCTGAAGCACAGAAAGTACAAGATGAGCCTGGGAGATTTTATTTAATGCCCAAAACAGGAAAATAGTCCATGAATGATGTAGAAACATGTTACGAAGAGGCTCCCACTGTTCAAATTGTGGGAAATGTGAGCATCAAATCAATAATGAAAGTAACAAAGTACAAAGCACTGAATGAAATAGGAATCCATGGGTGATGGCTAATTTTATGTATCAATTTGACTGGATCGCAGGATGCCCAGATATCTGATTAAATGCCATTTCTCTGTGTGTTGTGAGAGTGTTTGGGAAAGAAGTTGGCATTCAAATTGGGGGACTGAGTTAAGCAGGTACCCTCCCCAGGGCAGGTGGGCATCACCCAATTCACTGAGAGCCTCAATAGAACAGACAGAGGAAGGCTTGATTCACCCTCTCTCCATCTAGTTGTTTGGAACAGTAATCTTGTCCTGCCCTCCTTGGTGCTCCTGGTCTCAGGCCTCCATACTTGGACAGGAACCTACACTATCAGCTCTCCTCATTCTAAGGCCTCTGAACTACAGCACCAGCTTTCCTGGGTCTATAGCTTGCAGATGGCAGACTGTGGGACTCTTCAGCCTCCATAATCGTGTGAGCCAGGACCTCATACATAATAAATTAGAGAGAGAGAGAGAGAGAGAGAGAGAGAGAGAGGCTAGCTAGCTAGCTGTATATATTATCTGTCTGTCTATATTCTGTTTTTCCGGAGAACACTAATATACCATAGGTCCATATATGTTAATAATAAGCTCTGCTCTACAGTAGAATGCCAACTAACGATGTCAGAAGAGTGATGGAAATGGTGAATCACCATTTGGTCCCCATCCTAGAAGTGGAGTAATATTGCTAGGATCTTAGAATACCTCCCACAAATTCTAATTAAGTACAGAGGTAAAACCGATGGACAAGCTCGGCAAATGCCAACAGGACCGGGTGATCAAGGTTCACGTCATCACTAGCGAGATGGGTCCAGAGTCCTGATACGATACCCCGAGAAGGGGCTCTTTCTTGGTGTGTCCATCAGGGACACGCAACCTGAGCCTGGTTGTGAGCAACACCAGAAGGCTGAGAGTCATCCTCCAAAATGAAAGGGCTGTGTTCTTTAAAATCATCAAGGACATGGAAGACAGGGGAAAAAACAAGGAACTCCTCCAGCCTGGAAGAGACTGAACGCTAGTAACACTTCACGCGCCTGTGGGCTCCTAAGCAAGAACACAGGGCAAAAGAGCAAATGCAATGAAACAACATTATTTGGAAAATCTGGAGGATGGGCATGTAGCAGTTCTTTGTGCTGTTCTGGACACTGACCAGAAATGCTTCTACAGACAGAAGCTTCCTAACGGCAACCTGGCTTTCCCACCCCACTCTATACCTCCCAGCATTCAGAGGAGTCTATGCAAGAGGAGAGCACTAAGGTTCAAACTTCATTAGCTTTGTGGTCACTCTGCCTCTGACCAAGAGACATTTCCAGAGACAGCCACACAGGTTAGAGTCTGGAAGGAAGGCACTACCCTCGGATGGAGAGTGTCCAGGCAAAGAGGGGTTGGAGGCATCTCTGTGCAGGAGCAGAACGGGTCTCACATAACACAGAAGACCGACGTCTGGGCATCCGTCACAAGTCTTCCACTTCCAGGGGCTCTGAAGTCACAGGCGAGCAGCGATGGAAAACTGCCCCATTGGCCTCCCTTTCCCCGTGGCCTTCAGCAGGGACATTTATGTCACACAAGATAGCACACTCTTCCTTGTGAAGAATTATCTTATGCACTGCAGGCCATTTGCACCTGGGAACTCACTCTGGTCATTTTGGTAACCAAAACAGCCCCCACGATCCCAAATGCCCAAGGGGTAACAGTATCACCCACAGTTGAGCACTGCTCAGAGACTTAGGCCCCAAACAGCAAAAGCAGAATAACCTATGGGGCTGACCTTAGACGGGGACGGTGTGTGACTTCAGGGGACGCGCTGTCCCTAGAGCTCATAAAAGCCTTTCCTCTCGTGCTCATCATTGCCTGAGACACGGTCCCAAATTCTCTCATCCCACTGCCAGGAGTCAGGCCAAAATATAAATACTACTGGGAAAGATGATACATTGACTGTGCCTCTGACATCCCCAAGCATAATCTCAGTGATTCTCAGAACTCGGCTTGCAGAAGAATCATCTGGGGAGCTCGTGAAGAAATGTGGATTCCTGGCTCCCACCCTCGGAGATGAGGAGCTTTGGAGTGAGACCCAGGAGTCCACATTTTTAGTAAGGACTCCAGGTGATTCTGATGAAAGTTATCCTCAGAGCCCATTTCGAGAATCATTCCTTTGGTGGTTTAATAGAAGAAATTGGTTTCAATGATAATTATTATCGATAATTCTCACTCATTGAGCCCTTATTATACACGCATAAAGGGAAATAGGTGTTGTTAGCACGTTAGAGCTAGCACTGAGATGCAGGTTATGTCTGTCTCCATGCCCTCTTTCGACCATAAGAATTGTTTCAAAATTTCTTAAAATGGTGGGGGAGAAGGATTTAGGAAGCTTGGGGGTGTGGGGGAGAAGGAGGCTTCCCGGCAGTGAATGAAAACGAGCGCCAGGAAAAACTGAGCGAACTTCAACTCTTCTTACGATCAGTCAGTCATCTTTATCTCAAACTGTGACAAAACTAAACAGGAGCAGGGAAAATTTTGTGGCCTTTTCTGCTGAGCGTTAAGTGCAACCCCAGGGCAAACTTGGGTTGTTGTCCTTAGTTTCTTTGGACAGTTTGGGTAATTAACTCCCCTGGAGAGAGTCCGTGGGATTCCTGGATGAAACAAGGCATTATACAGCGAGGCCTCTCCTTGGTTTCAGAAGATTTCCTGCTGCAGCTTTTCCACAGGGAGAAGGAGAGAGGGAGACTGTGGGAATATGTCCCAGGGAGAAGTAAAATCATGGTGTGCCTTCTCTCGTTCCAGTTTCTTCTGCGGCATTAAAACGCTGTGTAGGCATTCTCTCACAACCAGCGTTAGAGTAACACTATACATCTGAAAAGTTGAGCCCATCCATCACCTTGCACCAGTTAAGTGAGCACGCCCATTTCTTTCCTATGTGTGGACTTGGTTTGTACTAGAATAATGGCTAATATTTATTGAGAGGGTGCTATGTGCCAGACGCTGCACCCAGGAGTCTATGTGTAAAGTCTTCTTTAATCCTAACATCACCTGGTGAGGCTCCCATTCTACGCATGAGAAAACCAAGGCTGAGAGGAGTGAGAAGCTAGCACAAAGGCCACATGGCTGTCCCAGAACAGCAGAGCTGGAACCCCCCTCTTGATCTGTCAGAGAACCTGGGTGGGTAACTACCACACAGTGCTGCCTCCTAGTCAGAGCCCACGGAAACAGCCACGGCAGCTGATGGGCTGGGAGCGTGCTGCCCAGCATCGGTATTAAGGCAGCAAATACAGGTTTAGAACAGTACCTTGGCAGCTGAGCCAAATGTGTGGTCTCCTAAGACTCTCCGTGCCCCACGTGTCCGTGCCGACTTCCTGTCGGGCAGGCTCACGAAGCAGGAGGTGGGTGAGGCTCATGCTCCCTCCCGTGACCATCTATCTGCCAGTGGGTGGAGAGTAAGCAGGATTCTACCTACCTATCCTGCAGGCCTGTCTTCACCAGGGCTCTTAGTTGCAGGGGACAGAATCCCACCTTGATGTAGCTGAGGCAGAACACAAGGAATTTGTTAAAAGAACACTGACCTATCTCACATAAGCAAACAGCAGGACGGACACAGAAATAATGGAGCCTTGGCAACCACGACAGCCAGAGATGTACATGCCATTAAAATGGCTTGCTTCCCCCCGCCCCCTCATTTTGCCCTGGAACTTGTATCCCGCAGTGACTGCCACCGAGAGAGACGGATTCACATTCTTTCTTGCTACAACTCAAAAACCCTTGAGACGGGATGAGATTGACCCAGCGTGGACCGAGTATCTAGCCTGGATCTGTCAGTTGTAGCCAGTAGAGATGCATCACTGGAGGCCTCTGGAGGCTATCCACTGCGAGCGGGCACCATCCCAAGGAAGGAGAAACCACCCTGACCTGGGCACTCACCCCTTAGCACGTTCGCTACAAAGCTGGTTGTAATTGATTCTTTAATGCTGAGCAGCTCAAATTTCATTCCACAATGTTATGTCATGACACTGAAGCCTCAATTAAGTTATTATTAGGCAAAACATAATTAATAAAAACCATAACGGTGCTCCAATGCCAAAGAAGCTCCCTGGGTTCTCTGTAGGGGATATTGGCTCTCTTTGATTTAAGAGAGTGTAGGTTCTTTTCTATATGAACTTCCTGATCAGAAGCACATTAACATATAAGCTGCGTGGATGCCTCACTAATACAGTGCTTCAAGAGAGAGCATGAACTCTTGGCGTATGATTATTCAAATTCATCTAACCTAGGCTAACTACACCTGGAGACTTTCTTCACCCCTAAACCATGCCGGTGGTGGTCAGATTGTGGAGATAATAATTTTAAAATAAAATGAAACATAACAAATGGTGAGGACTGACTGAATGGATTAGATAATGGCATCTATTTACGAAATAAGAGATACCCAGACTGATAATGTGGCCAAAGAAGAAATCAATGATAATCGATAAATGCTTACTTACTTTTCATGGATCGCTTAGGCATTCGTTTCTCCAAAAAGCTTTCCCTGACCCCCTAACTCCGGGTTCAGCTGGTTCCTCATACGGTCTCAGCACATATCTTACTATATTGCAGTTGCCTCTTGATTTGTCTGTATTGCCCCGTAGCCTGTGTTTAGGCCCTCTGTTGACAAGGGCCACATGTATACAATTGACCGTTGTATTCTCAGGGCTTAGCTCGGTATATAGAATGCCCTCAATAAGCATATGCTATTAATCTGAGTATAGATCACATAAGTTAAATTAAGAGCTTGGGCAAGAAATATCATAGTCCTTGTGGCAATGTGACTACCCATTTCCATGCCCTTGACCTAAGAAAACTTACTCTATCCATAATATTATAGGATAATTAAACAAGAGTAAAATGAACACACTATTTGTTCAGGTATTATGGGATATAGATTTAAAAAATTAGCCCTGAGGGGCACCTGGGTGGCTCCGTTGGTTAAGTGTCCAACTTCAGCTCAGGTCACGATCTCGCTGCTCATAAGTTCGATCCCCGAGTCGGGCTCTGTGCTGACAGCTCAGAGCCCGGAGCCTGCTTCAGATTCTGTGTCCCGCTCTCTCTCCACCCCTCCCCTGCTTGTGTTCTGTCTCTGTCTTTCAAAAATGAATAAACGTAAAAAAAATTTTTTTTAAGAAAATAGTTAAAAATTAGCCCTGAAGTCTTGGGGGGTCAGCAAAGAAGGGAGGTGTGGCGTCTATAAATGTCTTTGGGGCTCTTGGTTAATTGGGTTCATGGTCTTTTCCCTCAGACATGCCAAGTCAGGGGATGAATATAATCTAACCTCTTACTTAGTTAAAATGTCTCCTCTCTGCCTTGCCCCAGTGACCTCACAGCACATGAGGGCACCACAGTGCTCTTGAGAAGGTGTCCTAGTGCAATAAAGAATCTTCAGAGAGCCAGTGGCCTGCTACGGTGGGCAGAGAGAGTAAGAGAGGCAGCTTGTTAATGTCGAACTGGAAAATCATCAACATTCCTTCTCTGCTGTCCTCAGTGGAATAGCCCACAGTAACCACAAAGTTTTGCAAGAGTGTCTTTTGTTTTTGAAAATGTATTATTCCCCACACTGGCAGCTGTTGCTGAAATAATCCCAATTCTCTTAACCTTTCTTCAGAAGGTCTGTTTAATCAATTTTTATTGCGTTCCTCTGGGCACTCTCTGAGTCCGTTAGATTTTCTTCCATCCTGAATTGGACGAAGTGCTTTAATAAGGGTTGCCCCCCCTCCGCCCACCGCTCCGGGAGTGGGAAGTGGCAATGTCCTGATGTGGAACTGGCATGAGATACTGCGTGTGAAAGTGTTTTGTAAACTCTTGAGCGGCACCCAAAGGGAAGAGATGACTATGAGACTGTACATCTCTAACCGAGCTCCTCATTCCCAAGAAGAAATGACTGCAACATTTATTCATTCACCTGTGCCTTTACCAAAACTGTATGGGGCAATCCCTTTGTGCCAGACGCTGTTCTTGGCACAAAGGATGTAATGATAAATAAGGTATGGCCTCCTTTCTCTGGAAAATAATGGCACTGGTGATAGAAGTCCTCAAAAAAAAAGCGTAATGATACCGAGAAGTAGTCCAGATGTGTTTGCATACATCACGTCATTCAAGCCTTACAACAAGCCGCGTGTAGGCATTTTTATTCCTGGTATCTAGAAGAAACTGAGGCTCAGAGAGAAGACTACCTAGTTCTATGCTGAAGAAGGTAAAATGTGAAGTTGTCAAGCTGCAGTTGTAGTCCTCTGGCTGATGTCTTCCTGTCTGCTCTGAGGATGCTACTGTGCTTGAAGCAGCCAATACCCTCGTGCTAGTCCCCAGCACAGAGGCTCCACCCGCACTGGGCCTGACCCGGCTCATCAGGGCTCCACCCGCGCCATTTGCTGGAAACTCTCTTCCCAGAACTCCGCCCTTCTTCCCTCAACACCCTGCTAACCCTGAGCGGAGGTCAAGCGTCTAAGCTCTGGAAAACTACTGACAGGTTAAAGGGCTGAGTCGGTGGCTTCCTGGGATGTGTGTAAAAGACCCTGAGCATGTTGCCTAGGCCCTCCGTGGCTCTCTCCCCCCACCTGAAAAATGAGATAATCCTATCGACCTCGTTCTTTTGTTGTGGTTATTCGTAAAATGCTTCCTACGCCTGGGTGTTCAATAACTTGAATTGTCAGTAATGGTATTGGTATTACCGCCCTTGCTGCTGCTGTTATTATTATTATGACAGCACTCATAAATCAGACAAACCAAAGCCTCTTCATGTTTCCCTGAATAACTCTGGACATATGTGGCAGCACCGTGTGAGAGAGACTTATCAAGTACTAATATTAATATTATTAAACAGCAAATGTTACAACAAACGTTGAATACTAACAATATTTCAACGGCCTCAACTTCTTTCCTCTACACATTTTGTCTAAATTTGGAAAAAGAGCCACCAGCCCCTTGTGGCCCAAACATTCTGGAATGTAAATTCACTGAACATGGCAGAGACCAGCCAGCTGTTCATCCGAGTGTTTCCCCCTGGGCACACGGCGAGGCTCTCATCCCCCCCGCCTCTCTCAAAGTCAGTTGTTAGATGTGACCATGTGACTCAGCTCCAGCAGGTGGAATGGGGTCGGAAGTAGTTCATGCTTCACTCTCTGTATGAGTTATTTACTGCTGTGTAACAAATCACCTTAAGCGTCAGCAGCTGAAAGCAACAAATACTTTTTTCGAAAGAATGTCGAAAAATGTAGTAACGCATTAATGAGGAAACTACTAAGATGGTAAAGCTGGTGGTTCACAGAACGTTTTGAGGAACTGGTGATTTACAGGCATTTGAAAAGGAAGGTTAGAATAAAACATGGGTTAATGTCCCATGGAGCAAAAAAATACACAAGACATGAAGAAGCCGGGGGGCGGCGGGGGGGGCTTTAATCATCAGTAAGCAGAGCATCGAACTATGATGCATCCCCCTAAATAATTAAATAATTCTCAAAGGGCCTGGTAACAATTGAAAGCAACAAACATTTATTACCTCACACCATTTCTGAGGCTGAGGAATCCAGGAGTGGTCTTCCTGGGTGTTTTTGGCCCAGGGTCCCTCATGAGGGTGCAGTCAAGCCATCGACTGGGACTGTGTCATTCTACCATTGACTGGATCTGGAGGATCCACTTTCCAGGTGACCCCCTGACAGGGCATTTGGCAGGAGGCCTCGTTTCCTTGCTGGCAGTTCCCAAAAGGCCTCTGTTCCTCACCACCCAGGCCTCTCCACATGGCTGCCTGAGTGTCCTCGTGACCCGGCAGCTGACTTTCCCCCAAAGTGAGCAATCAGAGAAAGAGAGTACAAACAGGAAGCTGCCAGGCCTCTATGATCTCGTCTCGGGAGCTACACCCCATTACTTCCATTTTTCTCTCTTCATGACCTCCACCCACACTCAAGGGGAGGGAAATAAGATGCCAACTCTTCAAGCACATGGGAGGTGTGTGCACATGAAAAGATCCCGAAGTACATAAGTACACCTCACTCCTTCTCGCCATCTACGAGCTCAACAGAGAACCACAAGGAGCCCTAACAGGGTGGAGCTGTGAGACAGAAGGAGCCCAGATTCCCGAGTGCCCCCTGGCCAGACCAGTGCCTCCCTTCTGTCCACGTGAGGCCCTGACGAGTGAGAAATAAACTTCCATTATGTGGAACCCCTGAGTCTGAGGGAGCTCTGCCTCCCCTGACTGGCTCACGAAATTACAAAGAATGGAGCACATGTCTTTCCAGTAACACTTTGGCAAAAACATTTCATAGTATGCGAGTACTTGCTAATTACTATATTTACAAAAGTAATATACAGAGCAAGAGCTTTAAAATTGGATTTGGCATAAAGGTTATATTTGTAACCCTGCCTGCCATTAGGAGCTCCAGCCCTTCCTTCTTTTTTTGTTTTGTTTTTGTTTTTCCACAAGGCCCTGAAGGACTGAGCCCCCCACCTGCGTGCCTTCACTGACCTCACCCAAGGCCCCCCAGGTCTTAAGGTCCTAATGAGTCTGCTGCTTTTCCCACTATGTCTAGCTTCTGCATCCTCAGCCTCTGCCTTACTGAATAATTCCCCCCAAAGATTTTAGTTCACCTGACTTCAAAGCTCTATCTTCCTTCCATGAGCCTTGACAGAAAGAAAACACATTGGTTCCTAGAGCGACTTTGCCAATAAAGAGAAGAATTTCCTCCTTCGAGCTGCCCTGCTCGGTTCCCTCAGCCTTTGAAGTGAGAGTTTGCAAAAATCTCAGTTGCTTCAAACTTGGATTTACAACTTTTAAGCCCTGGTTCTCTTCATTTACTGATGTTTGCAGTCTTAAAAACCTGCTATTGATTTTTTTTTAGAAAGAAGATCATGCACACTTATCAAAGCATTTTTTTAATGTGTGAAGGGAAAATAACACCATTATCCAACAGACAAATAAAAATGTTGTCTCCATAATTCCAATGTAAAAAGACTTAATCTTTGGGGTAGATTGTATTAACCTATCCATGTCCATCAGAGCCATTTATTATTAAAACCTAAAGGATTGCTATTTAAGCCAACACACTTGGGACCATTTGTTACACAGCAATAGCTTCTTGATACAGACACTAGTGCCTAGAAGTGGGCACTGATGTAACAAACTTAAATTAGGAGGCAGTAGCTTTGGAACTAGATGTATATGGAGGCTGGGGAAATGGCAAAAAAAAAAAAAAGTTGCTAAAGAAAGCTAGAGAGATGGTTAGAAAACGTATAGGAGGCTAAAGAAATGGTGGCCTGTTATGCAGACATGAAACATTTGGTTAAACTGTCTTCTATGGCAACTTGGAAGATAGGAAATGGATCTAATAAACTTTGAACTTGCCCAAGGAGATGGACGCTAGCCTGAATGTGGAAAGCATCAGCTGGCTCCTTTTCACTCTTTACGACCAGGTATTACAAGAGAGAGAAGAGTACAAGCAAAAACCAGCCAACTTGCAAACAAAGCTGAGAGGGAACATAGACCACAAGTGCAGGAAACCACTAGTCTGAAAATAAAATGGTTTCTCATAGCCAGTCTTTGCAACTAGGAAGAGATTCTCAAATTGAGATTAATCCTGAAAGCAAAGATCTAGGGCACTGCAGGAAGACACGCCCTCGGGTAAAGAGCAGATCAAAAATGTGGTTGCACATCCCTCCTTAAATCCTCTGGGAGAAATAAAGTATCATCTCAGAGGCACGCACGCACACGCACACACACACACACACACACACATGCTTCCATAAGGCTTAGGAGATGATCCCACAGCAACCAGTTATGTCCAAAATAGCAGTAATTAAACCTAGAGAGGAAAACCTACCTTCAAAAGAAGTGCAGGTGTGGCCTTTGGCACAGAGTGAACTCAAATCAAATACATAGAAAACCCAGAAGTTTATAGAAAAAGGTCTGTTGGTGGAAGCATTGCCAGCCTGAGCTCAAGGGGACTGACCCTGCTCAAGTTAGGAAAGGATCCTTGGGTCCCCAACTTTCTCAGGGCATGAAAAATGTACTCAAAGGATAGATTCCCTTTCCATTTTCAGAAGTGGCCGACAGGTTTATGGAAAAGGAAAGGCATCTCTGAGGGAGAAGCCAGGATGACTTCTGGGAGCCCCACCAAGGGAGCAGAACCCAAGTCTTATCTAGGAATATTCCCCCACACTATGGGTGGGAGGACCTGGCAGCATTTGTCCAGTGAAATTTCAAAGCTGCAGTAAACCAGTGATTACTACGTGCCCACTATTCTAACGCTTTTGGAATGGGTGAATTTCTTGTATATTAATAGTATTTCTCTACTGAATATCTGTTAGAGAGCAGGACATTTGTCTCCTTGGTCTTTATATCAACAGGAGCCTCATCCAGACCTCTGGAAACCATTCATTTATTAACTCATTTCTTCATTCGGTACATGTGTATTGAGTGCCTACCGTTTACCAGATATGATGCTGGGAGCTGAAAAAAAAGTCACAGAGAAAGGGCCCATCTCTGTCCTCACAGAACCATGTAGGAGACAGTTTAGAAGCCAGGCAGTGACCTTCAAAGGCCAGCAGATCTCCAGCTGGAAAACAGTGCTTCAAGAGTACCTGGGAGCACCACCTCTCAGAGAAGACCTGTCAGGGAAGACTTCTTGGAGGAAGAGACATCTAGTCTGAGACATAAAATAACCAAGGGGAGACTGAAGCTGCATCTCTAGGATGCAGATCCCCCTGAAGAAGAAGCAATGACTTAGGCATTCTATGACAAGAGGACTGGTACTAGAAGCTCTAAGAAACCTGTTTCTTGGTCTGTAGTAAGAAGCATTCAGTCCTCAACGACAACTGTTTTGGAATGACAGAAACTTGGTTTTCACAAACCTGACATGTTCCCCCAGTGGTAGCATATGGAGCATATGAAAGCCTATGGCAGTGACCCTCCCTCTTCTTCTACTGAGTCATGCAGAAATTGCTAACTCTGTCATAGGAAGCTTAGAAAAATCTCTCAGGACTATGAAGTCCATGGAGGAAAGCTTGAGGACTTGCTAATCTAAGTAGAATTTATATATACCAACTTGCAGTTGAGAGTTGGGAGCTTGCATGAGAGAGGAAAAAGTGGGAAATGAACAAGTAGCTACATGGGGAGGGGGGGTGGAGGGGTACAAAATATATTTCTGCCTTCTGGACCTGGTAATGGAATGATGGGCTAAGGCCATGAGGCATCACAAAAAGAGAGAAAAGCTGTTTTCCCAGAGAGCTGCCAATGTGATTAAGAATGATAGAAACTATGGGAATGCAAGCTGGTCAGCCACTCTGGAAAACAGTATGGAGGTTCCTCAAAAAACTGAAAATAGAACTACCCTACGACCCAGCAATTGCACTACTAGGTATTTATCCAAGGGATACAGGTGTGCTGTTACAAAGGGACACGTGCACCCCCATGTTTATAGCAGCACTATTGACAATAGCCAAAGGATGGAAAGAGCCCAAATGTCCATCGATGGATGAATGGATAAAGAAGATGTGGTATAGATATACAATGGAGTATTACTCGGCAATCAAAAAGAATGAAATCTTGCCATTTGCAACTACATGGATGGAACTAGAGGGTATTATGCTAAGAGAAATTAGTGAGTCAGAAAAAGACAACTATCATATGACTTCGCTCATATGAGGACTTTAAGACACAAAACAGATGAACACAAGGGAAGGAAAGCAAAAAGAATATAAAAACAGGGAGGGGGACAAAACAGGAGAGACTCTTAAATATAGAGAACAAACAGAGGGTTGCTGGAGGGCGTGTGGGAGGGGGGATGGGCTAAATGGGTAAGGGGCACTAAGGAATCTACTCCTGAAATCATTGGTGCACTACATGCTAACTAATTTGGATGTAAAATTAAATAAATAAATAAATAAATAAATAAATAAATAAATAAATAAATAAAATTATCAAATGAAAAAAAAAAAAACAAAAAAAAAATAGGTTCCTAAAATTGAAGATTTTCTGCCAACTAATAAAAAAAAGAAAGAAAGAATGATAGAAACTAAAAGTTAGGTAGGAGAGAGAAAATACCCAGATCTTTGTAAAACCACATAAAATGGGAATTTCCATGTTGGCAAAAAAACTGTGGGAGAGAACTCAGGAATCAACAGGAGAAAATAAGCTACATTGGAGTCAGGCATAGGTTTGGGCCATGATATGTTAGAAAGTGTTTAACAGTCAGCTCTTTGAGAAAAAAATGTATATGTCATATGTATTCATAAAATCTTATTGTAAATTTTACTTACATAAAATATGTATAGCTCACAATTTACAAATAATAAAATACATGATACTTTTTGCTGTAAATTCCATCAAGCAAATGGATTCTGACAAAATGCTGTTGATTTTTGCTGAAGTCTTGGGTCTATATTCAACCTTTGGTCACAAATGACAAATGAGCATAATCCTGAAATAAATTTTGGTTGATGTTTTCATTTATACTGACAGGTGAGGACAAAAGCAAAACAACAAAGACATATGCTGGAACTTTACTCACATGTCAATGATGTGAGTGATTTCCTTGCTGAATTGAAAAATAGTCTTCAAATACTAGAAGAATATTTTCCCATTTTTTACCCTACTCCCAATGTAATGGCTACAGACACAAATGCACTTTCATGTTTAATGTGCATTATTTACATTTGCTCTATCGTTTTCTTAAGTCTGGATAGCCAACAAAACAATAAGTCAGTCCCTGACTCATGGTGTTTGCAGATTTCCATGCTGTAAATATTCCCAACATGGCCAACTTCAGGCTACCAACCTGATGTAATAAACAGGGTTGGGAAGAGATGGGCAGTCGTATCACACCATTAAATTGTATTACCACCATACAGGAACAACAGACACAGCCTTGAGAGTACAGCTATTGTACAGTATAGTATAGTAAAATGTGGTAAAAAATAATTTAAAAATTATATGTTTTTGAGTGTGTATTATCTTCATATTAAATTAAATTTAATTACATGTTTATATAACTTAATTTTTAATAACAACTATGTTTAACAATCAACTTGCAAAATTCCTGAAAATTCAACAGTCAATACAAATTAGCTCCATCCTTATGTATCTGTGGAAAAGAGACAAAGAAAACTTAAGTTTTCAACCCAAAGAAGGAAACGTAATGATAGGGTTGTTAGTGTGACTTACTGGGGAAGAACTCAGGACAAGATGGCTGCCAAGTTCCTTGATTGAGTTTCAAGACTCTACGAGATCTGACCTGAGACTTTCTAGCCTCATCTCCTGATTCTCCCTGCCTTGAACTTCATGTTCCAACAACACCAAATGGCTTGTATTTCCCAGACCACATCATGATGCTTCAACCTCCATGCCTTTGCTCATGGCTTCCCCTCTGCCCAGAATACCTTTCCCCACCCCCTTGCCCCACCCTCCACTTTTACATAGCTAATTCCTACTTAGGGCTAATAT
Source organism: Leopardus geoffroyi (assembly GCF_018350155.1). Lineage (NCBI taxonomy): Eukaryota > Metazoa > Chordata > Mammalia > Carnivora > Felidae > Leopardus > Leopardus geoffroyi. The sequence continues at coordinate 51,089,350 of NC_059334.1, read as the reverse complement.
CTACTCATGTCCATAGGTTTAGCTTAAATATCACAACTCCTGGGAACCTTCTCTTATCTCACCCCACCCCCCAAGCAGGGTCAGAACTGTCCCTAAGCATTCCCATGAGATTTGTGTCTCTCTTTGGCACTGTCTTAGAATACTATACTGGAAATGCCCCCCTTTGAGTATCTGTCTTGCTGAGAGGTCATAATGCTCCTGGAGAACTGAAAAAAAAAAGTATCTTATTTATTTTTGTGTCTCTGTGCCTAGCACACATTAGGACTCAACAAATGTTTCTTGAATGCATGAGTGAATGAATGCCATTCTCAGTTGGGATTGAGAGAAACGGGCATTTTTAAGGTGGAGCAAAGAATAGCCCTGAATGTAAAGAAAATGTATCTCAGCCAAATGATGTACCATTGGTAAATACTATCGAGATAAAGTAACAGGAATGCAGCAAACTGCAAGCTTTCCAGCCATACAGAGAAAACAAAAGGTTTGCGTCCCTGGTATAAATCAATTCTGACACAGAGACAAGATGGAGGAGAAGGAAATTACATTCTGCTTTAAGATAGACATTCTGACCAGTGTTGGACCTACTTGCTATCATGGTACCATCCCTTTGAAGATAAGAGAGTGGAAGAGCACGAGTAACTTAACAGCTAATTTTATCCAATTGCGAAAAGCTAAAAGAAAATGAAGATGTGATGAAACTCTAGGAGAAAGGAACACTGACATGTGTAAGCTTACAGATTATCCTAGAGGAGAGCCATGGGCTGAGCTGGACATGTTCTGTCTTCAACAAGCAGAGAACAGATTTATAAACACTGAATATAACACACAATGAAAGAAGGGAAACAAGATACACATCTCTTATTCTGTGAGAAGTTGCACTCAATACTGGGGGACTTGAGAAGGCTTTACTAGAACGTTGAGTTGCGTCTTGATAAATGAATAAATTTTCAATAGAGAAGAGTGGATAGAAAGGGTATTCCAAGCTCCAAAAATGGCAGAAGGGAAGGTAGAGTGGCATGTAATTGTTCAGGAAACAAAGTCTGATGAGGAACTTTGTTTAATAAAGGGATTAGAAAACAATATTGGCTTACCAAGATATATTGTTCATAAACCCTTGAGAATCTTAGTGATTAAAGTTTCCATTTCTAAATGTTCAGTAACTATCTTTCAATAATTTATTCTAGAGCCCTTCCCAATATGAGTCTCAAGGGCACCACGCTTTGGTCTGCAGATTCCATTCTCTTCTCTCTTTTGTCAAAGAATCAAATTTGCCCAGAAATTTGCTCTAATATTTTGGCATCTTTTCCATTTTCTGTTGCTCCTCAAAGATTAAAAACAGTGGGTAAGCAAACTCATCTATGAGCTCCAGCAAAACTCTAGACTATAGAACCAAAATTAATTAAGAGGTGAAAAGCCCAAACACCGTAGTCAAAAATAAACATAAAATACATCCTACTTCCTCTTATTCTATAAAAAATATATGGATGGATGGATGGAAGATAGATGATTAGATAGATAGATAGATAGATAGATATGCATATAAATAGATGATGATATAGATATAAATATATAGAGATGACTTTAGTCTTAAGCTCCAACCCCCAAAATTCTAAAAATGTGCAAGAAGTTCTCATAACTCGCAATTAAATTAATGTATGAAAGTTAATGTGCAACTATGAACTATTTAAGGAAAAATCTTACAAAAGAACATATCATTTGTTTAGTTCAATTCTAAAATAAATACCCCACCTTTTTAAATGACTCCATGATAATTAATATTACTATATTTTGCTAGCACTGCAATCAAAAAGCAATTAGGTCCAGTCAACAGCTTTTGAAATGAAAAGGATGTTTCACATTAACAAGTAGGTCATTTGAATAGCAACATAAGCAATACTTTGGAGATTATCCTCCACACAATATTCACTTTATTGTCTTGGAAGAAACTGTTTTTCACTTTCCTCAAAGCAGTTGCTGAAAGCTTAAAATAAAAATAAAGAGAAATGGAAACCAAGATTCCTTATCAGAATAAGCAAATACAATGCTAACAAATATTAACAAATAAACACGCTCAAAAATCAAGTGTACATTAACCCCATGTTTCTCAGTGAGTGATTCACTGAACATGAGGCAATTCCCACAGGTTTTTCTGCCCAAAGTATTCTAAGAGTTCCACATCACAGGCAATGGACATTTTGGGGGACTTAATGAAGACATAAGTTACTATAAATGAGGGAATAAAATGTGGAGGAAATCAGGAGGCTGACCACAGGACCAGGAGGCCAAAGGAGATGTCAATGCCCCCCATTAGTCCAGCAAATGTCTATTATCCCTAAACACCGGCCAGGCACCATGCTAGGCAGCAAGGATTAAAAGATTAATAAGATGTGATCTCTGTTCATGAGGAATTTACAACTGTTTGGAATCATCTGAGCTGTAAAAACTGGTAGGAATATAGGCTACAATACGATAAGTACAATAGAAACCCATGATTGTAGCGAGGGGGGGCAAGATCAAGGACAATGTTAGAGAAGAGGTCCTTAAGGGAGAAGTGGTTGTTTTCTGATGAGAAGATGAGGGTAGAATACCGCAGCAGGGAACAGGAGGAGAGACCCAAGGCTGAGAAACCCTGGGGAGTGTTTGGGAAACAGTGCTGACAGGGGGCACCATAAGAACGAGGAGGGTGCCTGTCTGATTCATTTTATCCCTGATGCACAACACAGTGCCTGGTCCACAGTGGGGACCCGACACATATATGCTGATGAATGAGTCCACACTGGCTGAAGCCTAAAAGCTATGAGAGAATAATAACCTTCTTATTAGATGCTACAGGGACCTTGCACATCAAGCCAAGGAGCTTTAGCACTGTCCTGTAAGCAGTGGGCGGCCACCAAAGGTTTGCAAAGAGTTTGCCTTTATCTCTAAAGTATGAATGATACTGGTGGTAACTACTCACGTCAAGATAATTGTTAACAATTAAAAATGATAAGCCGTCAAAAAATACATGCTCAACACCCTGGGAAGTATTTGAGGAAGGTTGCATCTCAGGTTGTGTGACTTGTTGGATGGGCAAATATGGTCACCTTTCTGACCAGGCTTCTCCACTCGGCCAAAATCACAACGTTTCCCCAGGATACTGAGCTGAGCTAGCCTGAAGACAGAATCTGGGCAGACTTTGTGCAAATATGCTTTCCTTCCATTCTTGTTCAGAGGTACCTTGCGACTCCTCTTTGAGGGCAGATGCCCTTCTGATAAAGTTTTCTTTCAAGGACTCTTCCAGCAGCATACCTTGCTCAGGGGGATGATGTGACGATTAACTAAAGCAGCATTCACACTAAACAGACAATGAGCGGGCATTCGTTTGAAATTCCCATTGTTCCAGGTCAAGTTTGTTCACCCAGCTACACAGACTGGGCCAAACAGGGCACTCTCTTTGAGCAGGCGCACCCACACGAGCAGACAGGAGAGTCATCAGCGCACGCCCGCTGCTGGATTTGAGTTCAGGCCATTTCCACTGCCCTCTCTGAGAAACTGGGCAAAGAAAGGTCCTCTCACAGAGGTCAGCTTTAACAACCTTCATATTCACAGTGCTGGATATGTGTCGAATTTTATTTTTATGCGTGCTATAAAGTAGGACCATTGGTTTGCAGGAGCATTCAGCCGCTAGCAAGGAAATAAAGGGATCTGGATCTCAGTCCTGACTGTCACCGAACTAGCAGCATGACTTTAGTGAGTCTGTTAATTTCTCGGAGCGGTTTCTAAAAAGGGAATAAGATGAAGCTCCTTTTAGTGCTCATGGGCTATGGTTTGCTTTTGCCCTTTGAACAGATCTGGGTAAAGGAGAAAAATTATGTGATCCTTTTTTTATAATCTCAAAGCTAGTCATTTTCAGCTCAGACAGTGTTGAAATACAAAAGGTCTTTCTTAAGGAAATGTTCTGGGAGTGGTCATTCACTCAGAGAAATGTGCTCCTGGGTCACGCTGAGGAGCCTAGGAGAAACTGTCACTCAGGTCCGGAGCACTGCTCACCTCCCCAAGGTTGGGAGAAGGGAGAGAAGTCACCCTGGTGTAGCTAGGGCAGTGTGGCTGCCCCTGCCCTCTGACTGGGATCCACACCAGCCCCCCTCAGACTCTCCCTTTGCTGAATAGGAGTGTTGCCACCATCACGCAGCTGTTCCGCCAAGATGGAGCACTAGGCAGTCCTCCCTGTCTCTATGAGAAGGCAGCACCTGCCCGTAGCCCAGGAAGGTCCCCCTGGAGAAATGTCTGTTTGAATCACTATAGTGCGGTTTTCTTTGTGTATTGTTTTGACCCACTTTTGAGGCCCGGGCTAGCGGCTGGTCACCTCCCAGATGAAGTCCATACCCCAAACACCTCTCCCGTGGGGGCTCTCATGCTTCAAGCCACTATACAACCACTCTAAGCGCCCAGGACCAGGTACCAGCCAGCCAGGGGCAGCCCGTATGCTACCAGAGCCCGCTGAAATTCTTCAAATGGGGCCAGTCCTCACCTGCGTGTCCTGCCTCGCCCATTCCTCCCCACCAGAACTACAGGAACCACCCCTCTCTCCCTCTGCCTCATGGCCAACCCTGGTACTTACTTCCCCGTGTGGCCCTGCATGGTGTGTGTGTGTGTGTGTGTGTGTGTGTGTGTGTGTGTGTGTGTGTGTGTGTGTGTTCTCCCCAGGGAACAGTGACAATAACACTTTCAAGTTTCTTTCCCTGACCTCACCATGCCTTACTCCAACTCGTACGGTTAAAACGATCACGTGTGCTTAAACATGGCTGAGCTTAGGATGGGTTCTCTGAGGCCTGGGTTGTCCAATGACTAACATACACAGCTATAGTTGGGCAACCCCTTGCCTCAGGATCGACTAATTCTGGGCCATAATTTGCGCTCCAGAACTTTCCCGAGGGATTGGATTGGAGACAGTCTCACGTCTAGGCTGGAGGGAGAGGAGGAAGCAGAGATGGGGATGAGGGGGTGGGGGAGGGCACACAGAGGGGACAAGGAAGGAACTAGAGTCACCCAGTGAAAGCTGGAGGCACAGCGGGCCTCACAAAAGCAGGGATCCTTGGAGAGAGATTTCTGCTGCAGGAGGCATTGTCCAAGGCAGAGAGGCAGAATTAGAGCTAGCCTGGCTTCTCCCTTTTTCCCCACCACCATCTCCCACCAGTGCCTCCCACTGGCAGGACCCAGGCAGAGCCAGCTGACGTGGGAGTCCAGGAACCACAGTGTCCATGATCAGAGTAGAGAAGGGGGCAACGCGGGGAGAGATCGGGGGACAAAGAAGACTGGCTACTGGGTAGTCTCTGGAAAAACTGAGAGTTCACAACACGAGCCCTGTCGTCGCACCAGCCTCTGTGGACCTGAGCGGGGCGGCCGCCATGTTCCTCAGCCCAGACAGCGGCTCCCAACTATGCCTCGGTTTTGCACCTGTCCGTCTTCTCCCTGTAACTTACCTGCCTGGACTCCCCAGGTACGTGTCATGAAGCCCACGAATCAGAATATGGGGACGGAGGAGACTGCAGGGACCATCTGGTCCAACCTTACCATGTTCCAGAGGAGAAGAGGGACGCCTCCAGGGGGGACCGGAGTTACCTTACTGCTAGGTGGGAGAGCCCAGCTGCTTTTTGCTTTGGTGAGTTTTCCTTGAAACACCTGTCTGTGGCAGAAGGGATTCAAAGTCCTCCCTCTAATCCCGGAGACAGTACCTTGGGGAATGACTGTATTTTAAAATGCAAAAGAGCAATTCAGACTTTTGAAGAAAATGGTTGGTTTAAATCAGGTGGAAAACCCATTTATAAAACAAGTTTAATAAAAAAAAACACAAGAAAACAAAAAATACAACCTTCCAAACCTAACGTAAAGGGATCGACCTTGCCTTCCTGTTTTTTTTACTACATCTGAACATGTTCTTTTCCTCCTAAATGACTTTAGAATGAGTGCCTAATAACAAAGGCTATTACAACGAAGGTTTTTTAGGAATTAAAATAGCTGTTTTGTTGTTTCAGATGGCTACCCTGGTTCTCTCAGTATCTTATTCTATTAGGCACTCTGGCTTTTATCTACCACAAAACAAAATGGAGAGAGGGCGTCTTTTCCTGGCTACCATATTTTTCTATCTTTCGTATATTACACCACACACAATTTGGAGGAGCAGATGATTTGGGGCAGCTCAGGAAGTTGAATTTTAACAGCAAGAGTTCTGAAACTTCAGACTTACCAAAGATGTGTGAACTGGCTTAAACCAAACCTTATTTGCTTAAGTTGAAAAGCTAACAGTTATCACCATTCATCAGCTGCTCTCTGCAGGGTTCCCAAACCTCTTCTCTAAATTGGCCCATTCCGGCCTCTAAGCATAGCAATTTGCCTGGGGAAATTTCTGGAAATTCAGCCCCAGAAGGTCCACCCTCTTCAGAGCCAGGTAAACTCACAGCTGAATTTCGTATTTTCACTGCAGACTATTTGTGTCGGAAAATTAGGCTCGGAAATACGGTAATCACCACAAGTGTCTTATTAGTTGCTGTTTGCCGTGCTGTTTCAACAATAAAATATTAACACTCGTTTGGGTTCATTAATTCCACACTTCCAAGGAGGGGTTGGTTCCTAGAATTTTAAAAACAGAATAGTAACGTGAATATTTCAACAGACATCATTTCACAGTTGAGTAAAAGGGGGAAGAGATTCTGTTTGAAAGGAAAAGACTAGTTTTGTTGGTCTTCCCAGTACAGGTTTCCCCCACTATCCAGAAGTTTGCTTCATGCTACTTCACTTTTTTACAAAGCCCTGCATTAGTACCGGTTTTCACTAACTGACAGAGATCCCAAGAGGATTTTTGCTTTTACAAAATAATAATTGCTTCTGGTCTAAGAGATACATGGGAGAGTGGCCCAGAATGGAAGAGCTCAAGAACAAAGGTAGTTGGGGAGGGGGCGTGGAGATGGGGGGGGGGTGTCTCTGAATTGGTTGGTCTGTGTGTGTTTGCAGGCAAGTCATTTACAGCAAAGAGAGAGAGAGAGAGAGAGAGAGAGACAGAGAGCTGGGGAGGGGCAGAGAGAAGAAGGAGAGAGAGAATCCCAAGCAGGCTCCACACTCCACTCAGAGCCTGATGTGGGACTCGATCCCACCACCGGGATCATGACCTGATCAAGAGTCCGTCACTCAACCGACTGAGCCACACAGGCACCCGAGGAATATCCTACTTTCAAATAGCAGGGGCAACCTGCACATCTCTTTCGCTCGAGCTGAAAAACCTGTCATTTATGAAATAAGGTTACACATAAGCTCATTGGTTTTCATCAGTTTAGTAGCCTCAATCTTTTTAATAATCTCACCGTTCTTTCTCAGACACTGATAGCAAACTGAAGATCGCTTAGAGAGATAATTGACTTTCACACAGTAACATGGTCACATTTTGAGGAATCTCTGAGAGAAAAACCCACTCACCAGCAAACAGCACCAGGATCCTACGATATCCGTCGAGCCAGGTTATAAACACTTCCAAGTCCCTCCCTTCCTCAACGAGCTTCCTCTTCTCCTGTAATGCCCGAAGTTCCTAAACCTCCCACAAAAGACCACCAGAGTCGTGAGTCAAAGCCAAGCGGCAAGGGTCGTTTATTGCAGGTTCGAACCTGGTCCTCTGCGCACTCGTCGCCGGTGACGCAAGAGGCCCCGATCAGAGTTAGTATAGGGTTTTTATAGACAGGGACAAACAGCATAGGTGAGGTTTCAAATTATGAGGGGCCTGATTAGTCGATTTTAAAGTACGGACATTTGTGGTTTTCTGATTGGGCGTCCTTTGTCTGTCCTTTGGCGGGAAGGCTTTGTCCGTTACTTGTGGTGGGAGAGAAAAAAAAAAAGGGGGGGGAAGGGGATAGGTGAGGAATGTGCTAAGCAAGCAGGTTTACAGAAGCGAGAAACGCCGGTTAGTTTATGTACAACCACTCATTCCATTACATTTAGGAAGGTTTACAACCCATTCTACTACACAGCGGGTTACATTCAGGAAAGGTCTCACAATGCTCATAGCAAACAGCAAGCAAAACAGACTTCTCAGCAATTGTATTTCTTATCAAAGATCCATAATAAGCAGAAAAGAGAACCTAGCTTTAAACTAAGGTAGGGCTGTCATTTGGATTGTTCCTTTCACTCCACCAAACCCAAACCAGAAATCTCAGACCACAACGTGAGACCTTCTTTCTCAGTGTTCCCAGCGCAAACGATGCTCCTTCAAACAAGCATAGTGGTGCAGAACATGTGGGGACTTGTTTTAATCCAGTATGAAGTGTCGTGAAGGAAGTTTATACTCACAGATCCTTAGAAACAGGAGGCATGGCATGTCACAGGTCATGATCCCACACGGGGAAGCACGGGGGTCCCTTAGGATGCAGAAAGGAGAAAACACGGGAAAGAGCCTTTATTGTGGTTCCTATAGGAAGGAATGAGTGAGGCAGATTTAGTTAGGATTGACTGGTTTAAATAATTTCAACAGGCTTTGGGGTGTGGTGCTGTCTCTAGTTGTCTCATACCTGATCCTTGTATGATTAGAGTATGTGGACAGTGGCCCAGAGTGGAAGAGCTCAAGAACAAAGATAGTTGGGGGGGGGGTGGAGATTGGGGTGGGGGGAGCACTCTCTGAATTGGTTGGTCTGTGTGTGCTTGCAGGCAAGTCATTTACTATCTCTAAGAATTGGCTAGCCCTGGGAGGGACATTCTCTCCAGTCAGCAAGGTCCCAGATATCAATGCATCGGAATAAAGAGACACATATACCGCGGATAGTCTCAACTCTCCTCAGAAGGTGATTCCCTTCTCTCTCATCAGACAAGCGCTTAGCCAACCTCCCTGCCTTTACTTGTGCAATACCTCTTATTTCCAGGATGCTGTTTCCTTTCCTTACCACCTACCTTAATTCTGCTCACCCTTCAATTTTATTCTTCCCTGAGGTATTCCATGGCCCCTCTTGTCCTCACTGATCTCCCCTACATCTGAATCTCTACAATCCACACTCAAGCATAGACATCCATTGGGAATAGCTATTGGTAGCAACGTTGACCAGACTATTTCTGTGAAAATAAGGAAAGAACAGCAGATTGATAACCAAAACATGCATAAACCTCTGAATTGGAACCAATATCCAGGCCTTTCTTTTTTCTGAACAGCACCCTGATTTTGTTTGGAGGCAGCAATTGCCTAGCCCCTGAGGATTAGTCATGGGTGGCCATACCAATAATGGCAATCCTGTTCCTCATTTGCCCAGCTCCTTGAAATTAGACATGGACTTGTGACATAATTCTGGTCTAAGACATACAGGTGAGAGTGGACAGATAAAGGATCATAGATACCCTGATCCTTCCCCCTTTTCCCTGATGGCGGGATCTATTGCAGCTCTTTTGCAACCATGAGGCAACAAACAGAAAAATGGAAAACTGCTTGCTAAGAATGACAGCATAGAAAGATAGGAAGTCTCTGGATCCCTGATGGCATAGCTGAGGGGGTGATCCCACACCAGTAGCTGCCTACACCTGGAATGCCAATGGGGGAGAGGTGGCGAAGGGAATCTCATAAATTCTATTGACTTAAGCTGCTAATGATGTTTCTAACTGCTATAACCTCATTCTCCCAGAAAAACACAAGAAACTTTCTTCAACTTATTCTTCTGTTCACACGACTGTGAATAAAACAAAGAAGGTATCTTGTTGTCCATATATCCTGTATTATTAAAACAAAACACACAGGGTGAGGATTTTTATCGGTTTAACACATCTGCTGAAGTGTTTAATTTACTGTTTTGCCAGAAAAATCTTGTAGCTGCATCCAAACTGTTTATTTGTAACATGAGCTGTTATTTGGGTGGCTGTGTATTTTATTTCCCAATTGCATTTTCTTTAATAGGTAAGATATCCATTTATAGAACCACTGCTGCTATGAAATGGTTTATTATTAAAGATCTAGGTCCCTTAATTTATTCATGCATAATCCATTATGGTATATAACGTGGATGGGCTGGGGCCATAAAAATAAGTCCCTTTTAATGTCAGAGCAAAGCAAAACAGAACCAAAAAAAAAATCAATCTATTACAGAAACAGATTTGTCAGCCTTCATATTAAACTCCACATAAACTCTGCTCTACTCACCTCAAACAAGTGAATCAAGAATGATTAGAAGATAATGAAATCATTGTGCAGCACAAAGTAGGTGCTAGACAAAGTTAATGGCTCAAAAGAATATAATTCTGACTATTCCAGGTACTAGTTTATAGCGTTTGAAGTTTCAGCAAACAAGTTGAGTCCAAGCTGACTCCCAGCCTAACTCCATACCTTATATTCCATGATACATGAGTTCAGTTACCCAAAACAGACTAATGAAACCCAAAGGAATAATAAGCACTGTATGACTATTTCACAATCTGCCTAGGTTTTTTATAAAATCTCTTACTGAATTAGTCACAAAGTTGTTGATAAACTGGTCAATTCGAGTATCCGGCCTCACTATTTCATATCAAGTGTCTCCCTTGTAGGATGATCTGGTAGGAGCAGTAAAGAAAGGCCACATAATGGCACAGACTTCAGAGACAGACAGACCAAGTTCCCTGCCATTCTTGGCCGCTACTCACTGTGCATCCTTGGGCACGTCATTTCACATTCCTGAGCTGCGGTTTCCTCCAATGTTGGATGGAGAGAACACCTACCTTTCAAGATTGCTGTGAGGATTGTTTTGTAAACAGAGTGGTGGTCCCATGGCCCCATTTAACTTAACAGTAGAGGGGCGCCTGGGTGGCTCAGTTGGTTAAGTGGCTGACTTCAGCTCGGGTCATGATCTCGCGGTCTATGAGTTCGAGCCCCACGTCAGGCTCTGTGCTGACAGCTCAGAGCCTGGAGCCTGTTTCAGATTCTGTGTCTCCTTCTCTCTGACCCTCCCCCATTCATGCTCTGTCTCTCTCTGTCTCAAAAATAAATAAACGTTAAAAAAAATTTTTAAAAAAACAGTAGAGCATTTTTTTTTTTTTAGAGAGAGAGAAAGAGAGAGAGAGAGAGCATGAGCAGGGGAGGGACAGAGAGGGAGAGAGAGAGAATCCCAAGCAGGCTCTGCCCTCACAGCACAAAGCCCGACATGAGGCTCAAACTCACAAACTGAGAGATCATGACCTGAACTCAAGAGTCCGACACTCGGGGCGCCTGGGTGGCGCAGTCGGTTAAGCGTCCGACTTCAGCCAGGTCACGATCTCGCGGTCCGTGAGTTCGAGCCCCGCGTCAGGCTCTGGGCTGATGGCTCAGAGCCTGGAGCCTGTTTCTGATTCTGTGTCTCCCTCTCTCTCTGCCCCTCCCCCATTCATGCTCTGTCTCTCTCTGTCCCAAAAATAAATAAAGGCTGAAAAAAAAAAAAAAATTAAAAAAAAAAAAAAAAGAGTCCGACACTCAACCGGCTAAGCCACCCTGGTGCCCCTAAAGCATGTTTTAAAAAGGCGGGGAGGGGGCACCTGGGTGGCTCAGTTGGTGAAGCATCGGACTCTTGATTTCGGCTCAGGTCGTAATCTCAAGGGTTCGTGCGATCCAGCCCTGCATCAAGGCTCTGTGCTGTCAGGGTCCCTCTCTCTCTCTCTGCCCCTGCCCCGCTTTCGCTTGCTCTCTCTCAAAATAAACAAGCATTTTGTTAACAGGGTCTCCTCTCCAGCAGATGACAGGAGACTATTTGTGGCACGGGCGCAATTGCAGCTGCTGTGCTGGATGAAGTATCCTAACTGGCGTGGCCTAGACCCCGGACTTTAGTATGAAGTGATTGATCTGTCACATGTACTCTTCTCAATCCCCACTGGTACAGAGACCAAAAGCAGTTTGCTTTTTTGTGGGGAGAACAGCACTGTACATTCTCAGTCTTGCCCCAGAGCAAATCGCCTCCTCCTGTCTACTGTAATGGAGTCCAAAAGGACTTTGATCCTCTTTACTCTCTGCAGAACCTCACGCTGGCCCACAGTATTGGCAGCATATGTTAGTTGGCCCCGCTAACCAGTAGTCAACAGAACTCTCAACATGGAAGTCAGAACTGCCATCAAATGACATCCTCTTCTGCTAGAGGAAGAGCTTGGTGACCTTAGGCCGGTTTTTTGTAGCCTCATTGAGTTTCAAGGTTATTTCTGTAAAACAGAGGGAATAGTGTCTATCTCAAGGAATTAATGAAATGAGAATCTGGATGGCTCAGTTGGTTAAGCGTCCGACTTCGGCTCAGGTCAGGATCTCGAGGTTCCTGAGCTCTCTGCTGTCAGCCCGGAGCCCACTTTGGATGCTTTGTCCCGTTCTGTCTCTGCACCTCCCCGACTTGAGGGCTTTCTCCCTCAAAAATAAACATAAAAAAAAAAGAAGAAGAAGAGAATGAAATGAGATAGCATACGTGAATAGATTTGGTTTAATGCCTAACATATAGGAGATACAAAGAAAAAAACCTAGTTAAAGAAATGAAAGTTTTTTATACTGATATTTTAAGAAGCCTTAAAGAGCCTTAATCCATCTCTTCCGGGGATGTGTATTTGTGTGTGTGTGTGTGTGTGTGTGTGTGTGTATCCCTTCTAAGGTTTTTGTCTAAGGTTTTTAATTCATATTTTTCTCATAGGTTTTACTAAATTAAAACCAGAATTATGTTTAAGAAAAAAGCTCAATATGATGTGACAGCTGAGAGTTGCAGTTGTGACCTTCAGGCATTGTTGAATGTTGATCTCTAATCATTTTTATTTAAGTTGAAACTTCTTTGAAAATCCAGTCAAGTGACTACCATAGAAGACAAACCAATGTTTTTAAATAGCGTTTGAATGTCAAAGAGATTTCTCTGCCTAGGGCACCGGCTATAGAAAATTAACAGACCCTCCTCTGATGTGTCCAAGTAGAGTAATTTTAAACCTGAATAGTTCTGGGGAGCCTGGGTGGCTCAGACAATTAAGCGTCCGACTTAAGCTCAGGTCATGATCTCACACTCCGTGAGTTCGAGCCCCGCCTCGGGCTCTGTGCTGACAGCTCAGAGCCTGGAGCCTGCTTCAAATTCTGTGTCTGTCTCTCTCTCTCTTTCAAAAATAAACAAACATTAAAAAAAAAAAACAACACCTAAGTAGTCCTGCATACACAGGCAAAGCTTTTAGAATATCACAAATATTAATCTTGTAGTTCAAAAATAAACGTTCACACTTAAAAACAAAAGATCCTGTTCTGTTTTCCAGAGGTGGTATTCCAACGGCACACCAGTTCTGCATAGACCTTAATCACCATTTCAAAGACTAGCGAGAACAGGTTATTTTCCGCTGTAGGAGTTATTTGCTCACTAGGCAGTCCCAGCCAAGTTGGCAACAAGGCATGACAAGAAATATAAATAATTTATATCGAATTAATACATCCATATAAGAACCTATTCAAGGATTTTTTAAATCATTTTTATTTCCAGACAAACAGAGGGGGGAAAAAGCAGAACAAAGTAAATATTTCAATGAATTTTTAAATGCTTAAACGATATCTACACTGGGGTACTTCCAGGGGCAGGAAATAGTATTAAAATTCAAACAAATTATTTTCTTGCAACAGCTGAGGAGGCAGAGAAAAAAACCTATCTCTACTCCAAAAATGTTTTCAGGGTATGGGGATATTTGAAAAGAAGAACGTAAAATTTGAAAAAATAATATTAAGGATATTTAAGTGGAAACAGATTTAATACTATGAATTCCCTGGATTAAAGTGTAAACTCTTGTTATAGTTTCGATATTTTTAATTATACCTTCTGGCACATGCATCTCAACAGCATTCCTCAAATATTTTTTTCATCCCCCAAACCTAAGGTTACACTCTCAGAAGCCAGAGTAAGTCTCAAAGTGGTTGAGTCTCAATCTATTCGAGGGGTGCCTGGGTGGCTCAGTAAGTGAAGCAACCAACTCTTGGGAGAAAACTGTGGTGTGAAAAAAAGTGTGTGGTGTGAGAAAAGTGTGGTGTGGGGGCTGGGGGAAGTTGGGGGGAGGGGAGGCTAGTTATGGGGAGTTTACCAGAAAAATCATGGTAAATAAAAGTAAGGTTTGTTATGCAGATTTAGGTCACTGCCTTCTTTGTGGATAAGAGTTTCTGGAGATTTAGACTCAACCTTCTCTTCTAGGTACAGAGAAGGAAACAGACACCCTTAGAAATGGAGACTTCCTGTGTAAGTGTAAATGTCCCTTAAGAAAGGATTACGTGTACTCCATTTTGAAAGCTTCTCCTGTATCTCAAAATAATCTTTATGCCAAAGAGGCATATTTGGGGATGCCATATTCTGCCACCCTTCATTTGTAAAGAATTAAATGAGATAATATCAGAGAAACATCCAGCCCAAATACCTTTGGCCATTCTTCATCTGCTATAGTTTCCTGAATGCTCATTTCCTTCCCCCATTCCAGTGCTCTGACTGGGCCTCTCTTATCTTACGGTGTATCTGAGTTATGATAGGAATCACTTAACATGTTCAACAGGTAAATAAAGGAGTGTCTATGGCTGATGGAGAATTTGGGGGCAGAACACTCTCATCCCGGACACAAGAGTTTGCCAACTTTTTCTATAAAACCAGATAGTTAATACTTCAGGGGTTGAGAGCAACAGTCCCTGTTGCATATATTTTTTGTTTTGTTTTTGCCTTTGCTTTTTAATAACCCTGTGGCAAAGACAAACTGCACCAGACAATTAAGGTGATGGTTTTATTCAGGCTATTGGAATGGGGTTTATTAATGTTTATTAATGAGGAATGTCTCAAAGGAAGGGAAGGAGACCTGAGATACACAGGGGAATCGTCTATGAGTTTTATGGAAGTCTTGCGCAAGAATGGAGATGGGTCTTGTCTCGGAATATACCAGGATTGGGGTGCCTGGGTGGCTCAGCCGGTTAAGTGTCTCACTCTTGATTTTGGTTCAGGTCATGATCTCACTGTTCATGAGTTCAAGCCCTGCATCAAGCTCCTGCTTGGATTCTCTCTCTCTCTCTCTCTCTCTCTCTGCGCTCTCTCTCTCTCTCTCTCCTCTCTCTGCGCTCTCTCTCTCTCTCTCTCCTCTCTCTGCCTCTCCCCAGCTCATGTTCTCTTTCCCCCAAATAAATAAGCTTTAAAAAAAAAAAAAGAAAGAGGGGCGCCTGGGTGGCGCAGTCGGTTAAGCGTCCGACTTCAGCCAGGTCACGATCTCGCGGTCCGTGAGTTCGAGCCCCGCATCGGGCTCTGGGCTGATGGCTCAGAGCCTGGAGCCTATTTCTGATTCTGTGTCTCCCTCTCTCTCTGCCCCTCCCCCATTCATGCTCTGTCTCTCTCTGTCCCCCAAAAAATAAATAAACGTTGAAAAAAAATTAAAAAAAAAGAAAGAAAAAAGAATATGCCAGGATAGAGTGGTTGGTTGTCTGCAATTAGCCTTAGGAATATTAAAAAGATGGAGAGATTTTCTAACAGTTGCTTTTTTCTAGGAGCACAGGGCTCAGGTGAACTTCATACAGCATTATCACATTTAAAAATGTAAAAACCGAGGCGCCTGGGTAGCTCAGTCGGTTATGCACTCTACTTCAGCTCAGGTCATGCTCTCACCATTCATGAGTTCGAGCCTCACCTTGGGCTCCTCTGCTGTCAGCATGGAACCTGCTTTGGATCCTCTGTACCCCTCTCTCTGCCCCTCCCCTGCTTGTGCTCTCTCTCTCTCTCCTTCTCTCAAGAATAAAATAAACATTACAAAAAAATTTTTTTATGTAAAAACCATGCTTAGATTGCAGACCAGACAAAAACAAGCTGCCAGGCAGATTTGGTTCCCAGGCATATAATTTGCCATACCGTTTCCAGAAGATTGTTACATTCATAGTGGGCCATCCTACAGTGCATACCCTCTACCCGATCTGCCTCATCCAGGCGCTAAATACAAATCACACTACTTGACATGTGGTGGCTTTTTCCCTGTCCATCACTATGCCAAGTGCTTTATGGGCACCATCTCGGTCTTCATGAAAGCTTCTGAGGTAGGTACTGTTGCAATCCTTTTCTTACAGAAAAGAAACCTGGGGTGTAAAAAGATAACACGGGGCTCTGGGGTGGTTCAGTAGGTGAAGTGTCAGACTTTGGCCCAGGTCATGATCTTACCGTTTGTGAGTTTGAGCCCCGCATTGGGCTGTCTGCTGTCAGCACAGAGCCTGCTTCAGCTCCTTGGTCACGCTCTCTCTCTGCCCCTCCCCAGACCACGAGAACTCAATCTCTCTCTCTCTCTCTCTCTCTCTCTCTCTCTCTCTCTCTCTGAAAAATAAACAAACATTTAAAGATAACAAAATGTGCTCAAGGCCACCTGGCTGCAAAAGGGCAGAACTAGGCTCCAACACAGAAGTCTTCAACTCCAATGCCAGGCCCTTGACCACTAAGCAGGATGTCCCCTTCTAAATTCTCACCATGATTTGACCAGCCAATTGTCTCAATTCCCTGACTATTTTCTGCTGTGTAGACTCAGCCCAAATATGGCTTGGTTGTTTTCCTTTTTTTTTTTTTTTTCTTTTTCAATTTAACAGCTGCAAAACCTTAAAATGACTTCAATTTGAAAACATAGTTCTTTATTTCTTTAAACAAGCAAGAATTTGGTACATCATGCATTCACTCAGTTACTAAATTCAGAGAGCAGCATGTGATAAAAGTCCCAGAATGCTTTGTACTTCTTGCCAAAAACATCTTGGGTTCAGAGATAGACTTACAGAAAATTTAAGATATTTATGAGCATTATTTGTAGAAGAACATTGCCCTCAGCACGTTATAAAATGTTATCAGTGTTCCTGATTCTAATCATAAGTTTCTTTGAAGGATTGAATCTATCAGAGCTGAACTGCCATGCTTGGCACAGTACCAAATCCTAGCGGCTCTGGTTCAGAAGGGAACTGGATGTAATTATTTCTCAGCTTTTTTTCTGATACCTACCAAGGAAGCAAGCCGCCCTGTGAGTCACGGCCAAAGTATAGCTGTCCGGAGTCACCACTGAGCTAATTGAACATCACCCGTGGAAAGCTTCTATTAAAAATGGCATACCCAAGCTGAGCATGAAAAGAGAACTATATTTGCAGGGGGTACAGGCAAGAAGAGGCTATGTGTAGATGTATGTTTTGACAGAAATCTAGTGTGTTATGTGTTTTACTTAGATTCTTCTATTGCAAGTAGCAAACACCAACTCAAGCTAGCCAGGAAAAAAAGAAAAAAGAGAGAGAGAGAGAGAGAGGTAGGAATTTCTACGAGAGATAGAGAATCTCATAGAATCCAATAGCAGGAATATAGCTGGGTCTGAAAAACAAACCGGATGAAGGGACAGGAAGGACATTAGGACTTTTTCCATTTTTCACACTCATCTGTGAACAACCTCCATGCCCCTCTCCACTCACTGCCGTTCTTTGCTTCTCAAATGAACGTGGTAGGAAATATGCTTCCAAGTTTATATGTTAAAGGTCCAGCCACGTGAACAGCCTCAGTTTTAAATTCCCAGGAGAAAAAAAAAGCCAAATTTTCCCCTATGAAGTTTCTGCCCTTTGTCCAGCCAACCAAGACCAGGAGACCAAGGGTCACATAGGACCAAAGTTGCAGCTTGGAAACCAGTCTCTATGAATCGTGGGAGAGAGGGCTAGTTGTCAGGAAAGATATGGCCATTCGTTCCTCAACTAAAACAAACAAGTCCAAAAGTTCTATACACTAGCCATCTCCGACATGTGTTAATTCAGAACGTACCAGGGTCTCAAAATGGTAGAGCATTTGGTGAGCCTTTCCTCATTTTACTGACGTGACTAACTCCTCACCAAGCAGTGGCACATCTGCCAGTTTCTCCACCAGTGCACCTGTCAGCTCACACGTCGTCGTTGAGCCTACACTATGAACATTTTAAAACTTTTATTCCACCTGTTATGGACGAAACATTTTTCTCCCCATCATCTCACTTGTTGAGTCCTGCTGAGTCTACCTCCTAAACATTTCTTGAGTCCATCACTTCCCTCCAAGCCCACCCTCGTAATCCAAACTGCCATTCCTTCTCGCCTAGATGCCACAGAAGCCTCTATGCCTCTCTCCTATCTGTCCCCATCTCTAGTCTTGCTCCCTTCAATCCTCTTTCCACTCTGCAGCCATAAGGAACGTTCTAAAAACACATCTCTGATTAGATCATTCTCCTGCTTGAAGTTGTGCAGAGGTGCCCACTGCATTTAAATTAAAAACCAAATTCTTTCCTATGACTTAGTGGTTCTCCAGAATCTGACTTCCTCAGCCTCTCCACGTTTACTCTCTGCCTCCCTCTCTTACCCTCCAGCCATGCTAAACTTCTTTCCGATGCCTGAACACGCCCTCCTGTCTCTCACCTCCAGACCTTCGTATGTGCTAGTCCCTCTGCCTTAAACACTCTTCAGGATTGCCTGTTTACTTCGTGTTCTCCTCCAAAGGGCCAGAAGCCCCATGACAACAGGAACCTTTTCTGTGCCATTCAGAGTTATCTCCGGAGAGTCTGTGACAGACTGGGTCCTGAAGTGGTGATTATGGCATGAACAGCCTGAAATCTACCTGCACATTTCTATTTCTCTTGGGATGCAATCTTACTAGAGTCTTTTACCTCCCTTCCCCACAAAGAAGCACCCTGCTTCTCACTGTCTTCTGGGTATCTAGTCCACACACACTGACCATATGGGTCAACACCAACATCAACATGGTCAGCTGAAATGGCCCCACCACAGCTAGAGGGCAGCTGATGGGAGACACGTTTCATCTGCCCTATGCTTCTGTCCTAATCCTCCTCAGCTGCCCCCATCCCTAAGGCTAGATGTTCCATGCAGCACCCTAGGTATCCCTGAATGCAAACAGCTCTGCTCCTGAGAACACCAAAAATCTCTGACTTTGTAAACATCCCTAATGTCTTTTAAAGCCCCCTCAATATCTTAGAAATGGATTTGGGAAAATAATTTGTACACACACATAGGCTTAGAGCTACAAAATGTCTTTGATGGCACCCAATTCAGCTTTTATATTTTCTAGTCGAGGAAACCAAGGCAACACAGGGAAAAGATGTGTCTTGTGTCTTGTCCCAGGTCATAAACTGTCAAAATAAAAAAAAACTTGGGGAGGCTCAAGACTAGAATTCATGACTTCTTTCTCTTGTGACTAGTGTAGGACTTTCCTAAGAAGAAAGCATGTTAACGTGAACCTTCCACACAAAGTACTCCCTGAAAATCCCAGCCCCCCCATTTCTACATGAGGTTCTCTCTCTTCCGTGATATGGGATACAAGTCCTTCCTGTCCTCCTGTTCAAAGAACTCAGTTCTCCTTGGCCACAGCTTTGCAAGCAGGTTATTTTTAAAACATTCTCTGATTGACAGAAACATTTTGCTGAAAAGTAATACAATTAAGGTACACCCTGGAAACCAATTTAAGGCGGATTCTGCCAAATTAACCTTTCTGAACAAATTGGCAGGTCACTTCAGGAAAATCACCAGTTAATCTTTTTTTTTTTTAACTGAATTCTCAAAGATAGAATTGGCTGCCTCTTTCACCAAATCTCTTTTAATATCATATTGGTTTACTGTCAATAAAAATGAAGCATTTTATTTCCCAAATCCTCATCTTATATTCCAGTGGGTAACATTCTCACTTTCTGAGATTTTTGAGGAGTTTATATGGCTTGTATCATTGTGCTAGGGATTTTTGTCTCCTTTAGAGTTGAAGGAGAAGTGAATTGGATTGACCAGTAATAGATTAAGTATTTCTGAAGTTTGATCAAGTTTGCACACAGTACTTGCCATTTAATCTTGAGGATCCAAATAATTTAGCTGTGAACAAAAATATGTAAATACATCTGCCTACACATATAGGCAAGTAAACTTCAACCAAGAATTTAACATGGCATATGGGTATTCATGTATGCATTCATTCAAAAACCATTTCATTGAGCATCAAATATGTATCCAGTGGCCCTGTGCTAGTGATACAAATAGATGAATACCATGCAATGCCTGTCCTCAAGTAGCTCACAATCTAGAGCCAAAAAGACAGTCAAACAGCAAACAGTTCCAGTAGGTAGGACACAGAAGAGCAATTTCTCCATGCTTCACTCTAGTGATCTTTTATTGCACATTTGTCCAGAGTAGGGTGACAGGGGCACCTTTCATTCTAGACTGAAACAGTAGCTCACAGTAGGAAACAACATGCCCAGAGACACTACTCATAGGTCTGACCTGTGACAAAGATGATCGCTTCAAAGATGTTTACATCTAGTTTTATCTCCGTTTTTCCCCCTCTCCACTCCTAGCTCCCATACAGAACTATCCATCTGTTCCCACTTGGCCTCAACTAGAAATAGTAATAATAGCTAACATTTACTACTGTCTGGAAGGCACTGCGCTGTGTTCCTGACAGATGGTTGTGCTTTGCATCCTAATGGCAACTACTAGATAGGCCATGATCCTCCTGTCATATATAAGGAAAGAGAAAGAGACAAAAGCTAAGTAACTTGCACAAAGAATGTGGACCCAGAGAGTCTCCTCAGAGCCCAGTGACTCCATCTCATCATTTCCAGGAATCTGAAGTACTAAATCATTTCTCTAGCTCAGCTGCTAGGTTATGGGTATCCTACTCTCCACCACCACCCCCCACCCCCAAAAAGTAATTTTCGTTCTGAAGGAGTTTCGTTCTGAAGGAGAATCCATTGTGTTGAAATCTCAGGCATTTTGTGGAATGATAGAAAAGTTAGTAGTTGGGGAGAGGCCAACAGATCTTAACACTGCCCCTCAAAAACCACGGAATCGTCATCTGACTTGTACTTTTTTTCAGTTTTATTGAGATATAGTTGGCCTACATCACGGTATAAGTTTAAGGTATAGAGCACGATGGTCTGACTATATGTATTGTGAAATGATTACTTAGGTGGCATCCATAATCTCATATAGAAACAACAGAAAATTTTTTTTGAAGTTTTTCCTTATGATAACTCAGGATCTACGCTCTTAACAAACTGCATATACAGCTATATCATCCCACAGTGCTAACTACAGTCACCCATTGCACATCATATCCCTAGTACGTATTTATAACTGGAAGTTTGTACCTTTTGACCACCGTCTTGCAATTCCCCTCCCCCCAACTCCCAGGACTGGTACTTTTTTTTTTATTCTATTATAGTTAACGTACACTGTTTTATTAGTTTCAAGTGTAGAATATGGTCATTCAACAAGTCTATATATTACTCAGTGCTCATCATGATAAATGCACTCTTAATCTTCACGTATTTCACTCATTCCTCATCACCTCCCCTCTGGTAACCATCAGTTCGCTAGAGGTAAAGGCCTATTTCATGGTTTGTCTCTTTTTTTGTTGTTGTTCATTAGTTTGGTTTCTTAAATCCACATATAGGAGGCTTAGCTGGAAGATGGCAAAGTAGGAGGACACAAAGCTCACTTTGCCCCATTGACACAACTAGATCACTTGCTCATTGATGTAAATAACCCAGAAATGATCCAAAGGCTGGAAGAACAAACTCCACAGCTAAATGTAGAGAAGGGGCCACATCAAATTGGGTAGAAAGGGCAGAGAGGTGGTGGGGAGCTAAAAGACCAAGGGACTGTCTGTGGGATGGAGTGACTCACAGGTGAGGAGAGGAGAGAGAAACAGGCTATCATAACAGGGAACCAGCATGCGGAAGACAAATCCCCAGAACATTTGGCTTTGAAAACCAGAGGAGCTGAATTTCATGAGTTCTTATAATCAGTGGGATTTAAAACCTGGAATTAAAAAAAAAAAAAAAATCAGCAGGCTCTGCTCTGATAGAACCAGGAGGGCAAGAGGAAACTGAGGCCTTGCCCTTAAAGAGATAACACAACTAACAGTCCGTGGAGACTCACCGTAGAAGCAGCAGTTTGAAAAACACCTTAAGTATACAGGAGGGAGAGTTGCTTACTCATCTCAGAGCATGTCCTGGAAGGACAAAGATCCTTGGGATCCTGTGTTCCTTGGAAAGTGTCATTTCCCTCCCTAGACACAAGGCCACCTGTGGGAACCATTGTGGTGCTCACACTCACTACCTAACTTGCTAACACCACGGGTCCCACCCCTCTTCTGCACTTCAGCAGAACCACCCCCTCCAAGATACTCTTGACCAGAGTCCATCCAGGGCCTTGGAGAGAGGAAAAGATAGCCACATAAACCAGTCATGACGTGGCCCTAGCAGTTAGCTGGGAAAAGACAACTGGTCTGACTGCGGGCCCCACCCACCAATAAAAGCTTCTGAGGGGACAGTGCAGGGAAGGGCCTTGCACTTTGGTGCTACTGCATCTCTGGTAACTGCCAGGTCTGACTCAACTCAAGCCCAAAGCATACCCGGACTGGCCCACTAACACTACAGAGACCAAAGACTGCCCACCACAGGCAAAGAGAGCTACTGTAGACAATTGGACTGAAGGGAGGAGTGGCTCAGCCACAACAGCAGGACACACAAAACACACATAGGAGACATCCCTGAAGCACCAGCTTCTGGTGAACAAGGGATACTGAACTGCAGGGCACTACAGGAATTCTTCTTCATAAGGCCACTACTTTCAAGAGCAGAAGATGTAGCTAACTTTCAACACACACACACACACACACACACACACACACACAGAGTTAGACAAAATGAAGACAGAGGAATATGTCCCAAATGAAAGAACAGGACAAAATCACAGCAAAAGACCTCAGTGAAAATTAGATAAGTGATATGCCTGATAGAGAATATAAAGTAATGATGTAAAGTAATGATCATAAAGATACTCACTAGACTTGAGAAAAGAGTGAAAGACATCACTGAGACCAAATCAGAGATGAAGAACACAATAAATGAAATGAAAAATACACCAGATAAAATAAATAATAGACAGACTAACAAAAGCAGAAGAGCAAATCAGTGACTTGGAGGACAGAGTAATGGAAAGTAACAAAACTTAGCAGATGAGAAAAAAATTATGCAAAATGAGAATAGACTTAGGGAACTCAGCAACACTATCAAGCACAATAACATTTGCCTTAATGGGATTCCAGAATAAAAAGAGAGAGAAAAAAGGGAGCAGAAAATATATTTGAAGATATAATAGCTGAAAACTTCCCAAACCTGGGGCAGGGAACAGAAATGTAGATCCAGGATGCACAGAGAGCCCCTGACAAAATCAACCCCAGGAGGTCCACCAAGAAGACACATAATATTTAGAATGGCAAAAAAATAGTGATAAGGAAAGAATTTTTAAAGCAGCAAGAGAAAAAAAAACAGTTACGTTCAAGAGAAACTCCATAAGGTTATCAATGGACTTTTCAGCAGAAACTTTGCAGGCTAGAAGAGTGTGGCATGATATATACAAAGCGCTCAAAGGGAAAAATCTGCAGCCAAGAATACTCCATCCAGTAAGGCTATCATTCAGAATAGAAAGATAAAGAGTTTCCCAGAAAAACAAAAGTTAAAAGAAATCATGACCACTAAACCAGTCCTACAAGAAATGTTAAAGAAAGTACTCTTTGAGTGGAAACGAAAGATCATAAGTAAGAGTTAGAAAAGTAGGAAGCACAAAAGCAGTAAAAAAATTAAGTCTATCTGTAAAAATCAATCATCCATTACGTAGAAGGATGACATCATGTCCCTAAAACATGGGGTGGGAGAGAAATAATGATTGGATTCAATCTTAAGTAACATCAATCTAAATAGACTGCTCATATGTGGAATTTTAAGAAACAAACAAAACAAAAGGGGCACCAGGGTGGCTCAGTTGGTTAAACATCCAACTTCAGCTCAGGTCATGATCTCTCTTCTAGGATTTTTATGGTTTCAGGTCTCATATTTAGGTCTTTAATCCATTTTGAGCTTGTTTTTGTGTATGGTGAAAGAAAGTGGTCTAGTTTCCTTCCTTTGCATGTAGCTGTTCACTTTTCCCAACACCATTTGTTGAAGATACTATCCTTTTCATATTGTATATTCTTTCCTCCTTTGTCAAAGAGTAATGGACCATATGATCGTGAGTTTATTTCTGGGCTCTCTGTTCTGTTCTGTTGATCTATGTGTCTATTTTCGTGCCAGTACCATAATGTTTTAATTACTACAGCTTTGTAGTATAACTTGAAATCCAGGAATATGATACTTCCAGTTTTGCTTTTCTTTTTCAAGATTGCTTTGGATTTTTGGAGTCTTTTGTGGTTCCATACAAATTTTAGAATTGTTTGTTCAACTTCCGTTGGCATTTTGATAGGGATTGCATTAAATCTGTAGATTGCTTTAGGTAGTATGGACATTTTCACATTTGTTCTTCCAACGCATGAGCATGGAGTGTCTTTCCATTTATTTGTGCCATTGTGTTGCCACACAACATGCCATTTGTGCTGGTGTTTTTAAGAAGCAAGAAGCTGAGCACATTTAGCCTTAGATCAATATGCAAATGACTCACATCACAATCAAATAGGAGATGCCAAAGTCTGTTCCTGACTCACTCCGAACTCTCTTGAGAGCTGTGTGGTAGGCTCCAGACACTCCAGCACAAACCCAATAATCTCAGCAATTACCAAGCACACATGAGTAGCATGAGTCACCCTGGCTCATGCAAGATGAAGAGGCTGAGGTAACAGGCACATTTTTAAGGCACTTTTAACTCTCTCAAGCAGGATTTTTGTTTTTTATTCGTGGTGTTTTATAGGGTTTTTTTTCTTTTTTCGGTTGGTTTGTTTGTTCATTTTTGCTATCATTGCATTTCTTCCCAGGTCAGGAGGGTAGTTATTGCAAGACCCATCCCAAAGATGAAGAATCTCAGGACGAGCAAAGCCATACCCCATATTATATGATTACCGAATGGCGAAGCCTGGCTCTTGATAAGAACAACTCTCCCCTGTAATGTGCTTTTGTCCTTGTGAACTATGTCTTATCCTTCAAAACTCAACTCAAATGACACATCCTCTGAGAACACATCCCTCCCCTCAGGAAGAATTAGTCACTCTCATCTGTGTGCTCCCAAATCTGGACAAATAGTGCCTCTGATGTAGTGGTTCTAATTGGAGGGACCTCGTTCATATACCCAAAGTGCTTAGTATGGGAGAGGGGTCAGCAAACTACAGAATGCAGGACAAATCCAGCCCACTGGTTTTTGTACAACTCTTGGGCTAAGAATAGTTTTTATATTTTTAAAGGGTTGTAAAAGAAAAAAGAGGAGGAGACTATGCAACAGAGTCTATATTTGGCCTGCAAAGTCTAAAATATGTCCTATCTTGTCCTTTACAGAAAATGTTTGTTGAGGCTGGACAGCAGGGGCACTATCATGGATCACTATGTGAAATCATTCATTATCAGGCCCCAAACTGCCTCTCTGTCCATCCTCTCATTAAATTTGATGCTCCAGACGTATAGAACCAACGGAATGTGCCAAGTACAACAGACTTTTTCACACTTCCATGTTCTTTGCTTATGGTGGGTTCTCCCTTTTGGCTTGGTGTGTGTGTGTGTGTGTGTATTTTGGCCTCATTTTATTAATTTATTATTGGTATGGCTAGTGCCATTTTGCTTTTCTTTTTTATTCAGGTACAGTTTATATACAAAGAAATACACTGATCTTAAGTGTACAGAGCAATAAAATCTGATAAAAACATACATCCTACTTAGATATAGAACTTTTCCAAGACCCTTAGAAAGTTCCCTCCTGTTCCTTTCCAATCGATTTGGTTCCCTACCCCAAGCCAAGAGACAACTAATATTCTGCATTTTTATCTCCATAGATTAGTTCCATCTGCTATAGAACTTCATATGAATCGAATCATATAGTATTTACTCTTTAGTGACTGGCTTCTCCACGCAGCATGTTTTTGAGATTCACCCAGTCATGTGCTGAAACTGGCTTATATTGGTCCATAAGAGCTGACTGCCAAATTTTGAGAACTGGTTGTTAAAAACAACTATTATTAAAAGCTAAATTATATAAACATACAATTAAGTAGATTGTATTTAAAAACAAGGGGCGCCTGGGTGGCGCAGTCGGTTAAGCGTCCGACTTCAGCCAGGTCACAATCTCGCGGTCCGTGAGTTCGAGCCCCGCGTCGGGCTCTGGGCTGATGGCTCAGAGCCTGGAGCCTGTTTCCGATTCTGTGTCTCCCTCTCTCTCTGCCCCTCCCCCGTTCATGCTCTGTCTCTCTTTGTCCCAAAAATAAATAAACGTTGAAAAAAAAAATTTAAAAACAAGATAATACTCAAAACGCATTATTCCCTAATGTTTTACCACATTTCACTATTCTCTATTCTCTTGAGGTTATTGGTATCCATTCTGTTTGTATAACGGTGTGCTTCCCAGTTCTGGGTTCAGTGTCACCGCACTGGTAGCTTGAAATTGGCTATAGTGGGAGTTACCTACACCATGAAAATCAGCAAACACCACAAATAAGAATTTTTTTCACTTGTTGGAGCGCCAGTTCTTAAGCACTTACCGGAAAACCACTAGATACATCTATGTCTGAAGGTATCAATAGCCCATTCTTTTTTGTCGCTGAATAGTACTCTATTGTATATTTATGTTACAGTTTTTGCTGTTGATGGGTATTTGTGTTATTTCGACTTTTGTATGTACAAAGCAGCTATGAACTCCCTTATATAAGAATTTTTATTAGTTTGTGCTCCCATTTATTTTGTGGTTCCCATTTTATTGTATCTTGGGTTTGCGTTATTTTGGAGATTTGAAGCATGGGTGGTATTTGACCTTGTAAGTAAGCACCACGTTTCTGCCAAAGAGGTGGTGCCATTTTACAATTCCATCAGCAACATGCTAGATAGAGCCCCGGTTGTCTTACATTCTTAGTTACGTTGGTGTCATCGGATTTGGTTTCTGCCATTCTCCTAGGTGTGTAGTGATATTTCCCTGAGGTTTCTATTTTCCCTGCTGACTAATAGTATTGAGAACTTTTTCGTGTGTTTATTGGCCATTTGTATATCTTTTATTTTGAGGTTTCTGATCAAGACTTTGGCTTCTTTTTAATTGAGTTTCGTGTCTTGTTAATATTGAGTCAGTGTTCTTTATGCATTCTCAACAGAAGCCTTTTGTCAGCTATACATTTTAGGAATATTTTCTCCCCACCTATAGCATGCCTATCTTACTATTCATGGTGTCTGTTGATAAACAGAAGCTTTTAATTTTGCTGAGTACAATTTATCAATTGTCTCCTTTATGGATTCTGCTCTCCGTGACTTATCCAGGAAATCATTGCTTACCTGAAATTCGTAAAGATATTTTCCTATGCTTACTTCTAAAAGTCTTATGGATTTTACATGGTGTATGATCCATCTTGAATTAATTTGTGTGTATGATGTGAGTAAGGTAGGGGGCAAGGTTCATTTTTTTCCCTCTATATATTTCTTCTAGCACTACTTTTCCTGTTTAATTCCTTCAGTAACTTTGTCAGAAATTAGTTGACTATATTAACGTTGGTCTATTTCTGGTCTCTATCCATTCATCAAAAAGTGTTTCTGCCAGAGTGCCTTCTTGTGCAGGGTCACCTGGCAGATCCCCCCACCCGGGCAGCACCAAGTGACCTGCCTCAGAACGATGAGAAACAGCCTTTATGAAACTACTCTGTTCAATTCAGAATTGAACAAAATCTAGTGGACTCAGGGAGGATCCATAGGAGAGCAGTTTAAAAAAGGCTTAAACAGACCTTCTGAGGAAAGGTTAAAAAATAAAGATTATTTCAGCTCAAACAGAAGGTGACTATAAATATTCAAACAATGAAAGAATAGCATACAAACAAGAGTGGTTAGCTGTGAGCCAGGTCCACAGAGGACAGAAAAAGAGGAAGCTGACAGCTTCAAGAGGGAGATATTTGCACTAAATCTAAGGAAGAGGGGCTCCTGGGAGGTTTAGTTGGTTCAGCATCGGACTCTTGATTTTGGTTCAGGTCATGAACTCACCGTTCATGGGATTGAGCTCTGTGTTGGGCTCTGTGCTGACAGTGCCTGCATGGGATATTCTCTCTCTCTCTCTCTCTCTCTCTCTCTCTCTCTGGCCCTCCCCTCCTTGCACATGCTTTCTCACTGTCTCTCTCAAAATTAATAAACATTTTCTTTTTAAATCTAAGGAAGAAATGGGAGGAACTGTGGTTTGGAACTAACAAGAATAATCCGACACATGGGGCTGAGTCGGTTAAGCATCCTACTCTTGATCTCAGCTCAGATCATGATCTCATGGTTTGAAAGATCAAGCCCAAAGTCAGGCTCTGTGCTGACAGTGCGGAGCCTGCTTCAGATTCTCTCTCTCCACCTCTCTCCCCGTCCCCCGCTCACACACACTCTCTCTCTCTGTCTCTTTCAAAATAGATAAATATTTTTAAAAAGAATAATCTGACACTTACCAACCTAAGTAAGTCTGTGTTTACATGACACACATAACGTAGATTTTTTTTCTTAAGTCAGAAGAATGGTCGATTATTTTTCAGAATGTTTTTCATGTCCCTTCTACACATGTGGAAACTTCTATGCAACATAAGGCAATATTTGGACATGAGACTTCCAAGGTTAAGGCTGTCATATATTGAAGTTGGATTTTTCTAGTGTACTATGACCTGACCACCCTTAGGAGAGACTCACTTTATTCTACTTCCATTTTATCATGGATAATAATATTATGGAGATGTCAGGGAGTCTCTACCATGAAATTCGTGATCATCAGGCTGGTGAGCCTGTAGCTGTCTATATATTTGTTATGCTCTGAGAAAGATATAGTTACCTACCTTTGCACAAAAACATAGTCTACTGAAAAGTGCCTCCAAAATAGTTGCTAAGATACAGCTTTGACTGGCGCAATGAAAACAAGAATAAGTGGTTTCACACTACAGAGGAAAACAGAAAATTCAAATCAATTCAATCGAGGAAAAGGAAAAAAAAAAATTCAGACTGACTTGGCATTGGGTGGGCCAAACATTGGAAAGATTAGCCGAGTCTTTTACATTTCATCCAGATGTTCTGACACCCAAAAACGTTGGCCAATAATTTAAAAGCAGCTTAAAATAAAAAGTCTTGGAGACAAAACAGCTGCTAGGGTTTAATATAAGGCTCCGAATGCTGTGAGGGTTTCAATGAAGAAGTGATCACATAAAATTCTGTGAGTCGTGAACAGTGAGAGGCTTTGCTGCAGAGGCTTTGGAGGCTTACTGAAGGATGCCGGGATGTTGGCAGGGTGGTAGCAATGCCGGAGACTTACGGACATTTACCTAGTAAACCAAGAATAACAAAGACTTTATTTGGGGACCAGATAGCTTTCCATGTGGCTGAATTCATGGTACATACAGTTACTGGAAGCTACAGAGATAAGTTGGAAACAGATGCAGGAAGCCTTGAATGACCTACCCAAGGCATAATGAGGAACTTCCTTCAGAGAGTGGCTACCATGTCTAAGGCACACTGGGCAAAGAGCTTTCATCTTGAGCACCAATTCCCATGAATTGATAAGAAAGGACCAGAACTGTTTGCAGAGAGTGATTCTGAGGCCACGTCTCCGGACAGTGGGAAGGATCCTGTGATCAATTAATGGTGTCTGCCATGGTCCCTAAAAGCAGTGCTAGTTTAGATTCCACAGGTGTTTAGCTATGTCACCTCCCTGGGCTTTTCTAAGATTCTAGGCTCTCTGAAAAGCATGTGTTTTTGTTTAGAACATCATTTATTTCTTTGTTCTTATGGTTACTTTCCATTTCTGTTTTGTGGAGAGTATAATGGCCACACCGTTGATTTGATGTTAAACATCTTAACTCACTGAAATTCCGTTGAAGTCATAAGAAGGTGAAAGAAAGAAAAAAGATTGGAAAAGGCCAACTTCTGTTGAAGGAAATGTCTGAAAAATACCTACAGTTTCCTTTTTTTTTCTTCCTTATATATTTTACATTATTTTTGGCAAGTGGCCTAGAAGAGAAAAAGGAATTATGTAGCCTAGTGGCCACTCCATTTATTCTATTTGCCACAGAAAGAGCCCTGCTTGCCACGGGCACCAGGACTCTGCTCCTCTAAACAGAAGCTGCTGGCAAAAACAAACAAACAAAAAAAAAACAAAACAACAACAACAAAAAAAGGAAACATTCACTTCCCAAAGGATGTGTTCGTCCTGAAAGGTAGTTCTCTTCTCAGCTGCCAATAAAAAGAAAGCTATTTTGGGGTGCCTGGGTGGCTCTGTTGGTTAAGTGTGGGGCTTTGGCTCAGGTGGTGATCTCAGGGTTCTTGAGTTCGAGCCCGCATCAGGCTTTGCACTGATAGCGCGAAGCCTGCTTAGGATCCTCCCTGTCTGCCTCTCCCCCACTCTCTCTCTCTCAAAATAAATAAACGTTTTTTTAAAAAAGTATATTTTTCAGTTAACAGCTCAATTTTTCAGGTATCAGAAATGCTAGAAACAATACAGGCTACAAGATCACGGACCTAGTGAAATTCTTTGCGTGGGTACCTTTTCAACCCTTTGAATTCAAAATAGCAACACGTGGGGTTTTGTCCTCACATTTTTCCCTCGAGAGGTATTAAGTTCTTTCAGAACTGGAATGTGATCTTTAAAGTGTCTAGCTACCTGAAGTCAAAGTAGTAATAGTATATCAAATCATGCCAGTGAAAGACCCCTAATTGTCCCCTCTTCTCCCTGCCTCCTCCACCCCTCCCCAGACTCCTTTCAGCTCCAGAAGACAGAACAACCAGCAATACAAAATACTCTTGGGAGGGGCACTGGGGTGGCTCAGTTGGTTAAGCGTCCAACTTTAGCTCAGGTCATGATCTCATGGTTCGTGGGTTTGAGCCCCACGTTAGGCTCTGTGCTGACAGCTCAGAGCCTGGAGCCTGCTCCGGATTCTGTGGCTCCCTCTCTCTTTGATCCTCCCCAACTCATGCTCTGTCCCTGTCTCTCTCAAAAATAAATAAAACCATTAAAAAAAATTTTTTAAGACTGTTAGGAAACCCTTTGGATGTCACCCATGAAAAGAGCCTATGTATGTGGGAATCCTGACCACTCACCTCCCTCGGGGCTCATCTAAGCTGTGTGGGGAGTAGATTTAACTGTCAGTTTAATCTGCTTCCCGGAATGAGCTTGATGGGGTGAGGTGGGAGAGTCCCAACATTTAATTTCTTTGTGTGGGTCTGCCCATTGACTCAAAAACTCACGTTTATTTGAAACATGTACTGAACCCATACAGTATGCTTGATGCTACGCGGAGAAGCTGAAGCAGGGGGTGTCCTGAGTTCAGCGAGCTCCCAGTGTAGTGAAAGAAATGGAAACACACAACTGAAATATTTGGTCCAGTGCAGCATAAGAGTGGTCCCCCAATCCAATGTGGGCACTCCCGGTGGTCTTTTGGAGCAAGAAAGGCCAGAGCTGTGGAAGATCATTCAGAAATGAATGCTCAGCCCCCTGAATTCAAAATCAGGTGGGGAGGTCTTTGCCATAGAAAAACACCCTCGGGGTGCCTGGGTGGCTCAGTTGGTTAAGCATCTGACTCTTGATTTCGGCTCAGGTCATGACCTCACTGTTTGTGAAGTGCGTTGGTCTCTGTGCTGATAGCACGCAACCTGCTTGGGATTCTCCGTCTCCCTCCCTCTCTGCCCCTCCCCTGCTCACACATGCATGTGCTCTCTCTCTCTCTCTCCCTCTCTCTCTCTCCCCTTCTCTCCCTCTCAAAAATAAACGTTAAAAAAAAGAAAGAAAAATACCCTCAACATTCAAATGCAGGGATCCACAGTTCATCTACATGATGGAATATTGCAGTTTTTAAACATTTTAAGTTTCATGTATATATATGTTTACACACATATATTTATTGCACGTATACACATATGTAGGTGTGTGTGTAAGTGTATGTACATACATTTTTAATGGACAGGGGACTGTTCAAGAATATAAAGTAGGAAAAATTATAACAGGATAAAAACTATATATGTGATATAACAACAATCATTTTGGGTCGGTCTCAGCCTGTAGATAATGATGCTATTGGCTAGAAATGCCTGCGGGCACTCACCAGGGCCGGTACCACTTGTAGGGAGCCCCACAGAGCCAGTGTGGTGGCTGGACCAGCCCTTCTGGTTCTTGTTATGATTCCAAGACAAGTTCAGCAATAGCCATCAGGAAACTGAAAAATCAAGGCATATTACTCACAAGTTTTGGAGGGTACACGGCATGCCTGGAGCCACCCAGGAGACCTCTGAGAGAAAGAGGAGGGGGACCTGGGGTTCTTCCTTTACTGCCACGGAGGGTGGGGTGCCTCGCGTTTCTTGATTTCACTATTGGTGAACTTAAAACATAAGATCCAGAATTAAATCCCTCGGAGGGAAAGGCAAGCTGCTGGATGTTTCCCCTTCCCCAATTCCTAGATATAGTTGACTCACCCTGTCATTCTTTCCCAGTCTGTGGAGGTCCAGAAGCCTGCCAAAGACTCCTGCAGCTACCGGTGGGCATCAGTGCTCTTGGTCCCCTGAGCTGCGGCCTCCCCCACCCTCAGGTTTATGCTGCTTGTTTTGGTCTAGAAGTGAAATTAACACCTCTTCACAGCACCCCCAAAATATCCATTCACACAGTGCAACATAAGCCTCTCCCCCATCCAGCTTTCCCCCACTTCCAAAACCCTTTGGCCAGAGGACACCCAGCCCCCACACCCCCTCTCCTTCCTATACCAAGGGACAAAATGTTCTTCCACGCTGAATCCAGAAAATATATCAGTTTATTTTTCTCTGAAAAAGAAAGAATTTCACGCCAAAGAGGAATTCTGATGCCAGCTGTTACTTTAATTTAAAAAAAAAAAAAAAATCAACTCATTACATACCAAAATGCTAACAGAGGAATTGCAAAGTCCAGGCACTGTGGGCAGTTATTTTCTTGGTGATTTTCTGTATTTCCCAAGTTTTCTGTATATCCCTTTCCAAATAAGAAACACAAAAGGAAAAAAACGGTGTCATTGTTGATAGCACTCACTGATGAAGAGGGTGCAAAGGCCCCCGATGGAGGAGGAAAGGGGACCCGCCAGGGCAGGCAGGCTCCCTAGGGCAGGTGAGTCGGGGGAGCACGCCCCCTCGTGGGGCGTCCCGTTGGCGCCCTCCACTCTCCAAGGTCGGTTAGAGCTGCAAAGGTCATCCCAGGCGCCTCTTGGAAAGCCAGTGAATGATCTTGTCCCAGCCTCACCCTTCCCTGCGCACCCTGCTGAGGGGAAGGGGGAGAGGCTGTGGCATTCTGGTGTGCCAGCCGCCACCAGGAAGGGGGGTGGGGGCCGGTTCCTGGCTGCCAGGAGGGTGCAGAGTGGGAGAACCGCCGAGCAAGTCCACTTCCTAACAGCCTGCTTTAACCTCCTGGATTCATTAACCTTAGTTCTAATTAGTGCGGCTCCAGCGTTTTGCTGCCGCTCACCATCGCAGCTGCTTAATTGCCTGAACAGAGCAGTTTGCCTATTTGGGGCTACAAATTAAAAGGTCTTGTTTCAGTTTGTGTGTTTCCTAATTTTAATTTAATTTGCAGCATTAATCCTTTTCAAGATTCACTAGCACGCAGCTCCGCTGTTTGCTAAAGCAAACAGCCCCGCCCGGGGCCTCCCCACCACTCTCGCTTTGCCGCCCAGGGGAGCCCCCAAATTTGTTGGGGAGGGGAAGGTACACTCCAGCGGGACTGGGAGAAGTCTCTCTCCTGGAGAGGACTGCTTTGGTGAGATAGCTCCCACCCAACCACCCGCACACCCCAACACCACCCTCCGCGAGGCCCCCCCTGGTGCTGCTCTTGGCCTCCAGGGGCCTCATCTCTTCTCTTAGCTCTCCTCCCCTCTTCATGGTCTCATAATACTGCTCTCTGCGTTTCCGCTGTTTGCACCAAACCTCCACTCCAACTGGGAAAGGGCTGGGGGTTACCCTGTTGCGTGAACACCCCCTGAACTTTTCTAGAGGCTGGGACTGGGGGAGGGAGGGACGCTCTCCGCAGGCTCCGCCCTCCCCTTGCAACCAGCCACTGAAAAGCCTCCTGCTCTCCAAGGTCTGCAGGACTCAAGTCACACGTCTTTAATAAAGATTGCCTCCCATTGTTCCGAGGCATCCCTTGGTGATGCCTTGATGACTCATTCAATAGCCATGCTCATCTGCCTGATGGCATCTTCTCTCAGCTTCCCCACTTTCCAAAACCATCACAGTGGGGGGTTAGGATTTCAATACATGAATTTCCAGGGAGAGGAGTGGGGGGCACAAACATTCAGACCCGAGCAGTATCTGTGACCCAAACCATAGGACTGGCTGAGTACTGGTTTGGTACTCTCCACTGTGTCCAGTGGAGACAAATGTACTAGTTTCCCAATTATTACCACAGATCTGGTGGCTTAAAACAGAAATTTATTCTCTCAAAATTCTGGAGGCCGTAAGTCCAAAATAAAGGTGTCTGCAAGGCCACACCCCCTCTGGAGGCCCTAGGGAAGAATCCTTCCTTGCCTCTTCCAGCTCCTGGTGGCTCCCGGCATTCCTTGTGGCTGCATCTCTCCAATCTGTGCTTCCGTCTTCATATGGCCTTCTTCCCTGTGTGTGTCTGAGTTTTCTCATGTCACTTAAAGGACACTGTCATTGGATTTAGGGCCACCCTAAGTCCAGAATGATCTCACCTTGAGATTCTATAAGTTTAATTACAAGTGCAAAGATTCTATTTCCAAATAAAGTCGCATTCACAGGCACTAGAGGTTAGGACCTAGATCTGTCTTTTAGTGGCCACTGTTCAGCCCACTGCAGAATGGCTTCTCACCTGGCCAGTCTTCCACTTGGAAGCAATACAGAGACGATTATGCAAAAGACACTTAAATCCCAGATAACCAACAAAGTGCGTACTTCAGTCTCTGAAAGTGACCCTACCCTGTAAAATCAACACTGTGGGCAAAGCCTGGTTTGTTTTTAAGCTTCACCAGCACGCTGAGGCTTAGAGCAGGATGCTAGAAACAGATGGCAGCACTTCCCTGAATTTTCTGGAGTTAACAGAAATAAGACAGAGAGAGATGAAGTGTGAAGAAACAGAATGTAAAGACTTCTTCCCATTCACTTTCCCCCTCTTCACTTCTGCTCCAACCACACAAACTACCTGCACAGAGAGACCAAGGCAGAGTAACCAGGAGGTGTATGTTTGACAGATGAATGCGGAAGTGAATCTATAAACAAGTTAATGGTTCTTATAAAGCTGTGAATTTCTCTAACATGTAATCACATGCAAAAGAAGCAACGAAGGTAGATAATTCCATTTAATTTGACCATTATTTATTAAATGTCTACTTTGCCTTCTGAGGCTGGAATTGAAGTGAGATATACGAGAGCTTAGACCAGTGATGGTGGTTGAGCTGGTGGTGTAAAAACATCAGTTAATATTCATCCATTCATTCATTCACTTATTCATCCATTCAATCATTCATTCTTCACATGGGGCAGGCAATGTGCTTGATGCAGAGTTGTTATCAAAAACATTTTGGCAAATATGTGTGTCCTTATTAATGCATTACAAGGCAGGATCTGATTATTACCATAATTTCAAAGTAGCAGGAAGCATAAATGAAAGTTTGAGAAACTTGCAACTGTGATGTAACATGACTACGTCTATGGAGTCTATTGTGACCAAGTCATGGATTCTGCTCCTACTACCAGGTCTGTTGCTACATCCATAACCGAAGGAAATGCTAAATTTCAGTCAGAAGTTAACAAAAAGAGAGAGGTAGTTTTCCCATCCAGGTCTACAAACCACTTGATTATTGTGAGCTCCTGAGTTTAAAGTTCTAGGTACAACCACAAGAGAGACTGAACTCCGCCTGCTCCAACGTGGGGCAGGTGCCTTCACTGGCCCCCCAGGGGCCGTCCCTATGACATTGTGAAACGTGGATGAGGAAGGAGAGCCATTTCCACAAATGAGCGGGGTGGGGAGTGCAAGGGGCAGGATGAGAGATAGACACCGTGTGTCTATTACACTGGAAAATTGCTTAAACTGAGCAAAGACTCATTTGGTTGATCACGCACGTGTAATTCACTCCATTACTGTTAACAACCGAAATGTGGCTTCAGGCTGGACTATAATAAGAAATCAGTATACATGGCAAAATGGTTCATTTCCTCTTCTCAACTAAGCACTGGGACAAAGGCATTTTAGAAGAAATTAAAATCAGCAGGATGGAAAGTGAGAAAGAATTACTCAAGTGCAATTAATAATCATTAATAATTAATAACCATTCCGCCCACACACTGGGATCCTACCTTTATTGCTAATAAGCTAAGGACTCAAGGGTTACATATCGCTCTGTGTGTATTTGTTAATTTCTTTTCAAGCATTCTATAATTATTCTCAAATTAGCCTTCAGTGTGAGCATGAGTCTACAGGGGAGACTCTTACTCTTTCATAACATTTCACAACGTGATCCCAATACACCCCCAGATCCCCCTTTACCACTTCCCCACACCCACCATGTTCCAGCCACATAGAAAGTCTTGCCTCTTCCAGGTCAAGGAGATATATTTATGCTAAAAATTATTCACTGAAATTTATCTGAAATTCAAAATTAACTGAATACACGCTATTTTTATTTGCTACATAAATAAATAAACCCTACCCAGATCACACTTTGTACTTTCAAATGTCCTTGTCATTGTCACACTATCCTTTCCCTTAAGATGCACTCCGTTATCCCCTTGGCAAACTCAGTCTTCAAGAACCACCTCAAGCACCCTTCCTCTGGAGACCCTTCCCTATTTCCCTCAGGTAGATCATCCCAAGATAGTTTCTTATACCCATTAAAGACTTGAACAGTGAATTGACCCACTGACCACGTGGTCACCCCACTGACCACAAACTCTTCAAGGGTAGCACTGGGTCTGGGTATCTTTGTATCTTCATGCCTGGTGTGCAGTAGAGACTTAATAAGTGTTTGTGGAAGGAATGAATTAACGAATTTGTTTGTAAATGAACTGTTGCTATTCCTATTAACAGCCTCCCTGCTCCTATTTCCCCTTGCCACACCGATTCATCTCCTTAAAACAATATTTTTCAAACCTCAGGCCATTCCTTAGTAAGAATACAAATTAATTTAGAGGATAAAAACCAGCATGAAACAGAATAGAATGGGGGAGAGTAGAGAGGGTGATGCGTAGCAGAGTGGAGTGGAGAACAGCACAG
Source organism: Leopardus geoffroyi (assembly GCF_018350155.1). Taxonomy (NCBI): domain Eukaryota; kingdom Metazoa; phylum Chordata; class Mammalia; order Carnivora; family Felidae; genus Leopardus; species Leopardus geoffroyi. Next base: position 51,052,230 of record NC_059334.1, on the reverse strand, counting down.
CTCACACAACACGGCTAAACCTTGATGAGTTTCAGGCACATGCGTGTATGTGAGTGCGTACACGTACTGGGTTTCACCAGAAAATGTATTTCTTTTTTTTTTTTTTTAATTTTTTTTTTCAACGTTTATTTATTTTTGGGACAGAGAGAGACAGAGCATGAACGGGGGAGGGGCAGAGAGAGAGGGAGACACAGAATCGGAAACAGGCTCCAGGCTCTGAGCCATCAGCCCAGAGCCCGACGCGGGGCTGGAACTCACGGACCGCGAGATCGTGACCTGGCTGAAGTCGGACGCTTAACCGACTGCGCCACCCAGGCGTCCCCAGAAAATGTATTTCTTACTGTAACTGATGGTCAAAGTAGTATGAGAGCCCTGTGAGGAACATCAGGATTGGTTGTTGGCTGTGAGTCTCTGTTAACATTTCTTGTGATTTCTTCGCTCTCCCTCCAAACATCTTCGATGGCTCCCCATCTCCGACATTCGAGACCTTCTATGATCTGGCCTCAACCAAATGCTTAGGCTTTTCTTCCCACAACCATCTCCACAAACCGTCCACCCCAGATAAATACCTACTGCATGCCCACCGCCCCCCCGCTTCAATGGACAAGATATACTTTTGCTCCACAAAGTCTGTTTGCCTTCTCCGCTCCAGCCCATCCCTTAATGGCCTCTCTCCTGCTTCTTTTTTCCATAGAATTACCCCTGCTTCCTGACATCCAATCCAAAGCAAACTCATACTTCCCTCAACCCTCTACAAAATCACCTTATAAAAAACCCCAAATCCTAGGCCACTTGGGTGTCTCAGTCTGTTAAACACCCAACTCTTGCTTTCAGCCCAGGTCATGATCTCACGGTTCGTGATTTTGAGCCCTGCCTGGGGCCCCACGCTAACAGTTCAGAGCCTGCTTGGGATTTTCTCTCTCCCTCTCTCTCTGCCCCTCCCCGGCTCGCTCTCTCTGTCTCTCTCAAAATAAACTTAAAAAAAATTAAAAACACCAAACCCAAATCCTATAATAGTTTCTTTCTAATGCCTTCTTACTTAGAAGCCCCTCTGTTCCTTACTGGTTCCTCCAGTGGCCTTACGCATGGACAGTCGGCTCAAACTGGTGAGCACACACCTAACGTTTGCTGTAAAATACCATCAGGGTTTTTGTACCACCACGTGATTCCATGCTTTTCACATGGTGAGAATTGCCTGGATTGTGTGGTGAATGTCGTTTGCACAGAATATAAAGTTGTTTGCGTACACAGTCTAGGTTCGATACGTCAGGTTTGCGTGAAGAGTGTCAGGCCAACTGCCACCTAAGAGTTCTTTTAATTGGCTATGGCGTGTTCTCACAGTCCCACAAATGACAAATAACTGAAGATTCTGGCCCCGTTACTCCATGATTGATGTCAATAAGCCACACAACCCTGAAGCTGCCAAATAACGTCTTTTAGACTTTTTGGGAAACGACTTCAAAGCCTTTTGGAGAGAGATGCAGCGTACGAATATATTTCAGAACAAAGAATGCCGTATGGCTGTGTTGCACTTCATAGGTTTCAAAGTTCTGTGACGTCGGTTACTTTCTGGTGATGTCCACTCCCACCGGTCATGACTGAAAGCGGCTTCCTTAGCCATGTGTGCCCATTCTGAAATGAGTGCGTACGAACCCAGGAAGCAAATGTTTTCTTTTACCCAAAGATCCTGCATGTGCTTCACAAATGCTGAAAATCAACTTAGAAGCATTATGTGATCTATTCAACCTGCCCAAATAAGTTCTAAATTCAGTTCAATAGCTCCCCCTCCTTTCAACAGTCTAGTGCGTAGCCGAGATCTAAAAAATAAATTGATACACATTTAAAAATCACGTAGAAGTATCTCCTACATACATCTTATTTGATCTTCAGAGCTGCGTGCCAGCAAGGTACATGTGAGGAAATTAAAATTAAGGAGCACTTCAGTAATGGTCTGAATTGTATACCTCCCAGATTCATGTGTTGAAGTTCTAACCCCTAATGAAGCATATTTGGAAATAGAGCCTTTAAGGAAATAGTTAGGGTTGAATGAGGTCATAAGGGTGGGGTCTAATCATCCAGGAATGGTGTCTTTCTAAGAAGAGGAAGAGACACCAGGTCTCTCTCTCTCTCTCTTTCTCTCTCTTTCTCTCTCTCTCTTTCTCTCTCTTTCTTTCTCTCTCTCTCTCTCTCTCTCTCTCTCTCTCTCTCTCTCTCTCTCTCACTTTCTGTCTCTCTCTCCCTCACTTCACACACAAAGGAGAAAGCCAGTTGAGGACACAGTGAGAAAGCAGCCAGGAAGAGAGGTCTCACCAGAAACCAACCCTAATCTTGGACTTCCAGCCTCCAGAGCTGTGAGAAAATACATTTCTGTTGTTTAAGCCACCCGGTCATTGGTATTCTGTTCAGCAGCCCAAACCGACAAATACAAATTCCAAAGTCAAACAGATAATAAACGCTGAAGATAGAATTTAAAACCAGATCTCTGGACACCAAGTCTAGCATTCTTTCTAATACACCAAGAGCAACGTTTTGGATCGGACTTTAGACTAAGTTCTGAATTTCCTAGGAACTCAGAGAAGTAAAATGAAACCTGTCTCCTCTGTACGCAGAGCAATTACCGTGGTGGCTATTTTCACTACTTCAAGCTTGCCCGGCTTTGGGGAGTTACTCCCAACACTTTGTCTTAACTTTCATTTTAACTTGATCGTGTGGCAGAGCTCTGAGGCTAGAGGCCGTAGCATGGACAGGCCGGGATGCAAGGTTTGTTCAGTGTCAGAACCTACCCCAAACTTTCTTCTGCTTTTCTTTTTTACTTTACCCACTGGTAAGGGCCCTGAGGCTGAAGACAGAGGCTCAGAGCAGCCAAAATCTACACCTGGTCTTCAGGGTTCGCCCCTACTCTCTACTACTTTTATCTTAGCTAGTATAAATAACAGTAACCAAAGAACAGTATATTCTGCTTTTCTCTTGCGTCCTGTGCATTTTCTTATGCAACCAGTGAGCTAACTCCCTGGAAGCTGCATCCATCATTTCTAATTTCCATTGGTAACGTTTAGTTCCAGTAACTGATGACAGCTGCCAGTCCATACCATGGATGACCCCGCCGTCCAGGAATCAAAAGTGTGTCAAGCCTTGCCCTCTCACCCTTTCTCTCTCCAAACCACGTGTTTCGGTGAGTCAGGGTCATTCTACTGAATCCCACTTCTCTTGGCACCAACTACTTGCTGTTGGCCCAGATGGGAGGCTTGAGGGGATAGACCTTCAGAGTTGCCAAGTCTCCCTCAAACTTCTGCCACTACCTGCAAAGATAGAGTCCACCTACGAAGTTAAGAGGCCATGGTTTCCATGACTTTTCTCACTTCTGACACCAACCGCAAATCCCAGGGTTCCCAAAACCACCCTCAGTCTCAATCCTGCATTCAAAGGATTCACAGAACGGGCTGAAAGCTGCAATAGTCATGGTTAGAGTTTATTACCGAGAAAGGATACCCGTGAAAGCCAGCCAAACAAGGAAACACATAGAGAAGAGTCTAGAAGGTTCCTAAACACAAAACTTTCCATTGCCCTCAAGACATATTACCTTCCCATCACCAGTGTGTGACCATACACATGGAGCATCGCCAACCAGGGAAATTCACCTAGTCTGCAGTGCCTAGAGTTATTATGGGAGCTTTATCTGCAGGTATTATTGATGAGCCATGGTGTTTAACTCAGCATTCAGCTCTTTCCCCAACCCCAGAGGTAGGGTTGATAACATGTGGCCCAAGGGACCCACCATGCATCACCTCGTTAGCATAAACTATCAAGTGTGACCTAAGAGGCCACTATAAATAAAAAATACATTCCTGGCACTTGGAAAATTCCAAGAGTTTAGAGGTTACCTCCCAGGAACCAGGGACCAAGGCCAGACTTGTCTTTGAGCAAAGCAAGTTCTTTACTACACCTCTTTCACCTGCTTTTGCCTCCTAGAAATGCCCGACAAAGACGGAAAAATAAAAATAGTAGCTCTATTGAGAGTATATTAGCTGCCACTATACGCATCTTTTTGCCTAATTCTTAAAATCCTATACAGTTGCTGCTGTTAATCCCATTTTACAGATAAGAAAATGAGGCTCAGAAAAGTTGCTGCCCCCAAAAAGTAAAGTTGCCCAAAGTTTTAGAGAGGTAAAGTAACAGATTTGACCTTGGTGACACAGCATACCCTTTGGGCTATTACGTCCATGTTGCCAATTACCTTCACTCATTCATTCTACAAACATTTGTTTTATGTCTACTAGGTACCAGGAACTGTTCTAGGTGCTGGAGATATAGCAAAGAACAAAACAGACAAGAATAACTGCTCGAATGGGGTCAATATTCTAATGGGAGGAAAACAGAAAATTAGCAAACAAGCAAAATACATAGTATTTTGAATGGTGATATTACTATGGAAAAAATAAAGCAACATGTACACCTTGTTTAGATCTTTATTTAAACATATCAACGGTAACAAGACGTCTTTGAGACAAATGGGAAATTTGAATATGGACTGGTGTTGTGATACTATTGATGTTGTTAGACTGGACGACGGCATGATGTCTATGTTCCAAAAAAACAGGTATTTATCTATTAAAGATTTAGGCTGATTATATTTATGGATAGAGTAAGATTGCAAAAAGTGTTGATAATTATTGATGCTAGATGATACATACGTGAAGGGCCTTTATACTAATATTTCTAATTTGGGGTAGGCTTAAAATTTTACAGAACACAAAGTTTTTAAAAAAGAAAGAAAGCAATGGATGGGGGTGGCAGATAGGTCTTGCTACACAGCTTGCAAGATCAAACCGGTATATTGGAGAAGACCTTGCTGAGAAGATGACACTGGAGCAGTGCAGGGGAGGGGGCTATGAGGCTCTCTAGGGGAAGAACATTCCAGGCAGAAGTAGGGTCTAGAGCAGAGCACTGAGGTGGCAGTGTGCCTGGTAGGGCATGTTCAAAGGAAGAAGTCCATTTGCTAGAAAGGCATGAGCAACTGATTAAAGTAGAAGCTGCCACCAAAAAGTTAACAGACATGGGATGCGTGGACCGGAGAGGAAGTAGAGGCATGGCCACATCCAGCCAAGAATCCATACCCCCCAAAACGAAGAATACCTACAAACCAGTAAGAAAAATGCAGGTAACCCAACAGAAAAATGGGCAGAAGACAGGAACAAGCACTTCACAGAGAAGTAAATGGCCAATAAGCATATGATGCTTATTGAAGTAGGTGCTCGACTTCATTAATCGTCAAGAAATTGCAAATTAAAACCACAATGCTACACCATCACACACCCACAGAAAGATTAAAATTAAAAGGCAGGCAATGCTAGGAATTAGTATTGAGGATGTGTAAGTTGCTACAAATTGCAGGGTCTACTAACACCCAATATATGCATACCCTTGAAGCAATCCATTCCATTTGTAGGTATATATCCAACAGAAAACCCTGTAAATGTTCACCAAAGACTGGAACAAGAATGCTCACAGCAGCACTGTGCTTAAAAAACTGAGAACTGGGGCGCCTGGGTGGCTCAGTCAGTTAAGCGTCCGACTTCAGCTCAGGTCATGATCTCGCGGTCCGTGAGTTCGAGCCCCACGTCGGGCTCTGGGCTGATGGCTCAGAGCCTGGAGCCTGCTTCCGATTCTGTGTCTCCCTCTTTGTCTGCCCCTCCCCCGTTCATGCTCTGTCTCTCTCTGTCTCAAAAATAAATAAACTTAAAAAAAAAAAAAGCTGCTGAGGATTCAACTCAGTTTTAAAAAAACACAAAACTGAGAACTACCCAAATGCCCAGTAACAGCAAAATGGATAAACAATGGGTACAAAAAAGCATTTAAAATAACAAAATAAACCATATATATGAATCTCACAAAAAAAATAGTGAGCAAAGGAAGCAGACCCAAAGAATACTGTGATTCCATGTATATAAAGATCAACAACAAGCAAAACGAATCTGTGCTGGTAGAGGACAGGTTGTTGCTTACCACTGTGGAGAAAGTGACTAAAAAGGAGCATGGGAGATTGGGGAAGAGCTGATAATGTCCTGTTTCCTGATCTGGATGCTAGTTAAGTACATGCATTCAATTTGTGAACAGCTACCAAGCGGCACCCTGATGAGGTGTGCATTTTTCAGTATATTATGCTTCAATGAAATGTTTTTGAAAAATCACGTAGGGCCATCTTGGTTCCCTCCTCCAAGATAGTAGTGACATGGCCAATGTGCAGATGCCCCTATCCTGCATCCTATGCTGCAGGGCACGGGGTGGGTGTTGCCAGAAAAAGAGCAGAAGACGCGCCTTCTCAGCTCAAAGTTGCAACCTCAGTGGTTAAAGACGCGGAAATGGACATGGCAAGTTTTTACTCCCAAGAAATGGGGCAGAACCGTAAACAAGAAAGGAAACTATGATGATAGCCACCTTCCCCTCAGCATTACAGATGTTGGTAAGGTACCTGATTGTATCTTATCTCACAGAGTATTTTTACACAAGGTCATGATGTGGCATGACAAGTTGTGGCATCATTTTGAGACCAAACTGCTCAGAGTTCAAAGAAAAAGAGATTGAATGTTGCTAAGTGTAGACGTTATGAACTCTTCAAAAGCCAAAAATTATTACAGCTTTTCAAGCTAGATATGAAAAGGCCAATGGATCATCCTACAGGTTTTAATTTCTAATACAGTAAATACTGATCTCTGTAACCTACATAAGCAAAAAGCTCTTTGCATCCTCAATAATTTTTTTGAAGAGTAGAGGATCTTGAGCCCAAAGGGAATAAATCACTGTGGAAGGTCCTCAGCCACACTAGGTTCATTTCTTCCTATGACCTCATACGGAGCTACTGTTCGGGGATTCTAGCAACCAACTAAATTTCTGTCTGGGCCTAGGTTACCATTCCTTCTATTCCTTCTGGCTCAGGAAGCTGCTTTTCAGTGACCTGGAGACATTAACCAACCTTAGCTTTTTCCTCCTCGGCATTGTGAGTTTTCTTTTTTGTTCATTAGTTTTTCCCTTTTTTCTCTATTCTTTTTTCCTCATCCTTATTCCTTTTTATTCTTTTATTTCTACTCTTCTCCGTTTATTTTTCCTTTTACGTCATTTTTTTTTCTTTTTAAATTTGTTTGTATCTGTTCAGTTTTGGTTTTGGGTTTTGGAGAGGGGAGGGCTCGTCTGACATTGCATTTTGACTCCATTACCAAGATCAGTTCCTCAGGAGAACTTCGAACTGGTTTTCTTTTGAGGTGATCTGGACCAACCTTCTCACCAGCTTTTCCCAAATGTGAGCCGACCTTACGACACCTTGACTCCAAGTGCAGCCTTAAGCCCAACATGCTGCGGGGCCTCTCAGTCACCTCTGCCGAGGAGAGACTCAGACAACAGTGTCCTCAAGCCATTGGCCAGGGTGACGGGGCTGTGGTGAGGCTGGCCCAGCACGTCCTGACCGGGAAAATGATGGCCCTGAAGATCACTGCTGAGACCCCACAGAACTCCGCCAGCCTCCAGAGACTACCCCGCAAAGCAGGACTCGTGAAGGGCAGATCACCTCCACACGGCGAAACACTTAAAGTGACCGGGGCTGCGGAAACTGCCGGCCTTGTGAGGAGGGGCACTGGTGGAGGAGAGGTGTTCGAGCACCGGGTGGCCCGCGGCAGTAGGAGAGAGAAGAGGCTGAAGGCAGATTCCATCACATAGCGTCCTCTGCGCAGACTGTCACCAGGGGTCCGTGCCTGTCACTAAGTATGACAGGCGCTGTCCATAGAGACTTAAAGGCAGAAAACCTGCCCTTAGATGCTGGTATGAGTATGGCGACTGCCAACTCCGGCTTCAGCAACAAGCTCACCTTTTCCAACAAGCCGGATGCCTTCTGTGGCAGCCCCCCCGTGTGCCGCCCCCCGCTCGTCCAGGGAGTCCTTCAACACACACGGGTCAACACATTCCTGCCTCTTGAGGGACAGAGCTCCAAGGAGCTATGCCAGCCGGTGCTGAGCAGAACAGAGCACCTTCCATTCTAGCCCGTGGAAGGTGGAAATCTGCTGGAGAAGTTGCTCTTTCCCACCCGGTAAGAGGGGCAGGTGGGGGATACTAGGAAGACTCCGTGGGTTACTGTGGGTCATGAATCTGAGGGCCTGAAGGCCCAGGTGGAGCCCCTCTGTGACTACAAGGACCTGGGCCGGCTGAATTCGGGGTGCCCTTGGGTTACCCCCGGAAGGAGAGACCCGGGACTCACTCACAAGCCAGAAGTGCAATGAGGCCATGGCCACCTACCTGCTCCCGGGGGGTGAGAGACCCGAGGGCGACCTCCCGCCCTGAAGCCTGAGCCTTCAGCTGATCTAACCAACAGCGGCTCCTGTCCCTACCTCCGAGGGACGCACAGGGGTCTCTGCCAACCCGCCTGAGGGGAAGACCACCCTGTCCCCCCTGCCCTGTCACCAACCTCTCCACCAGCAGGAATCAGGGCAGGAATTCCTCACTTTGGGAGAGAGCGGCCTGGGCCAGGCCTCCATGCAGGACGTCCAAGACAACCTAAGCCAGCCAGGGTCCCGGGCGGAGGCTTTCCGCTTCTGCCACCGCCGCCTTCCCTCAGGGCCCCTGCAGGAACCCAAGGCCCAGGCAGGCCTCTGGGCTGCGCCCTTGCAGAGTCCCCGCGAGGAGCCACCGTCCAGCACGGCCCCCCAGCAGGTCCCAGTGGCCTCAAACCTCCAGGAGGAACCTTTGTCCGAGTGGGGCCGGTTGGAACCTAAAAGAACCTGAAAGGAGAAGACCCCTCGCTCCTGGCGCGGCCGCGAAGCTGGTGACACCGCGGGAAGGACCCGCCGGCGACCGCGCGGCGCTCCCTGTGCTGCAGGTGCAGAACGGAGGTGACACAAGTGACAGCTTCGCCGCCCCCCCCCCCCCCCAGCTGCTTCGGGAGGCGGCCGCCGGGACGGGACGGCCACACCGCAGTCCGGGACACTGCTCCTCCGCCGCGTCATCTCCACCGCCTTGCGCGGAGGGCAGACGGCCCTGCGGGGGGGACAGACACGGCGCCAGTGAGAGCACATGAGGCTGAGGGAGCCCAGCTGGGCGGCCCCGTCGCCACCCTCCCTGCGTGTGGCGGCGACTCCAGCAGCCGGGACAGTGGGGGGCCTCCCAGTGCAAAGGGAAGGCTCCACTGTGCGCTCAGAGGCCATTGGCCAGCGGCCACCGAGGCCCCCGGTCTGCTAGCCTCGCTCCTGGTGTCGGAATGGATGGTTATGGCCGCCGGCTGGTGGCTGCTGCATCCCTCAAGTTATTTCTCAGCTGTTTCTGTCCTTGAGAAATAAGGCTCAGATCTAGGGCTCCCCTTCCCCGCCCTGCCTACTCCTGCTCTGTGGAACTTCCCAGATGCTCCAACAGGTCCAGGAGGGCATGGCCAGGCTCCTGGGGCACCCCAGCCAGGGCCCACCCCACCCAGCATCCCTCCCGCACTTAGTTTCTCCTGAGGATCGAACAGAAAGTAAAAGAATATTTGGGTGGGGGAAGGGACTCTGTAAGACTTAATCTGAGAGGAATCGGGAGACACTAGAGTTTTCACAGAGAATTGACATAAGCTGACTGATGTTTCAGTGGGATCCCTGTGTCTGCTAAAGTGTTTAGGGGACCAGGGCAGACGTGGGGAAGTACCAGGAAATATTGCCATGATGCAGGTGAGTGGAGATGGTGGACTGGACCAGGGTCATGGAAGCAAAGGTGAAGAGGAACATGGCCCTGTGCCTGGCAGCTTGTACCTGCTGAATTAGCCCTCGGGGCTTGATTTCCCAGGGGCCTCCTGCAGGGCTGTCTGCCTCCCAGGCCCAGTATGGCCTTCCAGCCTCTCCTATCTCTTCTCCCAGACCCCCTCTTCCAGCTAATGTCAGACGGGCCAAGTAGCAGAGGCCAAAAGAAGTCATCTAAGATGCAGACTGTGAAGTATAGAGCTAAAGGAGACACATCACAGAGGAAGAGGAGGCCCGTCGGTTCATGGTCTCAGCTGTAAGCAACAGAAACCAACTCAGATTGATTTCGGCAGGAAAGGGGTTTATGACCATGATACTGAGCGGATCACCAAATCGCCCGTGTGCATGGAGAGTCAGGTTCTACGAAACACCGGATCAATGCCCACTACCGCATGGCACAACTCATCAGGTGTGGACATCCCTACCACCACCAGCGAGGCAAAGACTCTACAGCTCGCACCACCCACCCCTCCCGCACTGTACCCTGCATCCCACCCCGGCCCCGCGGCCACGACTGCCCTAGGAACCCAGTCCAGGTGGAGGCTCCCGGTCCCTACCTCTTTGAGTCCCTGGCTCCTGCTTCCAAGTCAATGCAAGTCACCTGATCATGCTGTAGCTGCAAGGGAACCTAGGGAAGGAAGCGTCTGTCATTTTCCTCTCCCATCGGGGGAGGCACCCTCTGCATCCCACTATTGCTAATAAGGTTGGGGAAATACCAAACATACAAGGGCCCGCGGATGCTAAGCAGCCTTAAAACAATATACACACAATTGTCCATAAGAAAAAGTGTATTGATGGGGCCCAGCAAATGTCCTATGATTAGGAGGTTACCAGACTGATTTCCTTCTGTGGCTCTAATGCGCACTACCAGAAGGCAAATCCAAGAGAAAAATTATTAAAATGTCCCATTCTTTTAGAAAGTGACTTAAACCCCTGAGAAATTGACTTTCATTAACAGTCATTTAGATACTTGTTTGACTATTATTGACAACATGATACAGTTTTCATTTTAGAAATGTTTGGGGACACCTGAGTGGCTCAGTCGGTTAAGCATCCCACTTGTTTGATTTCGGCTCAGGTCATGATCTCGTGGTTATGAGCTCGAGCCTCATATCCAGCTCCGTGGCAGGCATGGAGCCGATTTAAGATTCTCTCTCTCCCTCTTCCACTGCCAATCCCCCACTCACGTGCATGCTGTCCCTCTCTCTCTCTAAAAAAAATCTTTGTGTAATTTGGTTGTATCTGTATATGCATACAAATATATATATATATATATATATATATAGAGAGAGAGAGAGAGAGAGAGAGAGAGAGACAGAGAGAGAGAGAGAGAGAGAGAGAGGGAGAGAGAGGCGGGGGGACATCAGAACCCTGATCATCAGAACCCACCTGGATCCAGCTATATCTAGAGCTGAATAAACTTCTAGAATTCCCAGGAGTTCTAAAAACTTAATTACCTTTTGGGTTTCAGTTAGTTTGAGATGAGTTTCTGTCACTTGTACCCAAGAGATTCTAGAATAAAAAAATACATGTATTTAAATATTATCGTAAATAAATATTATTGACACTTAACATTAGTTGATTTTATTAGTTGGGACTAAAGACAGAAATAGGCTTATATAAGAGAACCTTAAATAAAATGAGTACATGGGGTAATACAAACTTAAAGGATTATAGATTTATTTTTATAATCCTCATATCTAGAGCTATGACAAATTTTATATTTTTAAATTTCCCATCGTTTTTATAGTCTCAGTTTTCCTAATGTGTGTAGGAGGGCCATAAGCATGTTTAACAAAAAGAAGAAAGAGGTCCTGATGTATTCTGAAAAAGTATTTTTAAGTTCCAAGCAAGACAGATTCTATTATTCCTGGAAAGGAGCTTGCTTTGACATAGATGTAATGTCAGTGTGTGAAAGAAAGAATAGATTTTAAAACTTAAGCTATTTATAACATATGTGGGGAAAATGAGTATCGAAGATTAAATTTGTGATTTAAATGTAGGAATAGCATACAGTTAAGGCTCAACTAAGCATCCAAGTCTAGCACTGATGCCCTCTTATCCTCAAGAACACACATGGCAAAATAGTTACTTTGCTCTAAGGGATCTAGGGCACTAGATTACACTTAAATAACGAAGTAAAATGTAAGCATTTTGAGACACTTCCCACCAACCATCAAAAAATGGACATGGACATTTACCTCCACTCCCTCCTGTAACTCCACTGAAATATAGTAAAGGGATTAGATTAAAAGGTCAAACCACAAGGCTAAATAGAAGTGGCAAGGAGACAACAGCAATAACAATTTGGAAGCAAGAAGTAGGAGTAGTGACGTTTTAGCAAACGTGAGGAAACCAAAGCCCAAGCCAGCAGCGGCCGAGCTCCCCTGAGCAAGCTCCTTCCTGCCGCAGGCCCCTCCCAAGCTCTGAACTGGAGGCATCAGGGACCCTGGGGGAGGGGGGGGGGAACAGGTGGTTGAAAAGTCAGGGGAGTCCCTGGAAGTGTGAATACAGAGTGGTTAGAAAGCCATATCTGCTCCCCACTGACAGAAGACGGGAGGTTTACTCTCTGGAGATGTACATCAAACAAAACTCTGGACTTCAGGGCCCCAGTTCCCCATGTTGGCAGTAAACTGAGCTGAAAACAGGGACAAGTGAGCATCAGACAGTGAGACCCTCCTGGCCCCCTTGTCCACTAGCTCCGTGACTGCCGGTAGTTAATTTAGGATGTTGTTTTCAGGCTACCTTTACTTTCTTCTTTCTAATTATAACTATGTTTTTAAATTCCTACAGTAAGTATGTATTTGCATATAGTTAAACATAACTTAGGAGGTGAATTATTTCCAACCTATAATCCTATATCTAGCCACACTATCCTGTCAGCCAATTAGGGTAGATTGAAGGATTGATCTGACATGTAAATTTATCTCCCAGACACCGTTTATCAAGAGCCCTCTGAAATGTACTCTGTTGAAATGAGGGGGAAGTAAGAGGGGGTAAGGGGGCCAACATGAAATCTCAGAAAATGGAGGATCCAACATATGAGAGAAATGAATAGAATTTTCAGGATGAAGATAAAGGGAGATGTCAGGACCTAGAGAATAAGGAGGTTGGAGGAGGTGAAATCAGGGCTCTTGGAGTGATAGACACCCTCCAGCAGGGCTAACTTATCCATGAGGGACACTGCACACAGTGCCTTGGGCCCATGATACATTTAGGGACTATCAGAAAGGTATTCTTTTTAGTTTCCCTAAAATCAAGAGCCAAATGTAATGTAATAACAGTGGATATACAATAATGAATCCAACCTGGATTATATTCATCTTTATCCCAGTGCAGCCATGAAATGTAATTTTTAGTATTTGTTACAGAAGAAGGGGCTCACAATGGCAAAACCGCTAGGACCTACAAAAGTCATCATGTGGCCCTGACCTCCCAGGGGAAAAAAAAAGAAAGTGGACAGCTTTATTTCAACATATGGAAAGGTGGTTTAGACCAAGCGGGTTAGTCATAGGGACACAGAAAAAACTAAGCAAAGAAAAATCAAGACGATACATCGTAAAGGGAAAACAAGGTCTGTACGTAAGGAGATGTAATCCTAATATATATAAGAACAGCATGAAAAACCCATTGTCAAAATAGACACTGAAAGCTGATGTAATAAAATACATAGCTCTAGATCAGGAAAATGAGAGAAGGGGAGAAATGTGCCCAGTGGTAGGAGAACTAATTCCTCTTCTCTAGTAGGAAAGACATAGAAAATACAGAAAGTTAAAAATTAAGAAATGTATTAGAGGGGCGCCTGGGTGGCTCAGTTGGTTAAATGTCCGACTCTTGATTTCGCTCAGGTCATGGTCTCATGGTTCGTGAGTTCAAGACCCGCATCAGTCTCTGCGCTGACAAGTGCGGAGCCTGCTTGGAATTCTCTCTCTCTCCTCCCTCGCTCTCTGCCCTCCCCCAAACACACGGTCTCTGTCTCTCAAAATAAATAAATAAACGGTAAAAAAAGAATAAAAAATAAAAAAACAGTGTTAGAGACATGTTATAGAAAAGTGAAGATACATAATAGAGGAAACAGTTAAAAGAGATGAACATCAGTACCTTCGGGAATGAGGATCAAGGGAGGTGCAGATGGGAACTGGATGCCGACCTGCCTCGGCTGACTTAGAGAACGTTTTGGCTTCGTGAAGGAGAACCTTTGCTACTTTAATAAAATTTAAGATGAAAGGAACTATATGCACTGCTGTGTGTTGATATACTTACTTGAAGAATTTTCTATTTGCCTAAATGTTTATGTGTTAAACTTGTAAAAGCTTAAGAAATGCAGAAATGATGGAATTGCATGCTGCAACACTTAGAAACCATGAAAGACATGCTCACGGGACAGTATGGATTGAGGAGACCACGAGGCCGGAGTGAAATTCTAACGTGATTGAGATGAACACACTTCAAATAGACAAGAATTATGAGGAAAGCAAAAAATGCTAAATCTAATCAAACAGATGCCAAAAACAGTCAATACGTTAGAGTCCCTAAGGCAGAATATAAAATAGGTTATAAATATGAGCTCTCCATGACAAGACACTGAGGGAAGAAGTAAACCACAGAATAAGCTCCGGAATATTTTAATAGCTATTGTGATCTGTTAAAATGCATGTTAGGTAGGATATTCATATCTAAAAAGCCTTGAAGACATTTGAATATCTATTCCCAGAAGTTACTCCCCACTCCCTGCTTCAGAATGCGTTTTCCATGGATTCTTTTAAATTCATAGCAACTGGGGCACTTGGGTGGCTCAGTCGGTTAAGCGTCCCACTTTGGCCTCAGTCATGATCTCATGGTTCGTGAGTTCGAGCCCCACGTGGGGCGCTCTGCTGTCAGCTCAGAACCTGCTTCAGATCCTCTCTCCCTCTCTTTCTGCCTCTCCCCCGCTTGTGCTCTCGCACTCTCTCTCTCTCAAAAATAAACATTTAAAAATGAATAAATAAATTCATAACAACGGTCCAACAGCATGTCCACTCCACTGTGTTGTGCTATCTACTCCTCCATGAATGTTACAGCTGAGTGATTTTAAAACGGAAAAAAAAAAAAAAAGAAGAAGAAGAAAATGGCAAAGATACCCTTAGCCAAAACAAAATCAAATAGTTCTCTCAGACATGAGTCAAAAACTTAGATATGCATAAAATAGTGTTTTAAAAAGTTCATGTCACTTTATAGAAGTAGGGGGGAAACGTTCTGCTGACCATAACATATAGAAGACAACAAAAATCCAGGAAAAGCAAAGAGTTAAGATGAAGGTATGGTTGAGCAGTGAGGTACAAGCCAACATGTTTCAGACCACCCTCTCTATAGCACGTGAGGCAATTTGGCACTTTCCAGGGACCAGCACGAGTGTAGAGGCCCAGGACACCCTCAAACGCTGCACAAATATTAAGAAATAGTTTTCCCTAATAAACTCTTGAAGCCAGATACTGAAAGCAAGTTGTTCATGTTCCTTCTCAGGCCACACCCTCTTATTTGAGAATCTGAGTAGTGGATAAATAATAGGTAGAGCTATCACGTATCGTGTGCTTATTAGGGGCTAAGTACATGTTTTAGGTCCTTTGTTAAGTCAACACAGATTTATTGAATGTCTGATGAGGCTATCGTGGTGACCAAAGCAGACCCTTGCCTACCTTCCCAGAGTTTCTGGTCTATTAACTTATAGACTGAGACCTCAACACATGATGGGAGGAGACAGGGAAGGAAAGTCCAGAGTGAGGGGAAAGAGAAGCAGGGAAAAGTCACTGCCCAGTCCTCCTGAAGTAGTCACGTGGAGGGAAACTGAGAATTTGCAGAGCAATCATGGGAACAGCACATCCAGCTGTAAGAACAGGACATAGGTGGGAGCTGGTGTAGAAGCCCATGGAAGGCTATTGCCTCTGCATCAGATGGTGGGCCTGGGGTTGCTGCCGGTCTGCAGGGCAGGCGGGGAGGAAAAAAGGGCTGGTGGCAAAACAGAGGAGGGCAAGGACAAGCTTAGAACCCTAGACCAGCCTGTGTACCTGCCTCTCACTGCCTCTAGGCACTCCCTACAGGGAATAGTAGCGGCTGCTTCATTTCCCTGTCCAGAGCTTGCACACGGACAGGGTGCAACCTGTCCAACCCTGACATGCAACCCTTTTGACCAACCTTGACATGCAACCATAAAGGAAATGTAGCTCCAGCTTAGGCCAGCCCAGCGCGATACTACCCCTCGTCAAATTGGAATCCTACTCACCTCTTTTAACCATATTGAACTTCGAATAGCAAAGTCTGGCTTATACCTAACCTGATGCGATTATTCCTGGTACAACCAAAAACACCCTGACCCTCACTAGCCAAAAGAGGATAGGAAGTCCAGTATGTCACTTTATCTTTGGGGAATGCCCATTCCTTCTCTTGCTAAATGACACTCCCCTTTTATAGCCTGAGAGAGACGCTGAACGACTACTCACTCTTCTCATGTTCACTAGGAGGAGAATGGGGAGGTGAAAAAAAAAAGTTGATAATATATAATATAATTTGCAAGGTTGGTACCCAAAATAGGAACCAACCCTTCTCTTGGAATTATCGAATGGTTTCTAATGGAAGTTCACAGTGTGATTGGCTTTTTAGATGGCGATTTGGTAACGTACCATTGTCATTAATGGCGGGATGGGCTGGAGCGGGAGACTGCAGATGGGTGGAGTCCCCGAGTCCCCGCGTCCCAGCATCCCCGCCTCATCCCTGCCGCCCTCCAGCCTCTTCTTGATGTTCTCTACAGATTGGAGCCCCAGCTCCAGGGAGTCTCTCCTTGAAGTGCCAGGAGCCACTTCTACACTACAACCTACAAGCTTTCTTTTAAGAACTTCAGCCTAATGAAATTACCATGAATGAGTAGCTTACAGTGGTTTTTACGATTGGAAATAAGCTGAACACCCAACAGTAAGGGAGTTGGTTAAATAAATTATTGTACTTCCAAGGGGCAAAATCATAATGCAACCATTAAAATATTTTTACAATAGTGAATGACAAAGAAAGATTTCCATTATTAAGTGGAAATAAAGAGAGACACCTAAATTATATGCACAGTATGAGCACATTTTTTGTTAAATTATGTATGCAAAGGAAAATAAGGTTGAAAGTACCAACAAGGTACCTATATTGAACTAGCATAATAATAATAAGTCACTAATAATAATCAATTTACAGAAAGGAATTTACTGTGAGGAAAAAATGAATAAGCAAACTGAAGAATATTTGCAAAACATAACAGGTAATCTCTTTAATAGATAACTGATTTTCTTCGAATCAATAAAGATGAACAATCCAATAGAAAAATGGCATTTAGAAAAGAAAATAAAACTGATTTTTGTTTTTAAAGTAAGCTTCACGCCCAGTGTGGAGCCCAACACAGGCCTTGAACTCCGGACCCTGAGATCAAGACTGAGCTGAGATGAAGAGTCAGAAGTTTACAAGTGACCCCCCAGGCACCCCAAAATAAAACTGATTTTTAAAGGTATGAAATGTTTTATCTCAACCATGGTAAAATAAAAGCAAACTGAAACCAAATCCAAGTACCATTTTTCAATATGTAGCCTTGGCAAAGACAGAAAGTTTAACACATTGAATTGTCAAGAGTATAGGAAAACAGACACTTTGATGTGTTGCCCGTGGTAGCACAAATTGCTAAAACATCCACGAAGGGAAATAGTCAACTCAAAATTGTGAATGCATGTGTCTCTGAATACAATAATTTTACTGAAAGGAATTTATTCCCTGGTTGTATTCGATCACGTGGTAGTGGCATAAAAACTATTTAGGGACTGGTTAAATTATGACATAGCCATACAACGGAATATTCTGTGATAGTTAAAAATAGTAAGGTACCTCCTAATGTGCTTACATGGAAAAATCTCCAAGATACATTACATGAAAAATTCAAGGTATATGATGGTGTGATTGAACACTACTATTTTGTAAAAATAAAATAAAAGATGTGTATATGCATATGTGTGTATGATCTGTGTAAACTTCCACATGGCTGTGTGGCCACAGACCATCTCTGGAATGGTACAACGAAATAATTAATAAATTGCTTTCCTATAATGTTGAGGGAGGGTAGACAAGCTCCCAACAGCTAAATAATTCTTATTCTTTTGCCTCCAACTTGCCCCTCCTTTCATTTCTTCATTTCCAAAAAGGTACTACCGCTTATCGCACTGATTATGTCCAAAAAAGTGGGAGTTGGGTTTGTTTCTTCTCTTTTTGTCACCCACCCTCTCCATTAAATTACTCATCAAATCCCACAATTTTACGTCCAAAACATCTCTCAATTTTTTGTCTACTTCTGTGCCAGAAGATGTTGGTTATCTCCCATGTTTGTTGTTCCCTTTGTCCTTAGTCACAGAATCCTGGCTTTTCCACTGGTCCTGTAGTTGCCCAGAATAATCTTGCCCAGAATAATTGTCTTAATTTCTCAACTCTCCTTGCAACCACATGCGGCCATGTGACTAAGTTCTGTTGAATGAACTATAACTAAAAGTGTCATGTGTAATTTCTAGAAATGCCCTCAAAGAAAAGAGACCCATTTCCTCCCTTCCTCATTCATGTTGGCTGGAATGAAAACAACGTCACTGGAGTTAGAGCAGCCATCATGGACCAGGAGGCGGAAGTCACATGTTGACAAACAAGATGGAAACATCTGGTACCTGCCATTTGTGAAGACACCAAACTACTTCTAGGCTGACTATGTGCAGCCTTCAATTATGTGAGAGAGAAATAAACACATATATGCCCAAGCCACCCTAATATGGGACTTTCTGTCACAGCTACTCCTAATACCAAATGATAAACTGTCTCTCCATTTCAACCATCAATGCTTTGGTCCAAGCCCAACACATCTCACTTGAACTACTGCAACAGCATCCTGACCCTTCCAGCCACATCTGATATTGATCTCTCTCTCCGTTCAATTCTATACACTGCAACCAGAGCCGGCTTAAGACTCTCTTTCTCTCGGGGTCCCTAGGTGGCTCAAAATGTCATAATATCAAATCATGTATATAATACAAAAACATTTACATGATTAAATCACTCCTTTGTTTGCAATCCTTCAATGTATTCCCATCAGTTTTAGGACAAGTTTGAAATTTTCAAGATGGCCTTATTCAGCCTTACATTGGCCAACAAAATTTCAACTCATCCCTTGCTACTTTTCCATCTCATTCTCTGGGCTCCAATCACATTAAAGCATAATATATCATGTACTCTCTACCGCTGAGCTCAGTTTAAATCTTTTCTCTCCAGTCCCTACTGCCTAACTAATTCCTAGTAATCTTCCAGATCTTCAGTAAAATATTAACTTCCTCAAAAATCATAGTGAAAAGCCATTACCATACTTCTTCATGATGTCTTGCACTTTTCTTTATGGTCCCTCTCTCATTTCCACCTACATAAGTATTTGTGCAATTATTCATTTAATGTAATTCATTAATGGATGAATGAATTCATTCATTCATTCATTCATTCATCCATCTCAAATGGTATGTATAGGTCTAATGCGTCTATAGTGCATTCCATGGCCTGTGCAGTTGTTAGGGTTGTTTGGTTTGTTTTCATTAAAGAACTTTAGTGAGTATATCCTCTTTTGGGTTTGCCACAGGATCTACCAGTTCATATCATTTGACCAACTTAAGTCCCTTTCTTTCTTTTCTTTTTTTTTTAAGTCCCTTTCTTGTGTCCTCTAGGCCTTTGTATCTTTGGTCTGTCTTACCCACTACGCTGGAGACTCCATTAGGGGAAGGATGCTGCCTGTCTTCCATGATATCATATGCTCTCCGTCTTAAAGCACTTGGGACCTATTAAGGTGCCGTAGAAATCCCTGTCCGGTAAATGAAAGCAATGAATGAAACTCCCTTGCCACCATTAGTAGGGAGCTTTTTCTTCCCTTGGGCTTTTTTTTTTTTTAATCCCGGACACCCTAGGGAGATCAATGTGGAGAAGCATCCATTTGGTAATTACTGCACCGCAAATTTTGAACAAATTTAGTACAAGATTCTGAACCGTAAAGCAAACTTCCACCCTCTTTTCTACTAATGGACTAAATAGAAAGTAAAATCATGTATTTACATTTTTGAAAGTTTTGAGACAAAGTTTTGATACAAAAACATTCCATCTGGACCATTCTAGTTTTGCTCTCAAGGCGCGAGGCCCCTCGCTGTCAGCACCCCCGATTCCCTGTTGGCTTTTTCAACTCCAGACGCTCCAACATGTATGTTTCCATAGTCTGTCCTTACCAATAGCAACACCAAAAATAAATCCAGAACATATTGCTGAAAATTCTTACCATAGCAAACATAGTATATTAGTATAACTCAGGAATGTTTCAATTCTGTCAACAATAAAAAATAAAGATACAAAATAGCCATCCCTGTTCTGGCCAGGTGCTTAATTTTTATGTTTTATATTTCCTTGTCCCTTGAAATGGCAACAGTTTGAGGCTTTATTTTTTTTTTTTTTTATTCATGTTATGAAAGCCAGAGACTTTTCTAAAGCCCAGGGCCTCCTACAGTTTGACTGAGAACATGGGGGCTGGGTTACTTCTAAAAATTAAATTCCAGGTTCCCTACCCCTACACATCATTATGCATTTTCATTGCTTTGAAAGTTGCTTCTTATCCCTTCGCGCGCGCACACACACACACACACACACACACACACACACACTTTGTTTCACTTGATGAAAACTACAGTCTTCTTAATATCTCTAAGCATTTCAGAGTTGTCTAAAATGTAGATGAAAATACTAGAATCCTTTTTGTGGATTTTTACCTGTACTGAATGAAAGCAAAAAAGACAGAGAGAGTGAAAGAGAGAGGAAAAAATCAGTTAATCTTGGAATATAATGTTCAAAATTGAAATTTAAAATAGAATATAAGGGTGCCTGGGTGGCTCAGTCGGTTGAGCATATGACTCTTGATTTTGTCTCAGGTCATGATCCCAGGATTGAGGGATTGAGCCCCATGTTGGACTCCACGCTGAGCACAGAACATGCTTAAGATTCTCTTTCTCTTAAGGTGCCTGGGTGAGTCAGTTGGTCCGGTGCCCAACTTCGGCTCAGGTCATGATCTCACAGCTTGTGGGTTTGAGCCCCGGGTCGGACTCTGTGCTGACAGCTAGGAACCTGGAGCCTACTTTGGATTCTGTGTTTCTGTTACTCTCTGCCCCTACCCCGCTCATGCTCTGTCTCTCTCTCTCTCAAAAATAAATAAACATTAAATTTTTAAAAAAAAAGATTCTCTTACTCCCCCTCTGCTCCTCCCCCCCTCAAATAAAAATAAATAAATAAAATCTAGTTTCTTTAACAAAGATCTGGATGGATGGGGCGCCTGGGTGACTCAGTCAGTTGGGGTCTGACTTCGGCTCAGGTCATGATCTCGCGGTTTGTGAGGTCAAGCCCCGTGTCGGGCTCTGTGCTGACAGCCCAAGCCTGGAGCCTGCTTCCGATTCTGTGTCTCCCTCTCTCTCTGCCCCTCTCCCGTTCATGCTCTGTCTCTCTCTCCTTCAAAAATAAGTAAACATTAAAAAAAATTTTTTAATAAAAAAAAAAGATCCAGATGGAAAATGTTTCCATAAGCACAATAGTAAGAATAATTATTTTCTGTTATTAAAACAAAGTCAAAACACTGATGTTAATGAAAGTCAATCATACACTTGACAAATTGATGTCATGAGCTTTTTTTCAGTCAGTATAAAATCTTACCAAGTATGTAAACCAAAACATCAGGCCACTAAATTCGTCCTATGCTTGTTCAAGTAGCTAAATGCTTTGGTGCAACATTACGTGTTTTCCTATTTTTCTTCCTCTGCCTTCTACGTTTCATTCTTAGTTGAACTGGTTTGAAGACCAAAGGCAATCACCTCCTCTAACTTCCAGCTCTCCATTTTGAGATATCTCTATTCAATTCATTGAAAAGACAAATCACAGTGTCTCAAAGTTATGAATTGTGTGCTGCTGTGCCTGTTTCTTTTTTGCTGGGAGCAATCTGTCCAACAACCCGGTGCCCTTCAAAAAATGAGTTGCCACAAAACTCAGAGTTCTCTAAATTACCCTCACAACAGTTCTCAGATGATAAGTTTTTCCGTGGTTCCATTAGATGTCTCAGAAAATCCAACATCATTTAACACTGCCATCGATGCAGTCACTCGTAATAAGAATAACCGCTCGCGTGCATTGAGCACTTACTGTCCTCCTCCAGGTACAGCGTTAAGCAGTTTATACATGTAATCTCATTTTATCTTCCCGATAACTCCCTATTAGTCAAGAACTTTTGGTTTGCAAGTAGCAGAAATCCAACTCAAACATTTTTAAGTAGGAGTAAAAGAACAAGCTCCCATACCTGCAAGTCTTGGAGTCTTGTTGGCTAAAGATGTGGCTGGATCCACATCATCAGGATGCCATTTTTTCTCTCACTTCTATTCCCTCTAAGCAGCTTTCTTCCCAAGCTATCCCTATATTATTATGAGATGATTGCCCTTAGCTCCATGCTCGCATCCTATCAACAAAACAACCTGCTATGGAACGCTGGTGTACCTCCCCTCCCCCATCCCCCACCCCCACCCTGCCATTCATATGCTGAAGCCCTAACCAACAATGTGGCTGTGTGTGGAGTTAAGGCCTTTGAAGGTAATTAAGAGTAAATTAGGTCATGAAGGTGGAGCTCTAATCCGATGCGACTGGTGTCCTTAAAAGAAGAGATGTCAGAGAGGTCCTCTCTCTGGGATGTGAGCATGCAGAGAGAAAGGAGACATCTACAAGCCAGGAAGAGAGAGGCCTCACCAAAAACTAACCCTACTGGTACCTTGGTCTTCCACTTTCAGCCTCCACAATGGTGAGAAATTTCTGTTGTTTAGGCCAATGGTATTTTTGTCATAGCACCCCACTGACTAATAACAGCCCTAGAGGGGTTTTCCCAACAACCTTAGCAAAGTCCCAGACTCAGGCCTTGTTCAGGTCACATGTCCACCACTGAACCAATCACCGTGGGGAGGCCTGGGTCACCTGCTGACCCTTTGAGCTGGTATGTGAGACTAGTCTTCCTTGAACTATTTGGAAAAGCGAACGGGCGGTTATTCCTAAAGGAAAATTATTGCCGAAAGAAGCAGAAAGTGATACACAGAAAAACAAAAAAACAGAACAGGAGCC
This sequence comes from Leopardus geoffroyi, assembly GCF_018350155.1. Taxonomy (NCBI): domain Eukaryota; kingdom Metazoa; phylum Chordata; class Mammalia; order Carnivora; family Felidae; genus Leopardus; species Leopardus geoffroyi. The sequence goes on along the minus strand of NC_059334.1, from coordinate 51,029,275 downwards.
GGTGACTTCCAAACACCGTGGAGAAGGTACTGTTGTATCTCTTATTTCTGTAAGGGGAAACAGGTTGAACAAAGTCAAGTGATTTGCTGAAAAACTCATGTCTGTACATGGATGCGCTTCAGACTCTCAAACTCTAGACTCTGAGCCACTTCTTGATGATAAAGCCCTTATAAAATGATGTATAATGCTATTTCACCTCTCTTCATGGCCAACCTGCCCCACTTCCGTTTATCACAGGGAAGTTTAACAGAATGCTAAGTAATATGCCTCTTTCTCTATAATTTTTATCAAAATGATTTAAAAAAAAAAAAAACCCTCCAGCCAAAATGAAAACAAGAACTTTTCTGGATTGGATCAATGGTGCCCTCGGCCTAAAAGCATCTTCAACAATACATTTGGGATGTATTTTGCCTCTGATTATAATCTTAATAGGAACCTCGTTTCCCAAGCATTTCAGGGTCCTTTTATTTCTTTATTTTAAATGTTTATTTTTTAATTTTGGGAGACAGAGAGAGCATGAGTGGGGGTAGAGAGAGAGAATCCCAAGCAGGCTCTGTGGCAGAGCCCAACACGGGGCTCAGGCCCACGAACCAGGAGATCCTGACCTGAACCAATATCAGGAGTCAGATGCTTACCTGACCAAGCCACCCAGGTGCCCTTCAGTGTCCTTATAATCACGGCTCTTTTGTCCATTTTTCGTCTCATACTATTTCTCTTGGTTTACCATTCGCCACAGGAAATAGTATTTCCTTTTATATATCCTAAGCGTGGTTCACTTGAGCTGCAAAGCAGGCTCCTCTCACCTCTGTTCAGGACTTGGTGCAACGGTCTCTAATGATATCCAGACCAGACCGTTGACCTTAAAGGTTTGCTGGAAGGGTACCTCCTCCTGGGTGTCGCCTCTTCCCTAGGCTAGATCTTGGGCAATTGAGCTTATCCTCGTGAGGCATCCCTCCCTTGAATCTTTCCTGAAAAACTGCACTTGGGCCCTTGAACGTGGCTGATGATCATTTAAGGGAAAAGAAAATTCTTCAAGACAGGGCTCCAGTAGAGGCGGGGACTCGGCCATCCCAGTGTCTCCAGTCCAGATCAATTAGGAACAGAAAGCACACTGAGGGGTGGAGGAGACGGTGAAGCAGCAGGGAGGGGGGTGGTAAGAGTAGGTACGAGGAGATCCTCATCCGCTGGATGTGACAAAGCTGGGATTCCGCAACAGAGATGCAAGTCTAGAATGGTTATGAGCGCTGCCAAAGTCTATTACGTACGACACTCTTACCACAAAGGCAAAAGCCTCTAGTGAGGCAATCAAAAATGCACTCTTCATAGGAAAATGTTACAGGGAAATACCAAAGGAAAGGAATACTTGCTACAAGTTCCTAGATTGGTGAGTGTCAGTCAGCAGAGTGGACGGGCGACTGGCTTCCCAGAACAAGACTTCGTTCCTTTAATGTTTACCAGAAAATTACTTCAGCGTTTTATCGGGAATGTTCATGTCTTCCCAGAATGGAGGTTGCAAATGACTTCATGTAAAAAGTTTTCTTCCCACACCAGGTTTGTGGCAAGTTCTCTTTAACAGTAGTCAAGAGTGTTTAAAGGCCATGTTTAAGAAGCGGAAGCAGGGTAGCAGACTGGTTCTGAGTGTGGGTTTTGCAGCCAGACAAACCTGAGTGTTCAACCTTAAGCCTTAGTTTATTCATGTGTGAAATGAAGGTGATAATAACGACCTTCTTGGGGAGGGAATATTAATATTATTTCATTCTTATTATTTTCGCCGAATTTTTACAATTGATCACTTTTATACTAACATGTTTCTAGTTATAATAATAATAAACCATACTTACTATTATTGTAAAAGTCTCTAAGTAGCCAGGACCTATGTTCCACCTGCCATAGCCCCTTTCAAGGCCCTGCGGCAACTCCTGAAAATTTGGAAAATGTCTGGGCACCAGGATCTCAGGAAATACTGAACCCTGAGTTTCGCGCACTGCACGAAGGAGGCGGTCCTCGACCGAATCCAATTCTCGGCCAAGTTTTCACCCACACAAATGGGCAGAGGATTTGAACTGACGTTTTCCCAAAGAAGACATACAGATAACCAACAGACACATGAAGAGATGCTCGATGTCACTCACCATCAGAGAAATGCAAGTCAAAACCACAGTGAGATGTCACCTCACAGCTATTAGAATGGCAGTTCTGCAAAAAGCAAGAGATGAGTATTGGTGAGGAAGGGGAGAAGAGGGAGGCTGGAAGCGTTGTTGCTGGGAATGCAGGCTGGTACAGCCACGATGAAAACAGTACTGCGGCTCCTCAAAGAATTAAAAATAAAACTACGCTGGGGTGCCTAGGGGACTCTCAGTTACGCGGGGACACTTCATTCCGGTTCAGGTCATGATCTCACGGTTCGTGGGTGGGGCTCTGCGCTGACGGTGTGGAACCTGCTTGGGATTCGCCCTCTCTCCCACGCTCTCTGCCCCTCCCCCACTTTTGCGCTCGCTCTCCCGCTCTCTCTCTTGCTCTCAAAAATAGACAAATAAAAAAAAAAAAAAAAAAAAGAAAAGGGGCGCCTGGGTGGCGCAGTCGGTTAAGCGTCCAACTTCAGCCAGGTCACGATCTCGCGGTCCGTGGGTTTGAGCCCCGCGTCAGGCTCTGGGCTGATGGCTCGGAGCCTGGAGCCTGTTTCCGATTCTGTGTCTCCCTCTCTCTCTGCCCCTCCCCTGTTCATGCTCTGTCTCTCTCTGTCCCAAAAATAAATAAACGTTGAAAAAAAAAATAGACAAATAAACTTTTTAAAAAAATCAAAAAATGAAAATAGAACCACCCTACCATGCAGCAATCCCACTTCGGGGTATGTATTTGAGGGAAACGAAATCACTACCTCACAGAGATACCTGTACCCCCATGTTCATTGCATCATTATTCATAACCAGCCAAGACACAGAAGCAACCAAAGTCTCCACTGATGGATGGGATGAGTGGATAAAAAATGTGCAATATATGCATAATGGAATATGATCCAGCCATTAAAAAAAAATCCTGACATTTTGCAGCAATGTGGATAGACTGGGAGGGCATTATGCTCAGTGAAATAAGAGAAAGATAAATACGGGATGTTTTCACTTATGTGTGGAATCTAAAAAAGCTGAACTCATAGACACAGATGGTAGACTGATAGTTGGCACGGGCTGGGTTTGGAGGAAATAGGGAGATACTGGCCAGTGGGAACAAAACTTCCAGTGAGAAGATGAATAAATTCCGGGTGATCTAATGTGCAGCATGATGACTAGAGTTAACAACCCTGCACTATATACTTGAAAGTTACTAAGGGAGTAAATCTCAAATTTTCTCACTACCAAAGAAAAATGGTAATTGTGTGAGGTAATGGAGGTATGAACTCGTGTATTGGGGTTATCATTTCATAATACATGTGTATATCAAATCATCTCATGGAATGCCTAAATTTACATGAGGTGCAGCACCCCCTGCAGGCAGTACGAGGAATGGCTGTTGGGGATGAGCAGGGCAGCGCCCCTACAGAACACTCACAGCAACCTAGTCTCAGAAAAACCAAGGCATGGGCTCCCTGCACCCCAGAAGTGCTGTGATCCAGACCTTTGCAGCTCCTGAACAACAGACCGGGGGAACCAGGACAGTTCTGGAGCAGCCACTGACTCTGCACTGCCAGGCGCTGAGCATTGTGCCTGTGAATCCAGACATACGTCCAGGAAAGTCACATCTAGGAGAGAGAAGGGGTGCACTGGATATGCATGCAGGTGTGCAAAAATGGAATGCTCTAGACTTCTCTAAGTTGAAGGTAACTTTTCAATCACATCACACCTCAGAAATGTTTGAAAGCCATCGTCCTTTACCCCGTCAAACATCTCTCCTTCCAACTCCCCTGAGGTGGCCCCTTCGCCGGGGCTCTTTCTCCACCTTCTCTTAGGTCCACTCACCGCTCCGTTTTAAAAGTTAATTGAGGGGCGCCTGGGTGGCTCAGTCGGTTAAGTGTTCAACTTAGGCTCAGATCATGATCTCGCGGTTCGTGAGTTTGAGCCCTGCGTCGGGTTCTGTGCTGACAGCTCGGAGCCTGGAGCCTGCTTCTGATTCTTCCAATTCCGATACCCTTCTCTCTCTGCCCTTCCCCTGCTTGTGCTCACTCTCTCTCTCTCTCAAAAATAAATAAACATTAAAAAAAAAAAGTTAATTGAACTGGGAGAGCAAAGCCATACCAGAAGAATGAACCACTTTCCGTGTGACTTCAGGTCTCGGTGGCTTGCCCGCAATGGGAAATGTGCGAACAGGAACTGTTTCCAGTATAACCCAGCTTATCTCAGCTGACACACCTGCATCGACCTGCTTCCAGTCCTCAAACTCCTGGCAGAGAGGACCTTAACCTGCCAGTCAGCTTGACTAACCTTTAGACTTTCTGACCCTAGGCCCCTGGGCCCCTGACCAGCCTCCCTTTTCTTAGACCACAAACTTTAGAAAATTTGCAATCGTAAATTTGTTCTTCCACTTCTTGGAGGTAAAAGTCTTCTACAACCCAGAAATCTTTCTCCAGGACCTGGAGCCAGCCCCTTTGAAATATAATCATCAAGAAAGATAGGACCCTCATGTCCCAGGCTCTGTGCGTGGTAGGAGCCTGATTTCAGTAACCATCAATTAGCAAATGCAAATGGCCTCATCACATGACCGACCTCCTCCCTGACATCCTCCAGTATTTTCCCCCTACCTAGTTCACCTCAATGTTTAAGGTCCTTCGGCTTTCGTGTCCGTGGAGACGAGTTCACCCACCTTCCCCTACAGAATGCTACATTCTGTGTATGTGTAGAAATAAATTTCCTTTCCTATGTTCTTGTATCCTGTTGCCGAGATCTGGCAAAGGGACACCATGAAAGAGAGGACAGAGTAGCAGGTTCTGGCCCTGGGTCTGCTGCCCACCAGCTGGTTTAGTCTTTGGAAAACGTTCAACCTTCTCTGGATATTCTTTCCTTTATCAGAGTAGTGAAGTAGAACTGAGACCAAGGACTCTCCAACTTCTATTACTTATGTCCCACTAATGACCAGGTCAAATAACCTGAGCACCTCCACCCCCAGGAGAGGGACCAAACACTCTCTGAGGGTAAATAGTCACAGGGCCCCCCTGTCGCTGTATTTATCATCTTCTGTGGGTTTACACATTGCAATAGTAGAGCCGAGAATAAATTTTATTGCTATCGTTACTGGTTGCAATTTGTAATAATTTCATTGACATATATGTTATCGCTACAGTAAATCTAAAACGTAAACGTATTTTTAAATTGTAGTCGCATTATGAGTAGTAACGGGAGGGGACTGATTAAGAGAAGTAAGAGCTAGGAGACGAATAATCCAGCACCAGAGATCTCAAACTCGTCCATGAACCTGGGGTTTGAGTAAGCAAGCTATCTAGCAGGGGCGGGGGCGCAGAATGAATATTCACACTGTCTTCTCCTCCTCCAACAATTCCAACTGGCGCTGCACTGCTCCCCAGCCCCCCGGCCCACCCCCATTTCCGTGCTTCATTACGCAGGTGGTCAGAATGGTGAGAACTCAGCAGGAAAGCCTGGATGTCCACAAAAAAAAAGGGAAAATTAATGATGAGACAAAAGAAGGCTCAGAAGGGGTGGAGAGAAACGAACCTGGGCTTGGAAGAATATCTAGGGTTGGGAGTTGAGAGTAAGCCAGAGCTTCTGAAAGCAACTTCTGTCCGTGAGGAATATCTTAAGAGGGGCGCTGATCAGGACAAATACTTTAGGTTCTGCGACACACTAGGAATATTCTCTGTCCCCTCCTTAGTCGGAGTACATTTTTCGGTAAAATTACTCCTTTGTGGTTGTTACGGGTTTCCTTAAAATCATCCCTTTATACAACCTGTGCACTACACAATCAAGAAGCACAAGAATACCTTGTTTTGTTCAGGTTATAGTGATAGACTTTTTCTAATCCTGACTACCACTTTCCTGCCATCTATAATCGATGTGAAATCCTGCCTGCCCCTGATCTGGGCTCCTGGAGCGGACCTTCGTCCCAAGGGGAACACCAGTGCACGTGCGGCAGCTCGTGTCTGAAAGGCTGTGATGGACAGCCACACCTCAGAACTGTCTCAGCCATCTTTGTCACCCCCAGATACTGGTGATGAGCTATGGACTTTCACAAGTATGAATGCTCTTCAAGATGTGCAGCTGCACTGTTAAGTATTACAAAGGCTCTTCCTCCTCTTGTAAGAGCTGTCAGCACAGATCCTGATGCGGGGCTCGAACTCACAAACTGCAAGATCGTGACCTGAGCCAAAGTCGGACACTTAACCTACTGAGCCACCCAGGCGCCCCCGATTCAAGGGATTCTTGACGTCAGTGCCCAACTGTAAAGTTAGCCATATCCAGCTTCCAGAATATTGCCCCGTTTTCCCTCAGGGACCTTTCAACCAGGTATGGAGACAAAGATTCTCTCCTTGACCAGACTAGTTGGGCTCCTTTGAGCTCTTTTTCAACTAGAACCTGTTCTTGGGCATGTCCTCAAAAGCCCAGTTTTGGGGCATGTCCTCAAAAGCAAGAATCCTGCTTCAGTCAGTTTAGCCAGAACCTCCCATCCCCTACATCCGATCAGTCTCAATACCCAACCGGATTCTTCATCCTCCACCATCCCTCAGGTGATGTCTGATCATCCTGGCCTGCCTTCAGTAAGAATCCCACTAGGTTGATTAAGCCAGAATCCCCCTGCCCTTAATGTTTCCCCTTAGCAATTTTCCGTCCACCCCCCGCCCACACACATGTACTGTTCCTTGGCTATAAGTTGCTACCTTTCCTTATTGTATTAGGAGCTGACCTCAATCTGTCTCTTCTACAGTGAACCCCCACTGCATTAGTCCCTATACCTATCTCACTAGTCCTGAATAAAGTCTGCCTTACTGTTTTAACAAGCATCATGAATAATTTTTGTTCCTTAACAATGGCCAGAGGATCTCAAAATGGTCAGATCTGGTCGTTTAGGGGCCTGTTTGCTATTAAATGTGAGTATGTGCCAGGATATCTGGTCTGAAACTTGCTCTCATCAGAATCTCGTAGGGAGTTGTAAAGCAGGAGCAAATAATCCTCCCCAGCTTCGAACACTGAAAACCACGGACGTCTGCCAAAAAGAACCCGATGGGTGTACATGAGCAGATTAGTTTGGGTCACTTCACAACATCCACCTCAATGATGACGCAGATTGAGGGTCAGAATCTCGAGGATCTCTCCAGTGGCAACATTCCTCGATTTTGCAACTTGCCTAAAATGTGTGCAGCATCTACCTCCCAGGCCTGGAAGCAGTTATGTAATCATGAAAGTGTTCCGTATCTTTCAATCTTCACTTCGGTATTGATCTTTCCCATCCATAGCAGATAAAGAAACCGACTAGATTTTTCCAAAGCCAGCCGTCCCTCTTTTCAAAGATGCTGCTAAGTAGTGAAGGCATAATTGAATGTCAGCAGCCACTGGAATTCAACAATGAGGCTCCCAGGAGAGTGAAGTAGATTTGTTCTCTTGCCTCCCTATCCAAGGAAGCTTCCCCACTGAGTCCTGCCACCTGAGCGGAGGTATTGTATGAAGAATGAGGCTGGTCCACTACCTTCCTCCTTACTTGTCTGGATTGAAAGCCTCTTGCTGATGTCTCTTCCTGCTCTTTGATGGAGGGTCCTTTCTCTGGCAGCAGGAATTCTGCCCCTGTGGGAGAAAACCAGCTGGAGACCAGGAAATGGGATTTTAAACTCTCTTTGGATACCTGGCACTGACAGGTGGAGGTGCCTACATGAACCACGGGTTGTGTTTCCATGGAAACATAAGGCAGTTTGGACAGGCGATGTTAGCATTAACCAGCACTGCTCCACGGACAAGTACTCCTTCTCTCTCTCTTTCAAGGAGTCCCAAATTCAACTGAAACCAGTATTTCATTGAACAACTAGTATAGGCCGAGCACCAAGCTCCTGCAAGTATGAAGGTAAACAAAATAGACATAGTCCTTTGCCCTCATGAGACTCCGGTCTAGCTGACTGGAACGTCGGTCAGAACAATCAGAACATGAACTGAGCCAATTAAGCCATTCCTTGAGGTGTGAAATATGAAACTCAAAAGATGGGCAGGACTAACAGAACTTTATAAGTAAATGCATCTTCCTACGTTGGAGGTGTATATTTTTCACGTTTTTTTCACTGCTAAGGGTGAGTGGTCAAAAACGTTCGAAGACCATTGCTCCAGAATAAACGATCCCCAAACCTCACTGCAGATTAGAATCCCCCAAGGCACTTATTAAAAGAACAGATTCCAGGGGCGCCTGGGTGGCGCAGTCGGTTAAGCGTCCGACTTCAGCCAGGTCACGATCTCGCGGTCCGGGAGTTCGAGCCCCGCATTGGGCTCTGGGCTGATGGCTCAGAGCCTGGAGCCTGCTTCCGATTCTGTGTCTCCCTCTCTCTCTGCCCCTCCCCCGTTCATGCTCTGTCTCTCTCTGTCCCAAAAATAAATAAACGTTGGAAAAAAAAAAAATTAAAAAAAAAAAAGAACAGATTCCAGATTCCCAGTCCTCACCCGGGATGATTATCTTCGGGAGATCTGGGGTGAGGTCCAGGAAACTGTTTAGTAAACACTCCAGGTGATTTTGATGAGTCCAGCTCTGCCAGATCTGTTCCCTACAAAGCTAATCTATTGCCTCTGCCCCAAGCCCCAAAGGAGGTCTTTGTCTGTGGCTAGCCCACATTTTAATTTAGGGCAGGGAGTGAGTTTGTTTCGTGTCTGTGTGTTTGTGGCGTTTGATTATTTTGCTTATTGGTTATACGAAGCGGCCTCAGTAACTGCTTCAACTTCCGGGCTTCCCCAATGGTTGACTAATTCTACTTTGTGACTCTGGGGACTTACGTCAAGCGGCTGACCCCCTACCCAGACTTCCCTTACCCCTGACCCCAGCCTACAGCTCTAGAGTCCACTGAAGCTGTCTCTTTCTCAATGCTTTGTCTCAGTCCTTTCCAGTTTGGTGACCGATTGTCCCAGTTGGTCCAAGACAGAGAGATTTACAGGAAGGCAGACTTCCATTAATATATTTGGGAAAAGTCCAGGTAGACCAGAATGAGCTGGTCACTGGAGCCAGCAGCTTGGCTCTCAGTAAATGGGGCATTTGAAGAGCTCCAATGGTGAGCCCAGTTCATGCTTCCCAGCAGTGCCAGTTTCTTTAGCCTAACTATTTCTAAGCCTTCTTTGTTTTCATCCATCTAACATCCACCTAGATCCATGGAAACAGGAACAAGAACAAGGCTATTAACTAGAATTTAAAACTCCCTTGTCAATTGTAGCTGCAGGCTGCCTGCGGAGACTTTGGAAATGCCAAGTTTTACATGGCCCTCATGCTGTTTAGAGGGGAGAATAACCAATAAGCCGGGGTCCACGGTGATAAGCGTTGTCAGTCAACCCCATCAGATCCAGCTCTCTCTGGCTTCGGGTAACCAGGAGTAACGTGTCTCCAGCCCACTGGCTTGGAGAATTGTAGTGGATCCAAACGGCAGCCTCCTGCAGAGACCATCTCCCTTCCTTGCAATCTGTGTTAACGCGAGAATTAGAAAGAGGGTTAAGTGTGAAATCCCTTTCCCTCCAAGTTGAGTCTAGCCCCTGCACACCCCCACACTCACTAGATTACCTAGAAGGAAAGTGTCACTCTCTGCTCGGGGGGGAAGAAATGATCCAATCTACCATCTATGTGTTAGGACCTGCCATAGCCATTGTAAGAGCCCAATCTCTCTCTGTCCTCAGATCAACCCTAGGAAGAAGGCATTTACAATTCCCTTTGAGAAAGGAGGAGCTCCATGCACAGAGGATTTAGATATCGTCGACCAGGTCCCACGGCTAGAAGATGCAGAGAAGAGATCCAACCAGCAGAAAAGGACTGTGCTCTCAGCGGCAGCTTCTCCTATACCTGGCACGCTCTGCTTCTCCCCGCAGGGTCCCTGCTCCTGTCCCATGTTCAGTTTAATTAACATGGAAAAGGCAAGGAGGGAGCTTTTGGAAACCCAGATCTCAGCAATGGAAGTTCCCAGGATCTCTCGCTTCCTCTGAGCAGCACCTGGATTCTCAGGCAGCTGGAAAGCATGCAGCCACTCTCTCAGCTTTGTCTCCCCAGGAGAAGCCCATTTTGGCCCTGATGTTTCCTGACTCTGGCAGGGATGCCACACTGCCTTTCTCCCAGGTGATCTTCCTTTTGCCGAATCCCAGTCTCCTCCCAGGCCTCCCAGCTGCTCTCCTCCTTTTTTCAGCTGCTGGATGTTTCCAGAGCGTTCTAAAAGTTCCTCTGCATCTGAGGTTATTCACATAAAGGATCCCCGGCCATCATGACCCTGCTTTTTATAAGGCTTAAGAAAAAATTGTGCTTCTACCTAGATTGGCTGATATATGGAAAAGCTGGTTGGTCTATCTATAGTTCGCCAGCCATACGTGGTGCATCAGTCCCTAGAGCTTAGTCAGAAATTAATCTGTGCAAGCCCCTAAAATGCCCCGTTGACAAGCTCTCCCTGGCTTTTCAGTAAGGTAGAGCTTCGGTCTACTGACTCTGAAACTTAGGGTTCGTACCATCTAAGGAGCTCATCCTCTTCCAGCCAGAGGCCAAACTCAGATACCAACTGGGAAACCTGGGAGCAGTCCTCATCCTCTGTACATGCTCTGTATCCCTCTTCCCCCAGAAGCTGAGGCATAACGCAAATGGCATTGGCCGGAGGAGCTCCAAGTACCTGGTCATCGCCCCCAGGTAAGGAGGGAAATGTAACCTTCATTATAATTGTGGTTATCATAAAATTCAAATGGATGTACAAGCTCTCTATTTCAACCGTCTCTCTTGCGTCCAGGTTCGGTCTTGGGCTCGATAGTCAGACGGATGGCAGAGATTTCCAGATTCTTATATTGCGAGGGCCATGGAGAAGAAGCACAGGAAAAACCTCCCCCCACAAACTAGAGGCGAAACTTGTACTTTGGCTCTGCTTGTTGATGGACAGTTTACTCTCTGCGGTGACACGTCACACCCGATCTAAGTCTTAATTCACATCGTTCAAGTTTCTAAAAAAGCCTTCCCTCCTCCGGTACTGGGTAGCAACACTTGCGTCAAATTACATGATCACCAGAAATTACCTGCTCTTCTTTTTAACTTGGGCGTGTTTTTACTCAAGCTGATCGTGTCAGCAGAAGATGCCTCGAACAAAGAGTATCTGGCCGACAGGTTGCCTCCGCCGATACACCAGCTGTCTCTTGAACAACAGCGACACTTCAGACAGCATCCAATTCAGAGCAAAGGCCCGCCCCTTTACACCTGCCCCCAGATCACCTACCACAGGCCCACGTTTTGTAAGTTCATTCAAAGACCTCTCCTTTCCTGCCCCGGCCATGTTTCTCTGTGTCATTCATTGTCCCTCATTACAAGTCAGAGAGTCCGATTCTGTTTGGCTGGTTGTGTGGGTAGCTTTCCCCTGGAGGGTTTTGAGCAAATGGGGTCCCGGACCAACTCTGCTGCTCAATAACTATATCCTTGAATAGATCACTTCCTTTTTCTGGGCCTCCTTTCTCACCTGAAAAATTGGACAGCAGATGCGACATAGGTAGTCATAAATAATCTCTGTGCAGGCATAAAATTCACTTTATTTTTTATCAATTTTTCTGTCATGAGTACTCATTCCCTCTCAGAAACGACAAAACTAGATTTAAGCCAATCTGAAAAACTTGGCCCAATCTAGTAATTTTCTTTTTATCATTTGGGATTGATTTTTTTTTAATTTTTTTAATGTTTATTTATTTTTGAGAAACAGAGAGAGACAGAGTATGAGTGGGGGGAAGGGCAGAGAGAGAGGGAGACAGAATCCAAAGCAGGCTCCAGGCTCTGGGCTGGCTGTCAGCACAGAGCCGGATGCGGGGCTCGAACTCATGCACTGTGAGATCATGACCTGAGCCAAAGTTGGACGCTCAACCAACCGAGCCACCCAGGCACCCCTATCACTTGGGATTTAAAACGTCACTTTTTTTTAATGCTTATTAATTTATTTTGAGAGAGACAGAAGGAGAGAACGTGTGCAGGGGAGGGGCAGAGGGAGAGGGAGAGAGAATCCTAAGCAGGCTCTGTATTGTCCACATGAACTGTGAGGTCATTACCTGAGCAGAAATCAAGAGTCGGACTCTTTACCAACTAAGCCACCTAGGTGCCCCCTAAACTAGATTTAAGCCAATCTGAAAATTTTGGCCCAGTCTACTAATTTCCTATCGTTTTGGGTTTAAAATGCCACTTTCTTAAGTAACATCATTATCGTCAGGCATCACGCAGTGCTAACTTCCTGGCCTACCGTGCCCGCCCCCTAACAGTCTGTCGGCTTCCATGGGGCCTCACACCTGACTGAGTCCCACAGTCTGAGTCTCATGGTGGGCCGTCCAATCGCCTAGATGCATAGAGGTGATAAAGATGTCACTCATCAAATTTTTGCTTATCCCTCTACTAATTTCCTCACCCCTGGTGAGATGTCATGGGAGGTTCTACAGAGACAGTCCTATTTCCTCCCCCATCAAACCCTGTGAGTGGCTCCAGCCTGACCTACTGACCACACAGGCTTCTCGCACTGATAAAAGGTGACAAAACTGTCCCTGCTCCCCAGTCACTCCCCAGCTCGCTCAGGACCCACAGCAAGCCTCAAGTGCACCTGCCATGCCATGTAACGGGTCAGGGCCGGCCCCCCTCCCCTGCTCCCTCAGCTGTGTCTCCACATGACCCACCCCCACCCCCAGTTAGCACTCCTGGGGTTCCCAACTTGGAGCCAGCACCAGCCCGAATCAGCTCCCACCCTCTGGGGGATTCTCTTGGGCCCCCTGCCAGGCCCAGCAGCTGCCTCCTCTCAAAAAAGGAAGAAAGAAAAAGAGACTAGGAACCTCGGGTGAAGACACGACCTCTGCTTACTTCACAAAGCCCATCACTTCCTTCCAGCACCTTCAGATCTTCCTTTCTGGCAGGACAGAAAAACAAACCAGCTCGGGTCCCTGCCATCATCTTTGTCTCCTGCTCCCCACCTGGGATGACCCCCAAGATTCTGAGGTAGAACCCTAGGGTCACAGAACCCAGCTTAAAAACCAATTTTTCCATCCTCTGCTAAAATTGTAAAATGAGCCCTGAGACTTCCTGACATGACCTTGCTTAGCGCCCACCTTTCTGCTCACAGCCAGAGACAGGAGCCAGCTGCGTGGTCCTTGATCTTGACTCTCCTCTCTGTGAGAGCATCGCTGGGGACTCGGAGCTGAGGTGAGTGTCTGCACGGCACAGGGTGAGCATGAGCGTGTGTGGCGTGAGTCACGGTGAGCGGACAGGCTTCCCTCACCACAATCTCATGTGAAGCTCAAGTTAGGGGCCTTTGTCATCCTGCCATGCTCTCAAGCAAGAGACGGGAGTAACAATAACATTGGAAGGAGAAGGGAGTGGACGGCCCTGCCTTCCTTCCACCTGCAGAACTGGAAAAAGTGAGTCATGTTCACCGGGCGAGCTCTGCGGGCACAGCTGTGGTTTAAAGGCGACAGAAGATACGGGACCGACAAGGGCAGGAGGCAGGTCCTAGATGGCGAGGAGGCAGATAGCCAGGGACTGATCAGCAACATCACGAGCAAGTCTGGCCAAAACACATGGTGAAACCTGGCTGTGATCGTAGGTTCCGTGTAACTATTTTCTCTGCAAAGTGACCTAAGGAAAGCAAGCACTCCTGTATGTTAAGCTAGAGTTCCAACGCTGTTCAGTGCAGCATTGTTTTTGGTAGCGAAAACCTGAGAACCCTAGATGACGGAGAAAACAGGGCAGGCGAAATAAATTATAGCCCCTGCATCCGATGGAACACCGCACAGTCTTTAGAAAGATTGAGGAGGGGCGCCTGGGTGGCGCAGTCGGTTAAGCGTCCGACTTCAGCTCAGGTCACGATCTCGCGGTCCGTGAGTTCGAGCCCCGCGTCGGGCTCTGGGCTGACGGCTGACGGCTGGGAGCCTGGAGCCTGTTTCCGATTCTGTGTCTCCCTCTCTCTCTCTGCACCTCCCCCATTCATGCTCTGTCTCTCTCTGTCCCAAAAATAAATAAACGTTGAAAAAAAAATTTTTTAATAAAAAAAAAAGAAAGATTGAGGAAAAATAGTTAATAAAATCAGAAGATGCTCACTATAGATTGTTAAGTGAAAAAACAAGGCACAAAGCCATAGGTACTTGCCTCTATTTTGTTGAAGAAGAAAATACATGGGCAGAGAAATAGTCCAAAAGGATATCTTGGGTGTCCATTTCCCATCCCCACCCCCAGAAACAGATTTCATATTATATAATATAAATCATATATGAGTATACATGATCTTATATATGATTTTCATTTACTTTTTAAAAATTTGCACACATTTAAACTTTCTGTATCAATAGATATTATCTTGCAATCCATGGAAAAAAAACAAAAATGTTTTTTGAAAAGCAAATCCAAATAAAAAATAATAACTGGTCTTTTTTTAAAATTCTTTTCATGTTTATTTATTTTTGATAGAGAGAGAGAGACAGAGCATGAGTGGGGGAGGGGCAGAGAGAGAGGGAGACACAGAATCTGAAGCAGGCTCCAGGCTCTGAGCTGTCAGCACAGAGCCCTACGTGGGGCTCGAACTCACGGAGTGAGAGGTCATGACCTGAGCTGAAGTCGGATGCTCAACCGACTGAGCCACCCAGGCGCCCCATAACTGGTCTTTTAGAGCCATGTCAAAAGGTTGGTGTTTGTTCAAACACGCACCTGAGAGTTTTCAATCTGGGAGAGACACGGACAGAGCTGTGGGTTCAAAGCCCTTGCTGTGAGCCCTAGGGCGGCTAAGAAGAACTCTTGCTGAGCCATGCAAAATATTAAAAGAAAGGGACAAAAATAAATAAACATTAAAAAAAAAATTTTTTTAAAAGGGGCGCCTGGGTGGCTCAGTCAGTTAAGCGTCCGACTTCGGCTCGGGTCATGATCTCAGGGTTTGTGGGTTCGAGCCCCGCATCGGACTCTGTGCTGACAGCTCAGAGCCTGGAGCCTGTTTCGGATTCTGTGTCTCCCTCTCTCTCTGACCCTCCCCCACTTGCACTCTGTCTCTTTCTGTCTCAAAAATAAATAAACATTAAAAAAAAAATGTAAAGAAAGGGAGAGAGAGACTTGGAAACAGAAAAGGGTGGTGAGGTAGATGTGGGATGAGCAGAGCTTAGGTGAGCAATTAGGCACGGCCGGGAAAGAGGGGAGGAGAAAAGTCAGGGAATCCTGCAGAACAGGAAATGGCTAAATGTGATAACAGCCTCAGCATGTGCACGGGTGAAAATGACAATAATGTCCAAAACAACCA
The DNA here is from genome assembly GCF_018350155.1 of Leopardus geoffroyi. Lineage (NCBI taxonomy): Eukaryota > Metazoa > Chordata > Mammalia > Carnivora > Felidae > Leopardus > Leopardus geoffroyi. The sequence goes on along the minus strand of NC_059334.1, from coordinate 51,013,899 downwards.
ATTCTACCACAGACCTGGGGACGCATCCCACCGTGGGAGGGGCACCTTTTTGGGAAGAACACGTTATGACTTCATCATCCCACGTTGAGCCAAGACAGCGCTTCTTATAAATAGTAATATCCTAAATCAGCTAGACAAATTCACAGATAACGACAATTAGAGGAGTTGTCTTGTGGTTTAGAAGCACATTCGAAAGGAGATAGGTTGTGACGAGAGCAGATGGAAAGGAACGAGAATTGTGAGCTGGAGTAATGCTCACGGAAGTATTTTTAACATGCCTACCACATAGTGAATCCCCGTCGGTACGAGTGTGATTACTTGCACGCAAGGTGTAGCTTTCCTACTCAGTGAGGAGGTCCTTCTGAAGTTTCCCCCTTATTCTCCCTCCAAAGTGTCTGTTGAACCCATCGCCTTGTGGGCAGTAAGTGCTCAACCGTGTCTGTTGAAGAAATGAATGAAGGCAGTTAATAAATCTGTTTGGTCCTTCCTAAGTGCCACGTTTATTGCTAGTAACATTTGTCTTTCTCTCTGCAGCCTTTGCCACAGTAACTAGGGAAGAGCGGGTGCGATCACCCACCAACGGGATCCTCGCTCCCTGTGAAATGATTCACTTGGACTCGGAGACTGTCGCAGGTAGAAGGGATTTTAGAAATCACCAAGTCCCATGGTTTTCAAGCTGTGCTCAGTTCTGCCACCTCGGGGCGCGGAGTGAACCGTACTCAGCCTCAGCGGCAGTTACACTCCTACCTGTTTCACGTGGCGGGCTTTCTCATAAAATTTCCTTTGTGCAGATTTGAGACTAAACAAAATCTGAGAACCGTGGACTCCGAAACCCTCTCATTTCATAAGGAGACAGCAGCTGCAAGATGTAAGAGCTGTGTGGCTAGAAACCAGTCCGTCGGACATTTTTCCGAAATTCTTCCTCACACGTAAACAGCCCCTAAACTGGGGTATGTTTTTTCAAGTCACTTTTGTGTGGAGGTGCCAGATAAAACATCTGACGTCCTTTACATTTGATTATCAGATAAACAAACCGATGGCTTTAGTATGTCTCAAATACAGCTGCACTTGTCCAGCTGTCCAAACACCAGGGTCCACGAATCCTTCATCCTAGGAGCTGCTGTAGCACCTGGGCTCTCGGCGTGTTGCTATCAGGACCCTATTATTTATAAACTCTGTCTGAATGAGAAAAACCCAGCCCATAAATCATATGCTCCAGCATGCTATTATGGATGGAGTCAAGACCAAACAGCCATTACCACAAGAATCGCAACCATTCATTAGGGTAAAATGAGGGCTCTCTTATTGTAAGTGGAAGGTGTAATTGGTCAGCTCTACCCTAAAGATCGTGCCCTGCACATGTTCAGAATCCAGGAGATCAAGTGCTTGTGCCCGTCTGTCACTGATGAAAGCACGTGTCTGTGTAAGGGAGTCATTACCTCTGTGCTGTTGACTTTCGAGGCCAGTTGGACAATCAAACCATAAATCATCAGTTGCTTCCTCGTCTGAGGCATCACGTCACATTTCTTCCCAGGTAAACTAGTATTTCTCCATTTCTGGTTCCATTTCGTGGTGAGCTCCATTACAAATTGCATTTGCCAAACATACTGCTGGACAGGGAGATGAGTAAAGTACGCCCCCCCGTCCTTGACGTACCCACATTCTAGAAAGGCAGGCAAATGTGAAATGTAGTGTAGTATTGAGTGCTATAATGAGAGTAAATAAGCATGAACCACTATGAGCATGGGAGGGCCGTGGGAGACCAGCAAACTGGAAGTCAGACAAAGATGAGAAGGTGAGGTAGAACCATATAGATGGGACAGCAGGATCAAAGTCTCAAATGTGTGAAATGCCATAATAGTGTGTTCAAGATACACTAGTTGAATAGTTTGGTGTTGCTTGGGTGTAAAATTTAAGACAGAGGAAAAAAATGATGAGATTACAAAAAAGCTAAGCTGGTGGGTGATGGGCATTGAGGAGGGCACTTGCTGGGATGAGCACCGAGTGTTGTATGTAAGCCAATTTGAAATAGATTATATTCATTAAAAAAAAAAAAAAAGCTAAACTACCAGAAAATAGAACAGAAAATAGAAAATAGAAACATAAAATAGAAAACTACCAGAAAAGCTTTAGGCAGGAACGCAGCACGGTCAGATGTAGGTTTTGGATAACGCTGTCTGGAGCAGTCTGGGAAGGGATGGGGGTGGAGGGCAGGGCAAGGGGAAAGGTGTACAAAGTCTGGCATCAGCGGTGCATGGTCCATACAGAAGACAGAGACAGTCTCGCCGACGGTAATGAGGAAGGGAAAGAGGGTCGGGGTTTGTGAAATATTTACAAGGTCAGATAGGCGAGATGTGGTTCCCTGTGTGTAAATGGTAGGAGGGAAAAGAAAAGAACGACGGCCCGTTTTCTAGCTTGGATGATCAGGTGGGTGAAAATTCTGCCAAATGAGACAGGAAGGCCCCCTCCGGTATTCTCAGACCGCATCCTGTGTGCATTCCTTTGTCATCACAGATTGAAATATGTCATTATTGTGTGCTTACTTGTTCAGTGGCAGCCTGCCCCTCTGGACTGAAAACGCAGGGGCGGGCAGAACCGCGTGAGGTCTGCAAGCCCTGGCGTCACCAGCATTGGCACTGGGGGGTGGCACGGAGTCAGCACACAGTGACTAGCCGTCAACGAGAAAGACAAATACTAAGTATGTAGAATGTTAAAAAAAAAAAAAAAAAAAAGGAAAACAGGGACAGTGGGGAGGGCAAGAGACATAGGGAGACAGGGAGAAATTGGAAAAAGGGTATGGATCTTTTGTAAGATAAACAGGGTCTGAGGATCTAATGCACAACATGGTGACTGTAGTTGATAACACGATAGCATATAATTGAAAGTTGCTAAGAGAGTAGAAATTCAGTGTTCCCACACAGACAAAAAAGGTAAATATGTGAGGTGATAGACGTGATAATTAATGCAGGAATCCTTTCACAACACATACATATACCAAATCATCTTATACCTTAAATACCTTGCAACTTTGTTAATGAGATGTGAACAAAGCTGAATAAGTAAATAAATGCCAAAGATTACAGATTGAGAAAGGGAAGTACAAGAAAAAAGATACCAATTTAACAAATTGCTTTCTGGACACGGTCAGTCTGAAATGACTGTGCAAAAACCCAGGTGTGGATAATCAGAGGCAGCAGGCAACAAGTCTGAATCTCGAGGGAAGAATAGGTTTGGAGATAAAGATGTGAGTTTCTAGGAAGCGATAAAAAGCATGAAAATGAGAAGAGCGTCAGGAGCAGACCTAATGAGATTCAACATTTAAAGGGATTTACTTCCTCCTACTTCGTAGGCAATTACCTTTGCCTTCACTGCCCCCTGGGCTGCTCACAGAGCTGGCATATGAGAGGCTCAGGCACACATTTCTAAGTTGTGCCCCAGGGAGGGTTCACCTGTGCCTTTATGACCTTCCCAAGGCAACATTGTATGCCTATAATATCTTTCTCCCCGTTTTGCCAAGCCAGTTCTCCCAGGTTCTTTAAACAGCCCCTGAATTCTGTGAAATTCTCTTCCATGAAATCCTCCTAGGAACCACAGGATGGCAATTATCCTGAACACCCTAACCATTGAATCACAAATTGCCATTCTGCTTAATCAAGATGAACAAGTCTTATGATCTATCAGTTCTTTTTCCAATTAGATATCTTTGTTTGTCATTTACCTTTAAGATCAAATTGGGCCCGTGTTGATGTAAACACCTGTTGTCTGTTGTTACTTGGTTTTTTGTTTCTATTCTGTTGTTTGTGCATTTGGCCACAGCAGGGGTCTGTGTGCTTTGACCTGGGGCTGTACCCTGAAGAAACCACAGGCTACGTCAGGTAGGGTAACAGAACATCCTGGATTTTCAAGCACTGTTGTGCTAAAAATACCCTATAACCAGGTGATATGTCAAACTCTGCATTTTGGCTTGGAAAATGGGGTTAGGGCAGAAATGCTCTGCAGATTGTGTGGCATTTACAATTAGGCATTTAACATACGCTTTTTAGAAATAACCAAAACAAGGGGCATCTGGGTGGCTCAGTTGGTTAAGCGTCCGATTCTTGATTGCGGCTCAGGTCATGATCTCACAGTTTGTGAGATTGAGCCCTGTGTCGGCCTTCCTGCTGACAGTGCACAGCCTGCTTGGGATTCTCTCTCTGCCCCTCCCCCGCTCACACGTGTGCTCCCCACCCTCAAAAAAAAAAAAAAAAAAAAAAAAAAGAAAGAAAAAAACTAAAAAAAAAAAAGAACCAAAAAAGGAAGTTGAGCTTCCAAATTCCTAGCTTTGTCAAAAGCTGACAGGGTTTCTTTGCCTAGAAAGATTAAAAAGAAAATAACTAGAGAAGATAATGTCTAAGGTCAATATGATAAATATGTTTTTATGTCTATAGGCAATATAACTTTCCAGTGATGGATCAGTCAGGAATAAATTTATCTGCAAATCACAGGAAGCCTCTTTTTCCTTCATAACAAGTTCAGAGATAGGCAGTCCTTGTTAGCATAGTCGTGGCCAGAGGGACCCATTGAGACCCGGGGTCCTCCTACCTGTCCTCTCTGCCATCCTTAGTTATACTGCCTAGTGCTTACTTGTCATCTCATAGAGTGATTGCTGGTTGCTCCAAGTTTTGTGTCCTGAGGACAGGGCGAAGGGGATAGAGCAAGAGAGAAAAGAAACTTGTTTTAGGATGGTAAGTCCTCCCCAGTGACTTTGACCTACATCTCACTGACCATTTCCAGCTACAAGAGGACAGAGATCAAGTTTGTAGCTTTCACAGCTTCCACCACAGAGCCTGGCAAGAGGTGGGAGAAATAAAAATTGGGAACTGTCAATCAGTATTTCAGACTTAATAAAATCTAAGTCACATTATTATATCTGCGTATTTCCTAAAATCTTGGGAGCATATTTTAATCTAATTTACATGTGCTGACGATTTCTAGCTGCATAATTCTTAGAGTGATCTTATGTCGAAATTTCCCCCTCTATATGAACAATATTACCCTCCTTTTCTATATGGTCTACTTTATCAAAGTGGGCTAGGAAAAGGATTAGAAAATATTTCCAGATGCTAGCTCAGGTAATTGGGTGAATAGGTTTTATTTTTAACCACACGGTATTTTTTAAATTGGTTCCTGGAATTTTCCCCAGTGGTGGCAAGAATATCTTTGGTTGGCAAGCAACGGTACCATGGATAATTTTACCTATCTTCCCACATGTTTGCCCTGCTTGGTACGTTACATAAATTAGAGTACAGATGTAAAGTCAGAGAATGGGTTTTGTTTGTGTGGAGCCTTTTGCACAGAGAAGTGCTTTGTCTCCATCTAGTGGACAAACTCAGCAACGTCAGCCTGTGGTTCTCAAGCCTGCTGCACTTCAGCATCACCAGTGGGGCTTGTAAACAGTCAGGATACCAGGCTCCTCCCCAGACCAATTCAGTCCGGTCTGAGAAAGGACCCAGGCTTCAGTATTTGTGTGTGTGTGTTAGGTATATAGGTAATTCTAATGTGCAATTAGCGCTAAGAACCACTGAGTTCGAAGAAGCTCTAAGTTGGTGGATGCTGGACAATCATCCTTCCTCTAAGATTGCCATAAAGGAAAAAGAATATGCAGGTAAATTCTATACTATTCCAGAGGCCTTTTTCCACCTTCCAGAGAACTCGGCAAGTTGATGCTAAGAATAAAAGAAATCTAAATTTAAATTCCTTCCTGTGTGACTCTCCATATGAGGAGACAGAATGTGCTGAGCAAATACCCAGACCTGTCCCTGGGCAAACTTGGCAAGCAGTCTCAACCTTATTTTAATAACTTATGTGTTTACAAATTTTACATACTTTCTCAATTCTCTCAAGAACCTATGAAAGTAGGTCTTCCTTCTGCGAGTGTCCACACTCATCCAAGACCAGATCCCTAAAGCATCTTAAGCGCCCACTCAAACCCTGTTTTCCCTTTAATCTTCTCTCATTAAAGCTTACTTTGCTGAACAGCACTGTATTGTATAATTGAAATTTCCTACTAGAACTTCAACTTGCTCACCAAAAAGGGGGAGAATATGTGAGGCGAGGGATGTGTTAACACGTTGGCAAGGGGGATCCTTTCACAATGTATACCTGTATCAAATCATCACTTTGTACACTTTAAATATCTTACAATTTTGTCAATTATATCTCAAAGCTTGTAAACAGAAGGACCTGGGTAAAGATTCTAAAAGTATTTCATGTAATATTCACGCAAGTTTTCTGTAATCTTGAAATTATTTACAAATGAAGTTTTTTTGAAAATAGTTTTTAAAACTTACTTTTCCAAGATCCGCTTTCTTAGCTTGCTTTTTTTTCCCCGATTACCGATTTACTGAATGTGCACTTGTCAAACACACAGTTGATAATCTTGCAAGGAAAATATATCAAAGGCATATATATAGGAGTTTTTAGTATACACATAGCATGAAGGATGCATCTTACTGCTTTTTACATATTCCAGAAGACAGTCATATGAAGATAGATTCAAACTGGCCGCTCTAATTCCCACTGATTTCTCACGTCCTCTGATCTCATCTCCTGACCACAGCCTTGAAGAAATCACTATTGGTTTTGCCTCTACTTTTGGCTTTGTCTTCTCATAACTAAAGACTTGAGTATCTTCTCATGTGCATATTGACCATTGCTTGTATATTCTTTAGTGAAGGATCTGTTCAAGACTTTTACCAGATTTTTATTGGGTTGGTTGTGTTCTCATTACAATTTTATATATAATTCTTATATTTCTCCCAGTGGCTCATATGCAATGTGTTTTTCCTACGATTTTCAAGATTGTGATTTCTCTTTCAAAATTTTCTCTTTACTGGTTTTCAGTAGTTTCACTATGATCTTCCTAAGTGTAATCTTAGGATTTATCTTAATTGGATTTATCTTAATTGGGGTTTACAGTTATTCGAAGTCCATGTTTCCTCATAAAACTTATACAATGGCCGTTTTTCTTCAAATACACTTTTTCTGCCCTATTTTCATTTTTTTTAACCTTACGAATCTCCAATTACATGTGTGTCAATCCATTTGATTCTATTCTATAGGACCCTGAAGCTCTGTTCTTTCTTCCATCTCTTTTTTCCAGCTTGGGCAATTTAAATTGATCATTCTTTTGACACCTCTGCTGCTATATCTCTCCAGTAATTTTTCATTTCACTTATCTTACTTTTCTGATGTAACAACTCCATTTTATTTTTTTTCATTCCTTCCATTTCTCCGCTGAGATTCCTTATGTCTACAGTCATTAAGATGACATTTCCTTTAAATCCCTGAACATGCACTTACAAGGTGCTTTAAAGTTTTTGATGGGCCGTGTCAAGCTTTGTTTTGACTTTTGTGTCACACGTTATAAAACTTACGTTACAGAGAATCTGCATCGTATCTTTCTCTGAAGGGTGATTTCTGTCCCAGGAGGCATTTTGATTACTGCTTTCAACCTTACATAGGCTTGGTTCTATGCTTTGTTAGTATGATTCTTTGGAAAGTACAAGGTGTATCTCAAACCCTTCTAATTTGGTAAACTCTGTCTCCCTTGCAAATCTTGTTGAGGCTTGATTTCAGACTATATTCAGGGACGCGGACACTTGTCTACATTATGAGACCTAAAACAAGAAGGCAGTGTCACCTTGTTCAACCGTAGCTGGGAGCATGCATCTTGGGCAACTCAAATTTTTTTGCCACTCTGCACATGCCTGAGAAAGACTACAAAAGAGCCTAGAGTACTGACTTTGGAGTTACAAGGAAATTTTAGCAAATAGCAAATTTCCAAACATAATCTGTGAATGAGGATCAACTGAGGATATATTTTTAGCGTAATGAAGCCAGGTAACATAATAAAAACATATTGTTGCTTTAAAAGGCTGTGTTACCTATTTTGATGGAAATTTTTCCTCAACACGGTGTTGCTCTTAAGACTAAAGGTAACTTTTTTCCCCAAGTCAAGGTCATCACTATAATAAAATGAACAGTGATAAAATCCAATGAAACCTTTAAGGTTTTAGATATATGAATGTATGCTCTTAGATTTAAAAACCCCATTTGGCAACAATTCTTGAAGCCTCTGCTTTGTTTTTTGCTTTTTTTTTTTTTTATTTTTTTTTTTTCAACGTTTATTTATTTTTGGGACAGAGAGAGACAGAGCATGAACGGGGGAGGGGCAGAGAGAGAGGGAGACACAGAATCGGAAACAGGCTCCAGGCTCTGAGCCATCAGCCCAGAGCCTGATGCGGGGCTCGAACTCACGGACCGCGAGATCGTGACCTGGCTGAAGTCGGACGCTTAACCGACTGCGCCACCCAGGCGCCCCTGTTTTTTGCTTCTTATTGATTTTTTTTTTAAAACCAAAAGCTCAATATACCTTAGCTATATTATCCCGAGAAAAGTAAACTTTATGTCTCAGTTATCTATAAAACTAAGAAAATGCATTTCTAAGGTCCTTCCAGGTCTAAAATTTTGTATTTTCTAGCTATCAGTACTTTTTGGCCTCTAGATGCTTCCTTTCTTTCTGCTTCTGATCTTCTGTGTCCTAGAAAAAAACAGGATTACTAACAAGACATTACTAACAAGACATTATAATTAAAAGACTCGAGATTTTTTCTAAATTATGTGCCTACAAATTCTGGCAGTGAGGAGACCTGTACACCCTACTCCTGGATCTTAGCTATAATCCAGACATGTAAAATCAGTTGGGTTTCCTAACAAATGAAGTAAAAACAATTCATAAAACACTGTTAAATAGAAGTAAACCAAATATCTGACCTGTGATGTATGTAAAAAAAACAAAAACAACAGCATCTTTCCCAGAACCTCACTGATCCTTATGCCTGAGATAAAAGGAAAATGCACACAGTTTGAAAAACTGTTATATAGCACAATGTATAAACTTGTCAAATCAGTAAGTTGTACACCTGAAACTAATGTCACATTGTGGGTCAACTATACTCAAAAAAAAAAAAAAAAAGAGAAAGAAAAAAAGCTATTATAAAAAAGTCTTAGAGAAGTAGACAAATTGAGCTGTTGACATATTGTCTTTATTGAATTAAAATTATACTATGTATAAAATAGCAATGTGTACACAGAGGGATTTAATGCATCATCATATATACAATTCTCTTTGAAAAGTTAGCATACAAATTACAATGATTATGAACATAAAATTTATATTAAAATGTCCTCCAAAAGTGATTTATTTGGCTGTTTTAGTTCGAAGCCGTCGTTTAAGAATCTGATGATCACTCTCCTTTACTTTATGGTCCATCAAAATCTGAAATTAACAATTCCACAATTTTTTATAAATAAAAGCTTATTTATAATTTAATAAGATATTAATGTGCTTAATAACTGGAATAATAGGTACATTTTAATATTTTTTTGTCCTCTTGGCCTGCAGGTATACTAACCTTCTATAAAAAAAGCATCATCAAAAGTAACAGATTTTGTAAAGATTCTTTCAACATTACCTAACACAGAATTAAAATCATCTACACTTTATATTGAATTCAGGACATATATATCTTGAAGTAATAACTGAAATATTTGGAGAGAAGTACCTTAAATAATTTTTAAGAAATTATCTTTCACAGCAACAAGTATAATAATCCCCCCTTATCTGTGGTGCATACATTCCAAGATCCCCAGTGGCTGTACCAAACCCTAGGTATGCTGTTTTTTCCTATACATATACATACCTGTGATATAGTATAATTTGAAAGTTAGGCACATTATTATATTGACAATCACTAATAATGAAACAATTACAACAATATACTGTATAGTAAGTTATGTGAATGTTATCTCTTTCTAAATATGTTATCGTACTGTCCTCTCCCTTCTTCTTGAAATGACTAGAAATGATAAAATGCCTACATGATGAGTGAGGTGAATGATGTAGGCATTGTGACATATAGGCTACTACTGACCTTCTGATAATACATCAGAAGGAGGATCATCTGCTTCCAGACTCCAGATGACCATGGGTTACTGAAATCATGGGAAGTAAAACAAAGGATAAGAAAGGGCTACAGCATATAACTCAGAAAAGTAGAGCGAGTATTATATTCCAACTAAGAAAAGAAAGAACTTCAGTGAAAGGAAGAAATCCTGAACTAATCAGACAGATGGTGAAAAGTGACCAAGAAACTAGGATTTCCAACAGCATGTCCTAATTGACACCAATTCTTCACCACCTGCCTTCAAGTGTCTTATATCTGATCACTGCTGTTGCAAAAAGTCTCTCTTCTCCCCTGATTTCTCTGAGCCACTTCCTGCAGAAGCCTCCTCCTGTAATTACTTTTCTACTGTCACTTTCATCTACTGGGCAAATGCAAGCATGATGGGAAATTAGAACTCTCCCTGTAATAGCACAGACTGTTCTGAGTGAAGAGAATGAGTCATCGAGTCGGGATGACAAACTACAGTCTTTTCTTAAAAGAACCTGGAAGGCTTAGAGAAAAGGTGGGAGGAAATGACTGAATGTCAATTCTGCATTTTTACCAGGCCCACTTAGGCCAGATTTGTACAACTCCTGTGATAAAGTTAACAAGAAAAACAGGTGTTAGGAGCAAACACATTGCTCAACAGTGATAATTCTATTGATGGAATTAAAATTCCTCTGATGAGTTTACAAATGTAAATACATGACACTTGTATACGTTAATGCAGCACTTGTTTTAATTATTACAAATTTAACACATCACATAGCAAAAGTGTAACACTTAAAGCATTTCAGGAGATGTGATCTAAAGAATAAAAATTCAAACCATTGTAAAATTCAAACTGTATGAATACTTCAGAATTAAAAAGAGCATGAACAGTTTTACTTTCAAGAAAACGAAAGGAGTAGCTTACCACTTGGCCAGATATATCAATAGGAGATGAAATTTCATTTGTGTATAATTTCCGCTTGGCCCGTTTTGGTCGAGACACATTTTCTTTACTCACTTCTACATTTGAGAGCTTTGAAGAGCTCATCGTTTCAATTATCTTCTTTGCTATGAAAAAAAAAAGTTTAAATCCTAAAATAAATAACTTTCTAACTGGAAAGGTTTGAAATCCTTAATAAAGAAAAAACATACCAAAGTAAAGAGAAAAGCACTGCAACTTAGAAATGGTGAAAGGACATGACTCAACAATTCACAAAGAAAAAATTAAGTGCCTCATAAACACATGGTATAGCGATGAACAGCAAAAACAAAAAGGCAAATAAATAAAACATCATTTGACTAATGTTCAACATGGTGAAAGGTTTGGTAAATTACAGTACAACCAATAAGTGTCTTTAATGACTCAAAGAGGCTTATGCTATTATAGCAAAAAGCAGGATCCATATATACTGGACCATGCAGCAGTACTCACATGTAGAGATATCCACAATCAGTATTAAGTCAAAGTAGTTTATAATCGTGAGCCCTTTGCTTATAGTTAACACACACACAACACACACACACACACACACACACACACACACACACACAGTAAAAGAAATCAAATTGTTAATGGTTGATTGTTTCTGGGAAGTGGAAAAAATTTTCAATTTCTTACTGTGTACATTTGTTTTTCTTTCTTTTTTAAAAATGTTTTATTTATTTTTGAGAGAGCACAAATGGGGGCAGGGGGGCACAGAGGGAGGGACAGAGGATCTGAAGTGGGCTCTGACCTGACAGCAGTGAACCTGATATGGGGCTTGACCTCACAAACTCTGAGATCATGACCTGAGCTGAAGCCGGATGCTCAACAACTGAGCCACCTAAGTGCCCCTATTTTTCTTTTTTCTTTTTTTTAAAGTTTATTTTATTTATTTATTTTGAGAGAGAGAGAGCAGGGGAGAGGGGCAAAGAGAGAAGCAAAGACAGAATCCCAAGCAGTCTCTACACTAAACAGCACAGAGCCCGACACACGGCTTGAACTCATGAACTGTGAGATCATGACCTGAGCCAAATCAAAAGTCAGACACTTAACCAACTGAACCACCCAGGCAGGAGAGAACCGGAGGGAAGATGGCGGCGTAGGAGGACGCTGGGCTCACCGCGCGTCCTGCTGATCACTTAGATTCCACCTACACCTGCCTAAATAACCCAGAAAACCGCCAGAGGATTAGCAGAACGGAGTCGCCGGAGCCAAGCGCAGACGAGAGGCCCACGGAAGAGGGTAGGAAGGGCAGCGAGGCGGTGCATGCTCCACGGACTGGCGGGAGGGAGCCTGGGCGGAGGGGCGGCTCGCCGGCCAAGCAGAGCCCCGGAGGCTGGCTTGCAAAAGCGGAGGGGCCTGACGGACTGTGTTCTGACAGCAAGCGCGACTTAGCGTCTGGGAGGTCATAAGTTAACAGCTCTGCTCGGAAAGCGGGAAGGCTGGAGGACAAAGGGAGGAAGAGCTGCTGAGCCCCCGGACGACAGAACTCAGCTTGGCGGGGAACAAAGGCGCTCGCCAGCGCCATCTCCCCCGCCCATCCCCCAGCCAAAATCCCAAAGAGAACCAGTTCCTGCCAGGGAACTTCCTGGCTCCGCGCAAACACCCAACTCTGTGCTTCTGCGGAGCCAAACCACCGGCAGCGGATCTGACTCCCTCCCGCTGCCACAGGGCCCCTCCTGAAGTGGATCACCTAAGGAGAAGCGAGCTAAGCCTGCCCCTCCCGCCCCTGTGCACCTTGCCTACCCACCCCAGCTAATACGCCAGATCCCCAGCATCACAAGCCTGGCAGTGTGCAAGTAGCCCAGACGGGCCACGCCACCCCACAGTGAATCCCGCCCCTAGGAGAGGGGAAGAGAAGGCACACACCAGTTTGACTGTGGCCCCAGCGGTGGGCCGGGGGCAGACATCAGGTCTGACTGCGACTCTGCCCACCAACTCCAGTTATACACCACAGCACAGGGGAAGTGCCCTGCAGGTCCTCACCACGCCAGGGACTATCCAAAATGACCAAGCGGAAGAATTCCCCTCAGAAGAATCTCCAGGAAATAACAGCTAATGAGCTGATCAAAAAGGATTTAAATAATATAACAGAAAGTGAATTTAGAATAATAGTCATAAAATTAATCGCTGGGCTTGAAAACAGTATAGAGGACAGCAGAGAATCTCTTGCTACAGAGATCAAGGGACTAAGGAACAGTCACAAGGAGCTGAAAAACGCTTTAAATGAAATGCAAAACAAAATGGAAACCACCACGGCTCGGATTGAAGAGGCAGAGGAGAGAATAGGTGAACTAGAAGATAAAGTTATGGAAAAAGAGGAAGCTGAGAGAAAGAGAGATAAAAAAATCCAGGAGTATGAGGGGAAAATTAGAGAACTAAGTGATACACTAAAAAGAAATAATACACGCATAATTGGTATCCCAGAGGAGGAAGAGAGAGGGAAAGGTGCTGAAGGGGTACTTGAAGAAATAATAGCTGAGAACTTCCCTGAACTGGGGAAGGAAAAAGGCATTGAAATCCAAGAGGCACAGAGAACTCCCTTCAGACGGAACTTGAATCGATCTTCTGCACGACATATCATAGTGAAACTGGCAAAATACAAGGATAAAGAGAAAATTCTGAAAGCAGCAAGGGGTAAACGTGCCCTCACATATAAAGGGAGACCTATAAGACTCGTGCCGGATCTCTCTTTTGAAACTTGGCAGGCCAGAAAGAATTGGCACGAGATTTTCAGTGTGCTAGACAGAAAAAATATGCAGCCGAGAATCCTTTATCCAGCAAGTCTGTCATTTAGAATAGAAGGAGAGATAAAGGTCTTCCCAAACAAACAAAAACTGAAGGAATTTGTCACCACTAAACCAGCCCTACAAGAGATCCTAAGGGGGACCCTGTGAGACAAAGTACCAGAGACATCACTACAAGCATAAAACATACAGACATCACAATGACTCTAAACCCGTATCTTTCTATAATAACACTGAATGTAAATGGATTAAATGCGCCAACCAAAAGACATAGGGTATCAGAATGGATAAAAAAACAAGACCCATCTATTTGCTGTCTACAAGAGACTCATTTTAGACCTGAGGACACCTTTAGATTGAGAGTGAGGGGATGAACCACCCAGGCATCCCTACATTTGTTTGTTTTTCAACAGGTACATATTGATTTTAATAGAAAACATACTTCCAGTTAGGAAACCTGCTGGATAGAAAATCCATATACATATGATATTAACTATATATTTTTTTTAATAGAAAAAAGGTTGAAAAAACATGCTAAATTGAAAGTCTACTTGCCAAGGGTTAGGCTGGGCTTGAAAGGGCTGAGCTGCCAGATGTCAGAGTAGCCAGTTAAGTCAATAAGCCAAAATGAAAGCAACACTTAGGCCTTTAACCACTTACTGCAATAGAATAAGCAAGAGGCAAAACCTGCGAAAATGCGACTCGCACCCACCTTCCATCTTTCCCCAGGTGTGGTCTAGGTCAGGAGGATCGGCACACAAGTGGGGAGTCCTCCCACTGCCAAGGGAGTACTGAACAAAAAGCTCTTGCCTTTGCTATTTCATGGACCTTAGGGCTGGAGACCAGAAGGAAGGGAGAAGAGTGGAAAAGTAAAGTCTGAATGGGGAAAAGTATCTTCCAGGTTCCCTCCCCTTTCCCGTCATGAGAAGGTCCTAGGAAGAGGTGCCTGAGGAATTTCTCTGCTGAGGGCCCCCAGTAAGGAGGCTCTGAATGAAGGCACCTCGGTGAGGACTGCGGGTATGTATAAGGGGATGGCTGGCCAGGGTCCTGAGTCCTTGACTGTGACTCCCTTCAGAGACTGCACTCTACATGGGGAGGGCAGCCTTTCCCACGAAAAAGCCATGAGGCCTAACAGGTAAAGATTATGTAACTGCCTATGGGTCAGCCTAAAAGGGGGGAAAAAAAACCACACATAGGATTTTGGCCTGGAGGCCCAAACTCCCCACTACGATGTGCCAGCCACTATACTAAGGGCTGAGGATGTGAACCACACAAACACGTGGCATTTGTGAAGCTTATATTGTAGTGGAAAAGATAACACAAAAATTGTAGTTTAAATAATTCAATTTGCAGTTTGAAAGATCACTCTGGTGGCCATGCACTAGCGGGACAGGAGAGAGACAAAAGGGAAAAGAAGGAAGACCAATGATACCAAGGAATGAAATAACAGTGGTTATCAAGAGCCGCAGAATTCTAAAAATTAATCTCTATTTTTCCCCCTAGATTTCTAAGTGATCGACAACAGACACATAGTGTAGTTATAATCCAAACTTGGGGTATCTTATACTCCTAGAAGTAAGTTTTTAAAAATCCACACTAGGGGCATCTGGCTGACTCAGTCGGAATAGCATGTGACTCTTGATGTCAGGGTCAGGGGTTCAAGCCCCATGCTGGGTGTAGAGATTAAATGAATGAAAAAAAAATAAAATCCACACCTGCTGTACAGGTAGGGAAGCTGTTAGGAGCTGAGTCAACCAAGCAAGAAAGTCAATTACCATGTGTGCTCCTTTCCTTGAAAACTTATTTTCCTTTACTATGAAAGTGCTATTCAATATAATTTAAGCAAAATACCTAAGAATCTAAAATAACAAGTCCTACCGCTCTACATTTAAACATTTAACAGTTGCTGTTTGTCCCTCCAGATATCTTCTATGCTTATGCTAATTATAACTTTTAAAAAAGTACATGTCTTATAAAAAAATACATATATACAAATGGGGTTTGGTAAGTCTAAAATTCCCACACTGTACATGAAGCCAGCCAGACTACAACAAACTCACAGGAGCACCTCGAAATACTTTAAATTTTCAAAGAAAACAGTGACACTAGGGGCACCTGGGTGGCTCAGTCGATTAAGCATCTGACTTCGGCTCAGGTCATGATCTCACCATTTGTGAGTTTGAGCCCTGTGTCGGGCTCTGTGTTGACAGCTCAGAGCCTGGAGCCTGCTTCGGATTCTGTGTCTCCCTCTCTCTCTCTGCCCCTCCCTCCCATGCTCATGCTCTGTTTCTCTTTGTCTCTCCATAATAAACAAACGTTAAAATTTTTTTTCAAAAAGAAAGAGAACAGTGACACTCAATAGCTCAAGGTAGTATTGTTTCAAATGGTAACATGTTACAATCCTTTTGATGATGACGTAACTTTACAAACTAGATTTTCAGAAGCTGAATTTTCAGTGGTTGTTTGGCCTTAGCATTAATGGATAAAATATTAGCTGTTTCTTTTTGGGTGTAGGGGAACAATGAAAAAAATTACCTAGGCATTAAAGGCACTGTGAACCAAGAAAGTTTGGGAACCTCTGTATTAAGTTTTTACAGGAAGTGTTTTTCCACAGCCTATTTGACTCGACTCAACTATCCCCTGCTTTTAATTTAACTCAGTCCCTTTCCCTCATTCTCCTCACCGGTAGTCTCAATTTATCCCACAACTACCACTGAGGTTAAGTTGACGAAAATCCACTCCCTGCCTGCCCCTTGTCCCCAGTAACCTCTCCACACTCTCCAAGCCAGATGCATATTACTACCCAGAATTGCCTACACATTCTCTACACTTTCCTGGTACTCTACCTGTGTTAAAACTGTTCCCTCTAGATGTGTGTGTGCACATGTGTGAATACATATAAATGTATGTTTGTGTTTATGTGTGTTGTGTATTTAGAAAAAGTATGTATCTTAGTATATATTTATACACAAATAATATGGCTATGTTATAAAGAAGAAAGCATTAAGCAATTGAACTCAAGAGATATTTATAGAAATACATATATATTTGATATTTTTGATATATATGAATGGGTAATGTTTGTCAATGCATAGAAAAAAATACTAGTAGAATATATACCATAACAGAGTGATTATCTCTAGAGGGTGTAATCCTGCCAGCATTTCAATCCCAAGTTAAATCCCATCTCCTCAAAAAAAATAAAATTTTCCCTTAGCCTCTGAATCAAAAGAGCTCTCTAGCCTCCAATACTACAGAACTTTCTTGGATCCCTGTAACTACATTAAAGCAGCCTGTTCTGGATGAAGTACACTTGACCCTTGAACAGCACAGAATTTTGGGGTACCGACCCCCCATGTTAAAAATTCACGTACAACTTTTGACTCTCCAAAAACTTAACTAATAGCCTTACATTTGATCAGAAGCTTTACTGATTAACATGGATTTTGTATGTAGTATATACTGTATTCCAACAATAAGCTAGAGAAAACAAAATATTAAGAAAATTATACACTTACAGTAACATAGTTAGCAAGAAACACCCACACATAAGTGGACCCATGCAGTTCAAGCCCATGTTGTTCAAGGGTCAACTGTACGTACATACGGTTCTTTCTCCACCTCTACAGCCAACACCTAAGCACACATCATCCTTTCACGCACCCTCCCATCGTACTTCACACAGGACAATGTCTATTCGAAATAAGATGATCACTGTTGTTGAGTTTATACGCCAACCAGATATTAGAAAACACCTTATACCTAACATAAAAGGTCTTTTAATTAGTTTTCTGCAAACCTTTCGATTGAAGAATTGTTGGAGAATGTTGTAAGAAGTCTCCAAATTTCTGTAGTGTTCCTTCTTTTTTCTTAGTGGCCACGTTTGTACTAACTGTGGATGCCTGACTCCGTAAAGAGTATGTTTTTTTAGATGATGGGCGTGTGGAAACCTAAGGAAACAGACATTTTTTGTTACTGTTGATGAAAAATGTTAGAAGGAAACAGTTGTGACCACAGTGGAATTAAAGAGGCCAGACCCAGGTCACATTTGCAGGCAGAAAGCTCAGGATTAAGTGTATGAGGAGACGATGAAAGAGCCCAAGAATGGCAAATGGGTGTAACGGGCAGAACGCGGACTCAGAAGTATCGAGAAGGGCCCGCTACTGGCCAAATGCTAAAGTTCATATTCTAAGCTGAATTAGATGAATAGGAAATGGAAGATAAATGAGTTATAACTGGAGAAAACTGAATTTCTGGGTAATTACTAATTAAATCTGACATTTTTACTTTTATATTTACTTTCTAACTATAAGTTAAGAAAATGGTCAATTTTGGATGAATGAAAAGACAAACCTTTTGATCCTTTTTGCCAGAGGAATTTTTATGCTCAGAAACAGGAGAGTTGAAATTAGTTCTGGGTGTAGCATTCTTCTTATTTTCATATTTCACCAAGTCCTAAAAATAATGAAATTCAGCACTGGTTAATTCCTTAACAATATTTTCTTTCTCTAGACTCAAAAGAAGAAAGATGATAGTTCTTAACCAAGGGTGATTTTGACCCCAAAGGACACTGATGATATCTGGAGTTATTTTTGGTTGTCGTTGCTGGGGGGAGGGGGTTTTACTGGCAACTAGTGGTAGAGGCCAAGAATGCTACTAAACATTTCTACAATGCACAGGAGAGGCTTCCAAAACGGAGGTATATAAGCCTAAATGTCAATCACGCTGAAGCTGAGAATCCCTGACTGAAGGTATGACTTCCCCCCCCAACTTTATTGAGGTATTACTGACTATAGTATAACATATGTTAAGTTTAAGATGTACAACATGAGGATTTAACACACACATATATGGCAACGTGACTGAACACATGAATTATTCACACACACACATCACAAATAACGAAATTATATAAGCTAAATAAAAAATAGTAGAAAAGATAACATCTTTTATTTGAACCCCCATTTCCAAAATACAGCAATATACCTACACTTTCCTCAATTCGCAAATCATTCAGAGCATCTATGTTTGGCAGCATCAAAAACAAAACAGAACAAGATCAAGTGAAAATCTTCAGTATAAGCAGAGGCAAAATGCTAAAATCAAGAAATATAGTTTATCTTCCCTATTAAATAGACTTGACATATTCCTTTTCTTTTCCCCATATCACCTCTCTTAGGAAAACGTCTCTTGTGGTATATTAACCGAATCAAACTGGTAAAAATCCTGGTTGTACCAAAGATCGTACGCGTAAAACGAAAAACAAAAAAAGGCAAGAAGAGAAGCAAAGATCATGACCGAACCTCAGAATTCAAGTTACAAAGTAGACCTCATAAGGGTGATAAGAAGCAGACCTCCCGAAAGGGGAAAGACAGATGGTAATCAATGTAAAACAAATGAAGAGTAAGAAGTCCCTCTTACTTGTAGTGTGCAATAAAGAGCTCTCTGGAGTCTTCACTGGATTAGAATATAGCACTGTATAAATGATTTTCATGAGGACCTTATTATAACACTCAGTTTCTTAAAGCATTGAAGAGCTAGTAAACATCAGGAACAGAATTTAAGTTTCTACATAATTCTACATCTACAATAATCTGCATATCTATTCTAAAAAACACATGGGGAGTATATTCCGATAGTAAAATGAAAAAAATAATTGTGTTTTAACCCTGAGTACACAACCAATTTTTCCTTTTCCTTCGAAAACAATGAATCAAGGAAAAGTCAACTTAACACAGATCATAATGGAACTACTTACTCTTTTAAAGTTATCTAAAATTTACTAAATATAAATTAAATATTGAATACAAAGTTAAGACTCTACAAAACAGTCACTAAAGGTGTTCTAGGTGTAGCAGGAAATATGCTAAATAATATTCACTTGGCAAATTTATTACCTGACAGAGAGCCTCAGGAGTATGGTTAATACTATTTCTGCCCTTCCACCAGCTTGAAAATATACTACTCTTTAGAGGGGTAAAAAAAAAAAAAGTTGAACAAGTTATTGTGCTAGAGAGTTTATAATTAGTTTTAAATTTAAACAAGTTACTGTTAAAATAAATACGACCATTTATTATGTATCCACCACATGTGGAACAAAAGCTAATAAGCATTTTAAACGTATTGTCTCTAATCCCGTATTTCCAAAAGAAGAAAACTGCGGCGCAGAAGTTTATGTGACTGGCCAAACCTGCTTGGCTAGGAGATGGCAGGAGGTTTGGTAACCCTACAATCAGAAATCTTTAGTGAGAAGAAGTAAAAAGTTTTTATCCTACCACTAAATAGAGGCCCAAATTTTAATATACTGGCTAACAGAAAAAGTCTCTCTTCCAAAACCTACTATGACCATAGAGACCTAAAGATTTTAGTTAAATAACAAAGATTATACTCATGCAGTTTAGCCATTCAGTTTCTCTAATTTCTTTGTCAACTCTCTTCTACTGGAGGGAGAGTCACTAAGTTTGAAAAGGACTGGTATACTGAAGTAGCTCTCCAGTGAAATCCACCATCACTTGACCTATCAAAGCTTCAATGAAACAAGAGGTAAGCCATATATTTTAATAACCGCAAGCTTTTTGTTTGAGGACTATCAAACTACAATAATATTCTTAAAGAATATAAAATGTGCCATAAATTATGATTTTGGTCTCTAACAGCAGTGCTTATGAACAGGAGGACAGTATAATAGTTTAACTATATAATAACTGAGCTTAAGGTTTGCTTGTTAAATTCACTCATTAGTTAAGTACTTACCTCCTCCATTTCATTACTCTTCCTCTTCCGGGCCTTGGAAATCTTAACCGTCACTGGTAAGGCGCAACCGAGGTGTTTCACTGCCATTTTGTTTGGCCGTAAAGGTGTAAACTGAATCTCTAACTCAGGTTTTGGAAATCGAGTCGTTTGATTATTTTCTGTTGACACTTCACAAGAGTCAAGGACTACAGAGCCATCCTACAACAGAATTAAAAAGAACACAAATCTTATTTGCAGAATATGAATTTATGAATCGCAAAGAGTTAACTCTTTCAAATGCCCATCAAAGACAATGAATTGGAAACATTAAAAGTACGCTGGGTCAAATTTACCACAGCAAGTACAAAAAGATGGAGTTACCATCTACCCTCTCAAGATTTATACATGGTATATTAAAATCTAGGGAAACAGAGTAACAAATTGTTTGGAACATTTCTTTATAAATTTATACTGCTGCCCTAAAACCTCCTGATTCCAATTCCTATTTGTTGGACTCCAACAAATTGAGTTGGAGTCTCAATCCTTCCTTGAATCTGGGCTGTCCTTATTAATGACTTCCACAACCAATAGGATGTGGTGGAAATAACATCATCATTCTGAGGCTTGACCATAAGAGGAAGATTGTAAGAGGTAGAGGAAGGCTTGTACCTTCCACCCTGTGCTCTTGGAAAAGGAACTTTCAGGACACTCCCCTATCTCAGAACCTAGCCACTGTGCTGTGAGAAGCCCAAGCACAGGGGGAGGCCGCATGTAGGTCGAGCTAAGCTCCCAGAATCAACTATCCCCAGAATCAACCATCAACTACCTGAATGAATCATTTTATCAGACTTTAAGACAAGAGAGCATATTGGGGCACCTGGGTGACTCAGCCAGTTAAGCATCTGACTTCAGCTCGGGTCATGATCTCATGGTTTGTGGGTTCGAGCCCTGCGTTGGGCTCTGTGCTGACAGTTCCGATCCTGGAGTCTATTTCAGATTCTGTGTCTCCCCCTCTCTCTCTGCCCCTCCCCTGCTTGCACTCTGTCTCTGTCTCTTAAAAGTAAACATTTTTTTAAAAAAACCTATATTTAAGACAATAGAGCATATTGATTTCATGAAGGCAAAAAAAATATACAAAATAGCATTAACAATACCATTCCTCCCGAAACCGTGGAATATACAATAACTGCTGAAACTCTTAATAGGAATTGGAATCAGGAGGTTTTAGGGTAGCAATATAAATTTATAAAGAAATGTTCCATAAATGATTGCCTTTGCAGGAGTGACTACGTGGCTCAGTTAAGAGTCGGACTTCAGCTCAGGTCATGATCTCACGGTTTGGGAGTCTGAGACCGACGTCAGGTTCTGTGCTGACAGCTCAGAGCCTGAAACCTACTTCAGATTCTGTGTCTCCCTCTCTCTTTCTCTGCCCCTTCGCCACTAGTACTCTGTCTCCATCTCTCTCAAAAATAAACATTTAAAAATTTTTTTAAAAAATAATTGCCTTTGCAATCAAGATTAATCTTATTTATGAATCAACTCCAAACTTTTCTTCAAATGATATGATCTTAGTCTCTAAGGTCAATGCTAATTATTTGAAACTACCAAAAACTATCAAAGAAAGGCCAAGAGAAAAAAAGCGTCATGACATTTCTCCATTTTAAAATGCCCTTCTCTTCCTATTCTCAGCTTGGTAAAATTCTATTCACCTTCAAGACTCAGTATAATGTTACATTCTCTAATCCACATCCACAGCCACTCAGGCAAAATTCATCATACCCTCCACAGGCAGGGTTCCTTCTTAGCAGTCTCTTCATGAGTCTTAGCCCATAAGATAAAGTCAAACAAATAGTCATTTATGTATCTGTTTTACTAGATTTTTTACTCCTTGAGGACAGCAATGTCTTGTGTTTGTAACCTCAGTGTTTAGCAAGTTTCCCAATACTCAATGCTCCCAGTAATTGTGTTTAAAAAATAAACGTAAAAAAAGGAATTTCATCTTCAAAACTTTAAGTGTCATAAAATTTTTATCTATTGCATATATAATCTGAGAATCTCTATATTATCCAAAGTGATTCACAGAGCCCTAAACCCACTGCAAATTAAGGAAACTCACCATGAGTTACTGAGATTTGGTAACAAAGTTATTAAATGGGTACAAAAAAACCCCACCCAAACCACTATTTGAATAGAATGCTTATTGTAAGGACCTGTTGGGAGCCTGGGTGGCTCACTGGATGGGTGTCCAACTCTGATTTCGGCTCAGGTCATAATCTCACAGTTTGTAAGGCTGAGCCCCACATCAGGCTCCACGTTGACAGCACAGAGCCTGCTGTCAGGGATTCTTTTTTTTTTTTTTTTTTTTTTTAATTTTTTTTTCAACGTTTATTTATTTTTGGGACAGAGAGAGACAGAGCATGAACAGGGGAGGGGCAGAGAGAGAGGGAGACACAGAATCGGAAACAGGCTCCAGGCTCTGAGCCATCAGCCCAGAGCCTGACGCGGGGCTCGAACTCACGGACCGCGAGATCGTGACCTGGCTGAAGTCGGACGCTTAACCGACTGTGCCACCCAGGCGCCCCTGCTGTCAGGGATTCTGACAGGGATTCTCTCTCAAAATAAATAAACTTTAAAAAGAAAAAAAAAGAAAAAGAAAAAAAAGGACCTCTTATGAGGACAAATAATCATATTTTATCTTTTGTAGGATTTCCTATTTCTGACCACCAAGTCTGTTTATATTAACAGATCTGTTGTTTGCAGTAAGTTTCATTTTGAGAGACTAATATCATTTGGGGATCTAATCTCCCAAAAGAATTTCACTTCTCAAAAGCCTTTAGGTTTTCCTTCCCACAGCCAAGAGCACATATAGCTAACTGCATAGCAAGGCACCTACTAACAATTGATTAAATTACACTTGCAAGTGTTATTTATTAATTAATGCTCACTGGTAAAGAGGGTAAAAAAGTAGACTGTGTTACCAAATGCCTACCTCTACATCATTCCTAGACATTTCAAAACTTGCTGACTGAGGTTCAGTTTCAACTCTGCCAGGATCCACTGAACTTGTATGTCTAAGCTTGATAGCCACATCTTGTTCTTCCTAAGTAAGGAAATATAAAACAACAAGCCACTGTAACCAAAAATACATTAAAACACTTCACCTAAAGAATAGAAAATCAAGATTTGGGTAGATTATAACATGGAAGTAATTAAAGACTTCTTCAATGACCACCTAACTCTCCTTCCTCCTCTCTTTCATCATCAGAGACTCAGGAAAGGTTGGGCAACTTGCCAGCCTGAGTCTGGTTGGAAGAGAAATCTGAAAAATCACTTTTAATTTCCAAGGTGTTTTACGTTTATTCTCTCATTTTACTTTCATTGGAACTCTCTCAGCTAGATTTGTCAAGAATCATTATTCCTACTTTCTAAATGAGGAAACAGGGACCTAGAGATGTTAAATGACATGGCCAAGGTCTACACTAAGCTTGAAGTGTTGGAACGCCAACTGCTTTGATAACGCCATTGTGAAACACTAGAGGAGTCTTGAGAATAGAACTGTGGTATCAGGGGAGAAAAGACCATATTGATAGCTAAACCTTCTCTTGCTGCACACTTCATCCCATTTTCTCAGTTACAGGGTATGTTCTACTCCTAAACCCTACTTAAGGGATCTATAAAGAAGAATCAGATTACATTTTTAAACTTGATAAAATTCTAACAGTGGTGGCCTTCTCACCACTGCCATCAAAAGCAGAAGTCAAATACAAATGTATCTCTTATGCCATCTACCCATTATTGCCAAATAAAAAAGAATCCACTGAATCCGTAATGCGGAAAGCAACCAGCATGTATTGACTTCCACTGTGTTAAAAACTGCGCTAATTGTTTTACAAATACTTTCAATTTTCACAACTCTATTAGGAAGACATTACTATCTCTGTTTTAGATAAGTTCGGATCTAATAAGTGATTTTCCCAAAGATCCCAAAACCACAATGACAGCAACAGATACCCAATTTTTCTAAGTTTCTAGTCTATGCTATTTATACCACATATTACTACCTCTTTTTTTAGCAGTCTTCCTCTTAGAATCATGAAGTCTTTTGTTGTGACAGACAGGCACACACATTCATTTTCCTATAGTCTGGAGGCTTTAGAGCAGCAGATTTTTGAGGTAGATCATTTATTCTGGAAAGACTAGTTTCAGATGTTTGATTTCACCAGGAAGTAACAATCCTCTGTGAAATGCAATCCTCTCTCCATGCAGGGTTCCCAACCCCAACGTAACATTACAAAAGTAATTCCTGAATGACTCACCATTGTGCTTATTTTCAAAACAATTCATACCTTTATATAGCAAACTTAGAGTGGGCCCACGTACTTAAATATTACCAAGACTAATACTGAATCACATTTCCACATTTTAAAGGTAGATTAGGGACTAAGTCACAAATTGTTTATTTTTTAATTACTCTACCTGGAAAATATGACCAAAATATTTCAGAAAGTACTATTTCTCAGTGGGTCACTGGCAAGTCAGTCATAATGATAAACTCTGAAAACCTGAAATACATGAAAACTATCCAAATAATTTTTCAAACTCTGATTCCCCTGTGATCTATTGAAACTTACTTTTTTGTCTTCTAAGAGTTAATCAATTATCTTGAAAAATTCCTATGTTCAATAAAAAGAGGCACAGAAAGAATAAGATTCTATTCACCGTTTCAGAAGGCTTCAATGTGATCTTTTTTAATTGTTCAATTTCATTGTCTTTCTGTATGTTACTGGAGAGCAGTCCCTTCAGCTGTATTTCTAAAGCTGCGACCAGTTGATCGCGTTCTTCTCGCCACTTCTGAAGGTTATCATCTTTCTCTGCCAGTTGTACTGTAAGTATTTCCTAACCAGAAAATGGAGCAAACGTTATAAAACTAAAAATTTTTTGAAATTTTTATTAGAAATAACACAACCATG
The DNA here is from genome assembly GCF_018350155.1 of Leopardus geoffroyi. Lineage (NCBI taxonomy): Eukaryota > Metazoa > Chordata > Mammalia > Carnivora > Felidae > Leopardus > Leopardus geoffroyi. The sequence continues at coordinate 50,988,491 of NC_059334.1, read as the reverse complement.
AATAAGACATGTACCAAATTACATGGTTTTGGCTAGATACTTGTAAAACAAAATACATAATGCCTTTAAATATATTTAATGTCCACATGCTGTATTTATCACTATCCCACCTCATTTCAAAAATCAGCTTACTGGTCACTTCTTTCAACAATTATGGCTTTTAAACTAATACTAGCATTTCCCCCAATATTTTGGAAGTGAGAGGTAAAATTACAGTAAAACAAATGACAAAACTAATAGCAACAAATAACAGAGAAATGAAAATTTAAAATATCATTTTCAATGTCTTCAAAAACCATGAAATAGTGGTGAAGTAACAAAACTACATGCAAGACCTAAACATGAGAAGCTGCAAACCACTGCTGAAATTAAAAATGCTTCAATAAATAGAGAGATAATCTGTGCTCAGTGATCAAAAGACTCAATAATGTTAAGATGTCAGTCCTCCCTAAACAGATCTATAGATTCAGAGCAATTCTGATTGAAATCCAGGCAGGTACACATGTGTGTATGCATGTGTGCATGCGTGTGAGTGTGTGTGGAAACGGGAAAGCTCACTATCAAAGTTATGTGGAAATGCAAATTATCCAGGATAGTCAAAATTATTTTGAAAATGAAGAACAAAGTAGGAGCAAACACATTGTCATTTCAAGCCTACTATGATAATCAAGACAGTGTGATACTAGAATACACTGCGATCAGTGGAACAGAAAAGAGGGTTCATAAGTGCATGGTCAACAGACATTCTACAATAATGCCAAAGAAAGAACAGTCTTTTCAACAAAGATTGCTTACAATAGCCAAATGGAAAAAAAAAAACAAAAAAAAAACAAAAAAACAAAAACCCAAACCTAATCTCACACCATATACAAAAATTAACATTTAGCCAACTGATTTATGACAAAAGTGGCAGAGCAGTGAGAAAGAAACAGTTTTTTCCAATGAATACCACCAGGAAAATTGGTAATCCACATTAAAAAAAAAAATCTGGATGCCTCACTCATTCCAACACAACACTCAATACTAGAATCAAAATATGAAAGGTAACACCTTAACAGGAAATGGTATGAGAACATCTTCATGTCTTTGAGGTTAATAAAGGAAAAGATTGGGAAAATGAACTGAAGAATATTTAAGAACTTATATTCATAAAAAGGCATTAAGAGAGTAAAAAGTAAACCAGAGACTGAAGAAAGGCACTTGAAACACATGACAAAGGGCTTCTATCCAGAAAGTATAAGGAGCTCCTATGTATCAAGTACAAAAAGCCAAACAGTCAGATAGGAAAAAGGCAAGGGGACCTGTATGTAACCTTCAACTTCATTAGTACTCAGGGAAAAGCACCTTAAAATCATAAGAAATAACCAACACCACCATATGTTGGTAGGAATATACAGCAACTCCAGTACTAGAATATAAATGGGTACAGCTACTTTGAAAACCTGACATTCTACCAGAGTCCCACACATGTATACCCTATCATCCAACACTTCTGTTCTTGGGTAAATACGCAATAGAAATGCATGCACATGTGCACCGAAAGTAATGTGTAAAAAAATGTTTATAAGAGAATTTACTCATAATAGCTCAAAACAGAAAATAATACACATATCTTCAACATTAAAATGATTAGGCTGTGGTATATGCATACACTGCAATATTCAGCAAAGACAATGGACTAATTCCAGCTCCGTGTGGCATGAATAATTCTCACAAACATAACAGTGACAGAAGCCAAGTACAAACAAATGCATCCCATACATTTCCATTTACATAAAATTCAAAAATGGTCAAAACTAAAGTACAACATTAAAAGACCCAATAGTTGGGGCACCTGTGTGGCTCAGTCAGTTAAGCATCCCATTCCTGATTTCCGCTCAGGTCATGACCCCACAGTTCATGAGTTCAAGCCCCGCATGTGGCTCTGTGCTAACAATACAGAGCCTGCTTAGGATTCTGTCTCTCTCACTCTCTGCCCCTCCCCCACTTGCGTGCGTGCGTGCCCGCGCGCTCTCTCTCTCTCACAATAAATAAAAATTAAAAAAAAAATAAATAAATAAATAGAAGAGGACCCTTCTAAGGTACCTCTGGAGTAATCTATTTCTTGAACTGGATGGTACTTAAGTAGATACTGATTTTACAAATATTTCCCGAACTATTGTTTGTTTACTTACTGTATTATATGTGACAATTTAATTTTTTTTTAATTTTTTTTTAACTTTATTTTATTTTTGAGACAGAGAGAGACAGAGCATGAAGGGGGGAGGGTCAGAGAGAGGGAGACACAGAATCTGAAACAGGCTCCAGGCTCTGAGCCGTCAGCACAGAGCCCGACGCGGGGCTCGACTCAGGACCGCGAGATCATGACCTGAGCCGAAGTCGGCCGCTTAACCGACTAAGCCACCCAGGCGCCCCATATGTGACAATTTTAAAAATTAACAATTTATAGGGGCGCCTGGGTGGCGCAGTCGGTTAAGCGTCCGACTTCAGCCAGGTCACGATCTCGCGCTCCGTGAGTTCGAGCCCCGCGTCGGGCTCTGGGCTGATGGCTCAGAGCCTGGAGCCTGTTTCCGATTCTGTGTCTCCCTCTCTCTCTGCCCCTCCCCTGTTCATGCTCTGTCTCTCTCTGTCCCAAAAATAAATAAACGTTGAAAAAAAAAATTAAAAAAAAAAAAATTAACAATTTATATATCTTAAAATGGCAGAAACATACATCCTAGATATGATGGTAAAGAAATGTATGGGAGAAAGAAGGAAGCTAGCTTTCTCAAGGATTGCAAAGTAGGTTTCCTTGCTAGCATTGCTGCCAATGACTGGGACCACTGACTGAGAAAGAAAATAGCCCTGATTCCTGTTTTTAAATTGGAGTGACTCAAAGCCAGTAGTTTTGATTTCACTTCTTGCCTCTTACTATTGCCCAGGAAGGAATGATGGGCTGTGGGACAGAAGCAGAGAACTAGAAGCAACCTTTCCTTTTAAGACAAATGTAGCAGCAGAATCCAGCTCAACCCACCACTTCCTGAGGATACCTTCAATCACATGGAATTGGCACATGAAATACATTACCATCTCAGAGCCGCAGTAACGACAAGTGTTAGTCTCACACGATTTAGCATGTGACCAAAAGAGTCAAGACTCTAAGGAAATGACAACTAATGTCATATTGTATTCCAGATGATATTCTGGACCCAGAAAAAGATATTAGTGGGAAAACTGATGAAATTCTAATAAGGTCCACAATTTAGCTAACAGCACTGCAATAATGTTAATTTGTTGGTTCTAATCCTTGTACTGTTGTTATGTAAGGTGCTAACATCAGAAGTTAGTGGTTAAGGGGGCGCCTGGGTGGCGCAGTCGGTTAAGCGTCCGACTTCAGCCAGGTCACGATCTCGCGGTGCGTGAGTTCGAGCCCCGCGTCGGGCTCTGGGCTGATGGCTCAGAGCCTGGAGCCTGTTTCCGATTCTGTGTCTCCCTCTCTCTCTGCCCCTCCCCCGTTCATGCTCTGTCTCTCTCTCTGTCCCAAAAATAAATAAAAAACGTTGAAAAAAAAAAAAATTTAAAAAAAAAAAAAAAAAAAGAAGTTAGTGGTTAAGTATACAGGAACACTCTGTATAAGTTTTGCAACTTTCCTATAAATAAAATGATTTCAAAATAAAAAGGTAAAATTATTTTAAAAATTTAGTGGGAAAATCACCCTTACCTTATGGAAAATTACCATCCTATTTTTATAGGAAAGCTTAGCTATTAGCTATAAAATTCTGTCATAAACAAAAAAATACCAGCAATGACAATGTGATACTGCCCAATTACTATGATAGTAAAGAGAAAACGAGGTTTTCATTTAAAGATAGTGTCAATGTGTCGCTCAAGAGTTTTCCTAGGACCAATGATGCCTTTTAACTTCTTTTTTTTCTGTTGGCAACATAAGGTGCTAAACATACTAAGCAGTCAATTAAAACAGGAGGGGAAGAATAAGCTAAGATAGAATGCTGTAAGAGCTACAGCTGGTCAATGTAAAACTGAAGGTCATTTCTACCTGTAGTCTTCTAGAAACTATTTGGTTGACTTTTTAAAAGTCCTGATAAAATCAGCTTATGAGGTAAAATACACACACCATGTTAGTAGAATCTACAGTTGAAAATGCAAAATCTTATAATATAGTAAGGATCACCACTGTAGCAATCAAAAGGAAGAGACGTTTAAGTTCTGTATCCAGATACTGAGATGTAATTAGGCATTTTCCCAACCTGCTAAATGGACTGAAAAAAGTTAAAATAAGAACATAAGTGAACTTCAAAATTGGGACGGAAAAGTCATCTTACAAATAGACTGCTTTTTAAAAAAAGCCAAGAAAATCAGGCAGCCATGTAAAGACTGATAAGAACCCCAGGGATAAATTTAACAAACCAAAGAAAGCTGGTAAAATACATCAAAGATAAAGTATAATTGTTACCCACCAGTTCATTTTGTTGCTTTAAACAACGCTCTCTGTCTTCAGCATATTTTTTCATCTCTTTGTTTCGTAGATTCTCAGCTTCTTTTGCTTGAGTGACAAGCATCATTTTTTCTTCTAGCCATTTCTTTCTATCAGCTTTATATTTATGTTCAGATTCCTATATATATAAATAGTACAAGTAACTATCACATGAATAAGTAATAGTCGGTAAATGTATTTTTATAACATATTCATATAACCCATCACTTTTTTTACCTTTTTGAAAACTTAAAAATAAGCATTTTTCACTAAACAATGATAAGAACAGAGTTTATTTTGGATTATAGAATGAATGCTGCTGGTTTCCTTTTCTAAATGGACTTCATTTTATAAACTTTATTTTGCTATGAAGTCCATTTAAGGACTCTCCTTCATCAGTGACCTTAAGAAGAAATAAACAACTTCTATTTCTGAAAGAGTTACAAAGACCCAAGTCTTTCTAAACACCAGAAAACAAACAAAAAAAAAAGACTTGGTTTGTGATGGTTATTTCTTTTTTTTTCAAATTTTTTAATATTTATTTATTTTGAGAGAGAGAGAGAGAGTGTAAGCAGGGGAGGGGCAGAGAGAGAAGGAGACACAGAATCTGAAGCAGGCTCCAGGCTCTGAGCTATTAGTACAGAGCCTGACACGGGGCTTGAACCCACAAACCGTGAGATCGTGACCTGAGCCAAAGTTGGACGCTTAACTGACTGGGCCACCCAGGGGCCCCCATGACGGACATTTCTAATTGCATGATATCAAAAATAAAATAGTCCTGGGTATACAGGATGCCAAATAAAAAACAACTTGTACAACAGGACGTTTATTAATTTGAGGAACACTGGGAATAGCTAGACTGAAGTAATTTCCTTTCCAGAATTAGAAAGTTTACAATCTAAGATATGTGATTACGTCATTTGAGGACAACATAAAATAAACCAATATGAACTTAATATGAACATTCTCAATATAGTTAATATATTTTTTCATAAATAATGCAGTATTTACTTTGTTTTAGCTGCTTTGGAGTTTTCCCAACAGCAAGGGTAAATTTTAGAATACAAATTAACAGTTAACAAAAGAAAATATTCTTTATTTATTCAGTATCTGATTATATATGTAGCATGAGTTTAAGAAAACCATTTAGGTACAGCCAACTTTTTAAAATCATTATTATCCTTTCTTCAATTTCAAAACCAGTCCTTTCTAATCAAATGTAGAAAATTTTAAGTAGTATTTGGTAAACCCCATTAGAAAAATATTTCCCGAGGAAAAAAAAAAAAGAAAAAAAAAAAAAAAAAAAGAAAAATATTTCCCCCATATGTTGTATGCCTTACAGTATTTAGAGTTGAACATGGAAAAAATATAAACACAAAACAGAGTATCTTCTATATGATGCAGTTTCAAATATATTCCAGTGTCCACATACACAACTGTATTCTTTTCCAACTTCATAACTGAAAATTAAAATGATTATTTACAAAATAATCTTCCTAACAGTCCTCTTCCCCACAGCAGAATTTGATGACTCAGAAGCTTAAGGAGTAGAAAAATAGGTACAAACACATAAGAAGTTGTGATTTAAGAATTAGATATATAGAATATAAAAATGAACACCCAACCACTGTATTTTCCTAGGCACTAACAGTGATTTGTATCTTGAGAATTTCCACGCCATGTCATTTCAATGTATACTGAAAAATTATACCTATATGCTAAACATTTTCCAGGAGTATTTCACCCATATCTAAATTAATTATAAACTATTTGCCGAATTCTCTCTCATGAGAAATACAATGGAGAGATACATACACACATAAAATCGTACCTGTAACTCATCCTGAAGCTTACTGAGCTTTTCACTAAGTACATCTGTGTTATCCTCAAGTTCTTTATTTGACCTTTGATTACTTCTGTCTTCCAGATCTTTGCATTTTTCCTTCCATTTTTCCAATTCTAATTTGAAAACATAAATTTATTTTTTAAAGCATATGAAAAAGTTATACCATACAGAGATACCTGTGGCATGAGATACAGACAAGAATCAGCAGAACCCAGAAGAAAAAACATAAACCCAGATGAGAACAGAGCCAATTCCAAGGACTTCATTTTTAAGAGTTCTTACCAAATCCAAATTCTTAGAGAAGAGAAAGTACAAGGAACTCTCAAGAACCCACTGAATAGTGTTCAGAGTATACAGTGTTAAATACATCTTAACCTTAATTATGTAGGAAACTTCTCAAAAATAAAAAATAAAATAAACCGTGATGGTATTCTGAAGGATAGAATCAGGATATTTACTGACATAAACATATAAGATGATACTAAAAAGCTGGACAGAGGTGAAACTCGATTGAGAAATTTATTCTTACGTCTGGGAAATATTACAAGCTATCATCCAGTTATTATGAAAGTGTCCTTACTCCTTCTTTACTACATATAATTTTACTTAGACAAAACAATTTTCACCACAATGGAAAACAGCAAGTGATAGGACATTCGGAAAACACGCCAATACTTTTATTACACTCAACTCCTTCTAAAAGGGAAAGAAATCTAGGAAAATACAGAGAAGAAAATACAGACCTTGAGATATTTAAGCAACCATGTTTTACCTGTAGCCAGTCTTTCGGCTTCCTCTAATTTCACCTCGAGCACTTGATCTTGTTCTGCCTGAGTTTGTTCCTGTTCTTCCAGTGTCATTCGCATGTCTTCAATTATTTTCTCTTTAACATTTAGATCTAAAAATTTGAGGAGAACATTTTAGAAACTACTAACATGTACATCTAGCTATCCAATTTTTCTTGAGTTCTTCTAAAATTAAAATACACTTTTATTAACTACAATAGAATCTGAGTTCCACATAAAAGCTTGGTCTTGTTCACTGCTGTACCTCAATGCCTAGAACAGTACTGGCACATATGAAGCACTAAATAGGTATCTGACATACAGATAGATACTTGAATGATTGCAAGAATGGATGGATGGAAAAGAAACTCTTTTCAGATAAAATTAACAATTTTTTATAATATCAAACTATTGGTACTAATAAACACAAATCTCGGGGCTTAGAAAAACCATTATTTGCAAAACATTCATTTTCAGTATAATATTCTCAAACCAAAAGTAAAACGTTTACCTCCTAAAAACAAAAAGGGCTCAATCCCAATTTGACTTTTTTTTTTTTTTAGATCTCAAGTAATTATTTTTTTCTACAAAAATTTCCAAAGCCAAATATTTACTTCTAGTATTTTTAAAATCAGCTCTTCAGGAATGACTGTGCTATTAGCCTTACCAAAATTGTCTCTGGCCCTTAAAAAATGACAATAATGACATAAACAATTCTATTTTAATGCTGCCTGCCAGAAAGAGGGAAAAAGGAAAACGTGGTCTCTGGTGACGGCCACATTTGTAGCAGGGCACTACTACAAAACTTACCAAAACTATTATTACTGATGCCAGAGGTAATAAACCTCTAGATGCATATAGTTCAACCTCAGGTCACTGAACATTAAAAATGACAAAAATCTCAAAAGGCCTTCTCAAAGTGCACATAAAGCAATTAAGAAAATAAAGACAGGGGCGCCTGGGTGGCGCAGTCGGTTAAGCGTCCGACTTCAGCCAGGTCACGATCTCGCGGTCCGGGAGTTCGAGCCCCGCGTCGGGCTCTGGGCTGATGGCTCAGAGCCTGGAGCCTGTTTCCGATTCTGTGTCTCCCTCTCTCTCTGCCCCTCCCCCGTTCATGCTCTGTCTCTCTCTGTCCCAAAAATAAATAAACGTTGAAAAAAAAAATTTAAAAAAGAAAATAAAGACAAAACACTAAGAAAACATTATATGAGTAATTTTTAGTATTTCTGTCCATTTATGTAAGCTGCCAGGAGTGCTAATAAAACAGAATTCCTCCTAGGATCAAAAGGAGTCTTAGTATTATTATCTAAACTCTTTCTTTTAAAAAGTATGATTTGCAAATATATTCAGATTATACAATTAATTAATTAAAAGTTTATTCAAAGAACCCCTTCTCTCTTCCACCCCAGATTTTACTCTAAACTAGAAGGCTAGAAAGAAAAAGGTTTAAGTATCTAGTTACCAATTAGGAAAGTCCCAGGACACCAATGACAATTTCACTAATGACTATTATTATTTGAAAGGTAGGTGTACTTAAAAAAAAGAAAGAATTATTTTATCAGTCACTACCTCCAATAATATACACTTCATTTCAGGAAGCAATCCAGAAATACAATGAATGAAATAAAATGAAATAAAGCAGCATGAGGACAGCTATGAGACAGCTATCTCTTCACTGCTATCTAAAGATAGCCGTGAGCTGCCACAGCTAAATAAATGCCTATCAAATAAGCCAGCAACCAAGCATTAAGCATTGAGGGGAGAGCGTCACTAGAGCTATGGTGTCCTAGGAAGGCTTCAAGGAATAAAGGCTTCAACATAACATTTGTGAACAAGTAGGAAGTAGAAAAAAGGGCCATCACGTACACGAGGCCAGGGAGAGAAATAAATATAAACGCCATCAAAGACTCCAGATTAGAAATACTCACTTATTGATAGTTAAAATTTATTTCAGAATATACACCAGATGTACACGGACCAACTACAGAAGCATGAAACCACAGGACACCAGTTTCACATATCACACTGGCAAAAGTCCGAAGTTTGGTAACACCTGATACTGGCAAAAATGTGGGGAAACAGGCATTCTATGCACTATTTTACTGTGAATATAAACTAGTTTAATCACGTTAGGGAGCAATTTAGCAATATTTATCAAAATTTCAAATACTCATCATTTGGACCAACGATTACAACAATTGGGCTGAGACTTTTCCTTACAAATATATTTACATGTATCCACACTTTTGTACAAATTTATTCATGGTAATGTCTATAACAACAAAAAAACAATGTCTGAAATAACCAAAAGTATTTTTTTCATCAAAAGAGTTCATATTACTGGACACTAGATTATAAATGTGTTGTTAATTTTCTTAAGTATGATACTGTATTTATGTAAGATGATTCCTTACCTTATGAATTTCATGATAAAGTATTTAAGCGTAAAGTATCATTGATGCCTGCAAATATCTTTCAAGTTGCTCAGTTTTATACATGCATATTAGAGAAAGAGACAAGAGCCAGAGACAGATGCAAATGTGACAAAATATTTAAAAACAGTGAATCTAATAAAGGGTATTCAAGTGATCTTTACTTTCTGATTCCTTCACAAATGTTTATTTCTTAATTAAAATTTGAGAAAAATAGGAATAATGATTCCTACTTTATAAGCAATTGAAATTGTCCCTTAAATTAGCATATAATATTCTCTACTAGATTTTGACATTATGTTTCATTTATGATCAACACCATGTCTTCAGGCAAATGAGGGACTCCGCTCCTTGCAATAGTGTATATTAAAATCAGTTTTATCTCCTCTATCCTAATAAATTGTATTACATTACTTAAGGCTTTCTTTCAAAGGAATAAAATTTTCTTTTCCCATTAAAAAAGGGGGGGGGGGCGCCTGGGTGGCGCAGTTGGTTAGGCATCCGACTTCAGCCAGGTCACGATCTCGCGGTCCGTGAGTTCGAGCCCCGCGTCAGGCTCTGGGCTGATGGCTCAGAGCCTGGAGCCTGTTTCCGATTCTGTGTCTCCCTCTCTGTCTGCCCCTCCCCCGTTCATGCTCTGTCTCTCTCTGTCCCAAAAATAAATAAACGTTGGAAAAAAAAAATTAAAAAATAAATAAATAAATAAAAAATAAAAAAGGGGGGGGGGTGCCGCCTAGGTGGCTCAGTTGGTTGGGCATCCAACTTCGCCTCAGGTCATGATCTAACCATTCGTGGGTTCGAGCCCGATGTCAGACTCTGTGCTGACAGCTCAGACAGCAGCTTGGAGCCTGCTTCAGATTCTGTGTCTCCCTCTCTCTCTGCCCCTCCCCCACTCTCTCTCTCTCAAAAATGAACATTAAAAAAAAGGTCATATTAAATACAGTATGATATATCAATATCAATAAAATGTAATACTATTTAGCCTTTTAAAATAAAGGTTAAGGGGCACCTGGGTGGCTCAGTCAGTTGAATGTCCGACTCTTGGTTTTGGCTCAGGTTGTGATCCCAGGGTCATGGGATGAGCATTGGAGCCTGCTTGGGATTCTCTCTCTTTCTCTCTCTGCCCCTTTCCCCCAATCTTTCTCTCTCTCAAATAAAATAAAATTACAAAGTTAAAAAGGGCGGGGGGGGGGGGAAGGTAAAGTAAGATCTGTGTGTGATTATACGGAAAAATTTCTCAAATATGTAGAGACTTATTGTTTTAGTTAGTGATTTCTTCTGGGGTATTTTTCTTGAGATCATATATTTACAAAGGAAATGTGTGGTCTTTTATTTGCCTTCTTTATCACAGGAATAGAGGCAAATAGAGCAGGTCACAATAAGAGAACAAAACAAATTAGTCTGGATAGTGCAGTAAAGTTATATTAGGCTAGAAAAAGGTAGACTAAAATCCCTAGCTAGAGGGTAAAAGTTTGTGTAGGCAATATGAAAGGATTGAAAAATTTTAATAGGAAAATGACAATGAAAGAAGAGTTTTAGAAAAATCTAATCTAGCTGTGTTGCTATACGAGTGAGTTTGACATAAAACCTGGCAATGAGCTAGGACAAATATGAGGAGTAAAAAGAAGTAAAGTAACTTGGGTACTACTTCTGAGGGTGTGGGAAGACAATATTATTTAAAGTCTAAAAGCAAAGATAGTCAAACGTTTTCTGCAAAGGGTCAGATAACAATTATTTTAAGGGACTATAACAACTATTTACCTCTGCCGCTGTAATATGAAAGCAGCCAGACAATACAAGAGAATGTGTTGCTATGTTCCAAAACTACTTAAAAAATTAGGCAGTAAACTGGATTTGGTCAGAAGACTTCCATTTCCTAATCCCTGGTCTAAACAATGGAAATAGTAGACATCAGTAACAGAGATCCAGAAAGTTAAAGCAGTTTGAGCACATTCACATTCAGAATTTAATAAGACTTCAAAAACTTCACCATAGGAAAAGAAAATTATAGACCAATATCCCATATGAAAATAGTTGCAAAACCTCAACAGAGTACAGCAAACTAAGCCCAGCAACATATAAAAAGCATTATACACCATGACCAAGTGGGATTTATCCCAGGCATGCAAGTTTAGTTCAACATATGAAAACCAATCAATGCAATACACCTAATTAATTAAGAATAAAACCATACAGGGGCGCCTGGGTGGCGCAGTCGGTTAAGCGTCCGACTTCAGCCAGGTCACGATCTCGCGGTCCGTGAGTTTGAGCCCCGCGTCGGGCTCTGGGCTGATGGCTCAGAGCCTGGAGCCTGTTTCCGATTCTGTGTCTCCCTCTCTCTCTGCCCCTCCCCCGTTCATGCTCTGTCTCTCTCTGTCCCAAAAATAAATAAACGTTGAAAAAAAAAAAAAAAAAAGAATAAAACCATACAATTGTCTCGATGGGATGCAGAAAAAGACATTTGACAAAATTCAACACATTTTAATGATAAAAACACCCTATGAACTAGGAACAGAAAGAAGGGAACAAACTTCCACAACCTGATAAAAAGCATCTACAAAAACCCAACACCTAACATTATACATAGTGATTAAAGAATGAAAACTTTCCCCCTACAATCAGGAATAAGACAAAAATGTCCACGCTCATCACTTTTATTCAACACTGTTCTGGAGGTTTTAGCCAGAGCACTTAAACAAGAACAAGAAATAAAAGTCAAAAAGAATGAAAACAAAGAAGTAAAACTACCTTTATTTGCAGATGACATGATACTGTACATAAGAAGAAAGAGACAGAAAGAAAAAAAACCCTATTAGAGTTCATAAAGTAGTTCAGCAAGTTTACAAGATACAAGATAAATATAATTATATCTATTGTGTTTCTATATACTAGCAATTAACAATGCAAAAAATGGTATTAAGGAAACAATTCCATTTTCAATAGCATTACAAAGAATAAAACAGTTAGAAATGAATTAACAAAAGATGTGCAAAATGTATACACTAAAAAATAAAAAATATCACTGAAAGGAATTATAGAAGGCCTAGCTAAATGAAAAGATGTTCCACATTTAATTGACAATTTCCCCAAACAGATCCTCAAGATATAACACAATTTCCATTAAAATTCTAGCTGGCTTGTTTACAGAAAATGACAAGCTGATTCTAAAATTCATGCGCAAATGCAATGAACCCAAAATAGCCAAAACAACACTTCCTAATTTCAGAACTTACTGTAAAACTATAATAACAATACAGTGTGGTAATGGCATTGAAAGTCCAGAAATAAACCCTTACATTGATGATCAACTGATTTTCAACAAAGGTGCAAAGACAATGCAGTAGGGGAAAGAAGAGTCTTTTCAAAAATTGGTTCTGGGACAACTGAATCTTCATAGGTAAAATTAAGTTAGACACCCCTACCTTATACCATATACAAAACTATAACTCAAGTAGATTAACTCAAAATGAATCAAAAATCTAAATATAAGAGCTAAAAGCTTAAAACTCTTAGAAGAAAACACAGATGACTTTGGATTAAGCAACAGTTTCTTAGACATGATACCTAAAATACAATCAGTCAAAACATAAATGGGACTTCATCCAAAACTTTTATGCATCAAAGGACACAATCAAGGGAGTGAAAAACAACCCACAGAATGGGAGAAAACATTTGCAAATCTATCTGGTAAGTCATGTATCCAGAATATATAAAGAAGTCTTACAACACCATAATAAAAAGACAAATAACCCAAATGAAACATGGGCAAAGGACTTCAATTTCTCCAAAGATATACAAGTGGCCTATAGCACAAGACAAGATGCTCAATACCAATAGTCATTAGGGAAATGCAAATCAAAATCACAATGACATAATACTTTATACCTACCTGCATGTTAGGTTAAATAGTGTCCCCCCCACAAAATTCATGGCCACCTACGATGAATATGACCTTATTTGCAAATAGAGTATTTGCAGATATAAGCAAGTTAAGAATAAGGTAAACTAGATTAGAGTGGGCCCTAAATCCAATATGACTGGTCTTCTTTTAAGAAGAGGGTAATTTGGACAGAGACACATAGGGAGAAGACACCAATACAGACACACCCATAAGAAAGATGGCCATGTTCCCTATCTCCACTCATCACGCTGTCTTAAAAATAAATTAAACATTAAAAAATTAAAAAAAAAAAAAAAAAAGGGTACACCCGGATGGGTCAGTCAGTTGAGCATCCGACTTGGGCTCAGGTCATGATCTCACAGTTTGTGAGTTCGAGCTCCGCATCGGGCTCTGTGCTGACAGCTCAGAGCCTGGAACCTGCTTCAGATTCTGTGTCTCCCTTTCTCTCTGCCCCATCCCCACTCATACTCTGTCTTAAAAATAAGTAAAACATTAAAAAAACTAAAAAACAAAACAAAACAAAACAAAACAAAACAAAACAAAACAAAACAAAACAGAAAATGGCCATGTTAAAACAGAGACAGATTGAAGTTATGCTGCCATAAGCCAATGAACACAAAGGACTGCCATCAAGCATTAGAAATCAGAAGAGACAAGGAAAGATTCTTCCCCAGAACCTTCAAAAGAAGCATATCCCTATCAATACCTTCAGATTTCTTGCTTTCAGGGCCGTGAGAAAAGAAACTTCCATTGTCTTAAGCACCAAGTTTGTGATACTTTGTTAGAACAGCCCTAGGAAACTAATACTATAAATTTTTAAATGAAAAATAAATTCTGGTAACTATTTGGAGAGCTTTCATTCACTGTTGGTAAGAATGTAAAATGGTATAGCCATTGAGGGAAAATTTCATAGTTCCTCAAAAACTTAATCATAGAGCTATCATCATATGACCCAGTAGTTCCACTCCTGGATATATATCTCCAAGAGAACTGAAAACATATGTCCACCCCAAAATTTATACACAAATAGTCATAAAAGCCAAAAAGTAAAAATAACCCGTGTCCATCAACGGATATATAAATAAAATGTGGTATATTTGTTATGATGGAACATTATTCAGCCATAAAAAGGAATATAGTACTGATACATGCTACAGTATGGATGAAACTTGAAAACATGCTAAGGGAAAGAAGTGAGACACAAAAGGCCATATATTGTATGCATCCATTTCATGAAATGTCTGCAACAGGCAAAGCCAGAGACAGAAAGTATGTTAGTAGATGACAGGGACTGAGGATTGACAGCTAATGGGTATAGGGTTTCTTTTTTGGGTGATGAAAATGTTCTGGAATTAGATAATGATAGTGATTGTACAACCCTGTGAATTTACTAAAATGCACTCAGCATTACACTTTTAAAAGGTAATTATTAGGTATTATAGCTCAATTTTTAAAACAAGAATTTTATACTAAGATAGCTAAGTAAATGGCACTCAGTGTTTAAATGGACATATAGAAGCCAAAGTGAAAATGCCCTTTGTGTTTGTTGGGGAATGAAATCACAGGAGTGAATGAACTCTCAAGTGAGAGAACAAAAGGAACAAAGAGGATGAGGCCTTCATTAGGAAAGTTGCCACAGTGGCTGAGGCTCATTCTGAGAGACAGGCAGCAACTGGTACAGAACATATCATAACAGCTGAGACAAGTCTCAAAAGGGGGGAAGCTACATATTTACCATTTTATTTAGAAAAAAATATACTCACACACAATAAATGCTACATAAAAAATGAAAAGGAGGAAAAGGAGGAGAGTGAATAATTATGTCAAAATAAAAGAAAGGACAAAGGAAAGGAGGGATTGCAAAAAGCTAATAGATTTGAAAATACGTAGGTTATAAGTGACTTAGGAGCAAGTTTCAAGAACATGGAAGTCAGATTAAAGTTGTCAAAATGGGCCAATGCCACAGTTCTCAATACTGTGCAACGAGAGGAAAAATTAAAATATGATAGAAACTATATCCTGGTCCAAAGGCATGCTTTTTCAGAATAGCTAAGATCTATTCACATTTATCAACAATGACAAAAGAGTCAAAGTAAAGAAAATCCCTAAAAGCATTATAGAAATAAGAAATGTTAAGGGACAAAAGCCTAAAAAGGCAGGCAGGAGAAAATAGGACAGTGTGCAGATATATACACAGTATATTTATGCATACACACACTCAAATATTTGATCCTAGTTAATCCCACAAATGTCCAAATCATCTAAACAAATAATCTGGTTGACCTACCCCTTCTTTTTAGTTGGCCAAATACAAATAGCATGAATTAGTGAAGAGAATCTGAAACTTAAGAATGAAATAGACCTACGTTCAAATCCCAGCTCTACTAACCACACAACTAAGAGATTGAGGGATGAGTGACGGGCAGTAGAGGAATGCACATAATATCACAAATAGAAAGATGTATCATCTACAAAGGTAATTTTACATTTCAAATTTAAAAGTAAAATTTGAGTAAAAAAAGCACAATTCAGCACATAAGATGTGAAGCTGAAGTACTTAATGGTTTTTAAAAACCTTTTAAAAATATTTTAATTTTAAAGATGTTTTACTTGACATATATTCTTACATGATTTTGCTAGAAATCTATTCCATTCATTGTGACCTATGTAACCGACTTTGTTTTTCAGAAAATAGTGGCCATTATCTAGAAATCAATATTCCTTTAACTGAGCATTTTTTAATGTTTTATTTTTCTAAGAATAAACTTTATGCTGACAAGTTACTTATTAGGATCAATGCTTTTCTGTGGCGCCTGAGTGGCTCAGCTGGTTAAGCGTCTGGGACTCTTGATTTTGGCACAGGTCATGATCTCATGGTATCGTGAATTCGAGCCCTGCATCAGGCTCTGTGCTGACTGCACAGAGACTGCTTGGGATTCTCTCTCCCTTTCTCTCTCTGCCCCTCTCCTGCTTGTGCTCTCTCTGTCTCTCTCAAAACAAATAAATAAACTTAAAAAAAAAAAAATCAATGCTTTTCTCTTTTGATACAGTTACATCTTATGTTGACCTTACTTTATAATTTTCAGAGGAAAATGCTAAATCAATTGTTATGCAGTTATTTTAGTACCGGAAATAGAGATTTGCTCCTGACCTTTGCATACTCTTTCATACTGTTGTATAGCTTCTTTCACATTCTGATTATTTAACTGCTCCTGCAAAATGAAACAACGGGAATTAAATGCAAATGTAACTAAAATGCACATCAATATTTAATATTGGGATTTAAAAATAAGGTTCAATGTTAGGTTTGAAATCTCTCTCCTACAAGGCTGATTACTAGTCTCAAACTTCCAAGTTTTTTCACCTTGGAGAAAAGGGCAGGGTGAGAGTAGTAATAAGAAAAACAAAAACAAAAACAACTTGATACCTTTAATCTACCTCAAAGTTACTGCCCAGTCATTTTATTTACTCAATATTTTAAGCTACCAGGTTTCTCTTATACACCACAAAAGTAGAAATGAGGATATGGAGGCTCACTATACATTTAACAATAGAAGGAACAAGGAAAACCATAAAAAAAAGTTCCCTATCAATAAACTTAAAAAGCTGAAAAAATAGGGTCCTCCAAACCCTCTACATAGAAAGTAGCTGGGAAGTTTGAAAAAAAATAACAGGAGCCACAAAGGCAAGACTAAATTATGGACACTGGAAATCTTCCAATTCTAGTTTTAACCTATCTGCTAATCCTTCATTCCCTGTCTCATTCAGTGTCAACACTATCTCCTTACTTTATAAATTTTACAATGAATCATTACAGAATCTGGAAATCTCTGAATCCTATTATGAAAGTACAGGCTGCTTTATTAGGATTACATTCAGTTAAAAATTAAATCATGTGTTGGGGCACCTGGGTGGCTCAGTCAGTTGAGCATCTGACTTCGGCTCAGGTCATGACACTGTTTGTGAGTTCCAGCCTCGCGTCGGGCTCTGTGCTGACAGCTCAGAGCCTAGAGCCTGTGTCAGATTCTGTGTCTCCCTCTCTCTCTCTGCCCCTCCCCCTGCTCATGCCCTGTTTCTCTCTCTCTCTCTCTCTTTCAAGAAATAAACATTAAGAAAAAATTAAATCATGTGTTTATATCTGAATATTCATTGGTTTGCTTCATTTAAAAGCAAACATGCAAAGAATACAACAAATCCATTCTTTTTATTGTTGCCCAATCCACTTAATTGATGTCAAGCAAAATATAATCACTTATAAAGGGATTTTGCTTTTTAATTGTCCTTTTGAAAAATATTTTTTTTAGAACATGAGCTTCACTTTTTTACTTTTTATTTTGAAATGATTTTAGATTCACAAAAGAGTTGCAAAGATAGAAGAAATCTCCTGTATAACCTCCACGTAGCTTCCCCTAATGTTAACTCTTACATTATCAAAGTACATTTATTTAAAAATTGCAAAACACTGGACAGAAGAATGAGCAGTTGAGTGTCCATTCTCTATTATTTAAAATATGGAAAAAATCATCTTTGTATGAAAAAAGAAATTAGCACTGATGCAATAATGCTAATGAACACTACAGACTTTATTTGGATTTCACCAGTTTCTCCAGTGACATCCTTTTTCTCTTCTAGGATCCCATACAGGATCAAAGATTGCATTTAGCTATCATTTCCCCTTAGTCTCCTCTATTCTGTGAGAATTCCTTGGTAATCTTTTTCTTTAATAACCTTGACACTTTTTACTGGTCGGGTATTTTGTAGAACATCCTCAGTTTGGGTTTGTCTGATGTTTTCTCCTAATTAAACTGAGATTATGGATTTGGGGGTAAAATACCACATGAGATGGCCCTGCCCTTCTGGACACAACCTATCAGGAAGCACATGGTCTCAACATGACTTACTACTGGTGATGCTATTCTTGAACACCTGGTTAAGGTGGTATCTGCCAGGTTTCTCTGCTGTAAAGATACTACCTTTTCCTTTCCATACTCTATTCATTAGAAGCAAATCACTATGGCCATACTTAATTTTAAGTAATTAAAAAAAATTTTAGATTCCAGGAATAGCCAAAAGAGAATTTGCTGTAAAGAATGGATACATTTAAGTAGATACTAAAATACACCAACAAAATCTACTTAAACTATTTTAAAAACAAAACTGTTACCTTGAGTTGCTGAATGGTTCGCTGTTTCATATCTATTTCCTGAGAACACTGGTTTTTCTTTTTCTCCAGTTCGTTGATTTTCATTCTCAGCAATTTCTCCTCATCACGCATTACAGATACCTACAAAGTAATGTTTATAAAACAAATTAAATGTTTTTTATAATACTAACTGCTTTTTGTTGTTTAAAATTCATGGCCACTGGTTCAAAGATTCGTATCCTTCAAAACCCATTAGAAAAATTACAGAGTGTAACATACTATGATATGGCTTCAAATTATAGGAAATGTCTTAATACACTAAAGGAGAGTACATATGAAAAGATCACTTTCTTCTTATAATATTTTAAGAATTTCAAATTCTCTAAGTGCTCTAAAAAAGAATCAACATAGCACCTTGCAACAGCAAAATCATTATCACAGAAAAATCAATAGAGATACTCTATGAGGAAAATACTGGCTCAGGTTTCCAAGGTTTACTGAGTAATGGGATCAGTAATACAAGAAATACTTTAAAAGCTAACAATGGCCCACAGAGGATGAAAATGGAACAATCATAAAATCAAAAGTTATCCACGCAAGTGAAGGTCAACTGATTTTTGATTACTGGTAACATAATTCTACAATTCTCTACCAATCCTAGAGATCTCATAAAATGAAGGCTATAAACTGAAAAAAAGCTCCCCTTCATAGAAAGCATGGAAATACCATAATAGTAGCTCTGAGTGGTTTGGTTTCAGGGAATTTTTACATTTCTTTTTAGGCTTTCTGAATGTTCCAAATTTACTACACAACAGATACCTATTACCTTTATAATCATACATTAATAATATTTATTATTTTTATTTTGTTTAAAAAATATGGGACTTAGAGTAATAAAACCATCCTTATCAATTTTACAGCCATAAACTATCAGCCAACAAGAAATTAAAGACTGTGTGTTGCACCAATATGCACATAAGGACCACCTTAGTTTCCATCCTGGCTCTACCATTTGTTAGCTAAGTGAACTTGGACAAGTTAGATCTCTCAGTACATGTTTCCTTATCCATTAAATGGAAGTTAAAAACAATGCCTACCCCTAATATGTCTGAGAATTAAATGAGATGTTATATGTAAACTCAGAATAACTGACCCAGAGTAAGTTATTATTGTTGTTGTCATTATTATTATTTACATTGACACTACATATTATTTTGAAAAAGAAAAAATACCCTTAATAACCATCATTAGGGTAACAGTGGTCATCTATACAATAAAACATAAAAAGAGATACCCTTGTAAATAGTGGTGTGAAAAAAAATCTCAAAACTAGAGTTAAAAAGCAATATTTATATATCAATGATTCCATTTATAAAAATAGACACATACAAGTATACACAGCAATTACATACATATATTAAGTCAAATGCATACACAAAGATCTAAAAAAACATAGATGGACTGTCAAGAGTGGTCATGTTTGGGGAGCCTGGGTGGCGCAGTCGGTTAAGCGTCTGACTTCAGCCAGGTCACGATCTCGCGGTCCGTGAGTTCGAGCCCCGCGTCGGGCTCTGGGCTGATGGCTCAGAGCCTGGAGCCTGTTTCCGATTCTGTGTCTCCCTCTCTCTCTGCCCCTCCCCCGTTCATGCTCTGTCTCTCTCTGTCCCAAAAATAAATAAACGTTGAAAAAAAAAATTTTTTTAAAAAAAAGAGTGGTCATGTTTAAACAGAAGAGAGAAATGAGAAATGTTAAGAAATATTTCCAGATAATATATACAATTAAGTTTTTAGTTAGAAAAAAGAGCTATTATTTAATTGGAAAAATGAGCTATTATTTAAGTAGCTGGTTCCATGTGAATAGAAGTTAATTATACCATCCTTGAGAATGTTTACTGATAATCATGGTGCTCAGAAATAGTACCTTAAACCAGGAAGTTACGTGTCTAGAAAACAAAGGATCCAAATCTTCTGAGTAACGAACAAATGCTTTTCCAAATTATACCACATTGCTTTTAGCTTACTGATCTAAGAATTTTCCTATTATCTAATTATAGTTTAGGTCATCTTTACTGTCTAACATTCCTTATCTAATCTACCATTAAAATATTTGTCACATAACTTCGAAACTTTCTGTATATACTTATATGAAACTCCATAGGTTTTTACATTTTACCTATGGTGGTATGATTTATATTTACCTATGGTGGTATGATTAAAAACGTTGTTATATTTCCCTTATTATAATGAATACATACTATAAGATATTAATAAATGCAGCAATAGAGCTTTAAAAGAGTTACCTATGCCACTGCCTAAGTTAATCAAAATATGTAATATTTTTATATATTTCCTTGCAGTCTATATTTTAATGCAGATTGTTCACAAACTTTTAATCTTGACCCTTGAACAATACAGAGGTTAGGGATACATATCTTCTATGCAGTCAAAAACTGACATATTACTTTTTAATTTTTTTTTATGTTTACTTATTTAATTTTTGAGAGAGAGAGAAAGAGAGAGAGAGCAAAGAGAGAACAAGCCAGGGAGAGTCAGAGAGAGAGGGAGATTGAAATCCCAATCAGGCTTCACACTTTCAGCACAGAGCCTGACACAGGGCTCGAACTCATGAACTGTGAGATCATGACCCGAGCCAAAACCAGGAGTCGAACACTTAACGACTGAGCCACCTAGGTGCCCCGACATATTACTTTTGACTCTTCAAAACCCTGACCATGTGCCTTACCAATATCATAAAGTCAATGAACACATGTGTATGTTATATGTATTATATACTGTGTTCTTACAATAAAGTAAAGCTAGAGAAAAGAAAAAAGTGGACCTGCACAGCTCAAATTTATCTGTTCAGGTTTGACTGTATATAAAATTGGGTTCACTTTCTATTATTTAATATTATAACACAAGCATTTTCCCATATTATCATGAAAGCTTAGGTCTTAACTTTGTACTTAAATCAGAATCCTGCTATTTATACTGATGATTCTGAAAACTTTATAAATTATAAATTGTGCTGATGAAACAATGAGAAATACAATTTACACATCTCTACAAATCACTATAAATGAAGAAACAGAACTTAGGCCAAAGCTTCCAGGCATCACAGTGCTTAAGGAACTGGCAGAGAAAGAAAAGAACTTCCATCCATAAAAAGTGCAGAGGGGAACTGGGTCCATAGCAAGAGCTTCACTCCCCCTTCCTTTTCTTTACTAGACAGACCTAATGGTCATGAAAATTGTTGCTTATTTAATCAGAAAGTTCATATCCATTCTAACTTTTTTATTCATTTTTAATTTACATTAATGCTATCTTATTATGGGCATTTTTTTACATTAAATAATAAACTATTCCAGAACTTCAATTTCAAATGGTTTAGAATAAACCTCTGTTGAAAAAATATATATATACTGGATGAAAAAAATAAATTTAATCTTTTTAAATGCATCGAATAATTAGCAAAAAAAAAAGTTAAGAAATACAGAGATAAAAAACTGAGTGAAAATAAGAATCATAGAAATAAGTGGAGCACTGACAGATGCTGGCTTTTAAGTACATTTGAAAAATGAAGTGGTCTGGTTTTCAAAAGAATGGTAAAAAATAAAACTATTAAAATAAAGAACTTCAGGCTCAGACAGTTAAATGTGTGACTTCGGCTCAGGTTATGATCTCACCGTTTGTGGGTTTGAGCCCACGTCGGGCTCTGTGCTGACAGCTTGGAGCCTGCAGCCTATTTTGGATTCTGTGTCTCCCTTTCTCTCTGCCCTTCCCCCACTTGTGCCCTGTCTCTCTCTCTCTCTCAAAAATAAACATTAAAAAAAATATTTTAAATAAAGAACTTCAATCATCAAAAGATGACAAAATAGAAGATATTTGTGACATATTTAACTGATAAAGAATCAAGAATAAAGAAATACTACACACTAATTAAAAAAAAAAAAAAAGCACAATTAAGAGAAAATATTAACAAATGATTTCACAGAGTAGGTAGTAACCAGGACAAATAGCCAATAAACACATAAATAGATGCTGGACTTCATTAATAATCATAGGAATACAATTCCAAATGGCAATAATACCCCTTCACATCGTCTGATGCAACAATTCCACCCCTTGGAATAGAAACTCTCTCTGGGGCGCCTGGGTGGCTCAGTCGGTTAAGCGTCCGACTTCAGCTCAGGTCACGATCTCGCGGTCCGTGAGTTCGAGCCCCGCCTCGGGCTCTGGGCTGACAGCTCAGAGCCTGGAGCCTGCTTCCGATTCTGTGTCTCCCTCTCTCTCTGCCCCTCCCCCATTCATGCTCTGTCTCTCTCCGTCTCAAAAATAAATAAAAAACGTTAAAAAAAAAAAAAAAGAAAAAAAAAAAAAGAAACTCTCACACAAGTATATGCACAGGCATGTAGAAAAAAGGAATGCTGCTTCTACAGCAAAAAACAGAAAAAAAAAAAAAAAAACCCTAAATGGCAATAGGCGAACGGATAAATAAATAGCAGAAGGTCACAGAAGGGTGTATTATACAGCAGTAAAAGTGATTATTACAACTATACATAAATGAATCTCAGAAATATGATGTGAAAAATAAAAAGTCTCAGAAAAATACAATATACTGTTTAGAGATAAAGAATAAATATGGTTTTAAATTATATTTTTAGGGGCGCCTGGGTGGCGCAGTCGGTTAAGCGTCCGACTTCAGCCAGGTCACGATCTCGCGGTCCGTGAGTTCGAGCCCCGCATCGGGCTCTGGGCTGATGGCTCGGAGCCTGGAGCCTGTTTCCGATTCTGTGTCTCCCTCTCTGTCTGCCCCTCCCCCGTTCATGCTCTGTCTCTCTCTGTCCCAAAAATAAATAAACGTTGAAAAAAAATAAATAAATAAATAAATAAATTATATTTTTAGAAGGTAAGAAAGATTAAACACAAAACGTTCAATGTAGTAACTTCTATGGAGGTAGGAAGCATAAGTAGGGATGGGGCCCACAAGCATTTGCTATATCAATTTCTTCAGACCAGACACATTTAAGTATTCTTTTTAACTAACTCAAAGTAATAATAAAAAATAATTCTTTAAAACCGTTTCAGCTTTGGGGCACCTGGGTGGCTCAGTCAGTTGAGCACCTAACTTTGGCTCAGGTCATTATCTCACAATTCATGAGTTCGAGCCCCATGTTGGGCTCTGTCAGCGACAGCTCAAAGCCTGGAGCCTGCTTCAGATTCTCTGTCTCCCTCTCTCTCTCTGCCCCTCCCCTGCTCGCACTGTGTCTCTGTCTCTCTCAAAAATAAATACACATTAAAAAAAAAATAATAAGAAAAATTAAAAATTATTTCAGCTTTTAGGGGTGCCTGGCTGGTTCAGTTGAGAGAGCATGCAACTCTTGATCTTGGGGTTATGGGTTCAAGCCCTACATTGGGCGTAGAGATTCCTTAAAAATAAAAAGCTTAAAATTAAAAAAAAAAACAAAACAAAGAAAACCACATTTATTAAAAAAAAAAACACCTTCAGCTTTAAAAAAACTCTAAGTACAAGACAAAATCAAGAAGTCATGAAAGAAAAATAAATAAATTTAAATACATGAAAATAAAAATTTGCTCTAAGGCAAAAAAAGAACCCTATTAAGAAAAACAGCAATGAGGGGAAGGGGTCTTCAATTCATATCTTTAAAAAGGCTAATTTCCTAAATATGTAATAAGCTCCTATAAAGCAAAAATAATTAAAAAAAACAGAAAAATCAATAACCCAAATTAAAAGTCTAAAGATATGGATACACAGTTCATAGAAAAAAATATAAGTGGCTTTTAAACAAAAAGATGCTCACTCATAATTAGAAAAATGCAAATTAAATTACTGTGAGATACATACTTTATCTGTCAAATTAGCAAATATCAAAAAGTATGATAAAATACTACTTTGTGGATTAGGGTGGAAAAAATATTCTCTTATTCTCATAATTACCTCTGGCTTACAAATTGGCATTGAGAGTATCAAAATTACAAATGTACAAACCAGTGAATCATAAATTCTACTTTTGGGAATTTATGTATCACAGAATTTCTTGTAAATGTTCAAATGACTGCTGCATAAGCTCAATCAGCAGAAGACAAAATTATCTGAATTGTCTAATAATACAGAACCAATTAACTAATGGCAAATACAGTTTGTAGTCTTAAAATAGTTCATTTGGAGATTCTTTTTTTTTTTTTTTAATGTTTATTTACTATTGAGAGAGAGAAACAGAGTTTGAGGGTGGCGGGACAGAAAGAGAGACAGACACAGAATCCGAAGCAGGCTCTGGGCTCTGAGCTGTCAGCACAGAGTCCAACGTGGGGCTCAAACCCTTGAACCATAAAATCATAACCTGAGTGGAAGTCGGACACTCAACTGACTGAGCCACCCAGGCGCCCCTGGAGATTCTTGACATTATCCTGATATGAGAAGACAGCCAAGATGCACTATTAAGTGAAAAAACTAAGATTCACAACAGTGTCTATAGGATATTTTCATTTTTTTTTTTTTTTTACAGAAAGAGAAGAAAGAAGGCTAGAGAGAGGAAGAAGTAAAGAGAAAGTAACTGGTATCGTTTGATGCCTTGGAGAGAAACTTGATGGCTAGGAAGGAGGGAGTTTTTTTTCTCACTGTATATACTTTTGTGTATTTTGTACTTGCAATCAGTGATTACATTTCCTATTTTATTTTTTATTTTTTTAAAAAATTTTTTTTTTTTTTTCAACGTTTATTTATTTTTGGGACAGAGAGAGACAGAGCATGAACGGGGGAGGGGCAGAGAGAGAGGGAGACACAGAATCGGAAACAGGCTCCAGGCTCTGAGCCGTCAGCCCAGAGCCCGACGCGGGGCTCGAACTCACGGACCGTGAGATCGTGACCTGGCTGAAGTCGGACGCTTAACCGACTGCGCCACCCAGGCGCCCCTACATTTCCTATTTTAATATTAAACTAATAAAAACTTGTTACAACTATACTGCATACACTTATGAATATTATCTGCAAACAAGTTTCATTTTTACTTCTGGGGGAACTTGAACTTGGCAGTGCTTAAAAGAAAATAAGATTCTAATCCTATATGAGGCACATTTTTTTCTTTTTTTGAGATTTATTAAGTTTTTTATTTTAATTCCAGGATAATTAACATACAGTTATATTAGTTTCAGGTGTACAAAGTAGTGATTCAGCAATTCTACACATTACCCCGTGCTTATGATGATTAGTGGACTCTTAATCCCCCTCACCTATTTCACCTATTCCATCAACCTCCCCCACATATTTTTCTTAATGTTGAACATTCCTGTTTGTTGAAGCTGGCTAAATTTTCTTCTGTGAAGTAAGTTTTCTCAGCATTTTAAGAAAAATTATGGAGTTGGTAAATGTTCTGTTTCATTCTAAAATCTGTGTCTAAAAAATGTGCTATGGAAGGGAAACAATCTTTGTTATTTAAGTTGGCCATACAACTTTTCAAATAACCTACCTCTTTCTGTACTTGCTCAATCTGTTTTTTCGCATCAGCCAGTTTCTCTTTCAGCTCAGCATAGTCTTCTTCCTTCCTCTGAAGATCTGCTTTCAGATTCTGGGTAAGAGCAGAGCTTGCAGAGAGCTCCTCTCTCAACCTAAAGAACACAAATCATGTTCTATAGTGACCACCACTAGACACATAAGATCATATGTGTAACTGATAACGATCTACAAAATTCTCTATTTTCACAAACCTGGAATGTCCAATGAGTCCTTCAGAGAGGATTTCATGTGATTTTATAAACAGATTTTTGCACATAACTTTGGGTTCCAAAGGTCTATTTGAACAAAGTTCAAGTTCTTTACTCATCATACATGCTATATTGTATTAGATTAAGTTATGCCCATCTATTATTTAAAAGCTACATAGGAAAACCAATAAAATAAATGCTTTGCACATTTTAGATATTTTAATAACATTTATCTTACTTTTCTGCTTTTTGCCGGTTGGTTTCATTTTCTTCTTCCTTTAACTGAAGTGAATGCTTTGCATCTTGCAAATTATTTGTTAATTGTGCAATTTCTTCTTTCAACTTGATTTCCTTTTCACTTAAATCTTTGGTGTTTTTAATAGAATCCTGAAGATTTGCTTGAAATTCCTTCAGACTTCTCTCTAGCTTTGAGATGATAGATTCCTTTTCCAATATTTCTTGTTCTAACTTGGCTGAACGACTACATTCATCTTTTTGAGTTTCTAAGATTGCTTTAAGTTCCTTTATTTTCATCTTATAGCAAGTAACATCTTGTGTAAGTTCTGAAAGTGCTCTCTTCCCTTCAACTACATGCTGTACTTGAACATCAAGAGAAATGTTTTTTTCTTGCAATTCTTGTTTCAGCTGTTGTATAAGATTTTCTTTTTCTTTCAGTAGGTCACCTTGATTTTTATTCTCCCTCTCCTCTGTTTTTAGCCTATTGTTTTCATCCATACAGCCTCTTAATTCTGCCTGTAATTTTTCTATCTGTTGTTCCAATTCCTGGATCTGATGACTTTTTTTGGAAGAGGCTTTTACAATCTCCTTACACTCTTCCCAAATGGCCTCGATACTAGAGTGGAAAGAACTTTCCCTACCGAGTTCTTGAATATGATATTCGTTAACCTGCTTACTTACCAAACCATCATTATCTAAAAGCTGTAACTGTGTATTCTGTAAATTATCCTCTTGAAAGCCACTTGACAGATCCCGGAGATTGAGTAAATCTATGTTTGCGATCTGAGAAACTGAATCAAGCATTCGTAGTTCATCTATTTTTGCTTGCATTGCTTTTATTTGTGAAACATTAGTTGTGATATTTTTTCTAGCGGTTTCTATTTCCTTTGACAATTTCTCAATCTTTTCCTCCTGTTCTTGATTTATACCTCTCAGCACATGTAATTCAGAAATTGCATTATCATAATTTGACTGAATTTGTTGGACCTCAATATTTAAAGTCAAACTCTTCTTTTCAGAAAAAGAAAGTTCCTGCTGCAAACTAATGATCTTTTTGTTTAATTCTGCTTTTTCTTCCTTTTCATTTTTAAGTTCATTCTCAGCCGTGAGTAGACATGTTTTCAGCTCTTCATTATTTTCTTGTAAAATTCTTATGCCTTCCTCATCTTCTGAAATGCTCTTCTGCACTTCTTCACTTTTCTTTTCGTCTTCAGTAATAGTTGGAGTTACGTGGATAGGTCCTTTAAAAATAAGAAAACTGTTATTAATCTGGCAAACCTTAATAAAACCAAAAAATTACCCTATAGGCCAATATTAAAACATACAACAAATATGAAAGCAAACTTTTAATGAGAAACAGAAACAGGGCATTGAGTGAAAAAGAAAAAACAGGTTGCAAAACATACACCCACATAAGCCCATTGATGTAAAAATTATAGTTCCTTAAATTAATGCAGAAAGAGTTAGCAAAGGAAGCATGCCAAAATAGATGGTAGCTACCTGAGCAGGATTACCAGTTATTTCTCTTCTTTTTATAACTTTCAATATTATCTAAATTTTCTACTACAAGTCTTTGTTATCATTATAACATGGGACAGAGGGAAGGAAATCACATAATGAGACACTTAAGGTGGACATCCCAAACCTTAAAGAACAATTTTAAAGTACAATTGTATTACAGATCTACTGAATTAATGACTTGAAAACTGAGTACCTTATTTTAATAGCTAAAATTAGGGGGGAAATCGGTGAAATTCTGAGAACTCTGATATTGCCTTACCCTTCTTCACTAGTTGTATAACTGTCAATAAACTCCCCAACCCTAAGACCACTTCCTCAAATGTAAAGCAGAAATAATAACATCACCTATCTCAGTTTCAACAGTATGGATACAAAAACAAGCCTTATCAGTAGATTTCTATTTTTCAAATACAATCCGTATTCATTTCCTTCACCTAATTGTCTAAATGCTCTTGGGTAACTGTGCAATCTCATTTCGGAATCCCAAGATCTTTCTTTAATACAGACTAATTTTAAAAGCACACTGAATAAGGTTTTATTATCTGTAACTCCCATTGTGTCCTCTGCCTCATAGAGGGTGGGGAAAACACGGCATTACCCTTGCTGTATAGCCTCACTATCTTAAAAGCTGCTTAGTTTATTTTTGAAGCTTTTCTTATGTTTGTAGTTACATTTTCCCCATTTACTGCCTCAAGATTCTTAATTTATTCTAAGGATTCCAGCTACTCTGGAATCTTAAAGATTTACCCTATTTTTACAACAAACTAGCCCACTTCCTCTTACGGATTTTTTTTTTTAAATAATCTTCAACCAATATATTATTCTTCCATCTAAGTGTCTCCTAACCTTTTACAAAGTTGGGGCAAGTCGTCCCAAAGTGGAATGATCCAGTCTCCACTGGTTCAGATTTCTGTTTTACTTCCCATTTCATGTAATTCTCTACTTGTCATGCTATATTTATACCTATGACTTCATCAGTGGAAATGACTAATTAAAAAAACTAAATGAGGATGATAAGAGTCCTGGACTTTTTTTTTTTCATAACTTAGAAATGTTTTTTTAAAAAAAGAATCCTCTTGCCCTTTAAAATGACAAGTTATAAAATTGTCTGAACCCTTCATGAGGAGAGATGGGATCTAAGCAAGTTTAAAATGAGAATAATCAGAAATTCAGAACTCACAAATAGATCCTATCTATCCTAAGTTGAGAAATTTGAGTCACGCATACCATATGGATATAGTCCCTAAACCCTCAAGTGAATACAGAAAGCTCAATAAAACTTTTGTGATCAAATAATGTTGTTCTTTTAATTTTACTATATTTCAAGACTGGGATAATTACAAACATAAGGTAAATCAAACGAATTTGTTTTGTACCTGATTTTTTTTTCAGATACTCATACTGTTCTTCCAGAAAATTTTAAATGTTTTCTATCAAAAGATTTATACAACATATTCAGAACAGCCTTGTCAGGGAGAAATTAAAGTATTAGTCAAGCAACAGAGATGGGAAAAACTCTTCAGTATCTATTGTTAACTTATAAAAAGTACACATAAACAATAAGAATGCAGTTAACACTTTAATTCAACATTCACACTATACTCAACTTACACGTATACTGCTTACTATATTTTGTTATAACAGGTACAGTTTTGATTGAACAATCGCAAGTAAGCAGACTGTATCATGTCTCTAGTTTGCCTCCTTTATTGCTACCTGAAGGCTTATTTCTTAGACTGTTTACATGGTTACCAGCTTTCCCAAAGTACAGATACAGTGACCTCAAACAAGCAAATTCACTTTCATAGGAAAATTGCTTTGCATTCCTTTTTAAGAAGAGAAAACATGCATCTATGAAACACTATCAACCCCCTGATCGTATCCTAGTGGTTACAGGACTCACATATTTTATTCCAGAGATTTTAGTAGAAGTTAAAGGGGAAAGATGGTGGTTATAACTATGATTTTCATAGGGTACCTTACATATATTCCTTGTAGTCTCTAATAACATAAAAAATTGAGAAATGGCCAAGTGGTTGTGAATTTAAGGAGAAAAAAATATTTTGTTGTATTACATAAACTTACTTAAATCTACCCATATCAAAATTATTTATGCCTAACAACTACAGTTCTTAAATACTCTTCATGAAAAGGTTACCTTTAGGATTAGTCCCACTGTGTGTATTACTTGCTCCTGGCCACTTCCACTTCCTAGTGACCTACTGATCCTACGTTCTCAGCTACTCTATGGCACAGACCAAAGCGAAAGAGGGAGAGGAACAGTGTGCTATGGAAAATCATAGCAAAGGCATCCCTCCTTCAATGCATAACAGAAGGCATATGTTTATTATGTCTTGATCTATTAGCTCACATGAGCACCACCCATCCTATAAACCATATATCTAATGCTATATTATCCTCTAAGGCATTTACTTTTGTAAACATTCATTTCACTGAGGTTCTATAAGGTTTATCATGTTGGTATACTACCCACTGCCTTCATCTTTGAAAACCTCAGGAGGCAGGTAGTACTTATTTTATTTTGCTAATGACCAAAGTTAAGACTTAACTTACCCCTTTTCTCAAGGTGAAACAGCTAGGCAGGTTGCTAAAGTTTATAAACCTTTCGTAGAAAGCCCTTACGCCCTGTATCATACTACAAAAGTTTTCCAAAAAAAACAATGATTTTCTTAGAGAGAACATAAAAGTTGATATATTCTTCCACATAAACAGAGACATACATTATACAGTAAGCATGCACCCACTTTTTAGTAATTCTACAGTAAATGCAATAACTCAAGCACATTTGTCTTTGGTACTGTTCAGCTCGAAGTCTTACTGTCAAATGTCCTTTTATAGAAGGAGTAAAGAATGCAAAGGGAGAAAACAGTGTGGAGAGATTTGGGCATGAAAAGATACTGTAATTATTTATTAAAGAAGACTACCATTAAGCACAGAAGTAAAAAGAATCATAGGCATGCAAAAGAGTGATAAAAACACAGTATCTAAAATTATTTTATTAAAATAAAAGACAGCTGTAAATACGCACACCCATCCTCCAGGCAGTTTATAATGTTAGCATAAAAATCAGTGACATTTACATTTCCTCAGGTTTTTTCCTTAGATAAGTAAATTTCCTATTTGCAACTCTGTCCATTACTGGTTTAGGAATTAACTTTCTGAAAGTCCTCCTGCTGACAAATAAAGTAGTACCTTTCTTTGCTGGCGGTTCTTCTGGTTGAAGTTCATTTTCATTTTGTCTTTTTCTTCCCAAATCGGTTTTGGTTTTGTCATCCTCAAGCACTTGAACTGTTTCATTATAAGCCAATGTATTGCTTGTTATTAAAGAAGAGGTACCAGCCTGGTCCTAAAATAAAATAATTAAGATTAGTTCACATACAGAAAGCTACAATACATGTAAAAGCTATATAAATGTTTCAGTGGTGTATCATAAAAATTTTATTTTCAAATCAGTAGAAACATTTTCTAATTTATTTCTTAAATCTCACCCTAAAATAACTGACAGCTCTGGCAAATGAGTAATATTAACTAATTTGTACACTCTCTAAGGAAAACAAAAATACTTATCTTAAAGTCAGTTAAGCATGTAGTTTCACCCTGATACCGAAAATCAAATTCATCATTAGTGGGTTTAGACCTGCATGGGGATAACTGGAGAACCCTAAAACACTTACCTTTAAGTCACATTCCAAATGTGCTTCGAAAAGAAAAATACAAAAATACTACCACAAAATTGTTTCTTACAGATGGCTAAACTTAAAATCTTGAGGTCCCCCTCTAGAAACTCTGCAAGTTTTGTTTTGTAATCAAAGCCTCTCAGAGATAAGCAGCACCTTCTTATCTTTAACAACTCCCAGAAAAATAGTTTAGGCCTTAGCTTCTAAGCCTATGTATAAAGATATACAGTCCACATACAGCTTTAAAACTGAGCCCCCAGTTTATCTAAACAATAAAAATCACTTAGATTTTTATTTTTTAACACAAATACTATGCCTCCCTAAAAGGTGAGCAGAAAACAAAGATTGAATATACTGTTCTCCAGAAAGAGGAAGAATGAAACTCAGTAGTTAGGTCTATAAAGTAATCAAAAGTATGGTAAAGGCAGGGACTTTTTTTTTTTTTTTTTAATGCAAAGATTACTTAAATCCCTACATGCTGGTAGCAATCCATGTTGGGGGGAAAAAAAAGTGTATGAAAAAAACAAAATGCCATTTTATACCATAAAATAAAACATTTTATTCAGAAGATATAAATGAGATGCCTTTTTTAAATTACAAAGTAATGAGGTTTTTTTTTAAGAAGTTTTTTTTTTTAGCTATCCCTAAACAGAGGAGGATGTCATGACGAAAAACCTCCACGCGTTTTCACAATTAGTCCCCTGGTGTCACTGAGAAATAACAAAATCCTGGAATAGACAGATCACATGGCTGACAGAGCCTGAGAGTTTTCATTCAAACACTCCATAACAGGATCAAGTTGGCTCCTTCCTCACTCTTAGACCTATCAAAATGATATGATCATTTTTTTCCTCCTTCAAAGGATACAACTTCACCAAAAAAAAAAAAAAAAGAAATATATCCTCCACAACTCATTTACTGAAAAGAATCTTTTCTGCCCCTAGAGTATGCTTTTGGATGGAAGGATGATCAAGAACCGACATTCAAGACAAACTTTTTTATCTTTCAGAAGAGTCTGCTTTCAAGAAGAGCTTTGGAAAAGTGACCCTAGATTAACAGTTTAACAGCACATCCAGGCTAAGTCCCAAATTACTTTGCATTTGTTTACATATTTATGTGAATACTGCACACTGTTTTAACTTGGTTGGTAACACAATCTAGAACCCATCTAAAAAGTTTATTTACAGGCAAGGACTATTAAATTAGGAATACGGCTTATTTTATAGTGCTTTCTCACTATTAAACATTACAGACACACTGTGGTATACAAACAAACATACTACAGAAATAAAGATAATTCTACCTTAAATTTCTAATAATTCTCTTCGAAGTGGTAGTCGCCAGTGTGATCTGTCTCTGGCTTTTTTTTTTCTTTTTTGTATTTTCCGTCACCAAACCAAATAAGACTTAAAATCCAAATGAAGTGATTAGAGCAAAAGCATGTGGTGACTAACCAAACGAAGGTGCTGAGAGAGTCTGGAGGCCCAGCAATTCAGTTACTGTAAAAAATCAAGCCCCAAGTCCCAAAAGGTCTTACCTCCCCTTATTTCACAAGTCCATTTTCTCTTCTTAATCTCTATCACCACTATCCAATTACCCTTAATCAAAATTCTCATCAACCATCACCTGACTCTTCCAAGATGCTTCTCTGGTCTCTCTGCCTCCAGTCTAACTCCATCCCAATCCCATCCTACAAGTTTCCAAATACATCACTCAAAATAAAAAATCAACTTTGCTACTCCTCTCCTTAAAATTAACGACTCCTCACTGCCCATAAAATAAAATCCAAACTCTTTAGTGCAGTATTTAAGGACTTCCATCATCTTACCCCAACCCACCACTCCCAGATTCATTTCTCACCTCTCCTTGCTTTTAAACTTTCTTCTTGAATAAATGCTTGTGCTTTCCTACAGTGACTGAAAGACTTCTCACTTCCATGACTTTGTACATTGATTCCTAAACCTGAAAGGCCAGCCTATTTTCTTGTCTATCACAGCTACAAACTGTCCCCTCCCCCTACTGTCAACTGGCTGAATTTTAGTCACCCTTTATGGCTCAACTAAATCATTTTAACCTCCAGAAAGTATTCCCTAAACCTCTACCTAGTCTCAGCTTCTTGCATATAGTGACTACACTGCACATTTCATTGTAATTATGTTTATATGGTTTCTCTCTTACTGAGGAGTCATTAAGGGGACTAGTTTTTATTAACCTATATAAGTCTCAAAATCTAACAAGGTACCTGGCATCCAGTAGACACTCACAAGTGTTTCTTGACTAAAATAAGCCATTTTATGCTTCTTATCCTTTCTGTCCTCCTTATTACAAGGGTGTCTTTCCCAGTTCAGGTACAAAAAAAGTCAGATAGCCTGAATAATGCATCTAATAAATAACAAAAGACAGGCCTTACCAGAGATGAGACAGAAGGTAAGCTACTCTTCTTATATACCTATGCAGTATCAAAAGCCCACCTAATGTTGAGATGATTCAGAGAATATTGGTGGGTAATGGACCTTGACTGTAAACATACAAAGGACAGTCAACAGTCACTTTTTACAAGACACCAACCCTGACTCATCTGGTCAGAGAAAAAGACCTACAAAAGCACCTCCAAACAAAGCAGAGAGGTTTGGCTATTAGTTTACTCAGCCTATTGTGTTATGTCTATATGTTCTGACTTTTTTAATTCAAAAAATAATCTAAAGGAGTTTACAATAAAAAACATAAAACCAAAAATCATTTTTTTTAAACAAAGGATTAAAAGGCATGCTGATTATCCTAAACTAACTAAATATGAAATTACCTAAATTTGTATGTATCAAACCCTTAAAGGCTTTGTATGGCACACAATACATGATGTAATTTTTTAAAGAAAATATCCTTGCTATTATTAAGCATACGAACATTAGCAAAAATGCATATGATAAAAAAAAAAAAAAAAGCCTCTAACAAAAAAACCCTAATTTCAATGATTTTCATTTTTTTAAAATGTTCATTTATTCATTTTGGAGAAAGAGTATGAACGCATGCGTGGGTTCAGGGGAGAGACAGAATCCCAAGGAGGCTGCACACTGTCAGCATAGAGGTAGGCATGGGGCTCCAACTCATGAACCATGAGATTGTGACCTGAATGGAAATCAAGAAGTGAGTTGCTTAACCGACTGAGCCACCCAGGCAGCCTCCACCATTGAATTTCATTTAAAGTTCTATATAGAGATACAGAAATATAGATACAGTGATGGAAATCTTTATGATCTGAAGATATCTAAGCACATGAAGTTCCTTTTGCCCCAGAGCTCCCCTTCCAAGGGGCTATGTGTTCTTCTCTCTCATACATGTAAAGTACTGCCAGCATAGTCTGTGGGATATTATGTTCAAAGAGGTCAAATGTTCTCCTGCAAGTTACTCAAAAATTCAGATTTGCACAAGAGTAAACTGAATTTCAACACCCAAATAAACAATTCAACATTTTTAGTAAATTATTTTTAGCTATATGAGCTATTTTAAATTATTTTATTTTGAACCAAAACATAGACTTTTTAATGTAATTTGTAAGGCAGACAAAGTTAAATTCTTACACTGCTTATAAACGTGTTATCCGTATGAAATTTTAGGTTTTGAAATTTATTGATTGTATCCTCTTTTTGAGCAATCATATCTCCCAACTCTTGAATTTTTTGATTCTGCATAAGTATTGTCTTTAAAGAGAAGAAAAACAGCAATGTTTAGTAAATATATTTTAGGATAGATAAAATGCAAATAGGATATAATTTTAGAATTCCTTCAAATTTAAAACGAAGTAAAAATACCAGTAGCAACACACCATGCATAGTATGACCTTATTTTTGTTTAAAAATAATATATATTTACATTAAAAAAAAAAAGAAAAGCAATTTAATGAATTGAGTAAGAGGAATCTGGAATCAGACCATCTGAGTCTGAACCCTAGCTTCTCCACCTTCTAGTTGTATGATCCTGGGCAAGCTATTTTATGTCTCTGTACAAATAAAAAATAACAGTATCTACATCATAAAGTTGTTCTGAGATGTAAAGCACTTAAAAGAGTACACAGTAATGTTCTATACAAATAAATACATATAAAGTAAAAGTCTATAAAAGATACCAACCAACTTGGTTTTCCCATTTTTATTTAGGACAAAGATTATGGGGGATTTATTTTCTATTTTACATATAACTGAATTTTTACAACTAGGATCTACTATTTTTATAACTAGAAAAAATAAAGGAAAAGATTAGGAATCATCCAAACACTAGCTGTAGTGTCTTCTGCTAAGTACATTATTTTGGTTATTTCTTCAAATACTGGATATTAGATACCAAAGATCTTATTTATGTCTAATTATATCTTAAAATATTTAGCTCTTTAGAAGGATAAATATAAATTGATATAAGACCCATGCCAGAGAAGGTCAGGAAAAATAGCAAGTTTAGAGCTCTAAGTTCACTACACGTGCATGTATGCTTGTAATTTCATATTTAGACCTATCAATGTCAAATCCATCTACAACCACTTGGAATGATTATCTGATCTAAAGATACAAGGTGCCGAAGATCTTCAGAATTCAATGCTGCACACTGATCAGGCCATATCTCATATTTTACAACAGTAATTTTAGGTGAAATAAACACCATTTAAATGCATCCAACTAACACTATGCACCCACCGAAAGAATAACACAGATCTTTATGTGCTGATGTACAATTACATCAGCATGATCTCCAAGACACCTTTTGACGGAAGAAAACAAGACACAAAACTAATTAATCCCATTTGTGTAAACTTTTCAAAAGATGTGTGTATGTGTTTTCTATAATATAAATAAATATCTTCTGGAAAGACTGAAGAAACTTTCTAGTTGCTATCACTAAGAAAAGGCCTGAGAGTGAAAGCACTTATAATTTTCAATTTTTTTAATCACATTCATTTATTATTTTTTAATTATCTTTAAAATAAATGTACCTTGTCATAATTCATGCTCCTTCAATTGCTTAATTATTAAGTTCCTTATCAAGACAAAATAAAATTTGAAGTATTACCTTATTAGATTTCTCAAGCTCTTGAACCAATGAATTTATGTTAATTTCTGATTCTGAAAAAATAAGAATATTGAAAACAAATATATAAGCATCTAAAAAATATATTACTGTATAATCATTGACACATAAGCTTCTATAGTTGACCTAACACTAGTGTTACAGTCAGGAAAAATGATTTTCACAGCCACTAGAAGCACCCAGGACTCAGTTACTAATTCTACCACCAGAGGGCAAGGTTTCTGTAAAAGCCACTTTCAAAATCCAACCCAAGGTAAAAATGAATGACCTATGTTAAATAGTGAAAAATTTCTGGTGTAATTTCAGAGATGAAAGGAAAATAGAAGCTTTTCTATTTTCATAATGTAATGTATGAAATACATTCATAATGTAAAGGCACCACTTACATGATATTTTCTACCCATCTTGTTTCACACAGAAAAGGGCAGAACATGTCCTCCAACACTTTTAAAAACCAGATATGACAAGACATTGAGTGTGTGTGTGTGTGTGTGTGTGTGTGTGTGTGTCTGAGCTGGAATGGAGCACCAATGTAACAAACTTAAAATCACTCCATAGGAGTTACTCTATCCCAAACTTACAAGCCCAGAGCAGAATCTACCACACTATGACAGAACATAAAAAATACAGAACAAAATTCACAGCTTTACAATTTCCTAAGATTTCTTAATTTGCTGATGACACTAATGCTTCATTTGGTGTTTGTTGTTCTTATTGGTTTTGAGGGGTCCACTTTCTACTTTCTATTAATATTAGCCTAAAAGTAAATGAAGGCAAAAAAAATTTTTAATAGTAAATTAGTAGAAAGCCATTAAAATGTTAAAATATTAAATGTTGCCTAGATCAAAGAACTTTCTAGTCAGTACAGTAAATATGTAAATAAGCATCTGTTTTACTCACCGACTATGTTTTTTATGCATTTGTAACATCTAAATATGGATAAAATACATCTACTTACCATTTTCTTTCTTTTTTAACTCTTCCTGGACTTTGATTAATTCTTCTTTGGTTTTAGCTAATTCAGCTTTAACTTGATTAAACTTTATTTCTAAACAAGCAATAGCTTCCTGGGGGTCAGCAAGAGATGCAATATATAAGTGAGCAATTTCAGCCTGTTTCTTAATATCAGTGACATCATCTTGAAGGGAATCAATAATATCTTCAATTCCTACATAATTATGTGCTTCCTAAAAACAGCAAAAACCACATGCCTAATGTTAACAGTGGCTTTCACTCTTGCAATATGGCACTATCTAATTTCGCGAGTTTTAAGAACACATAGCAAAAAAAATTCACAATTTAGAATTTTTTTCAATAAATTGTATCAAAGTATCTCTAATTATTAAAAAGCTGTGTTCCATTACTCATGACTATTTTATGGAACATGAGACACAGTTTCCCATAAAAAAAAATGTCATAAGTTATGAGAAATCCTTCTAGAACAATTATGACTGTCAGTTCAGGTATACTTTGTTATATAATGTCTCATAAGGGCTCTGGTGGGACAGCTAAGGAAACAAACCTCCATCATCACAACTCAGACAAAGAGCCAAACCATGTCTAGGATACATAATAAACATGATTTGACAGCAAGAGCCAGGACATCACCCTCCCAGGCCCCTAAACTGAGTTATTAAAAAAAAAGCAAAACAAAATCAAACAACCCCCAAAAGACATCAATTTCAGTGGAAGCAGAAGAAGGGTATGTTTCCTCAAGGGCAGGGAATGGTCAATCAGCCAACAAGAGCAATCCTGTTTACATATAAATGATTTTGCTTTAATCAGAGCAAAATTGTTTAAAATGGACACAAATGAGGCTAAAAGGAATCTACCTACAATCAATACATCTAAAAAGCAACACAAAAGGAGATATAAACATGACAGATAATTTCTCTCTAGTCTAATAGCTATTATTTAACTAATTGTGCTTACATTACTAACAAAGCATGCTTAATTATAATAAAGCTACATAGTAAGTATTTTAATTCTAAAGTATATTAGTGTTTCTCATCACTGATGTGGTACACTACACACAGATCAAACACCTCACTGGACTTCATATTTCAGTTAACATACTTTGTTTTCAACTTTCATGACACAATCTTCATTCTCTGGTTCTTCTTGAGTGTCACATTTACCAACCAAATCCTTGAAGATAGCCAAACGACATTCAGCATTTTCCTCAAGTATCTCTCGTTCCTGAAGGAGAGTTTCCCTTCATAACACAAATTAATCCCATTAGGAAACATAAAAGCACAACTTTGTGTTTTTGTTTTGAATTTGTAAGATTAAGGATACATGCACCCCTATGTTTACTACAGCATTATTTATAATAGCCAAACTATGGAAGTAGCCCAAGTGTCCATTGATAGATAAATGGATAAAGATGTGGTGTGTACACACACACACACACACACACACACACACACACACACAAACAATGGAATATTATTCAGCCATAAAAAAGAATGAAATCTTGCCATATACAACAACACAAATGGAGCTAAAGGGTATAATGCTAAGCTAAATAAGTCAGAGAAACACAAATACCATATGATCTTACTCACATGTGGAATTTAAGAAACAAAACAAACGAGCAAAGGAAAAAGAAAAAAGAGAGACAAACCAAGAAACAAATTCCTAACTATACAGAACTAATGGTTACCAGAGGGGAGGTGGAAGGGGGCATGGGTCAAATAGATGATGGGGATTAATAAGTACATTTATCAGGGCACCTGGGTGGCTCAGTCGGTTAAGCATCCGACTTCAGCTCAGGTCATGATCTCGCAGTCTGTGAGTTCAAGCCCTGCATCGGGTTCTGTGCTGACAGCTCAGAGCCTGGAGACTGCTTTAGATTCTGTGTCTCCCTC
Organism: Leopardus geoffroyi; assembly: GCF_018350155.1. Classification (NCBI taxonomy): domain Eukaryota; kingdom Metazoa; phylum Chordata; class Mammalia; order Carnivora; family Felidae; genus Leopardus; species Leopardus geoffroyi. The sequence continues at coordinate 50,948,786 of NC_059334.1, read as the reverse complement.
TCTCTCTCTGCCCCTCCCTCGCTCTCTCTCTCTCTCTCTCAAAAATAAACAATAAAAAAAAGTTAAAAAAAATAAGTACACTTATCACGCTAAAAAAGTAAATAAAATAAGAACTAAATTTCTACGATTAAATTTATTATAAATTAAAAGCAGAATTTAAATCATTCATGTACAATTCAGAACCACTGTCAAGATTAGCAACAGCTACTCTCAAGGCTGAAAGAAGAGGTCAGAATTCAGAAGCCACTTAATATAAAAAAAGTAAATAAAAAATTCTGTACAAATAAAATTCTCAATTTTTACTAGGACATGAAAGAAGTAACTTACTTAAAGTCAGCTTCCCGCTGAGCTAAATACTGAGTAAACTCCTGTGTAACTTCATCACGAATTTTAAATTCCAATGTTAACTTTTCCTTTCTTTCAGTTATCAGTTTTTTTTTCAAGTCTTCTATTAAATCCAAAAGTTTCTAAAACATAAACATTAAAATCCTAAGAACAAATATATCCCAAGGGAAATATTACCGTCCAAGTATTCAAAAATAACTCTTTAGTTGACTATAATTATGCATCCTTTTTTTTAAATTTTTTTTTTTTAATGTTTTATTTATTTTTGAGACAGAGAGAGACAGAGCATGAACGGGGGAGGGGCAGAGAGAGGGGGAGACACAGAATCGGAAGCAGGCTCCAGGCTCTGAGCCATCAGCCCAGAGCCCGACGCGGGGCTCGAACTCACGGACCGCGAGATCGTGACCTGAGCTGAAGTCGGCCGCTTAACCGACTGAGCCACCCAGGCGCCCCTAATTATGCATCCTTTTAATAATGATAATATTCTCACTGAAAATTACATATGTGCAGAGACTCAGTAATCTGAAAAGCCTCTCTACATTTTAAAAATACACTTACAGTAACTCAGATGTCTCACTGTATGGCTACACTAAGAAAAAAAAGGACAAAAAATCTGAAGATCCATTATCCACCAGGAACTACTCTGGGGAGTTCATATTCGATGCCTTTCAATCCACATAACCTTCTGTGAGCGTGGTAGCAGCATCCACACTTTGTAGGTGGGGAAAGTAAGGACCAGGTTTGTGGAAAGTGGTAAAGGCTGGATTTTAACTTAGTCAAGATCTAAAGCCTAAGTGTTACACAGGGTAGTTACTGAGAATCCCAAACACATTCCAAAATGGAAAAAAGAGATGTTACATAAACTTATTTGGTGAGCAACAACTCCAAAACCCTGGAAAAAGCATAAATATGTAATATGGACAATGAATAAATAAGGCAATTAACACTTGACATGGCCAGTACAGATCTGTAATAAAATATTATAGCATAACAGCCTGATAGTCTTTTAAGATTTCTACTTAAACTTTCTCAACAACAAATTACCCAATAAACTCTCTCAAAACTACAGATCTTTCAATGTCTCAATTTGATATTGAAAATATTTCCATAAATATCCTAACTTTGAAATCCTGGTCCTAAGAACCTACACCGAAGAAATACTTCTATACCAGGACCCAGTGTTCTGGCTGTGAAAATGGTTATCAGTGTTGTTTTATGATAGTGATTGTACTTAATTAAAGGAAAAGTGAAACCCAACTCAACAGTCAAACAAAAAAGATTGGTTCAATTATGGTACAATCATACAGCAACCTACTGTAATGAACAATGACATATTAATGCATACTTTGTACCATTTTTTTTTTAAGTGAAAAAAGTCAGGATACAAAAGAATAATGGATAGGGGCGTCTGGGTGGCTCAGTCAGTTAAGTGTCCAATTTTGGCTCAGGTCACAATCTCACCGTTCATGAGTTCAAGCCTGACATCGGGTTCTCTGCTGTCAGCACAGAGCCCACTTTAGATTCCCTGTCCCCCTCTCTCTGCCCCTCTCCTGCTCACACTTTCCCTCTCTCTCTCTCAAAATAATAAACAATTAAAAAACAAAAGGGTAATGTATAGTAAAAATCCATTAACATGAGTGGTATATAGAGAGATCTTTGTATTTAGTTTCCTTTTCTTTTTCCAGATTCCATCATGATTAAATAATACTTTTATAATTTCAAATGACTACATTTTGCCACTGTTAATTTTTTTTTTAATGTTCATTTATTTATTTTGAGAGAGAGAGATCTCATGAACCAGTAGATCATGACCTGAGCCAAAATCAAGAGTCAGACGTGGGGCACCTGGGTGGCTCAATGGGTTCAGTGTCCGGCTTCGGCCTAGGTCATGATCTCACCATTCCGGAGTTCGAGCCCCGCATTGGGCTCTGTACTGAGAGCTCAGAGCCTGAAGCCTGTTTCAGATTCTGTGTCTCCCTCTCTCTGCCCCACCCCTACTCCTTGTCTGTCTCTGCCTCTCTCAAAAATAAATAAATATTAAAAAATAAAGGAGCATCCTCGGTTAAGTGTCTGACTTCAGCTCAGGTCATAATCTCACGCCTTGTGAGTCTGAGCCCCGCGTGGGACACTATGGTGACAGCTCAAAGCCTGGAGCCTGCTTCTCTCTGCATCTCCCCCACTCGTCTCTCTCTCTCTCTCTCTCAGAAATAAACATTTTAAAAATATTATTAAAAAATACCACTGTTTGGGGCACCTGGGTGGCGCAGTCGGTTAAGCGTCCGACTTCAGCCAGGTCACGATCTCGCGGTCTGTGAGTTCGAGCCCCGCGTCGGGCTCTGGGCTGATGGCTCAGAGCCTGGAGCCTGTTTCCGATTCTGTGTCTCCCTCTCTCTCTGCCCCTCCCCTGTTCATGCTCTGTCTCTCTCTGTCCCAAAAATAAATAAACGTTGAAAAAAAAAAAATTTTAAAAAAAATACCAATGTTCAATTTTATGCATTTACCATACATGTAAGACAACCAGCCATCCTGTTTTTGAAGAAATAGAATAACTGGTACTAGGTAGACACTTTGAGTGCTTTTACCTCACTGCAAAGTAAGTTTGGTGGATTATGCTAAAATCACTGAATGAAAGGATACTAAGGAAGAAGATACTCACATGGTCTCAAACTATCATCCCGCAGATGATACTTTTAAAATATAAAGAGATCTGAAACACAACACCTTAACCAAATGAGCAAAACTTAGCATCACCAAGAATGGGGGATTCAGACATCATGTGTCTCCTGATAGGATGCAATGGAAAATTTACAACTTGACCTAAATAATAGGATGTGTATAGTGTAAAACCTGAATCATGAGGAAACAAAGAAACTGAGATTGAAGGTGCTGTACAAGACAACTAGCCTCAACTTCTCAAGAATATCACTGTTAGATTACAAATAACTAAAAGAAACATACCAATCAAAAACAATGGTTAACTTTAGTTGAAGCTCAAAAACATAATGGCTGGGCACCTGGGTGGTTCAGTCAGTTAAGTGTCAACACTTAATTTTAGCTCAGGTCATGATCTCATGGTTCATGAGGTCAAGCCCACATCATGCTCTGCACTGACAGCCCAGAGCCTGCTTGGGATTCTTTCTCTCCCTCTCTCTCTGCCCCTCCACTGCTCATGCACACAAGCATGGGTGCCTACGTGCACTCTCACTCTCTCAAAATAAAATAATTTAAAAAAAAACGACTATAAAGGACATACTGGGACCACTGAATAAATCTCAATATGGACAATATAATAGATTATATTATTATATCAATGTTAAATTGCCTAGGTATGAAAATGGTGTTGTGATCATAAGGAATATGTCTACATTGTTAGGAAACACATGCTGAAGTAGTTGGTTGTAAGGTGCCATTATGTCTACATCTTGTTTTCAAATGGTACTGGCAAAAAAAATGTGCATTCACATACACACAGAGAATTAAACATGGTAAAATGTTAACAACTAGCAAATTCAGGTGAAGTATAAATGGGTTTTCATTGTACTAGTCCTACTGTAGGTTAAATTTTTTCAAGACATAAAGTTGAGGGGCGCCTGGGTGGCTCAGTCGGTTAAGCGTCCAGCTTCGGCTCAGGTCATGATTTCATGGTTCAGGAGTTCAAGCCCCGCATCGGGCTCTGTGCTGACAGCTCAGAGCCTGGAGCCTGCTTCAGATTCTGAGTCTCCCTCTCCCTCTGTCCCTCCCCTGCCCCCGCTCTGTCTCTCAAAAATAAATAAATGTTTAAAAAATTAAAATATTAAATATATACACATATATATATATACATATAAAGCTGAGATACATAACAAACTTAGCATGTTGCTGAAAAAAACTGGAAGAGAGGGAGTTGTAGGTATTGTTAACCCTAACTTTCATAATAATAATAAGCCAAGCTTAGAAATACGAGTTCTTAATACATACCCTCTTCTCCTCATGGCTACTGAAAGCCTTATTTTCCTCCAAAGTCTTATCTAGATCTTCATCAGTATGTTCACTTTCCACACTTTGGTTTTCTTCACCTTTTTCTGGATCCTCAATTAAATCTTCATCTTCCACCAGGTCTTCTAGACTACTTTCCCATGAAATCGTGGATCTTTTTACATTTAGTATTTTATTAACTGAATTATTAATGTCTAGGGATACATCTTGAGAAGATTTGACAGGTCCAAATGGTTTCTCTTGAGAAGAATTTAAAGCGTCTGGAACACAAACCTGTAAAAATATCCAATGTGACTTTTAAAACAGAAAAGGAAAAACTGTCAACTAAAAAAGAAATCCACAAATTTGAGTCAAATAATAATTCTAGTGTTTAAAAAAGACCTATCTATGCAAACAAACATACAAGAAGGACTCCTAGCAGAAGGGCTTCCTGATTAGCCATGAAGTGAACCAGATGGATGGCAGAGCAGACGGACAATTCACAATAATACTCGTAATTTGTAATGAGTGTGTATTATGAACTCTTATTACTAAGGTTAGCCTAATACTAGCAAGGGAAACTTTCAATCTTTTTAATGCCTTCTTACTTGATCAAATATTCACATTTCTAATTTTCAATTATTTCCCAGGTTTTCAGTTATAAGTACAAAATGGGTTAGTTACACCAAGAAAAAATGGTTCATATTCTGGTAAGAAACTTAATAAATCCTGCAGAAATTTGAATATATTTACTTTTTGTGCAATGGCTGAGAATTTCAACACATTGAGGGTTTCATCATAGGCAAAATAACACTGGCTGATGTTGACAATCATGCATATTTTCCCTTTACCATTAAAAAAACTTTGAAAATAGTGAGTCAGTTTACTTTCCCGGAAAGGCACATGCTGTTGAAACCTATGGAAAAAATTTTCAAAAAACCGTAAGTTAAAACAAATCTCATAAAGTCAGAACACTGATAAAATTTACAAAGAAATAATTAATCTAGCTATCACGGACTTAAACTCTAGGTTAGTGATTAGTTCTGCCCATAAAAGTCATTTTATGTTTATTTATGTTCTTTTCTTTAAATACTACTACTAATATGAAAACTAACAATAACTCAGTATGCAAAATGTTAAGAAAATCACATTGAACTGGGTTGTATTTTCTAGGGTAAAGCAATTATACAAGATATGCCATGAAACACATTAACTAAAAATGAAGGCTAATTACAATTTACTAAGCCTAAAGTGTAATTAACGCAGAAATCTATCACATCTAGAACACAAGGCATTAGTAAGAATAAAGTGGTTTTAGATGCTAAACCAGGATCATAAGAAGATTATCTAAAGTGTCTGTTGACATATATTTGCTATGGAAAATACTGTTTACTTGATGAGTCACTGGCATCAACTAACAATATTTTTTACTTCAATTTTTTAAATCCAAGAACTCTAAGTATTTCAATTGTAATCCATATATAGTCATCAGATAGGAAGCAGGTTAAAAACAAAAAAGAACTTTCTAAAACTGGAGTTGAAAGTTTAAATATTATAACACTTAATATGCTAACAGCACTTTCAGCAACACTTACTTTGACTTTTCACTGTTTTTCAAAACATTGATACACTTTCCCAGAGTCAATAAAGAAGTATTGATGTTCCCAGTCTCTCTTAACCTTTCCCCTTCATTCTGTGTCTTCACGCTTCTTTCTGAACCAGCAAGATCACATAAACACAATCTGAATTAACCAAAAAAAAAAAAACAAAAAACAAAAAAAACTATGAAAAGTTCTTCAAAATGAAACAATTCAAAATAATTAAGAGTTAAAGAATGCTCAACTTACTCACTGACTCGCATTACACGAGGCATTTCAGAATCTTCAATCTGTAATATTCTAATAGTGAATACGCTGTGACTAAAAGAAATATACAAAAATCAAATGTTATCTTTCATTTTTAATTTCTGCATTCCATCTGGTGAAACCAGCATCCAAATCGACATCTATTTACACCCTAATACTAGCCATACCTCCAGCACTGCATTTTCCAACTAGTTGCCAGGTATTCCAATCCAATGTTCCATTATCACCTAAATACCTAACTGCCTAAAATTATATATCTTATCTTTCATTTAGCCCCAAATTCCCTGAACCCTCTCCTTCTCTTAACATTCCACTTCTATTAGTGGAATCATTTACAATAAAATTTCAATGTACTTGCAAAGATCATATTATTAGTTAAAATGGTATACAGACTGCTAATCTTCTACCTAAAGCAAAGCATACATTTGGCCCAAATGCAGGCTTACCTGGATCATATACTATCTTCATGCCATCCTAAGTATGGGAGACAGGGCTCTTTCCCCCTTAAGAGACAACCTGTTTTAAATATCTCACTGTTTAAACTTATTTCCTTTTGTCTCTCAAGTCCCAATTCCTTCCCTCAAAAACATCATTCCTTAACCTTGAGATGTATGGCAACTCTTAAAAGAGAGGTTAGATATTCACATAAAGAGTAAAAATACCTAAGCGACTTTATGTAAATTAGCAAATTTTATGTTAGAACAAGAAATAGTCCAGATAATCTTCTGTGTTTTAGTGTTCCTCAGTTAACAGAATACTTTTTATGCCTATGAATTCATCTAACATATCAGAGAGACTACTGCCCAGTTCAATCTTAAATTAGTTGTATTTACAATAGCACAAAATACCCTGGGTACTTCAAGCTCACACCACAGTGTTTCTTCTTTACCTTCTACTAGAAGCATTGTTCAGCTTTGTGAAGGCAACACTCTGGTGCTTTATTCCTAGTTTTAAAAGTCTATATGCTTCTTTGGAATCAGATACTTGAATCCATTGTAGATCTTTAAAAAATAAAGAGGACACATCAATTTATAAAAACATAGCATTTGTTGTACAATGTAATCTCTTTAGAGATTTGTAACCTCTTTTCCCAAAGACATACAATGAAGTTTTTTTTTTAAGTTTTTTAAAAGTGTATTTATTTTGAGAGAGAGAGACAGAGAGTATGAGTGGAGGAGGGGCAGAGAGAGGAAGAGAGAGAATCCCAAGCAGGCTCCACGTCATTAGCACAGGGCCCGACACGGGGCTTGATCTCATGAAGCATGAGACCATGACCTAAGGTGAAATCAAGAGTCGGATGCTTAACTGACTGAGCCACCCAGGTGCCCCTATGATGAAATCTTTTAATAACACCCCTTATGTGGAATCCACTCAGCTATTCCATATTCCACTAGAAAAGTGAAATATAAGAGGAGGCGTTACAATTACTTTCTAATATTTAAGTTACACAAACACAGACAAAAGTTTTTCAAAAGTCGGTCAAAGGGAAAATTAAAAATAGAAGAGATTCCTTAGAATTAAACATCCAGAAAAAAAAAAAAAAAAAAAGACAAAAGACAAAGCACACTACGGATTAACCCTACAAAATTACCTAGATGTGAAACACTGCAGGTTGAATTCATTAGTGAATCATCAAGTCAAATTTAGTCATAACCAGCATTTTATTAAAATGAAGTAGAATACAGAAAACACCAAAGTGCGTTCCTTGTACTAAGGATAAGTATAATTCACGAAACTTCTAGGTTGTAAATATACGTGTATGTATATACACATGCAACTACTAGATCATAATGTTAATATATGTAAGTACTTCCTACTTTGAGTAGTGACTGTAAAAAGTTGGAAAAACACACCATGGAAAGCTCCAAAGTTTGCACACTGCTACAAAGCAGCATAATAATGTGAATATAAACACACAGAGCTTTTCCCACCGCCACCCCCCCAAACCCCTGCAATGATACTCAAGGAAAACAATATTAACACTGACCCCTTACATTCAGGTTTACTTAACATACCAAAACATACCTGCAAAGCACAAACTTCTCTTATTATGTTGATGTTAACAATTAATATAAAAATTTTCAATCTCCAGTTTGCTGTAACAAAGTCTAGAAAGAAACTTTGGAGCAATAAAATAAAAAACATTCATTACTATACCTTTTATAAAAGAATAGCCCTTTACATCTTGCGAAAGGCGTAGCATCTTTCTCTTTTGGAATTTAGATGATACAGGAACAAACAAGTCATAAATACATTCATTGTAAATCTCAAAGAAAGAAACCCACACAGAAAATTTTATACTATTATCCATATTCAAGCTGGCTTGTTCACAATCTTTCATGGATTCTTCACACTCTGGGATATTCAAAGAGTTTATTAAACTTCCTACAAAAAATAAAAAAGGATAATCAGAAAATTAAGAAATAGACTAAAAATGAGATAAGACAGATCAAGATTTGTGGACTTGAAAAACTAAGTATCTTTAATCTTTACTTTTTTTGAGAGCGAGCGAGAGAGCAGGGAAAGGGAAAGGGAAGGAAAGGGAGAGGGAGAGAGGGAGAGAGGGAGAGAGGGAGGGAGGGAGGGAGGGAGAGAGTGAGAGAGAGAGAGAGAGAGAGAGAGAGAGAGAGAATCCCAAGCAGGCACAGGGCAGAAGGAACGAGGGAGGGAGAGGGAGAGGGAGAGAGGGAAAGAGGGAGGGAGAGAGAGAGGGAGAGGGAGAGAGAGAGGGAGAGGGAGAGGGAGAGGGAGAGGGAGAGGGGGAGAGAGAGAGAATCCCAAGCAGGCACAGGGCAGAGGAAAGGAGGGAGGGAGAGGGAGAGGGAATCCCAAGCAAGCTCCATGCTGTCAGCGCAGACATGGGGCTCAAACTCATAAACTCACAAACCGTGAAATTATGAACTGAGCCAAAATCCAGAGTCCGACACTTAATCAACTAAGCCACCCAGGAACCCAAGTATCCTTAATCTTTTATTCAGCAATGTTAAACACTTTTTGGACCAAAGCAGATATAAATAAAATTTATATTTTATATAAATATGGCTTATATATATAAATAATATATTAGCCAAAGTTTGGCTTCTTTTTATCTTTCTTTTCTTTTTGAAAAAATGCCAATGAGCCAAATTGAAGTTAAAGGTAAAGGACAAAGAAAAAATAGTAGCTCTCTTGAATTCTACATAAAAGTTATAAGTGAGAGGGATTCTCTGTGACATTAAATCCAAAAAAACTTTACAGTGACTGATATTTCATATAGTTATGTACCATTTTCCAAGAATTGCTATCTCATTAAAAAAATTAAATCGCTAGGACTGATTCAAAAATTAAAAGCTATTCAAAAGTATGTCATGTAATCAACATTCGAAAAGTGAGAAAGGAAACCTTACCATGAAGAGTATCATAACTGTCATTTTGCATCGCAACCTAAAAAGGAACAATTTTTTTTAAGTTAAAAACCATTTTTAGTTAAGGTTAAATAACCAGTGTATTAATTATCTATCTATCCAAATAAGTCACCAACCAAACCATAACCTTTCATCTACTCAATTCAATGACCTCTATTAATTCTTTGTCCTAGTTAAATAATACATTCTCATAGTAAGAAATCTGGGATACTACAGAAGACTATTAAAAAGAATATCATCATATATGATCCCTGTCACTCAGAGGCAATTACTATTAATATTTTAATACCTGCCTTTCTATTCTTTTCCCCACACTCGTTACCTTACCTTGAAAGCTTTTACTTTTACTTGCTATGATTAAAAATTATTTGTAAGTATTTGATGGCTATATAACGGAATAGATGTGAAATGTCTTAATTACTGCCCTGTTATTGAACATTTATTTACAAATTTTTGCCAGTAAAAATAATACTAAAATAAATATCTCAATTTGTTATTTTTTTTCTTCTGCATTCTAATTATTTCCTTAGGATACATCCCTAAATCTGAATAGTGGATGAAAAGATATGAAAATATTTGTCTTTATAGAAGAAAATGTGCTTTCTAAAAACGCAGTTTACAATCAATGTATGAAAGCATGATTTCATTTTTTAAATATTTTAACAATTTCATAGCAAAATAATGGGTTTTTTTTTGGTTTTTTTTAATTTTTTTTCAACTTTTATTTATTTTTTTGGGACAGAGAGAGACAGAGCATGAACGGGGGGAGGGGCAGAGAGAGAGGGAGACACAGAATCGGAAACAGGCTCCAGGCTCTGAGCCATCAGCCCAGAGCCTGACGCGGGGCTCGAACTCACGGACCGCGAGATCGTGACCTGGCTGAAGTCGGATGCTTAACCGACTGCGCCACCCAGGCGCCCCAGCAAAATAATGTTTTAACTGAATAACTCATTAGGGAAATTTTTTCATTATTGACCTTAATATCCTCTAAGAATTACCTGTGCAATCATCTACTAATCTCTGTAATTCTTATTTATACTATATACTAGTTTACTTTCAGAGATCATAACCATGGACTCTGAACTTTAAACTCCACTGAGCAAAAATCAAAAGGTATGAAGATATATGCAACTGTATATATGACTGTGCTTGTGTATATACAGACGTTATAGAAAGCTCTAAATACAGATTTTGTTTTAGAAAAGAATCAAAAACTATACTTTCCAATATGTTAATGTGATTTTCTCTTCAGAAATAAAGCCACGAGAAATTTTCCCTTTATATTTCTCACATTCCCTTGTTTAGATCTTGTGTGCACAAATTATTTTTATAACTAAAAAATTTTTTTTAATTTGAGAGAGAGCATGTGAGCAGGGGAGAGCGGCAGAGGGAGAAAAAAAGATTTTTTTTTTTAGTTTATTTATGTATTTATTTTGAAAGAGAAAGAGAAAGAGAGGGGCAGAGAGAGAGGGAGAGAGGGAGAGAGGGGGGGGAGGGGGAGGGGGAGAGAGAGAGAGATCGATCCAAGCAGGCTCCGTGCTGTTGGCACAGAACCCAGTGTGGACCTCTATCTCATGACCCTGGGATCAGACCTGAACCGAAACCAAGAGTTGGACACTCAACTGACTGAGTCACCCAAGCACCCTAAAAAGAAAGTTTTTAATCATTACATCAAGGACAGTAGTGTTTCAACAACAACCAAAAGAAATTTCGGAACTATTTACATTTGAATTGTTTAAGCATTTCTGCTATTTGTACAATATAAAGCAAGGACAAGAAAAACTTCAAACAAGGTTACAATACTTTCCTAAAAACAGAAAACACAACCATCACCATCACCATCACCACCACCACAAAATATTCCAATATAGGCTAAAACAAACTAAAGAGCTTATAAAAGGTCATGACATTTATATATCTCACATACTAGACTCCCTCCATACCTCTTTAATTTGCCGGAGCAATGTAACTTTGCTAGCAACCTCTTCTTTCTCTTGGTCTGGTGATAACCGTAAGAATTCTCTAGATCTATGTGGTTTAAGGTTCATCTTTGCATACAGTCTTTCCTGAAGACTATCAAATAATACATTCAAAGTTCGCGGCAGAATACCAATATTTTCTTCTGTGCCTGTGAAAAGAATTTTTGTTTTATATCCTTTCAGAGTATTAGCAAAGTGGAAATGTTCCTGGATTACGAAGACTCCTTTTATATCACCAACAGGCAAAAATAAACATCTAAGACAAAAGTGAAAGAAGTTGCAGCATTACTTAGTTTTCCATCACTTTGGTCTTCATTGTAGAATGGACATTTTATCAGCTATTATTGAAATTTTACATTCAGATCAGGCCGTAAGATTTGCAATCACCCATAATCACATAATGGAAAAGTAAAATGAAATTTAAGATGCTTCCCTGGTTATCCATGCTTAGTTCACTACGTCACATAAATCCTTTTTCCAAATTTTTATCACCTAATTCTCTATCATATGGGTAAAGTAATTTCCCAAATGAATTAAATCAATCTGAATTAAAAGCCATCGGCAATACACATTCACGATGCTATCAGTATTAAAAATGGAGCAAATGTACTAGGTAATGGAAACATAACTACATGCAAATATTATGAAAATGAGTGAATATTACTGCTTTTTTCCTTGAAATGTAAAAACAATACAATTTACCTTGAAATGTATACGTTTTTCCTGAATTGGTTAGCCCGTACGTAAAAATCAGCCGACTCTGTCCTTTCAAGAGGTCTTTTACTGGCTGCATAATGCAACCCTGGAAAAACTCCTTCTGTGTAGTTTCTGGGCCAAAAACCTAAACAAGCATTTTTTAAAACAAGTCTTTTTAGAAAATTCAAGTAAATTTTTACAATGAGTTCTACCCTATAACTCATGTTTTTAAAAACGTTTTTTTTAACTTTATTTATTTATTTAAGTAATCTCTACACCCAGCATGGGGCTCAAACTCATGAACCCGAGATCAAGAGGTGCGTGCTCCCCCAACTGAGCCAGCCAGCTGCCCCTCGTGTTTTATAATTTTAAAAGATTTCTTTTACAAGATTCATACTTAAGGGAGGTGCCATATCCCCAATTCCCACAAATATACATGATAGTTTAACTACTGTCAGAAAGTTTTCAAGATAGAAATCTGACCTAGTCAATCAAGTTTTCATCTAAATTTTGGAAAGAACATCTCCTTAAAAAGATTAAAAAATTTATCAATTTAATAATAAATTTAGCAATAAATTTAGCAATTTATTCATTTCCAATTAGATGTTTACAAACCTAAAGTTTGCGTTCCACTCTAAGAAAAAATACCAGTGCCTAACACCTAAGTTCCATAAGTACAAGACATATATAGTTCATTATATACAATAACGTAGCAATTTACCCTAACCCAAATCTCTTTTACTTAAAAGAAAATCTTTAGTTTCACATAGGACTTACCTTGGAAAAACTGAATTTCTGTGCCATCTGCCCAGAGCTTTTCTCACTTAACCGACCAAGAATGCTTTGAGGATCTTTTAGCAGAATAGTCTGTGAGTCTAGAACATACACACAGCCCTAGAAGACATCAATCAATCAATCAATAAAAATAAGCCCACAATAAATAAATAAAAACAATGGCATTTTGCCCATGAAAGTAAGACCCAATTAAAGTCAATACAAACCTCAGACTCATGCTCTTTTTCTGACTGTGTAAATGGTCTTATTCGAAGACAAACCTGGAGATAGTCTTTGGATTCCAAACTATTTGCCTTAAAAAGAAGAACAAAATAACTGTATTTAAAAAATACAAAATATGGCTTTTCAGAAATGACCTTTTTTTAAAGTGGCTATTACATAACCATTTAAGGTCATACAGAACCTCTAAGCAATCAGTGATTCTTCTGTTTGTAACCATTTATATGTCTAAAGAAAAGCAAATCTGCTTAAAAAAAAAAATAATACCACAAAAGACTCGATTTCCTCTACCTTCTATATTTACATTTGAAGCTTATAATACACCTCTTTTCCCTAAAATCCTAACCTTTGTAACTAAAAACAAAAAATAGGGCTCTACATCACTAAAACATAGAATTCCAAAGTAAATTACAAGCAACCAGAATAGCCCATTAACCCAAATGTTCAATTCTATTTAAAAATTGTTTGCTATACAGCATTCTCTTTACTGCTTCCTTTGGGGGAGAAATTAATTCCTTTTTTAAAATAATTCTAAAGAAGTGTGTTTTTTTAAGTAAAAAGGAAACAATTACTTAGATACAATTTACTAAAAACAAACCAAAACAACTAGAAAATCTGAACAGACTTGTATTTATTAAAGAAATTCAACTAAAAAAAAAACTTAACTTATATTCAAACAAACAAAATAATCCCACAAAAAACTCCAGGCCCTGGTAATTCATTACTAAATTCTCTCAAACACTTAAGCATGTAATCATACAAATCATAGATAAGCCCTTTAAGAAAATAAAGAGAGAGAACACTTTTCAACTAATTTTGAGTATGACATAACCTTGACACCATGATCTGACAAAGATATCCTCAGAAGAAATTACAGAACAACCTCTCTAATTTAGATGCAAAAATTCCCTAACAAAGCATTAGCCAATATATAAAATAGAATAATACATCCTGACCAAAAATGTTTTATCTCAGGACTGCAAGGTCAATTTAGCATTCAAAAATCAATTTGGGTAATTAACCACATTAAAAGAATAAAGAAACATTTATCTCTAATAGATGTAAAAAAAGCATTTGATGACAGGATATTGACATATATATTCAACATCCATTCATAAAAATTCTCAGCAAGTGGAATAGACAGGAACTTCCTTCTGATAAAGAACATTTACAAAAACCTACAGCTAACATCATACTTAATGATCAAAGACTGAATCTAAGATAAGTAGCAAGTAACAAGACAAGGATTTCAGCTCTCACCACTTCTATTCAACTCTGTACTAGAGGTTCTAGCCAATGGTAATCAGGGGGAAGGAGGGGAGGGGAGGGGAGAGAGAAAGAGAAAGGAAGAAGGAAGGAAGGAAGGAAGGAAGGGAGGGAGGAAGGAAGGAAGGAAGGGAGGGAAGGAAGGAAGGAAAGTAGGGAGGAAGGAAAGAAAGAAAGGAAGGACAGAGGGAAGAAGGGAGGGAGGGAAAGAAAAAGTAAGCAAGGGAAGAAGAAAGAAAAGGCATCCAGATTAGGAAGAAATAAAACTGTCTCCATTCAGACATTAGCATCTACATACAAAAATCAAACAGAATCTACAAAAACATCTCTAGAACTATTAAACGAGTTTAGCAATGTTAACGTGATACAGGATCAACATGCAAAATCAATTATTCTTTTATACACTGGGAAGAAACACCAGAAATTGATTTTAAAAACAATATCATTTGGAAGAAATCAAAAATCATGAAATACAGGATAAATTTATGTGAGAGACCTACACTCTGAAAACTACAAAACATTGCTCAGAGAAATTAAAGGAGACCAAAAGAAATTGAGATACACCTTGTTCATCATTTGGTAAACTCAATATTGTTAAGATGTCAATTCTTCTAAAACTGATCTACATATTCAATGCAACTGCAATCAAAATCCCAAGAGGCTTTTGTTGTGGCAATTGACAAACTCATCTAAAAATTCTCACAGAAATGCAAAGTGTCTAGAATAGTCAAAACTATGAAAAAGAAATTGGGTGGGCTAACACTACCTGATTTCAACACTTATTTCAAAGCTACAGTGATCATAACAGTGGGGTACTGGCAGAAAGACAGACAAATCAATGAAACAATATTCAGAAATAAACTCCCATAGAGAAGGACATTTGATTTATAATAAAGATGCAAAGGAAATGCAGTACAAAGAGCATAGCTTTTTCAGCAAATCATGCTAGAACAATTAGATATCTATACATAAAAAAAAAATAAGGATTTGGATACATGCTTCACATTGTTTATAAAAATTCAAAATGGATCATATCCTAAACGTAAAACTAAAACTGTAAAACTTCTAAAAGAACACATAGAAGAAAATCTTTGTGGACTTGAGTTAGGCAAAGATTTCTTAGGTATCACACCAAAAGGACAATCCACAATAGAAAACATTGATGAAATTAAAAATTTCTGTTTTCCCCTCTTGCATTGTTGGTGGGACTATAAACTGGTGCAGCCACTCTGGAAAACAATGTGGAGGTTCCTCAAAAAATTAAAAATATAATTACCCTATAGCCCAACAATAGCACTACTAGGAATTTATCCAAAGGACACAGGAGTACCGATTCATAGGGGCACATGTACCCCAATGTTTATAGCAGTGCTATCAACAACAGCCAAATCATGGAAAGAGCCCAAATATCCATCAACTGATGAATGAAGACAGAAGATGAAGATGTGGTGTGTGTGTGTGTGTGTGTGTGTGTGTGTGTGTGTGTGTGTGTGTATATATATATATAGAGAGAGAGAGAGAGAGAGAGAGAGAGAGAGAGAGGGAATAGAATACTACTTGGCAATGAAAAAGAATGAAATCTTGCCATCTGCAACAACATGGATGGAACTGGAGGGTACGTAAGTGAAATAGGTCAGTCAGAGAAAGACAATTTCACTCATACGTGGAAGTTAAGAAACTTAACAGAACATTAGGGGGGAAGGGAAAGAAAAAAATATATAACTACAGAGAGGGAGGCAAACCATAGGAGACTCTTTAAATACAGGGAGTAAACTGAGGGTTGATGGGGGTGGGGAAAATGGGTGATGGGCATTGAGGAGGGCACTTGCTGGGTGGGATGAGCACTGGGTGTTGCATGTATGTTATGAATCACGGGAATCTACTCCCAAAGCCAAGAGTTAGCTAACTCTTTTTTTAAAAAACAAAAAACAGGGACGCCTGGGTGGCTCAGTCAATTGAGCATCCGACTTCAGCTCAGGTCATGATCTCACAGGCCGTGAGTTCGAGCCCGGCGACAGGCTCTGTGCTGACAACTCAGAGCCTGGAGCCTGCTTCAGATTCTGTGTCTCCCTTTCTGTCTGCCCCTTCCCTGCTCATGCTCTGTCTCTCTCTGTCTCAAAAATAAATTTAAAAAACAAACAAACATTAAAATAAAAACAAAAAACTTCTGTTGTTCAAAAAATACTGTCAACAGAGGATAGGCAACACACAGACTAGGAAAAAATATTTATAAAGCATATATCTGAAAAATATAAAGAACACTTAAAATTAAATAATAATATAAAAACAAACAATCCAATTTTTTTAAATGGGGAAAGATTTAAACTGACACTTTACCAAAAATACACTAATGACAAATAAGCACATGGAATCATATTCAACACATTTAGTTATTAAATGCAAATACCAACTTGATACCAATATACATCTATTAGAATGGCTAAAACTAAATTTAGACTACCCAGAAAAGCCAATATAAATTAAAGACAAGAACAAAGTTGGTGGACTGCCACCATCCGACTTCAAGACATTCTATAAAGCTACAGTACTCAAGGCAGGGTGGGGCGCCTGGGTGGCTCAGTAGGTTAAGCATCGGACACTTGATTTCAGTTCAGGTCATGATCTCATGATTCATGAAATCAAGCCCAGCAGCTCTGTGCTGACAGCGTGCAGCCTGCTTATGATTATCTCTCTCCCTCTCTCTCTGCCCCTCCCCCAGTCGTGCTCACTTACTCGCTCGCTCATTCTCTCTCAAATAAATAAAACTTTTTTAAAAAATAAATAAAGTTTACAAAGACACAAAACAAACAGTGGTAGTAGGTACGGTGGTAGAAGGAAGGATTTTTACTTTTTAAACGCTACTGAGTTAGTTTACTTTAAGTAAGGCATGCAATTCCTAGGGGCATAGTGGAATGCCTTATATTTTTGAGGAAATCATGGCAGTACTTAACATGTTGAACACCGTGAACTATTAGTTCAAAATAGTTCACAGTTGCCACCTTAGATCATACCATTTCTTTTGATGTCATATCTTGGTGAAGCTGGATTCTTCAGTGGTTGCTATGATAAAAAACAAGTACTACCCCAAAACACTGAAGAACAGGAAATAAGGTTGGCAATATCTAATCTGATTCCAAAGCCTGAGAAGCTATGATGTGCACAAAAGATATACATATCCTTACAGCAAATAACTGTGGAAATTAAAGAAAGACAATTTTTTTTTCATTTACGTTAATATTTTCAAATGGCTCTAGGTTAAGGTATAGTTATATATTAAGCTGCTCGGACCTACTACTTGGAAGAACTGGTATGTATTTAGGGCACCATGAAAAAATTACCGAGATAGAAGGTTGCCTTAAACCCACAAAGTCTGGAAAGCTCTGGTCATACCTGTCTGCAAGTGTGTGCACACCACACACACTTCCACTCAGTCAGCATAATGCTTTCCTTGTACTTACCTCAGTATTTGAAGCAACTAAGGAAAATTCATGAGAGAGATCAAGCTTAACGCCATCAAAATTTATTTCCGACGGTCTTGCAATTGGGTCAGCACTAAAAACATAGGATGGTCTAGGCACTCCATCTTGATTTAAATTAGATTCCATTCTGCAAGAATAACAGTAATTTTAGATAATTTTAATAAATTAGCATGTAAGCCACTCATAGTTTAAAATGTCTGAGTCCAGCCCACTAATAACCCCCATAACTAGATTTCTAGAGAGGGGAACATTACATCTATAACACGATGATGACCCACAGAAAAGACAAATGATCAAAATTATAGATTCCGAATCAAGTAATATTGAACAGAGCCTGCCACTACTATTCATATGATCCAACTTATAGGTCAATTCAGCCAGAGATTTCATGAGTAAAGGTAGTCCATTAAGTAAGACGATATAAAACATTCAATCTCTGCCTGAAATCCTCTCCGAAATCAAATAATTATAGAGTAAATAATAATCTTGTGTTACTTTAGTTATTTAATGTCTTCTGAAAATGTTAGTTATAAGCCTTCGTAATGCTTTAGCATTTACGAGTTAAATTCAGTTATCTGGACAATTGAATTCTTTCAACTGAATTCTTCCAAATAATGCAAGTGAAAAGTGAAATAATGTATGTGACCACATTCAAAACAGTACCTGACACATTGTAGGTGCTAAAAATTAAGGTGAATATGGAATAATGTATCAAAGTATTACAACTAAACATCAAGGCACTAAACTTAAACATAAACTTACAGGTAACTTTAACTAAAAAAAATTTAACATTCAAATAATTATTGACAATCTACTAGGTGCATAATAGCAGGAAGAAAGAGAGCTCCTTGATGTTCTTTGACAGTATTATGAAATAAAAGAACAGTGATTCCCAAACTAGGGTTCCTGGCTCAAGAAAAGAGTAATGGGCATCCATACATATTATATAAATAAGCCAAAGATGGCCCCTGTATATTGGCCCTGTGTTGTTTACTTCTTCACAGAACGCCAGGAATGTTAGTTCAAAAACCTATTAGGTGCCAAATTAAAATTTTTACACATCAATTTGCTTTTAATATAGCCCAAATAATCTTTTTTCTTTTTTTCAAGTCAACCAGAGCATAACTAGTTTGCACATCCCACAAAACTGCACCCAACTTCTGCTTGCAGAGACAAATTCAGGACTATAAAAACCCAAGCCACTGATGCCCCTAGGAGCTGGCTGACTCAGGTACTCCCCACTGTGCTTCTGAGTAACAACACCACTTAAGACCATAAACCCCCAAGTCTAATTCTCCTCTCCGTCCCCTCCCAACCCCCTAGGTTCCTTTACCTTTTCCCCCTTCTATGTGGTAGTCCTTCACTCTAGCTTCTGAAAGATTTCATGCTGGGGTGGACCTCTCTCCCATGTAATCCTGTCAAAGTGCTATCCCAATAAAGTTCCTGTGTGATACTGACATACTGTGGTCATATCTTTTTCCTAGATCAGCCCTGAAACCCACAAACTCAATACAACAGAGTTGTTTTTGTTTTTCTGTTTTTCCTAAATCTCAAAAAGACAAAGGAAATTATTTACCTTCAACAAAGCCCAGGAAACTGCAGGATCAACCAACCATACACTTTAGTATCTTGGTTGCTTTTGTCTTTATTGTATTGTCAGTGATAAATACTGTGATAAATAAAAATGAAATAATTACTTAAAATGCAGTTTGATAGAATATCTCAAACACCCAGTGTATGGGTGAAAATTAAGAAAAAGGGTATCCGATAGAGTGGAAATAACCACTGATCTAGAACATAGAGAAGTTTGCAAAAACATTAAAGCACTGGCTTGACATTGCATAAGTCAGATTTTACAGAAATACCCAGGAAATTGGAAGATAAATTTCATTCTTTGCCTTCAATTATTAAAAAAAAATGATAAGCCTTCTATTAAATTACTGAATCAAAAAGAATATTTATACCTCTTTTAAAAAGCAAGGTTATAGTAGTTTGTACTTGTTCATAGTTCAGTTTCAATGAACTACCTCTTAACATTTATAAAATTGTTGACATATACTGTCACAACCTGAACTTCTGGTTAACTTGTATTTAAGTGTGAGAAGTTAACTTCTTCCTAACTAGACTAGAAATCTCTTGAGGGCAAGAAGAACTACTCTGTATCCCCTACAACATATTCAGAGATGTATGAGGATAAAAATTCCCTAATGACTTAAATTAGAATAATAAAATCCTCTATATCAAAAAAAATTGGTACTACTTTTTTAGTGATATTATGTTTATACAACATATTCAGAGATGTATGAGAATAAAAATTCCCTAATGACTTAAATTAGAATAATAAAATCCTCTATATCAAAAAAAATTGGTACTACTTTTTTAGTGATATTATGTTTAGCAACAGCAGGGTTCAAGACCTGTTTCAAAGGCTGTTCCCACCACTGAGAATGTGAATCTTTTTATCTTCTCTCCAGTGAGATTCCATGGCTGAACACTTGTGAAAAATAACAAATACACTACTGAATGAGGTTTCTGAATGCCATCCACAAAATACAGTTTCAAAAGAACCCTCCTCCTAATAGAGGAATCCTTTATAGGATCTTGCAACTTGAAGTCCTGGGTCGTGGACATCTAATAAAATACATAGACTGTTACCGGGCTTCTGGGTAAACATGCTACTTCGTTTTAAAAGCAAAAGTAAACCTTGGGTGCCTGGCTGTCTCAGTCTGAGCATCGGACTCTTGGTTTCAGCTTGGGTCATATCTCAGGGTTAGTGGGATCCAGCCCCACCTGTAGGGCTCCACGCTGACAATAGGGAGCCTGCTTGGGAATCTCTCCCTCTCTCTGACTCTCCCCTGCTAGCTCTCTCTCTCTCTCTCTCAAATAAACAAACATTAAAACATCTTTTTTAATTAAAAAAAAAAGTGAATCTGAATCTGATCACCTTAAGCAAAGATTGTTTAAGGCATGAATTTAGGATTGTCAACTAATCCTTCAGCAAGGAACATTAGAGTTGTGTCAGAAGGAATCACTGAAGCAGGAAGTAGAACGAGTTGGGGGAAACATTCTAAACTGGGGGATGACAGTAGTCCTCACATTTGCCACACACACCCTCTTCCGCTTGGTACTAAAAAGCCCCAAAGGGCAAACCCCTGGTAGTGGAAGCAGCGTGGAAATAAACGCACCTACAGCCAGACAGAGCATCCCCCCACCACCCCCCAAAAGAGAGGTCATATCATCTGCCAAGCAAACTGCTCACCTCCGGGATCCAGAAAACTAGGCCTGGCAATGGAGGCTAGCGCCCCAACAACAGCAGCAGCAATAACAAAAAACACTAATTGCAAACACTTGGTGCCTACTATATACTGGCACCGTTTCTAACAACTTTACATATTATTTTATCTTCACAAGAGCCGGAAGAGGTTAAATATTATTACTACCTCTTTTAACACATGAGAAACTGAGACCCAGAGAGAAAATACGTTGCCTTGCCTCACTCAGCTAATATGCGGTGGAGACGACATTTAAGCCCCAACCCAAGTAGTATGGCTCAACCCTGCGATGCGCAGGCGGTACCCACGGTGCCCTAAGAGCACCCATCGCTCTGCAACCCAGTTTCCCGAGAGTAACCTCAGGGGCGTCGCGATCCCCTGGGAAGGTACTCACACTGCCAGCACCGTTTCCCAGCCTCAAGTCTGGTATTCGCGCAGTCAGCCACCTCGCACCCTCACCTGGGCCCACCTCTTCACCTGCACAAGTTGCCAGACCTGCCAGATCTGCGAGCAACACCGCGATATTTTCTTTTTCAAATTCAAACAATGGCGGCCAAGCCACCGCACTGCACGCTGGGAGTGGGCGGGGCTTCCGGAACGGCGCCTAGGATCGCAGCGGCTCGAGCCGTGGGCTTCCCACTAGGTCCCGGAAGGAGCTTTCAAATCTGGGGCGGATCTCTGATCGCCCGCAAGTGATGGGCTATGGGGCCGGTGGGTGGTCTGCGTGCGGAGGGTCGGAGCTTCCCGCAGAGCCCGCCGTGCCGCGAGGGATGGGACGCTGCCTGGTGGTTGCGGCGGGTACCACCTCCGTTGGCACGGACGCCAATCTCGGATACCGTCGTGGAGACGAGACGTAGCGAAGGCCTGGAGGTGAGGCCGCTGCCACCACACTTAGCCCCGCGACTCCCCCAGGGACGGGCCGAGGAATGGGTGCTAGCCTCTGCCCGGTCCGGTCCCTGCGGGCGGGAGCAGACCTACTTGTCCCGAGAGTCGCTTAGAACTAGCGCTGCCCGCACCCGAAGGGCCACTTCCCTCGCTGCGTGACCCCATGTGTCATCCCCAGCCGCCCTCGTGGACGAAATGAGTTTTACCCAGAATAGACTCGTATAAGCATTTTCTTTCTTTCTTTCTTTTTCTTTCTTCCTCTTTCTTCCTTCCTTTCTTTTTTTCTTTCTTTCTCATTCTGAGAGTATAAAGCACCTACCGCTGCGAGGCGCTGTGCTTTGACAGTCTAAATTCCATGCATAGGCAAGGTCTTTGCCCAAAATGTTCAGAGCCAGTACAGCCTCCTCTGCTTCTTTTAAAGTGATCCTCTTCTTCCGAGTGTGGTGCTGTAATATTCATGTCAAGCATTTATTACTGAGGCCGTCTCTCCCTGGTGTACTTGATTTTAAAGAAAAATATAACTGCTAAGGTTAATTGAGCGTTTACCTTGTGCTGGTGCTAAGCATATAAAATGGATCGTCTTACCGATCCTGAGAACAACCTTTTGAGGTAAATAACATTATCATCCCCATTTTATAGATTCTGAGGAAGCTGACTTCATATAGTTAAGTAATTTGCCAAAAAGCATATGGTTATTAATGGGGGAGCTGGGATTTAAACGCAGCTGAATGAGGGGCGCCTGGGTGGCTCAGTCGGTTGAAACTTCGACTTCAGCTCAGGTCATGATCTCACTGCTCCTGAGCTCAAGCCTGGCGTGGGGCTCTGTGCTGACCGCTCAGATCCCGGAGCCTGCTTCAGATTCTGTGTGTGTGTCTCTCTCTGACCCTCCCCTGCTCACGGTCTCTCTTTCTCCCTCTCAAAAATAAATAAACATTTTTTAAAAATGTTTAAGAAAATCATATTTATATTTTTTAGTAAACAGATGCAAAAGAATATACAAAACACACTAACTTTTGTGTGAGAAAGGAAAAGTGAAAGTCTACATACCTATATACCACACACACACATTTTTTTCTTGTTTTTTAAGAGATAAACTCAAAAACTAAATAAGAAAATCAGCTGAAAATGGTCATCTATGGGGGGTGGGAATGTTATGCAAGGATTAGTGATGGCAGTTTAATTTCTCTGAATAACCTTTTGTTTTTTTTAAATATAGTTTTGCCCTTTCAAAACATTAAGTCTAAAACAGTGGAAATAGGGGCGCCTGGGTGGCGCAGTCGGTTAAGCGTCCGACTTCAGCCAGGTCACGATCTCGCGGTGCGTGAGTTCGAGCCCCGCGTCGGGCTCTGGGCTGATGGCTCAGAGCCTGGAGCCTGTTTCCGATTCTGTGTCTCCCTCTCTCTCTGCCCCTCCCCCGTTCATGCTCTGTCTCTCTCTGTCCCAAAAATAAAATAAACGTTGAAAAAAAAAAAAAAATTTTAAAACAGTGGAAATAAAAGCAAGCCCTAAAACTTAATACAAAAAAGACCTGAACATACCTGTGTATCAAATTGCCAGCACAACCATACAGAGGTCATTCAATTACTTGAGTACAGTACTCCATGAACTGGGGTTAGGAGTTCTGGAATACAGCGTAAGAGCAAAAACTGCAAAGAAATCAGTAACTTCACTTAGTAAGTTTGATGTTGAAAAGGGTATTGGTAGAGTAGTTTTGAAACTACTATGCATGCATTATTGGAAAAAGCAAACGAGTGAATATATTCATGTTGTTTGGAACCAAGTTTCTCACTGTGGGAGAAGGGAGATAACAAATACAGAATGATAGAAGCTAAGGAAGAATCCCAGAGTGTTGGATTTGAATCGGCATTAGTAGAATAAAGTTGTGATTTCTTTTTTTTTTTTTTTTTTTTATCTCAATTGGTCCATTGACAGGGCTTAGAGGCATAGAAACTCTGACACCCCAGTAACAATGAGCATACTAGCACCAAGCCGCCGAAGTGGTTTCTAAATACCATTCTCATCCCTAAAACGAAATCAGTGCTCCTTGGAGAGAAGGCTGATTCTCATCCGGAGCAAGGAATTACAAAGCAAACCTGGAACACTCTTGTCAGAAAGCAAAGAAGTCCTTAGAGGTTCACAGAGTCATTTCAAAGGATACTGGACCTAGCTTAAAGGAACCTCTGTTGACCATACTTGGAACAATTTGAGCATCAAAAAGAATAATGATGGTGAGAGATTGAAACAGATTTCATTTTTTTAACATTCTTTCCATGAGAGACAGAAGGAGAGATGGAATAAAAATGAAAAGTTCTTTACACAAGAATGTCAATTAATGAATACAAATGAAGCAGTAAATGGGAAATCTCCATTTTGCAACTCCCAATGTAAAAATTGATAGGAGTAAGCCTTATGAATACATGCTAAAACAATGGATAAAAGATGCTAAAATCATTGACTGAAAGGTTGTTGGGGAACAGGACATTAACACTATCTCAAAGAATGTCCTAGAGAGTAATTCATAATTAGAAGGGAAAGGGGAATTTTACAATGTAGAGGTTTATTTATTGGACATACCTTAACCAAAGGAGGAAACTTTAGCATCACCAATGATGGAGTGACCTATCACCTAATGATACCTGTGCCAGAAATGTTGAAGTCTGATTATGAGGAAACAAAACAAAATGAAAAGAATATAGAACACTTTATAAGACAGCAGTCCTAGGTTCTTCAAAAAGCGTCAGGGAAAAAATGTCAGTGTCAGGGAAAAAGAAAAAAACAAGGTAAAAGAGTGCTTTAGTCAGGAGATAAAACTTACAAATGAATTTCATAAACCTTGATTGGTTCACAGATTTTTTTGTTATCTTTATTTAATTTATTTTTTTAATTTGCATCCAAGTTAGTTAGCATATAGTGCAACAATGATTTCAGGAGTAGATTCCTTAATGCCCCTTACCCATTTAGCCCGTCCCCCCCTCCCACAACCCCTCCAGCAACCCTCTGTTTGTTTTCCATGTTTAAGAGTCTCTTATGTTTTGTCCCCCTCCCTGTTTTTATATGATTTTTGCTTCCCTTCCCTTATGTTCATCTGTTTTGTCTCTTAAAGTCCTCATATGAGTGAAGTCATATGATTTTTGTCTTTCTCTGACCAGTTTCGCTTAACATAATACCCTCCAGTTCCATCCACATAGCTGCAAATGGCAAGATTTCATTCTTTTTTGATTGCCGAGTAATACTCCATTGCGTGTGTGTGTGTGTGTGTGTGTGTGTGTGTGTGTGTGTGTGTATGCCACATCTTCTTTATCCATTCATCCATTGATAGACGTTTGGGCTCTTTCCATACTTTAGCTATTGTCGATTGCACTGATATAAACATGGGGGTGCATGTGTCCCTTCGAAACAGCACACCTGTATCCCTTGGATAAATGCCGAGTAGTGCAATTGCTGGGTCGTAGGGT
This sequence comes from Leopardus geoffroyi, assembly GCF_018350155.1. Lineage (NCBI taxonomy): Eukaryota > Metazoa > Chordata > Mammalia > Carnivora > Felidae > Leopardus > Leopardus geoffroyi. The sequence goes on along the minus strand of NC_059334.1, from coordinate 50,923,172 downwards.
AGTTCTATTTTTATTTTTTGTGGAACCTCCATACTGTTTTCCAGAGTGGCTGCACCAGTTTGCATTTCCACCAGCAGTGCAAAAGAGATCCTCTTTCTCTGAATCTTCGCCAACATCTGTTGTTGCCTGAGTTGTTAATGTTAGCCCTTCTGACAGGTCACAGATTTTTTTTAAAGAAGTAACTACATGGGAATGCAAGCTGGTGCAGCCACTCTGGAAAACAGTCTGGAAGTTCCTCAAAAAACTAAAAATAGAACTACCCTACGACCCAGCAATTACACTACTAGGCATTTATTCAAGGGATATAGGTGTGCTGTTTCGAAGGGACACGTGCACTCCCATGTTTATAGCAGCACTATCGACAATAGCCAAAGTATGGAAAGAGCCCAAATGTCCATCGATGGATGAATGGATAAAGAAGATGTGGTATATACATACAATGGAGTATTACTCGGCAATCAAAAAGAATGAAATCTTGCCATTTGCAGCTATGTGGATGGAACTGGAGGGTATTATGCTAGGTGAAATTAGAGAAAGACAAAAATCATATGACTTCACTCATATGAGGACTTTAAGAGATAAAACAGATGAACATAAGGGAAGGGAAACAAAAATAATATGAAAATAGGGAGGGGCACAAAACAGAAGAGATTCATAAATATGGAGAACAAACTGAGGGTTACTGGAGGGGTTGTGGGAGCAGGGATGGGCTAAGTGGGTAAGGGGCATTAAGGAATCTACTCCTGAAATCATTGTTTCACTATATGCTAACTAATTTGGATGTAAATTTTAAAAAATAAAATTTAAAAAAAAGAGAGGAAGAAGTAACTACAAAGAAACATTTTGTGGATAATGGAGAAATTTAAATATGGACTATATATTAGATGATACTGAATCAGTATGAGATTTTTTTGCATGTGGTAATTCATGACTTTGTAGAAGACTGGAGAAGATACTTGCTTTGGTATTCAGCAATTTACCTTCAAAAGATTTGGCAAAAAATGAAACAAAACCAAAATAGATCGTGAGAGGGAACAAAAGAACAGAGAGAATGGGGAAAATAGGACCAAAAAAGCAAATGTGGTAAAAAGTTAGTGATTGGTGGATCGAGGTGAAAGGTATCATCATGTACATTGTGCCCTGATTTCTATTTTTAAAAATAACTCTGAGACTTTCTAAAAGAAAAAGGAAAAAATTTCTAATTCTTTACCAGGCCTTGCAAGTATCACTGTCCAGCCAACCTCACTCTCTTCTTCTCTTTGTGCAGTAAGGGAATCTGCTCTGGGCACCTTAAACACACCAGGTTCTCTCTAGTATATATGAACCTTTGCATAGCTTGATCCCTCTATCCGATTTCTCTCCTCCCCATCATTGTGTGGCTCAGGGCTCTTCCTCTAGATTTCTCTGTAATGGTGTGTTCTTAGAGAAGACTTCCTGTCCACCTTATCTCAGTGGGCCCTCTTTTTTATTTGCATATTTGTCTGGGTTTTGTTGTTCCCCCGCTTCCTCAAATATAAACTCTATGAGTACAAAGAACTGTTTCTACTGGTCTCAGATATATCCTCAATGACAGTGTAAATCCATGGTGATCAAATAAATATTTGTTGAACAGTGAATGAAGGCTGATGTGGCTGAGTTGAAGACCCTGGGGAGGGATAGCCAGAAGCAAGTTTGGTGGGAACAGGCCAAGGCTGGATCCTACAAGACGCAGTCAACAAAGTACTGGTTTGGGTCCTTATTCTAAAAGCCATGAGAAGCAAGTAGACCATTCTCGTCATGAGCACAATCCAATCCGATTTCCCTTTGTGTTTTGAAAAGGTTAATCTCCTGGAGCGGCAAACAGACAGCTAAAGAAGAGTCACTGAACCAGTTAGGAGACTATTGCAGCCATCCCAGCAAGAGATGATAACGTGGACTTGGGACGTGGCAGAGCTGATACAGAAAACTGGAAGATTTCAGAGGTATTTTTTCCTGTATTTTCCATTTCGGCGCCAGCCACTGCATTTTCCCGTAAAAACAGAGCCAACTTAACTGGGAAATGCTTCAGATTTAGTCCCAAGTCCAAATAATTCCATCTGTCCCCTTGAAGTGATCATTAGCATAAGAGGGAATTGTTAAGTTACATCAGGCTGATTTCCTTCCCTCGTCACAGCCTCTGCTGGTAAGAGCTACCAATCATAGCTAACTTGCCATGTGCCAGATAGTATTCTGAGCACTTTTATACTCAATCTTAACAATAACTGGGTAAGGTATTTTGTTGTTGTTACTATCCCCATTTAACAGGAGAGAAAACTGGGGCATGGGGCTATTAAAGAATAGTAAAGTTATCATAGAAGTTAACTTAAAGGTGTTAAGTTTAATTCAGGTAATATTTGTAAAGTACTTATAAAAGCGCCTGGTGTATGTGAAATAGTCACTTTTTAAATATACATAAACAGTAAACAGTGGGGTTGGAATTGGAATCTGGGTAGTCTGGCAGTTAACCACTGTATTCTACTGCCTCTCAAAGCTTAGATCAACACCCCTGTAATTCTATTAAAAGAAGACTGAGTGCCTAGCTTCTGTGCAAAGCCACCTCCAAAAATAGGACTAACATAGTTTTTCAATCCAGAAACTGAGTATGTATTGATTACAGAGGTTTGAATGACAGATTTAACCAAAATTTGTCAAGCACATGCTATGCAGCAAATGTTGCTACCCTCAAGGAGCCTTCAGTCTAAAGCAAGGCCTTATCAGTCTGAGATTTCAAGAAAGATTTAATCTTTAATTTCTTAAGACACCCAATGTGTGAATGCATTAATTTCTCTCCTGTGCATCTAGTGTGGTACTACCTTTGTACCATCTGATAAAATAGTCACACAAATAACTTTTTATGCCCTGTGGTTTATGTGGGGAACCTCATGCACAGTTTCAAAACAATATGACAAACGATATGATAGAAGTATACAAAAAGTAGTAAGAACAGAGCGAATACAGCTTTGGAGTAACAGCTCTGAAGTCAGACAGATTTGAGTTTGAATAGAAGCTCTGTTATTTACAGGAAGTGACCTCAGGAAGACTATTTCACTTCTTCAAGTCTCAAAGTTGTGAGGATTAAAATAGTGTCTGTGAGTTATTTAGTAAAATAGGTCTCATAATGGTAGTTATTTTTATTAAGCCTGCTTCTTCTTAAGTCACTAGAATATGAGCTCATGGGTATATGTCTTGGTCCACTATAGCCCTGACATCTATGACCGTGCCTTGCATGAAACAGCCACTCAAATATTTTTTGATTTAATAAATGTCATCTATCAGGGAAGATTTCTTTTTTTTCTAACAGATTTTTTTTTTTTTAAGTTTATTTAGTTCAGACAGAGACAGTGCATACAAGCAGGGGAGGAGGAGAGAGAGGATTCCAAGCAGACTCAGTGCTATCAGCACAGAGCACAGCACGGGGCTTGAACCCATGAATCATGAGATCATGACCTGAGCCAAAATCAAGGGTAGGATACTTAACCAACTGAACCACCCAGGTGCCCCAACAGGGGAAGATTTCTTCAAGTGCCATGTAAGCTAAAATGAATGAATGGGATTTGCAGTGAACCGCAGAGGGAAGCCGTTTTAGGCAATGAAAACATGAGGCAACGAGAACAAAGACACGAGCACACAAAAGTTTCCAAAAACTGTGAACACGTAGTTCAGTAGGACTGTGAGCGTCACTAACATGAATAACGATAGGAGGTGAAAAAACTCGTCTGGGCCTCGATCCTAAAGGGCCCTGTGTGATATGTTAAAGAGACGCAGAATTATATTCTGTGAGCCATAGGAGGTTGTAGAGACATGGAGGGAAAAGTGGAGGAAGAGAAGCAACAGGAAGGGTCAGGTCTATAACATCTCAGTCTTTCTTACAGTGTGGGAGTCCAGAGATGAAGGATCGGGACATAGAAGTTTACTATGTACAGGTGCAGAGGTAACCAGTAGAGAAAGAAAGAATAACCATAAGACTCTTGAGCTAAATGTTTGTCATTGTAGGAAGTGAATAGTTAATATCTATAATTATTACAAGAAGAAATAACATTGGGAGCATACATATCTTTGATATACATCAAAGATATGTATGGTAATTACCAAAAGAAGTAAAAACAAATTGTAAGAGTGGCTGCCTCTGGGAAGCAGGACTGGAGTCGTGGAGCGAGGGAGGGCATTATAAATTCTTTAAATTTATAATAAACATTTTTTAAGGTCATATGTCAGAGGAAAGATGCATTCCTTTCTTAAGCACTTATTGTGTGTCAGGCTATATGGCCCCATCACCTCCTTAGTGAACGAGGCTCCCCACTTCTGAGCCTGCAGAGATGGTGCAGTTGGCCGTCTTTCCAGAACACACTGGACTAGTACTTGTCTGAGAGCTTCTGCACTTTTCCCTCTATCTGTTCTTTCCAAAGGTCTTGGCATGACTAACTCCTTCTCATTATTCAGCGCTCATCTCAAACATACCTTCCCCAGTGAGGCTATCTTGCCCACCCTACCTGAAGCTGCTCCCTTCACCCCACCCCCAACCAGTTACTTTCTACCACAGTGGCCTATTTTACTTTCTTTGTAGCACTTACAATAACTGAAATTACCTTATCTGTTGATGCTATGTCTTCCCCACCACAGTGTAAGCTTATGAGACGGGGATCTCATCCATCTTATTCACCGCTATATCCCTAGTACCTCCAACAGTGCCTGGTAAATAGTAGCTGCTCAATAAATACTTGTTCAGTGAATGAATTCTCGCAGGTGTTCTATGCACCTCTAATGTCCTATAATGTCCCTGAAGACAATGATGGTGTAGCTTTTACTTTTTCTTTTTCTTTTTTCAGTATCCCTAGTACTCAGGCACAGGGCCTGGTTCAAAATATGAGCTGTTATAAGTTTTCATTAGGTATTCAATAAAAGTTTATTATTTGAATGTATACATGAATTAATGCTGTGTACATTCTTATATGCCATTTCATTAGTCTTAAGACCCTACTATTTGCTAATAAAAATATATACACATTTAACCAGGAATGGGTTTCCCACTGTCTAGACCCTTCCAAGTGCCAAAGCTGGGGCTTCTGCTTCTATTTCATCTTCAGTATCCTCTGGTGGTGAAGGAACTCACAGTGTTTTGAAAAGTGTGTCCTATTGGCAAGGGTGAAATCCACAGAGAGCAGCAGTTCAAGTGGGAGCCTAGCAAAATCTTAGGGCACAGGTGGGCATCCTTCACTTGGGTGATCCAAGAAGCCAAGTGCAAAGGCCTGCTGGTGATCACAACAGGACTTAAGGCTCCTCTACACAGGGTGGCATACTCACTCAAATGTTGGGGGTGGTCTGCAGTCACCAGCCAGCAACCATCTCTTCACATGAGCTCTCTTTTTAACTCTGTCCTTTTTTGGAAGTCAGTCAATTGGACATTAACTGTTTCCTTTTCTTTGTATCCCTAATCTAACAATCTCAGTTGTCTACAAGTCGATGCAGATAGATCTAACTACATGGAAGTGTGTGGCAAGAAAGAAAAGCTCAGCACTAACATTTCAAGACCTTTTGTTTCTGCTTATAGCAAATAAGAAAAACCACAGCATTCTATTGCCAAAATGGAATTACTTAAAACCAAGATGGCACTATTTATAGATCATATCTTGCATTGTTTTGAAAATAGCACAGGGCAGTGCTAGTGGACCTCACATACATATTCAACAATAATTATAGGCTTTCTGGTGCATTTATCTATGCCAAAAAGTTTTATTTTGACGAGCTATTTCAAGATTCTAGTTTCCTCAGAAGGAGAAAGTAGGATCATGCCAATATGATCTTTTTATTATAGAAAATATTGTGCTTTTCAGATTTCAATTACTAGGGAAAATAATGATGGTATGAATAGTATGACTATTTTTGGTTAAGGGAAGCCATTACATTACCATAATTAATTGATAAATAATGAGACCAATTTCAATAAATTCCTTAAAAAATACAATCTTTGATATACATCAACAAGGCCTTAGTGATATTGGGAGGAAGGAGAGGGAGGGAAGAAGGAAAATGAGAAGGAAGAAGAAAAATGCATACTTATATAATTTTTGTTTTCAGTTATCTTAAGGAATATTTCTGAGCCTTTGGACACAGAGGTATAGAATATTAGGGACATAAGGGGCCCAATGATCTGGTTCAAATTTTTCATTTTATATGGCGGGGAAAAAACAACGTTCTGAAAAATTAAGTGACACACCCAAGCATTCATCATTAGTAAATGGCAGAGCCAGAATATGAATACACAGCACAAATAGCCAATTTTTTAAAATAGATACGCAAGAAAAAATACCAAGTTATAAATAATTAGTATAGTATGATCTCATATTAGCAACTTCAAGACTAGCACACATTTTTTTTTAAATACATGAATAAGCTCATCTTTCGCAATCAGAAAATTAGCATTGTTTCCTTTTTATTTCCAGAATTCCTGTTATTCCATTTCTCCCAGAATTTTACCCTAATATAAATTTACCCTAATGAAGGGTTTGTGTCCAAAAGGCTTTTATTAATACCTTATCGTGTCTCTCAAACAAAAATTCTTATACAGATTTTATTTTTTTTATTCCCTCTAAGTTAAAAACACACTTCTGTAGTTAACATGATTATCATCATCATCATCATCATCATTATTATTCAAGTAGTTAAAACAATATAAATACATTAAATATTTTTGGTAGTTACTAAACAACTAAGTAGAATTTTTCAGAAATATACCTCTTATAAGGATTAATGGGGATTTATTTTTCCATTAGTTCATGTGCTCGTGGAAGAATATTATATCTAAAATGGAAAAGAGTACCACTTCTATTGCTGTTTTTCATTTTTGTATATGTAAGCATATAATTGCCTTGTACACAAAAATAATGTAGGAGTAGAAAGACTTTATGACAACATCACCAAATTGTTTAAACTTCTTTCAAATTACATGCCAAATACAAGAGTGACTCATTATCTGAGACTATTTTTAAGGACTTATCACCTAACAGTTCAATTAGGTCCTATTTTAATTTTGTTGAAAGCTGTAAATTAGCTCTCTCTCTCTCTTTCTCAAAACTAAATAAACATCAAAAATTTTTTAATTATGTAAACCTTAAAAAAAAAGAGTTTTATTATATAGACGTTAGAGTCTCAAACTTTTTTTTTTTAATGTTTATTTTTTAGAGAGACAGAGCATGAGTGGGGAAGGGGCAGACAGAGAGGGAGACACAGAATCCAAAGCAGGCTCCAGGCTCTGAGCTGTCAGTACAGAGCCTGATGCGGAGCTCAAACTCACAAACCGGGAGATCATGACCTGAGTTGAAGTCAGACACTTAACCGAGTGAGCCCCTAGAGTCTCAAACTCTTAAACTACACCAAAAAGGCTTTATCAAAAATGAACAAGTGACTATTAATTGCATCTTTTACTCTTTTACTCGGCACCACTCATTTAAACCAATATACTCAGTAAAAATGGAAATATTTCAATGTCTGTGCAAATGCAAATTTTTTTATAAAATTTCTTTCATCATATGTTTGAAATATATTTATGTCAAAATCTTTAAGGTTTCATTTACTGAATGTATGGAAAAATGTCATATAACATAATTGACAAAGCCAGTCCTCACTGTCAGACTTATCAGTTTGTACGAACATTGTAAGATTTATTTTGTCAGAAAAAGTCTGATTTTATTTTTCAATTTAAATAACTGTCTTAACGTCTGTTTTAAGGAATAGTATCAAAAACACTGAGAAGTAAGTTATAGAATCTGTGTTGTATATTTCCAAAAGCAATCAATATTAAGATGATACAGGTCTAATATAGTTAATTTTACATTAGTTAATTGAAACAAAGTGGTACATTTTTTATTCATCTGCAGTTTTGGCAATGTAGTATCCGGCTAAAACTAGAAGTTACTGATGAAGCAAGAGTAGGGGAATAGGTATGATATTCTTTAGGAAACGTACAGATGTATAATTTGAACTCTGATATTAAATTTTTTAATATAATACAAAGCATGCTTAAAACTCAGAGATAGTCATTAATTGCATTAGACATCACAACCAAACTTTTTTGTGTTTAATAGAAGATAAAGGTATATGCTAATTAGGGTAATTAAAGCTAGCTGCTGTAAAACAACAGCTCCAACTGGTTTATTCCTCATTCATTTCATACATAGCCCCGTTGTGAGTAGGGTGACTGTGCTGGGCAACTGCCTTGAAAATACTGGCTTGGTTCCTCTCAGTTGGTAATCTGCAGTATTGACTTCTGCGGACCTATCCGAAGGCAAAGAGACCGCTTACTCGAATAAGGGTGCCAGAAGGGTTTAGAACTAGGCCTGCAGGTCGTGTACATTCCTGCTGCTCATATTCCTTTGGAAGGAACCCAGTCTAACTGCAGGGGAGAATGAGAAATGCGGTTTTCCTACACACTCAGGAAGAGGAAACCCAGTTGATGAGCAGATAGCCAATGTCTGTCACATAGCTAATAACTAACTGGTCCAGCAGCTGGCAAATTCAGGTGTTGTTATGGGGAGATGGTAAAAAATAATTCAGAGGATGAAATAAAATAGGAATTGAGTATAATCAGAATAAATATCTCATGATCCGGTTTGATAAAATAGGTTTCACTACTTTATTGGCTGATAAATAACTAATCTGAGAGAAACCTTGTAAAAATTTTATCTGTGAGTGCTACCCAATGTCTCTTTTAAAAATTGGTATTTCTAAAAAACATTTGTTATACTAAGAAATAATCAGCATTGCTACCACTACTGTTCAGGCTATTTGGTGATGCTTTTCTTTCCAGCTAATGACAAGTGCTAAGGTGGGCTTTTTTTTAAGCTCTTTGATTTGCTGTCATAGAACTCGCTCCCAAGAGCATTCTTTGATAGAGTCCAAAAAGAGCCAGAGGCACAGTCATTTCCCTGTCCATTCTAATTTAACTCAAAATATCCCAGCACTACTGGCCAAAATACTCTGGTTCCAAAGCAACGCTTAACTCTTAATAGAAATCCGTAGAAGAAAGAGAAGCATCAGGTAGGTTTCTATGTGTTTTGATTAATTGTTCAAGGAGGCTTCCCCAAAACCAGTCATTTGAATTGTTCTTTTGTTGGGCAACCAGGAGATGTTTACTCCTTGGAACAATGCACCATAAAGTAGGAGATTAAACTACAGTGAAGGGAGAAGTGAGAATGCAGAATGATTGGTCAAGAAAAAGGAAAGAGTATGTTGAAGTAAGAAAAATAGGTAGGGCGTTATAGTCAAATAGATGGGTGGATTCCAAGCTCTGTCAGTTTGAAGTTTGTGACATTAGGCAAGGTCAACACACCTTTCTGAATCTGGTGCTTCTTAAATGCCAGCTTCTCTCTGTGCCAGCCTGGCAGACAAAAACACCCATTAAATAGTAGTTATTATTACAATCTAACAGGAGAGACCAGTGTTGGAAAATAATAGGAGAGTGACGTAACCCCACCTAACGAATATGATCTCTTCCACTCCTAAGGGAGAGAATCCTCATTGGATTTTATACACTCTCGTATTTATTTAGTAGGTTGTATAAACTCTTCTGGGATGACAGGACCTGTGCTTTAACTCATTCCATAAACCCCTCCGCCCTAAGAACCATGCTTGTACCTAACGGGAAAAGAGAGAAGGACTTGGGACCAAATCAAAAGTCTTCAGCCTTCTATAGTACAGGCACCCCCCCCCCTTTTTCAAAAGTTCATGTTTTGCACTTCACTTTTACAAAAGATCTATATTAGCACTGTTTTCACTAACCAAAAGAAATCCAGAAGTGGCTGAGTGGCTCAGTCAGATAAGTGACCAACCCTTGATTTCTGCTCAGGTCATGATCTCGGGGTTCAGGAGTTCGAGCCCTCAGTCTGACTCTGTGCCCCTTCCCTCTCCCCCACGTCCTCGTGCTCTCTCTCACTCTCTCTCAAAATAAATAAATAAACTTAAAAAGAAAATAAAAGAAATCCAAAGAGGATTTTTGCTGTCATGAGAAAAAGCGAAAATAGTGTTCAGCTGTTTGGCAGTTAAGCCCTTACAGAAGCAGCACGAGCCCCGGCAACTAGAGTGGCGCCACCAAGCGCCTTCTTAAGGAACTACACTCAGCATCTCATCGGCCGTAGCTTTGAACTGTTTGGGAGCATCTGTGCTTCATCTAGATTTATTCTGTATATTTGACAGCTATATCCTAAGGTATCAGAAAAGCCTAAGAGAGGTTATTTCTGGGGTCTGGGAACACTCAAAAAATTTTCCATATAAATTAATGGTAATTGTTTCTATGCTTTATGCCATTTGGCTTTCAAAAGATTTCATAGGAACGCTGCTTTCAGATAGCAGGGGAAACCTGTATGTAGTTCGTATTAAATGTTTGATGAGGATATAAACAAATATGGGAATGATGGGAATGAGTAAGAAAAGCTGGCTATCCATGGGGCGCCTGGGTGGCGCAGTCGGTTAAGCGTCCGACTTCAGCCAGGTCACGATCTCACGGTCCGTGAGTTCGAGCCCCGCGTCGGGCTCTGGGCTGATGGCTCAGGGCCTGGAGCCTGTTTCCGATTCTGTGTCTCCCTCTCTCTCTGCCCCTCCCCCGTTCATGCTCTGTCTCTCTCTGTCCCAAAAATAAATAAACGTTGAAAAAAAAAAATTAAAAAAAAAAAAACTTATAAAAATAAAAAAAAAGAAAAGCTGGCTATCCAAAAAGAACTTATAAAATAACACGTGACATAGGGCCCAACCCACAGAAGTCCTTCAAAATTCTCATGAATTCTGAGTTGAAAGAAATATATTAGTAGAGTGCCTAAAATATGTTTTAATTCTGAACTTGATTAACAATAATTCTGAGTCACAGTTGAGAGATATAATTTGTAGAACAGTTAAAAAACAAACCAAAAACCTTTCAAATGAGTGGATATTTAAGGGAAATTTGTGGGAGTGTTTGGGATGTAATCGGAAATGAGTGGTTTTCTTTCATCTTTCCTGATTGCTCATTGTGGGGCAATAAGTAACTAGGCACATAAGTACCAAACAGATAATTTGGTACAAAAAGAAACATCTATATTCAATGACTATAAATTTAGCATTTGTAACCATTTCTTGCCAAGACATCCTCACATTATTCAGCATGGGGCTCAGTGATTGATTGTGCCAGTAAAACAGCCAAGAGTATCAAGTTCCTTTGCTAAAAATATTTCAACCCAAATCATCCTGGCAGACAATAATACCAGAACAAAAGTCCTTTGTCCAACAAAGTGACCAGATTTTAGAAGACTGAATAGAGGCAGAAAAGACAAAGCATGGTTGCATTGCCTTGGGCAAGTTACTAATCGAGCCTCAGTCTTTTCATCATTAAAACGATATTTTTAATACAAGTTCATAATCTGCACTCTGCAATTCCTAAGTAGGGTTTAAAAAAAAAAAAAAAAGGCAAAAACTCTCTGGAACCCGCAAGTATTTTTGTCAGCTTGGCACCGGGACTGTTTGGCAGCAGAGGTGGCCATGGACAGACTTGAAGCCTCAGTTATGTCTCAGCACTCATATTTATCACACACACACCCTCTGCTGTTTGCTGACACTCTGTGACTTAGGGATTCATCTTACTGTGAACGTTCCCCAAAGCATTAAAAATACGGGTTAACAATGAGAAGAAGAAAAGGAAGCCATCAGGCTTTATCAGTAGCTCAGAAAATGGAAGATCGATGATGGTGTGTCTGTGAGACATGTTACTGAAGACTGTGCTGCGGAAACCACCACCTCTGACTTAAAGAAACAGAAAGGCGAGTTGTTGAAATTGTGTGATGACAGTCAACACCAGGAACTAGTGAAAAATAGAAACACACGGCCCAGGGCCAAAAATGAAGATCTTGCGTGTGTGTTGATTGAATGCATCCAACAACAAAGAAGTAAAGCCACGCCACTGGCTGGCTTGTTGGTTGTGAAACAAACTAGAATGTGCCATGGAGAACTAAACCTTGAAAGTGAGGATGAATATTCAGAAGGCTGGCTGCAGAAATTTAAAAAGTGTTGCGGTATCAAGCATCCTAAAATATGTGAAAAAGCTCCTACTGATTATGAAACCCTTGAAAATTGCATTGGTGGGTTCGCTAAGGTGACATCTGATGAAAACCTTAGCCCTGAACAAATGCACAATGCTGATGAAACAGCTCTGTACTGGCACTATGTTTCTAGAAAAACCTGAACAATGGCTCACAAAAGGGCACCAGCAGATTTCAAAGATGCCAAGCAAAAGTTGACTGTTGGGTGTGCTAATGCTGCAGGCACACACGAGACAAAATTGGCAGGGACTGGAAAAAGCCTGTATCCAAAATGTTTACAGGCTGTGTGCAGTCTACCTGTGCATTATTATGCAAACAGGAAAGCATGGGTAACAAGAGAAATCTTTTCTGATTGGTTCAGTAAGTACAAGCTCCCAGCAAGCAAGCTGGACTGCAAGACAATTGCAAAATTTTATTGTTCTTAGACAACCATTCTGCACTTCCCCCTCCTGAAATTCTTGTGAAAAGTAATGTTTTTGGCATTTACTATCCTCCCCCCACCCCAACATGACATCCAAAATACAGCCTTGTGACCAAGGAACCCTATGCTCTAGGAAGAGCTATCACTTTTTTTTTTTCGCCAGCACATTTGCTTCAGTTAACAAATGCCCGAAAATTCAATACTTTTAAAAAAAAATTAGTCTTAAAGATGCCATCGACGTGTTGCTAATGCTTGGAATGATGTTGATAAGTCAACATTAACTAATGCTTGGCACAGGCTTTGGGCTCCAATGGTGTTTGAAAATGACCTGGCCAGTGAAGATTTTCAAGGATTCAGAGATTATGATGAGAAGATGTTATCAAAACTCATTACTTATGCCAAAAGTTTATCAGCCAGAAGTGTAAATAAGTTGGAAGAAGCCGACATGGAAGAAATGCTGTACATTGAAAATGATGTATCTGTTGTGTGTTCTTTCAGTGATGGGAAATTGCTGAGATGGTGTTAAATACAGGTCAGTGTGAAGACCGTAGTAATAATGATGATGACGTGAGTGTGGGCGAAAAAAGTCTGAAAATGTGTGATCGATTAATTGCTAGCCTTGACCAATGTGCATTTATCAGTGAGCAAGAGATCATGGCCGTTTATTCAATTAAAGAGAAACTGCTTAGACGGAAACCTATGTTAAGGAGACCAGTGAGAGTGGGGAAAGTCTTTAGAAAGGCCCTATGTGGTTAATGCCTCTTCATCACTTGAGAATCCCATTCCTGGCTCCTCATCAAACGTCCAGCTCCAACCTGGTTTCATAGGTAAGGATACCACCAGTGTAACCTCTTCTCCAAGATTCTCAAACAACTAGAAGTGATAAATATTTATTGTATGTGTTATTGGTTAGTTTTCATAAATATAAATTTAAAATATTATTTAAAAATATTTTTTAAAATGTTTAGTGTTTATTTTTGAGAGAGAGAGAGCGAGAGAGAGAGAGAGAGAGAGAATGAGCAGGGAAGGGGCAGAGAGAGAGGAAGAAGCAGGCTCCAGGTTCTGAGCTGTCAGCACGGAGCCCGATGCGGGGCTCGAACCCACGAACCGTGAGATCATGACCTGAGCTGAAGTTGGATGCTTAACCAACTGAGCCACCCAGGCACCCCTAAAAAATATTTAATCATAAGCAACAAAAGAAATAAGAAGCTTACGTACTTATGGCCTATATTTATCCCGCCATTCCATTTACCAATAAATTTATTTACCAACAAATTTCATTTGCCAATGGATTTATCTATCTAAATAAATTGTAACATTATTTATGGTCTTTATTCCATTTAGTGTGAATTTTCATACATCTCTCTGCAGAAATAATGAGTTTTGTAACCATTTGGAATGTTACAAAATTAATAGTGTATGTACCATATTCCCAATTTCTTTATAAGTTCCAAAAAGTTTCATTTCCAAAATACATCTGGTCCCCAGGGTTATGGATAAGAGATTGTGGACCTGTAATATTTACCTTCAAGTTTGTTGTGAAGACCCAATAAGATAATTAATGTAAAATGCCTGGCACAGAATAAATGCTCATTAAATGTAATTGCTATCATTACTATTCCATTCCCCTACTCTTAAAAGGAAAATGTAGGACAAGGTCTTTTTGAAGTTAATAAATTGACCTTGCACAGTAATAATAAGCATTCTTCAGATTTTATCAGCTTAAGAGATCCTTTGGCAATATGCTGCTGATAGGTACTAGAGTATCTCTTAAATCTTCATCCAAAAGATTGAAGCATTCCCAAATTGGAGGATAGAAAATGTTATGCTACAACAAGTTACACTGGTTTTATAAAATACATACACCTCTAATTAGCCTTTACATTATTCGACAAAGAGACATAATTGGTTATCTGTCTGCTAACCATTTCCTCAGTTCCCTCTGCCATTAGCACCCCATAAACAATATTTTAATCTTCCTTGTGAGTAAGGATTTATTCCTAATCCTCTGTGTATATCCTCAGCTGCTACCATAAAACCTTGAAGATAGCTGAGTGAATAAAATTGGCATTTTGTTTTATAAATAAAACTATTATTAGCCTGATGAATGTCAGTTGACCCCCTATAGGTTGGTCTCCTTTTGTTTTGGTTTCTTTGTAGTGTCTATAAGATTTCTTGCTTTTCTTTCATTATAAAAGGCATATGACAACTATGCAGAATATTGACCCAGCTCTCTACTGGCTGCTCTTATAAGGAATAGTTGATCCTCACCATCGTGTGAGCCCATATATACCCTGACTGACCATTGGTTCCCATTCTCCACGGAGCGCTGCTTTGGGATTGGGGTGAGCGAAATCGGGAAAGGCATGCAGTGCAAGGGACAGAGAGTCTCAGTGGGGAGGCAAACAGTAGCAGCTCCATCTTGTAGGGATGAGAACGGTGGGCTCTCTGTTGTCCGTATTATCCAGTCTCCTGTGATCAGTCCCTGAAACAGGTGTGAACTGAGAAATGCCTGGAGTCACTGTTCTGCGCTGGAAATCTCAGCCAGGCACATGATTAAAGGTCTGCCCCACTGATATATGTCACCAGAAGACATATACTTACTTTGTACTTTGTGAACCAGACCCTAGGAACTAGATGCATGTAATTGAATTTATGGATCCTATTCCTATGTTATTTCAGGATTTTTCTGTAACTTTTACAAAATTCTAATGAAAGATAATATTCTTCTTCCTCTCCCAAATAATATGCCTTACATTGACTGTTAATTTCCTTATCTAGAGATAATTTTTTTAAACGTTTATTTATTTTTGAGAGAGAGACAGAGCATGAGTGGGGGAGGGCCAGAGAGAGAGAGAGATACAGAATCCAAAGCAGGCTCCAGGCTCTGAGCTGTCAGCACAGAGCCTGACACGGGGCTCGAACCCACGAGCCCTGAGATCATGACCTAAGCCGAAATCAGATGCTTAACCAACTGAGCCACCCCGGCACCCCTATATAAGGATAATTTTTTAAAATATCATCTATCCTTAGTTTTCTAAAATGTTACCATCAAATGTCTAGGTGTGATCTGAGGGTTTTTTGTTTTTCTGTTCATTCTAAGTGGCATTCATGGACCCTTTCATTGGGAGTTTCCTGTCTTTCATTGACAATGAGATATTTTATCTTTTTTTTTTTCTTTACTATTTTCTCTCCTCCATTCCCTTTAGTCTGTCCTTCTGGAACTCCTCTTTGATTTTCTTCAAATGTTTGATGATTCTTCATTGTGTCCTGTTTGCATTTTCAATTACCTATTAGCCTGCCCATATGTCTGAGCGCCTTTTTTTGCTTCTTATGGTTCTAGGGGAGAGGTAGGACATACTACCTGACTGAGTAGATCATTAGCAACTTCTGTAGGCATTGGAACTCCCATTTTCTTTTGGGGGTACAGTGCCCCTTGGGTACTTCCCTGCTGGTAAGGCCCAAGTAGTCCTTTTCATTGGAATTGTCTTTGCTATTTGCTGCATAGCACAGCTGGAAGAAGGAACCTGACTGTACCTACTGCCATAATGTTAACCCAAATCATACTAAATGTTGGATTGGGACTGCCTCCTGTTCCCCATATCCACTTTCCCCAAGCTGAAGCCTCTCTCACAGTTTACAGGTGCCGTCTTCACTAATACTGGACAGTGGTTCCCTCCCTCCATGTCATCCCAGTTCTACTTTCTGTCTTTCACCAGTTCCTGCAGAATTTTTGGTCCATTGAGAGTAATTAAGTCATCTTGTAAGTCAGCATGATCTTCAAATATCTGTATATATATTTATATATGCACTTTAGATTCGTTTTAGGGTTAAGCCCGGAGAGGAAGTCTAGATGAACATGTGTTTGTTTTTATCGCCATCTGGATCCAACCCCATTGTAGTTTTCAAATGTGTTTAACAGACATACTACATTTCAAACAAAATCATATCTAGAGGATCAATATATTAAACAGGTAAAAGCAAAACTGATGTAGTTGAAGAAGAGAAGGTGACCCTGAATATGAACTTATGGGTCTCCCTTTTGCTCTCCACTGCAGCTCCTGACCCCCTCCACCTAATCTCACAACGCCGCAGAACAGTTTAAAAACCACTGACATGATTTATAGTCCAGGAGTGTCTGACCCATAATGGTAGCTATCATAACTATTAAAAACATTGCCTCTTGACCTTCCCTAGCCCAAGGCCTTCCATAAGTTCTGGTACCAACTTCTGCCATTTGTACAAGCAATCTCATCTTGGAAACAAGTAAAAATATATAGATATATTTCAGAGAATCAGCGGCAACTGAGGACCTAATAAATACGCTTAAGCATTCTCTGGGCCTCACCTGTTAACCTCGCTTAATCCCCTCAACCTGTGAGACAAGTATTTTGATCTCCAGGACATGATGAAGAAATAGAGGCTCAGACACACATAGCCCGTAGGCAGGGGAGAGCAGCAGCTGCAGATCCCAAATGAGAGTGGCCCCCTGGCTTCTCTGATGGAGATCACCAGTGGATGAGATCCTGGGACTTGAGTCTTCACAGAGATGAGCTTGCAGTCCAAACCCGGACCTCTCTCACCCACAGAGGGACGATCCGTCATGTTATACTGATAAACACAGTGTGTCCCAAGGATAGAATCCAAGTTATTCTAATCTCGGCATTTCCATATGGTTTATGCTTATGTAAAGCGGTGCTTGCCAGAAACACAGTGACAACACTGTCAAAGAGCATTTAAATGGAACAAACCCAAGCACCTTCTCGAATTTGTAATACATACATTATGTAAGGGAGAAGTAAAACAAAATGACTTTTTACACATGGATGTGCTTTCAGTGGATTTTTGAATTATATTCCTTTGAACAATAATTTCATATTTCTAGATGCAACACTTGTTTTAATCCTGTTCCAACCAAGAATTTTATTTTGTTCTAAATTAATTTACTTGCGGGGCGCCCGGGTGGCACAGTCAGTTGAGCATCTGACTTCGGCTCAGGTCATGATCTCACCACTTGTGGGTACGAGCCCCATGTCAGGCTTTGTGCCGACCGTGCGGGTTCTCTGTCTCCCTCCCTCTCTGCCTCTCCCCTGCTTGCACTCTCTCTCTTAATAATAAACATCAAAAATTTTTAAAAGTAATACTAATAAATTAATTAATTTACTTGCAACTTTTGTTATTACTCAAATCAATTTTCTAAAGGCTAAGGAGTTAAATCACTGAGAACACAGCCACTTAATTTTGGGTCTTTATTTTTCTGTGTGCAGTAGTATTTTTATACTGACCTCGACTGTGAAAAACACACTCAAAATAAAAAAGCAGGAATGGGGGAGGTGGAGTGAGTCCTCTGAACAGCCAAAATAGGGGTTGTAATGTTCAGGTTTACATTAAGGGAGACCCTGGGACCCACAATCTTTGTGTTTACCCCAGTTCACTTTCCCTTACGAAACATTTTAAACATATCACATAAATGGTGGGAAAAAAAAAAATCAAGAAAATCGAAAGTACAAAGAAAAACTCTCCTGCAGATATACCACCCAAAGAATACCACTGTTCATATTTTCATCTCTTTCTTTTGGGATATTGTATACATGTGTTTCATATTTCCACCATCATTACCGTTGCCCATTTCTTTTGTAGTAATGGTCAACTATTGAATTCTCTTTTTTCTTTTTTGCTTATTGTTATAAAATAAGCATTTCCCCTATTTAAAAAAAGTAGAAATTCAGAGGTACCTGTGTGGATCAATTGGTTGAGTGTCCAACCTCGGCCCAGGTCATGATCTCCTGGTTTGTGAGTTCAAGCCCTTCGTCAGGCTCTCTGCTATCAGCACAAAGCCCGGTTGGGATTCTGTGCACCTCCCCCTTCTCCCTGCCCCTACCCCGCTCACATGGGCTCTCTCAAAAAGAAATAAAAACATTTTAAAAATTGATTAATTTTTTAAAAAGTCACTTAATTAGTTCCCTAGAGAGACTATCTTCCAGAAAATCCATTCGTCTAGATTCCATATCTTGCCTCAAACTGAAACAGTGGCATATGTGGCTAAGTGCCAGGGGTTTGAGGATGTCATAAGATAAATATCTTCTTATAGGAATTTTCCACAAAATTGAAAGAGAAGATTCACTCTAAAATAAACCCAGCCCAGACATAGGAAGTAGAACCAGAAATACATATGAATTTTTAAGATAAAACAGGAAAAGGATTTCAAAAATGAAATGTAGTTCAAGAGAAAATGATTTCGTTGACATTTTTATGAATTGTAGATGCAACCCGCATTGGTAGCACTTGTGGTGGTCTTTTGTGGTACTTAAGTTTACATCTTCCAGATGTATACATAAGAAAACAGTGTCTTGGGGTGCCTGGGTGGCTCAGTTAGTTAAGCATGTGACTCTTGATTTCGGCTCAGCTCATGATCTCACGGTTGTGAAATCAAGCCCCATGTTGGCTCTGAGCTGCACATAGAGTCTGCTTGAGATTCTCTCCCCCCGTCTCTCTCTGCCCCTCCCCGACTAGTGCTCTCTCTCAAAAAAAAAAAAAAAACGGCAGTGTCTGTATGAATATATAAGAATATATAAGCAAACCTTGCTTTGCTTTTAGCAAAGAATTTCTAGGACATGTATCTGCTTCCACGCTCCATTATAATATGTGTATCATGTGCTTGTATTTTGTATAATACAAAAAGAAAACAGTCCTTTATCACTGAGCATGTTGGCATTATTTTCCTTCTTTTTCTTTTTCTTTGCAATATTTGAAATGAGTTTTATTCCTTTTCTATCTTTTCTTTCTTTATTGGAAACATATTTTATGTTTAAAAATGGATTTTTTTGAGGAGCTACTATAACCTGCTTTTTTCCAAAATTAAAGATTGTATTGTGATGGAAAAAATGCATAACATAAAATTTGCCATCTCAACTCTTTTTAAGCGTACAATTCAGTAGTGGTAAGTATATTTACGTTGTTATGAAACAAATCTCCAGAACAGTTTTATCTTACAAACCTGAAACTTTATACCCATTGAACAACACTTCCTTCCCCCTACCCCACCCCCTGGTAACCACCATTCTACTTTGTTTTCCTATAAATTTGACTATTTAGATACCTCATATAAATAGAATTCTACGATGTTTGTCTTTTTGTGACTGGTTTATTTCATTTTGCATAATGTTCTTAAGGTCCATCCATGTTATAGCTTGTAATGGGTTCTCCTTCCTTTTTAAGGCTGAATAATATTCATATATATGTATATAATATAATATACATATGTGTACATATACATATACACACACACTATACACACACACACACACACACACACTTTTTTTTTGTTTATACACACACACACACACACAATTTTTTTTATTCACTCATCTATTAGTGGACATTTGGGTTACTTCTACCTCTTGGTTAATGTGAATAGTGCTGCTCGGAACACAGGTATGCAAATATCTCTTTGAGATCCTACTTTCAGTTCCTTTGGATATATACCCAGCAGTGGGATTGTGGGATCATCTGATGATTCTATTTTTAACTTTTTGAAAAACCTCCATACTATTTCCCACAATGGTAGAACTCATATTTTAAAAAAGAAGAAATGGCGGGGAGCCTGGGTGGCTCAGTCGGCTAAGCTTCCGACTTGGGCTCAGGTCGTGATCTCACGGCTGGTGGGTTCAAGCCCCCGAATGGGGCCCTGTGCTGACAGCTCAGAGCCTGGAGCCTGCTTCAGATTCTGTGTCTCCCTCTCTCTCTGCCCCTCCCCCCCTTGTGCTCTATCTTTCTCTGTCTCTCAAAAATAAATAAACTTTAAAAAAAAAAAAGTAGAAATGGCAAGAAAGCATCCTGTTTGTGAAGGGTCATGTTAGACCAACACCCTAGATTCACAATGGGCAGGAATTCACTTCCCAGCTTCCACTGTCTCCATTTCTTTTCCTGACAAAGCCCTGGTTTTGGTCAGGTGTTTACTCTTCCATCAGAAGATTCAACAGATTTTGACCTTATCCTCAGCTTTGGAAGTGTATCTCACTCTAAACCACTCTTGGTAATCCCACTACCTTGCCATTGAATAGTTTAGGAACTCAGACTTCAGTCATACACAGTACAGTTTTCCCTTGAGGAGTGTTGTTGCTAGAGGAGTGAGCAGGTGACGTAAGTTGCATCAGATTGAAGGGAAAGGTTTCTGTAGGACAACTGGGTGAAAGGTTTTCTTTTTCTCCTGTGGAATATGAACAAAGTAATGTAGGTCCCCATTGTTTCCTGTAAGTCACTTATTAGCCATGAGAGTCCTAGTCTGGAGACAAAATTGTTGCACAAAGAAAGACTAAATCAAGAGAATACCAAATAAATGGAATGGAGCCCTCATGGCATTGGGCCTGGAACCTTTCTGAACTCTGGATTTGCCTATTAATAAACATCATTGTTTAAGCTAGTTTGAACTCGATTTTTCTGTAACTGGCAGCCCATAGCATCCTACCTGAAATAACTCTCCCTGCTGTTCACCAACCCTTGGGGAAAACTTTGAGAATCACCTATCCATCTCACAACTCTGAGGTCTAACAATTGCCCCTGTTGCAATTCCTCTTTACATATTGGCTGGTCCCACAGCCAACCTGGGGACATCATGCCTCAGGACATTTCAAAATCTGACCGAAGGTTTCCATTCTGTTGCTGAGGGTTGGATGAGGAAAAGGGTTATCCCTCCTGCCAGGAGATAGCCTGTGATGAGAGCTAATGTAGAGGAAGAGAGGTTGTACCCTTGGTGGTAGCTTTGGAAGGAATGGAGTGCCTGCAGGGCTACCACTGGCTTATGATGTTCTTTTATGTGAATTAGGGGGAAAAATGCCCTTCCCAAGACACTTTACTTCCATATGACGGTAAACTGTCGTAATACATTGATTTTGTTAGCACAAAACATTTTTCTTTCATTTGCCAGAAAATTGTCATAATGAATATACAAATGTATGCTATCTAGGGTGTAAATAGCTCTCTCTTAGATCTGGCACCATTGAGCATGACACCATCTGGACAAAGGAACGTGACAGCCTATTAGAGACAGAACACAGAATGCGGAACAGATGAGAAAGCTGGTGGAGACGTACTTATAATCCATTCACTTTTAGCTCAGACATGATTTTGATAGGTAAACAACTTTTAACAAGTAAACTGGAGAGATAAGGCTTTTCTTTTAACTTTGTATTTTAAAATAATTTCAGACTCACAAAAAAGGTGCCCCCCAAAAAAACAAACCCAACAACGCATCACCAAAAATAAAAATCAGTCCTCATATATCCTTCACCCAACTTCACAACTTATATAAAGAGAGTACAATTATGAAAATCAGGAAATTAACTTTGATATCATACCACTAATATACAGAGCTTATCCAGATTTTACTAATTGTCACACTAATGGTTTTTTATGGTCCTGGATCCAATCCAGAATCACACATTGCATTCAGTTCTCATATTTTCTCAGTCTCCTTCAACCTAAGGTAGTTCCTCAGTGTTTGTCTTTTATTACATTGACACTTTTGGAGAGTACTGGCAGTTATTTTGTAGAATGTGCTTCAATTTGGGTTTACCTGATGTCCTTCCTAATGATTCAAAATTCAGGTTGTACATTCTTGGCAAGAATACCACAGAAGTGATGCTGTGCCCTTCTCGGTGCATCATTTCAGGAGTCGCATGATGTTAATGTGTTAACTTTAATTATGTGATTTAGGTGCTCTGTGCCTTGTTTCTCCACTATAAAGTTACTCTTACTCTCTTTATAATTAATAAATATCTTGTGTTGAGATACTTTAAAAATATACTTATATCCTGTTTCTTATCAAACTTTGTCCCACCAATTTTACCACCCATTGGTGATTCTTACCTACAGAAATTATCAGTGTGGTATTGGCCAAATAGTGAGGTCAAAATTTCAACTTTACTTTTTAATGTTTATTTATTTATTTTTGACGGTGGGAGAGGGGCCAAGAATCCAAAGCAGGCTCCACACTGTCATTACAGAGCCTGACGTGGGGCTCAAGCTCTCAAACTGTGAGATCGTGACCTGAACAGAAGTTGGACACTTAACCAATTGAGCCACAGGCACCCCAAGATTTCAGCTTTAGAATTAAATTTGGAAAGACTCCCCAGAAGTAGGTGAGAAACATCGTGCAATCTGAGTGTATAATCTACTGACCAAGAGCAGGAGTTTTGCAGTCAGACAGACCTAAACTCAAATATTAGCTCCACTGGGTATTAGCTATGTGACTCTAAGCAAATTAACTTCTCTGATCATTAATTCCCTTATTGGTAAAGTAGAAATTATGGAGTCTACCATATAGAGTTTTTATAATGAATATAATAAATATAAAGCACTTTGCATAGTGTCTGGCACATGATAAATGCTCAGTGAATTTTAGTTATTGTTATAATTGTTATTGTAATGAAGCGGTTCAGGACAAGTCTTCCCCAAAATGTGCCACTTTAGCATGTGGACTGTTTTGAGCTGAAGGTAATTAAGACCTTGTGGGCTCAAGAGAAACTTTTTTTTTAATTAATTAATTTATTTTGAGAGAGAGAGAGAGAGCACGCACACATGGGCGCAGGTGCACAAGCGGGCGAGGGGCAGAGAGAGAGGGAGAGAGAATTCCAAGCAGGCTCCATACTGTCAGCACAGACCCTGACACAGGGCCCAAACTCGCTAACCATGAGATCATGACCTGAGCCAAAATCAACAGATGCTTAACTGACTGAGCCACGCAGGCACCATTCAAGAGAAACTTTTGCCCCTCTTTTAACTATGTAGAAAAATCTTCCCTGGGCGCCTGGGTGGCCCAGTTGGTTAAGCATCCGACTTCGGCTCAGATCGTGGGTTCGTGGGTTCGAGTCCTGCATCGGGCTGTATGCTGACAGCTCAGAGCCTGGAGCCTGCTTCAGATTCTGTGTGTGTCTCTCTCTCTTCCCCTCCTTCGCCATGTCTCTCTCTCCCTCTCAAAAATGAATAGACGTTAAAAAAACAATTTAAAATAAAATGGCTCAAATGGTAACCTTATAAAAGGGGGGAGGGCGCCTGGGTGGCTCAGTTGGTTAAGCATTCGACTTTAGCTCTGATCATGATCTCCTGGTTCATGAGTTCATGCCCCAGGTCGGGCTCCATGCTGACAGCTCAGAGCCTGGAGCCTGCTTCAGATTTTGTGTCTCCCTCTCTCTCTGCCCCACCCTGTTCATGCTCTGTCTCTCTCAAACATAAACAAACATTTCAAAAAAATGTTTTAAAAAAAGGGATCTTTCCCAAAATAAAAATATTGGCAGAGACAAATTTTATTTGAAGGCCCCATCTGTATGGCAGGGCAAACATCTAGTATGGATGAAATAATTCCTATCATAGA
The DNA here is from genome assembly GCF_018350155.1 of Leopardus geoffroyi. Lineage (NCBI taxonomy): Eukaryota > Metazoa > Chordata > Mammalia > Carnivora > Felidae > Leopardus > Leopardus geoffroyi. Next base: position 50,899,303 of record NC_059334.1, on the reverse strand, counting down.
AACAGAGTACAATCAAAGACATTTCAGAACAGTTCCTGGTCAGAGAAAGGAATGCCTGCTCTTTAGCTTTGGACCAGTGTTGACTTTATGTCTTTCATTTCTTCCCTTTCCAAATAGGACACTGAGGTTATTTGTCTCTGCTTGCTACTGTATATTTGGGAATGAGAAAAGAGGGGACAGATAGCTTTTTTTTTTTTTTTTTTTTTTTTTTTAGCTTTTACACAACCAAAAAGAACCACATGTGTACCAGATGGAGATGCCTGAGCATCTCCCAGCGCTTTTAGCTGGATTCAGTGACTTTGGATAACATTCTCAGGGGTAGGGTGGAGAGGGATCTACTCTATATATGGGAGGAAGAGTAAAAGGGAAATTCATTGGCCAGAGAGCGAATTGTAGCAGACTGACCATGTGTTTTCCAAGCTCATTTTTTTTCCTCCTAGGTACTAAGTTAAATTACATTTCTCAGCTTCTCCTGCCATTAGAGGGGGGCCACTTGGCTTGAGTTCTGACCAATGAGATGGGGAAAAAGCTATCTGATACTCCTAGGCCTAGTCCATAGCCCACAATCCTCTGTGCTCTCTTTTGTCTCCCCTCAGTGAGACTGATGTCAACATCTAGGGCAATACTAGGTTCTGAAAGACTGCACAGAGCAGAAACCCCCAGCTGACCACATTGAACTCTTTGTGAACAACGAATAAATATTTATTGTATTAGGCCACTGAGATTTGGAATTATTTATTACACAGAAACTAGTGTTAATTATGCTGACTAAGAAAATCTCCACCGTACTAATTTAACATGCTAAATGTTACACAACAATGGGCAGCTAAATGTTTATTCAGAGATTCAAGATCCATTAAATACATTATTTCCGTTGGATGATTTCTGACCAGCCAGTTTGGTAAATAAATTTTAATTTTCTAAAGGTTGCCTTCAGAATACAAATATACCTGCCCATAATGGAACAATGGATGTCATAACTGAATGTGCCCAAGGGGTGGGCTAGAAAAGGATACCAAATGAAGTAGGTAAAGCCTTAAAGTGGGTAAAGCCTAGGTCCAATCCTGAGTCAAGATCAGAGACAGTCTCTCATCCAAGGTTCAACCAAGCAAAGAGAAACCACCATGGGTGTTTAGAAGAGAGACTCTACGGTGAGAGAAAGAGGAAGAGGCAGAGAAGCTAATCTGAAGACAGTGAAGCAACACAGACATTAGCAACAGCACAAAGCCACCACCACCCTTAGACTGAAAAACAGGGAAAAGGTGGTTTAATTGAAGCCCAGGAGTTATGATCACCCAGCAGAAGAGGCAGTCAAGGCAAGCATATCCCCCAAAGGTGCAGGAGACTTTGGAAGAAGGGCAGCAGTTTTGGAGATGCCACCCAAGGGAAGGAGAGTAAGATTCTACCATTCTGTCACTAGTGCCGCCCAATGGCTAATGCCAGCTGGAATCCAAGTGACTCGGGGGCCTGAGAAAGACAGCCTTACAGGAGCCAGTCCACCTGCCTTACTGAGCAGGGTAGGCAGGCCACAGGCAAAGGATCTGAGCACACGAAAGTGTAGGACATGCAGAAACTCTAAGGAAGAGATGTAGAACACTCTATTCTCAGTAAAATCAAAGCTCAAGGGTTAGAGCAACTTAAAAGAGCATTGCAGTCAAAGGTGGGACATTTTTAAATGTTCTTGCTTCTCAGAGATGCTGTTCTACTTGTTGTGATTAAAGTCACCACTTTTTTATTTTTATTCTAGGTCATGGAAGAGCCAGCATGTGGGGGAACTTTATTCCTATGTCCAAATATGAAATCTGTTCAGATGTAGCTTCCTTCTCCTTCAATTTTTGTAAGCAAATTTGATTAAGTGTTTGAAAACTGCAGAAATGAAAGGTGGAACACAGTCTGCCACTGCTAATTCGCAGCTCTGTGATATTGGGCAAACCACTTAACTGACTTCTGCGGTTCTATTTTTCTCATCTCTCAGATGGACACATACCTTCTTCCTTATCTCATTGGCCTATTGGAATGATCATAGTTTTTGTCTGGTTGGTTGATTGGTTTTAATGAGACAATGTGAAATACTGGTATACAGAAAAGCATCATATAATGTAAAACATTATACATATTAACATGCTCCAAATCTATCTTCCCACCATTCTATCCTTTGTTTTGCGGGTCAGCTTTACTGAGATATAAATTAAATACAATTAATTTCATTAAGGTAAGTAAGTGTACAATTCAATGAGTTTTGGCCAATATATATAGATATGTAACCACTGCCACAATCATGATACAGAATATATCCACTGACCCCCAAATTATCCCTGGTGCCCATTTACATTTTTATGTTTTCAGTCAGTACATACTCAAGAGAAATGAAAACATACATCCACACAAAAACTTGTACATAAATATTCATAGTAGCATTATTCATAATAGCCCCAAAGTGGAAACAACCCAAATGTCTATCAACTATCAAATGGGTAAGTAAAACATGGTATATCCTTGCAGTGGAATATTATTCAGCCATGAAAAGAAACGTACAGACGAAAAGAAACCAGTCACAAAAGACCACATATTATATGATTTCACTTATATGAAATGTCCAGCATAGGCAAGTCTATAGAGATGGAAAGTAGGTCAGTGTTTCTCTAGGGCTGGGGGTTAAGGGGAAATGGGGAGTGACTGCAAATAGGTATGAGGTTTCCTTTTGGGGTGGTAAAAATGTTCTAAAATTGATTTTGGTGATGACTGCACAATTCTGTGAATATACTAAAAAACCATTGAATTGTACCCTTCGAATGGATAAATTGTATGGTATATGAATTATGTCTCCACTAAGCTCTTACCAAAAAACTAATTCAGGAATTAAAGGAAATCTAAAACACAATTCCAAGCACAATATTTCATTATAGTTTTTGTATACTATTTTTTCTTCAAAGTTACAAGAGCATTGCTATAAATTAATAACAAAGGAAGATCACATCCACAATCCTAATAGCCTAAGAAAGCAAACTATTTGATTATTTCATATCCCTCCTTCACCTCATCTTTGAGTATGTTTGCTTGATTTACAGTCATAAATGGTACAGACTCGATTAGTAGGTTGCTTTCATCAGTTAACATTTTTCCATATTGCTACATAGTTTTCACTGTGATCATTTTGAGAAATACATGACATTCCACCTAACCGACCACATTCCTCTCTCCACTCAGACACCCACGTCAGAAAGCTGAGCTATACCTACGTTGCTCTTGTCACTACCCTAGTTCAGAACAACGTACTCTCTTGCCTAAATTACTGCAAATGTTTTCTAACTGGTGCCCTTGCTTTTTGTGGTCTAGCAATCCATCCTCCACACAGCAGACAGGCCTAAAACTGGTGTCTTCAGTGATTCCCAACCAACTATGCATGAGAGGCCAAACCACTCCAATGGCTCACAGACCGCTTCAGGCTGGGCTCTTGCCTGCATTTTCAGCCTCATTACCCCCTGTCCCCTACCCTACTCCATATCCCCTGTGTTCACTGAAATGCACACAGCATAGCGTGTGGGGTTTACTCTGCCCAGAATAACTCACCCACACTGCCCCCTCCTGTCCTCTCGGCAAACTCCTACTTCTCCTCTAAGGTTTGGCATAAACATTGCCTCCATGGAGGAGCATCTCCTATCCTCCCCAGGAGGGAGGTACTCCCACCTCCATACTCCTAGATACCTTCGTACATATCTCCATTTTGTATTGTACTTCCCATGCATGCTCTATGACTACCTCTCTCCCCAGAGTAGGAATTATGCTGTCTTCAGCTTCCAGCACTTCAGCATCTGGCACATAGTACGTCCCAGGAAATGTCATTTCAGCAATTTAAGATTTATAACTACTGGGGCGCCTGGGTGGCTCAGTCGGTTAAGCATCTGACTTCGGCTCAGGTCATGATCTGACCTGAGTCAGGTTTGTGAGTTCGAGTCCCATGTCGGGCTGTATGCTGACAGCTGGGAGCCCGGAGCCTGCTTTGGATTCTGTGTCTCCCTCTCTTCTCTCTCTGCCCCTCCCCTGCTCCTCTCTCTCTCTCTCTCTCTCTCTCTCTCTCTCTCTCTCTCTCTGTCTCAAAAATACATAAACGTTACAAAAATAATAAAAATAAAAAATAAAAATTATACCTACTGTGCTAATTCACTATTTCCAGGCACTATTCAAATCACTTTCCACATATTATCTATTTAATCCTCTAAACAACCTTACAAGGTAGGTATTATTATTATTATTACCATTTTAAAGATGAGAAGACTGAAGAAGTTAAATAAGATGCCCCAAATCATTACAAAGCTAGTAAGCGACAGGGTCAAGATTTGAACTTAGGCAGTGTGATTCCATGCTCCTGATCACTACACTGAACTACCTCTTGAAGAAATAAGCCATTCTTTATTGCCATATGCATAGGTTACTTGTAATCTGTCTATCCTTCCCTCCCTCTCTCCATCACTCTCTCTGATATAGATGGCACTGTAATACACAATTGTATGTATAGCTTATTTTCCTTATTTTGAATTTGGCTTAAGATAAATCCCTATGAGTAGAATTTAAAGATACATTACAAGATGACGTTTTTTGGATCTTCAATGTCCAATAACAACTTTACTTACCATGACATAGCTTGTGCTGAAGACGTGAAAGTGTCAAGGCCTCGGGCCATCCCAGCTGATACAGGATCAGGCAGATGGGGTCAAGTACTCTGAAGGCTGAAGATGGCTGCAGGAGAAGTGCAAGAAGGGACAAACTGGTATGAATCTGCCTCGGCTGGCAGTTGGCCTAACTTCACAATATAGCCCTTGATCTAATTTTAGGATGAAAGAATGGAAAACACTTCGATGTTGCTTCTCAAAATGTCCAAGTATTAATGACTTAGTGGCCAAATTACAGCGCCAGTCCTCTCAGTGACACTCCTTTATGCCATGAAGTAGGTTAACACTGAGCCGTACGAATATACATTTTTGAAGCCAGCCACCCTGTAAGTCTGACTGCTCTGTGACTCTTGTTTGGAAGCCCAAGCTAGCCCAGAAGAGGTATCCTGTGGAGAGTGACGATCAGCCCAAGCTGCTCCAGCCGTCCCAACCTAGGTGCCAGACATGGAAATGAAGGAGCTACCTTGGACATTTTAGCTCCAGGAGACACGTGTGGAGGAATAACGGAAGAAACAAACCGTGACCCGAAGTCAGGCCTCAGATGTATGGCTGCAGTTAAACCAGCCCGGCCATCTATGGTCATTTGAGCCATCCCAGCCACTTAGGCATCATCACGAATAGACGAGCTGTTTCCCCTGAGTGCTGTCCAAACTCCAGATCCACAAAATTAAGAGCATAACACATGCTGTTTACTGCTGCTAAACAAACAAAACCTTTTTTTTATCCACCCTGAAATTTGAAAAAGATCATTTGAATGAGAAACGCTGGCTGAAAATAAGTGCGCTTCCTTCTCTACCTAGCCGCTGACTTGGCTCCCATGTAAAAGCAGCTGCTCACCATTGGCAAGGATTTGATCCAGAGTCACACGTGTGACCTCTCAGAGCAGCAGCAGCAGTGGCTGCTGAAGGCTTATCCTGGCAGTTTTCTTCCTCTGCTTTACCCCCAGAGGACCAAGGGTGATCCGTGAAAGCTGGCGCTCCTCGGACTGGTGGAGGGCGCTCCAGCCACTCGGCTGCCTATGCTACAGGGCTACCTCCGCCTGATAGAGGAGGGAAAACTCTGGCTTTCACCGTAACCCAACCTGGGGTCAAATCCCAGCTCCATCACCTAAACTGGTGATATAATTCTGGTCGTATAATTCTGAGCAGCTTAATGAATGTGGAGGCCCTGGATTTTCTCCTCTTTGAAATGAGGACAGTAACACCTAACTTAGTAAGTGTGCTTTCAGGGTTAAATGAGCCTTACCTCCCTGGCATTCCATAATAATGACAGCTACTGTTTACTGAGCATCAAAAATGACTTCAAATTCCTTATCACCATCCTCAGGTGGTTGCTCAACACTGCCTGGCAGTTTCAGAAATACTGCCTGGCAATTTCAGATGTAAATTGGATGTTGCACTATTTTACATTCACATCCTTCCTCTCTCAAGCTTCCCTCAGACCCTTGTTCTCATCACTCCATGCTGATGACCTCACCGCAGGTTTCACGGATAAAGGAGAAGGAAGCTACCTCCTCTTTCCGTCATCAAACCTAAACTGCCCCCTGCATCTGCATTTACTTCTCCTTTCCTCTTTCAACAGTGGAGGAAGGGCCCCTCCTCCCATTGCAGGCCTGTCCATCCATTTGTGTTCTAGATCCCTTCATCTTTCCCCTCTCCACTGATCATTCTGTCAGCACTCAAATAGGCTCCACTATCTCCCATCTTTGGAAACCTTCCTTTGAGCCCTGCACTCCCTCCAGGCACTGCCCTGTTTCTCTGCTCCCTTTCTGGCAGACTCTCGAAGTTTCTACAGACCCCATCTCTACTCCATCACCTCTGCACTCACTAGCTCACTCGGATTTGGATTCCAGCTTCACCACTCCTCTGAGATTGTCTTTGTCACGGTCGCCAATGGTTTTTTATTGTTAACAGCAATGTCTACTTCATTGTTCTTTCCACTTCTCAGCAGCATCAGGCTAGCTTGGACTTTCTGAAATATTCTCCTCTCCTACTTCCAGTGAAACCATAATCTCCTGGCTTTCCCCTTCTTTTGTGGGGGTCTCCATCCTCGGTCTTCTTTCCTTTCTCAACACCATGTGTCAATGTTGATACTTCTCAAGATTCGATCCTGGCTCCTCTTCTATTCCTACATGTTTCCCTAGATGACCTCATCCACCACGAACTTGAAATACAATATTATGCTGATGCTTTCAAATGTGTATCTATAGTTCAGGCCTCTCTCATCCACCTCCAGACTCACGTATCTGCCTGCCTAGTTCATGTAACTACTTTGAAGCTTACCTCTTCCAATTCCACTCTCTTGCTTAAATCAAGAACCAGAAGTATCCTAGACCTGTTCCTTTTCCTAACTCCCTACATTAGTCTAATAATTTCTGTTAATTTTACTTCCAAAATAGGTCTCAGAACTGTCCCCTTCTGTCCATCTCTGAAGCCATACTCCCATCACTCTCATCTGAACAGCTCCCTCCTGTTGGATCTCTCCCTGCTTTTCCTCTTGCCCCTGCTCCTCCCCATTCCCTACGTAACATCCAGAGTTCTCTTTCTCAACATAAACAAATCAGTTATTGTCACTTGTCCACTTCAAAACTGTCAGTAGTTTCCCATTATGCTTAGAACAATCCAGACTGTTTGCTATGGACTGCCAGGCCTCTGGCCCCCAAACCCTGCCTACACCTTCAACCTCATCTGAACCCACTCTTCTCCCTTGTGATGCTCCAGCCACACTGGCCTTCTGGAAGTTCCAAACATTCCTATCCCATGGCCTTTTGACTGTGGTGCCCTCTGTCTTACTCGTCACCTAGATGGCACCTTCTCATATTTTGGATCTTTATCGGTTATGAATGGTCTTTCTTGCCAGCAAATAAAAAGAACCTCATCTAAGAAAGGCTAATACACATGGAAGTTTTTCTCTTATAACAAAATTTCCAGAAGTCAGTATTCTAGGGCTGGCACAGCAGCTCCATGAGACCAGAGGAACTTGGCCTCTCCCTAGATTTCATCTCTACCATCCTTCATATGCTGACCTCCCGTGTCTGGCCTCATCCTTGCTGCCTCATGGTCAGAAGATGGCTCCTACACTTTAAGGCCTTCACTCCATATCCCAGGCAGAAGAAGGGGAGCTAGGGGGCAAAGCCTACTTCTCTAACTTTTCATTACACAGAATTTCAAACATAAAAAATAGAATAATATAACAGGCCCCTCATGGATCCATCATGCAGCCACAATAATTATGAACTCGTAGCCAATCTTGTTTCGCCTCCCCACACACTTCTCCCTTTCCACTTACTATTTTGAAGCAAGTCGCAGACGTTGTATTGTTTTTTCCCAAAATGTTTCGCTATATATCTCTAAAAGACAAAGCTCTTCCTTTTTTAAATATAACCACGATACCATTACCACACAAAAAATGAACAATTCCTGGATATCATCAAATATCTGGATTTCAAATTTCCAATTGTCCCAGAAGAGTCATATTTTTTATACTTAAAAGTATCCAAATAAGACCAATACTTGCCATGATGTGTTCTTGATGTCTTTGAATCTATAGGATTCCCTTTTATCTTTTTTTTCCTCTCAATTTATTTTTGAGAAATCAAGTCATTTGTTCCCAGAATTTCCCACAATCTAGATTTTCCTGATTTCATCCTGATGGTATCCTCTGTCTTCCGTGTCTTATAAACTCACAGTTGGATCTACAGGTTTCATTAGACTCAGGCTTGGTTTTTTGTTACTGTAGCTTTTGTTCATTTGTTTGTGTGTTTGCTTGCTTGTTTGTTTGGCAAGACTGCTTTGTAGGAGGTGATGTGTTCTGCTGTCTGGAGTCACCTAATATCTGATTGTCTCTCTTTTTGTAATATTAGCAGGTTTTGATGATTAATGTCTAGATCCATGAATTCATTAGGTTATAAAATGTTGGTACATTAATTCAATCATTCTTTCTTCATTTATTAGTTGGAATACTTTTATAAAGAGAAACTTGCTCCCCCTATTATTAGGTTACCCAATGGATACAGACAATAAAGGAAAGGTAAAATACTTGATTCTTTTCTTTAGTTTGCTAGTTTTCAAAATAATGAGTTGACTCACTAGCACCCTCCAATGATGACCACTCAGGGATCCTTTTTTAAAAAATTGTCTTTATGGAGGCGCTTGGGTGGCTCAGTCAGTTGAGTGTCTGACTTTGGTTCAAGCCATGATCACATGGTTCATGGGTTCCAGCCCCGCATCAGGCTCTGTGCTGACAGCTCAGAGCCTGGAGCCTGCTTCAGATTTGGTGTCTCCCTCTCTCCCTGCCCCTTCCCTGCTTGCTCTCTCTCTACATATATCTCAAAAATAAATAAACATTTAAAAAAACTTTTTAAGGAGTCTCTCAAAAAAATAAAATAAAAAATAAAAAAGTTGTCTTTATGAACTTATAGATTTAAACATATTTGACATATTTTGACATACATTGCAATTCTCCATATTGATGCTCAAATGGTCCCATCTCTGACCTTTGGGAGTGTCCTTACATTGGTTCACCATTTCCTTTTCTATGAGAAAAACTAAAGCTTTCTTGAAACATCATTTGGCCAGTTTCCACGTCTGTCTCACTGGCCAGAGTTATGTCACATGGCCACCCTGAGCTTGATGATGATGGCAGACAAAGTTTGAGTCATTCATCATCTCTTCCAAGAGGCTTCCCCTGGTGCCCTATCTAAAGAATATACCCCCCTATTATTCTGAGGAACTCTATCCTGTTTACTTCCTTTACACTACCAACCAGAAACTGTGGTTATTTTATTTGTCCATTTGTTAAGAGTCTGAACTGCATCACTGGGCTGTGAGCTTCATGACATTTTCCCTAGCACAATACCTGCAGATGTACACAGAAGATACTCAGTAGGTATTTGTTGAATAAATAAAGGTAGGCACGTCTATTATCTCCATTGTATACATTATATACAGTGCTGTCCAATACCGTAGCCAGTAGCCACATGTTGCTATTTCAATTAATGTAGTATAACTACTATGGAAAACAATGTGGAAGTTCTTCAAAAAATTAAAAACAGAACTACCATATAATCCAGCTATCCCACTTCTGGGTACGTATTCAGAGGAATCAAAATCAGGATCTTAAAGAGCTCTCTGCACCCCTGTGTTCACCACAGTGCTCTTCACAGCTGCCAAGACATTGAAACAAACTAAATGTCCGTCAACAGACAAATGGATTAAAAAATGTTGCACACAGATACAATGGGATATTATTCAGCTTTATATAAGAGGAAACCCTGCCATTTGCAACAGCAAATGAACCTAGAAGACATTATGCAAAGTGAAATAAACCAGACACAGGACAAATACTACATGATGCCGCTTCTATGAGGAATCTAAAATTGAAGCTCACATAAACAGAGAATAGAATGGCAATTGCCAGGGCCAGGAGGAGAGGGAAATAGGAAAGTGTTAGTCAAAGGGTACGAAGTTACAGTTAAGCAAGATAAGTCTTAGAGATGTATGGCATAGATGGTGCAGCATAAATACCGTATCCATACTTATAAATTTGCCAAGAAGGTGGTTCTTATGTTAAGTGTTCTTACCACATGATAAATGATAATAATCATCATCATAATAATAAAGAGGACAGAAGGAAGCTTTTGCAGGTGATGGATAAGTTTATAGCATAGATTGTAGTAATGGTTTCATGGGTCTACACTTACGTCCAAACTCATCAAGATGTAGACATTAAATATGTGTAGCTTTTTTATATGTCAATCGTACCTCAATAAAGTGGTTTCAAAAATAATTACATAAAAATGCAAATTAACTTAAATTTAAAATCCAGTTTCTTAGTCACACTAGCCATATACTGACTACTCAAAAACCACATCTGAATAGTGACTACCACCATGTAGATCTAGTGCATTTTACCTCATCACAGAATTCTACTGGAAAGTGCTGGATAGAAGAAGAAATTGGCTGAGGGGTAAATTAGCCAAGGTCATACAGCTACTAAGAGGAGGAGTTGGGATTCAAACTCATGTCTGAGTGACTTTAGAGCTAGAACTCAACACTGTAACACAGTCATCATTCTGTTATTACTTGCTTACTCCTGCTTTCCACTTCAGACCCTCTAACGGAATTTACAGGGAGCTTCAAGCCTGGCTACCTCACAGAGTGACCAACTGTCCTAATTTACCTGGGCCTGAGGGCGTTCCCGGGATGCAGAAAAATTCTGGGCAAACCGTTGTTAGAAAACAAAATTCAACCAGGTAAATTTGAAGATCCAGTTGGCTTTATTAAGCAATTCATGATTTGGGCAGTATGCCATCTAGCAAGTAGAAACGGAGCTCTGCAGAATATACAAAATGGAGGGTTTTTACAGGAAAAAGGGTGGGGCAAGAAGCTGTTCACAAAAAGAAAAGGTCACCTTCCCTTAGCGGGAGGGATGGTGGGTCTTATCAGGTGAATTACCTCAGCTTTCTGTGGGGAATGGAGAAGGTCCCTGTGACAAATTACTTTATTGGTGCTTACCAGAAAATTCCTGACTGACTGGTTAAGACTACATTTCTGAGAGAGGTTGAAACTGTAGTTAGGTTAGGTGTCAAGCCTATAGTATAAGTGACTTTATTTTGGATCTGTGGTTTTCTTTTTTTGTTTTTTAAGTAGGTTCTATGCCCAGCGTGGGGCTTGAACTCATGGCCCTGAGGTCAAGAGTCACACTGGCTTTCTTTGAACACTGTGCTACCTAATTATCAAAATTCTCTATTGAGGTTTGTGACAGGTAAATAGATGGTCTCACTCAACTCCATTTCAACCCCTTGTAATATGTGCCCTATTACATGCTAGAAGTGAGAAAATTGAAGACTTCATTTCCCAGGGTCCCTTAGAGCTTGGATCCCATACATAGTCTAGCTCTGGCCAAGCAGATGCACTTGGGCAACATCCAGAAGGCCAGCTTGAAAAGGAAGCTGCATTTCTGCTGTTTTATCAGCTAGGCAGTTCTGGGGCAGCAGAGATCTGAGCGTATTATCTTGGATGTCATGGCTTTGGAGAGACAGAATACGGGCATGCATTTTGCGGTGTAGATTTAGCCTGAGCCAGCCAGTCCTGGAACTGGCAATAGTAGCAATGACTCCCTGATTTCTTGGTTTACTGTTGTATCAGAAGCGGCAGCTCCCGAATCACTGTTCCCTGAGTAAGCGTATTCTGTGGTGGAATCCTGAGCGTCATTACTGGGAGCCCAGCCTGGATCCTGCTCTTCCAGCCTTTCAAGGGATTTGTATCCTCTTAGCTCTCTGTGTGAATTCACTTTATGCTGAAGGGAGTTAAAGTGACTTTTATTATTTGCGGCTGAAGAACCTTCACTATTCAGCAGGGACTTCCTCTGGAAAACAAGGGAGCCTATATAACAAATCTGAGTGTCCTAAACACTGGTACCCTAATATAAAACTCTCCCTGACACTGCTATCCTTCTCTAAGGAAGGTGCATACATCCTAGTCACCAGTATCCTCCAAATACTGGAACTTGGTTATGGAGAAATGTCCACACACACACACACACGCACGCACACGTACACACACACACACACACACACACACACACACACACACACACACACATTTTTTTCCTCTTCCATATGCTGGAATGTTCTTCCAAATCTCCTTACATGACAGTTTGCATCTTAATCTCTCTACCTTCAGGTACCAGCATCAGTTGTGGCTTCCTCAATTTCCCCAATCTAAACTGGCCCCCCTCTTCCAGTTATTCTCTTTCACATCATTTTGTTCAATTTTTATGTTACTTAACACAGCCTGTATTTATTTACTTGTTTATTTTCTGTCTTCCCCTGTCCCCACCTTTCTCCCTGCCCAGAAGAATGTATACCCCGTGAAAGGAGGGACATTTTTTTTTTGCATTGTTCATCACCGTAACCTCACTGCCTTGGAACAGTGGCTTGCACGTGGTAGCATCATTTAAACATATTTGTTGAATAAATTACAAAATAGAGATTGTTGTAGCTAGGACATTTTTTAACAGGGGGAAGTGTTCTTGTGTGAACAAGACTTAATTGAGACTGCAAAGAAACAATGAGAAATAAGGAGACCCAGCAATTGTGATGAAAGGCATTGTTGTGCAGGTAGGGGAGTATTAGAGCGGACATTTGCAACCACGGTGTAAACTCTGGGTAATGAGAGTAATACACTGACTTTTGGGAGGCACTATGGTTGAGTTACGAAGTGTGCAGTTTCTAGAGCCACCTAAACATGAGTTCAAATGCCAGTTCCACGTTTCTGCTGTGTGAATTTGGGCAAGTTCATGAGCTTCTCTCAGTTTCCTTCCCTCATCTGGAATATGAGGAGAATAATAGTACCCAACACACATGCCTACTGTGCTGATTAACAAGATGACACTTATAATGTGCTTAGTACATGGCCTGTGTATGTAGCATATGGCCTATGAGGACTCAATAAGTGTTAGGTAATAAGAATATTATAATTTTGCTAGACCCAGCTCCATTCCTGAAATTATGCCCAATACTTGGGGTTACTCTGATTATAGCCTATTACATTTCTAGCAGCCCAACCCTATCCCCCTTCACCAAATCATAATTAGTAGGTGCTCAAAAAATATTAGTGACTGACAGGAAGTTTGTTCATGCGGGGTATATTCCATTCATGTATAAACAGTTATTATTGGTGGTGCTGATGCTATATTTTTCCATCTCTGTTGACCAAAAACAAAACAAAACCAAAGAGAAACTTAAATAGGCAACAAGAATATTGGGCAGAAAATACTCCATCATCAGAGAGAAGAGCAACCAATATAAAAGAACATTAAAGAGGAAAGAAGTGGCCTAAACCTTTCCAATGATTCATTCCAGTGACTAATTTTCCTTACATTTGATTTGTCCTATTGAGAGGGACAGGGCCAATTCATTCTTTCATTCAGCAAGTATTTATGAAATGCCTACTAAATTTATGATGTAGAAAGAACGGGCTAGGAATGCCTTCTCTAAATTCACCCCAACCTTGGTTAGCTTCTACTCAATATTTAGAATTCAGCTCAAATACCATTTCCTCTGCTAAAGCTTAAAACTAGGCCAGGTCACCCTGGTGTGTGTCCTCATGGCACTGGAAGTCTTACCTTTTCCCCACTTGCTTTTTTGGTGATTATGTGCTTAATGCATGTGATTATGTGCTTAATGCATGTCCCTTCTGCAAAGGGTAGGGACTTTGGTTTTATTCAAGAGTATATCCCTGGTACTTAGCTTGGGGCCTGCTACATAGTAGTTGCCGAGTTTTCTGAAGAGAGGAAAAGATTGAGGCTTTGAAGAAGGGGTCATCAGAACCTCACTCTAACACTGTTCATTCACCAGAGCAGCTTTTGCTTGTTCGTGGTGGCCTCTGACTCCCCCAGGCAGCTCTGCTCTTAGGACCCTGCAGAAAGCAGTATGGAAAATCACTGTAATCGAAAATAACACTACACTCAAAAATAGTCTCCTATACCTCTTGTATGAGGTGGCCTTGTGGCAAATCTCTAAGCAAGGCACCAACGCCTATAACAAAAGCAACAATGAAATAAGTAAGTTCATATTGGGGCAATATTATCCTGGCAGCTAAAGTCCTAGGAATTCTTTTTAAAGATTTTATTTTTTTTAAGTAATCTCTATACCCAACATGAGGCTTGAACTCACAACTCACAGGAACACAGGGAGTAAACGTGAGTGGCAGGAGATTAAGGCTGAAGCAGGCAGTGTATGAAGGACCTGGATGTACCCTGCTAAAGAGTTTAGAATGTTATGAATTGTGGAGCACCCACATAGGAATTTAGGTACAAAAATGTCAGGATCAGATCTACATTTTTAAAAGATCATCATTTTTTAATTTTTTTAAAAATGTTTTTTTAATGTTTATTTTTGAGAGAGAGAGAGAGACTGAGTGTGAGCAGGGGAGGGGCATAGAGAGAGAGAGACACAGAATCCGAAGCAGGCTCCAGGGCCCGACGCGGGGCTCAAACTCACAGACTGCAAGATCATGACCTGAGCCGAAGTCGGATGCTTAACCGACTGAGCCACCCAGGTGCCCCGAAGATCATCGGGTTTTTAAAAAAAAAACAAAAAAAAACTGTTTATTTATTTGTCTTTTTATTTGTTTTGAGAAAGAGGGAGATAGCAGGGAAGGGGCAGAGAGAGAGTGAGAGGGAGAGAATCCCAAGCAGGTCCTCGATGTCAACGCAGAGCCCCATGTGGGGCTTGATCTCATGAACTGTGAGAGCATGACCTGAGCTGAAATCAAGAGTTGGAAGCTTAACTGACTGAGCCACCCAGGCGTCCCAAAGGTCGTCCTTTTTAAAGTGTAAGACCCAAAGAGAATATAGGCAGAAGGTCTTGGTCCTTTTCTGCCGATTTCATCTTGCATGTTGAAACCACTACATCACCAGTTGGCCAAACTGGAAACAGAAATCATCCTAGCCTTACCTCTCCCTCACCCTCCAAATGCCCACCAAGTCCTATGGATTCTACCCTTAAAAGTTTCTTGAATCTACACAATGCTATCATTCCCACTGCTATGTCCTTTCCTCAGACCCTTATCACCGCTTATCTGAACTTTTCCAGTAGCCTTCTATCTGGTCTCCCTCCATACGGACCTCCTCCCCCAATTATTTGCTAGGCTGCTACAGGAGATTCTTCCAGAATGCAAGTCTGGTCGTGTTTCTATAACCTAAAACTTTTTAGTGTTTTCCCGTGACCCTTAGGAACTCTTTCCTACTGGCAGAAAGCCATCTAAGATTTGGACCCATCTAACATTTTCAGCTGCAAATGCTCACCTCCTCCCTTGCAAAGCTGTCCTTCAGCCTTGTTGAACTCCTGGCAGATTCCCAAACAGGCCAGAAGGCTTCAAACCTCCCACAGAGTCTCCATTCCCTCCTTCTGAATGGATTTCCTTCAACCTTCCCTAAAGAAATCCCATTATTATTCAAAATTCAGTTTAAGGGTTATTTCCTCCCTGAAGCCAGGTTTTTTGTTTTTTAATGTTTATTTATTTTTTGAGAGAGTGAGAGACAGAGTGCGAGCAGGGGAGGGACAGAGGGAGAGGGAGACACAGAATCTGAACCAGGCTCCAGGCTCTGGGCTGTCAGCACAGGGCCCCGATGCAGGGCTTGAACTCACAAGCTGTGAGATCATGACCTGAGCAGAAGCCAGACGCCCAACTGACTGAGCCACCCAGGCACCCCAAATTTTAAACTCCGTTTTAGTACCACTTCCCTTCTTTCTCCTTCCTGTAGCTCACTGTCTGGAGTCCTCTGGAGTTACTTCCATGGCAGATGTCATTGTTCGATGTTTGTCCAAGCAAGGACCATCTACATCATAATCTCTTTGTTGTTGGACTTTTTAAAATATTTGTTTGTTTGTTTGTTTATTGAGAGAGGGTGCAAGTGGGTGAGGGACAGAGAGAGAGGGAGAAGGAGAGAGAGAATCCCATGAGGGGCAGAGAGAGAGGGAGAGAGAGAGAAGCAGAGCTCACCCAAAGCAGGGCTTGAGGTCACCCGGTGAGGGCTTGAACTCATGAACCATGAGATCGTAACCAGAGCCGAAATCAGATGCTCAACTGACTGGGCCACCAGGCACCCATAATCTCGTTTTTTGAAAAGTTTTTTTCTACTGTTTTACTTCTTTAAAAAAATATTTATCATCACCATCATCACCATTGCAAATTCCTGTGCTCCAAACCTACTAAATCAGTCCATGGACCTGGGTGAAGAATTTGCTCTTAAAAAAATCTGCTAGATTACTGGTCATGTTCTGTTTCTTGATCAGGTGCTAATTACACACAGTGTTTATTTGTGTGGAATTCACTGAGCTCTGCCCTTAGATTATGTATACATTTCTGTATGTATGTTACATTCAATGAAGAGTTAAAAAGTAAACACTCCCCAGGCTATTTTTATAGCACTGATGGAGAAGCCCTGACTTCTCTCTTGCTATTGAGTTGTAAGCTTTTAGAGGGTAGTGAGGGTATCTATGCTGTCTCTGTATTCCCACCATCTGTTTTAGTGCCTACAGTATAGTACACACTTAATGAATGACTAGTAAATAAATGAATGAATGAACAAAGGGAGAGAAGTGGCTTGAGGGTTCCTTCCTCCCTCACTCTTTTCTAAACATTGTTCCATGCCCCTGCTGGAGCACGTGAGAGCTCCTACCTCAGAGTTAAACTTCCCAGATATATCTCCCCTGAATAATCCTGTGAGATGCCACCTGACTTCCTCTCTACCCCACATGCTTGGTGTGACTGATCCAGGGCACCAGCCTGACAAGGGCGGGAGAAAGGAAGCAGGTGGAGGACGTTCTGTCCCCAGTACCAGTACTTCTGCCCTGCCTGGGTCTGAGCCACCTGGCTCAGGCAGTCCTCAACATGCCTGGGAATCAAGCTGGAGAGAGCATGTCCTTGGAGATACTGCATTGCTAAAGCTCCTACTTGCACCTCTGATGTAAACTGCTTCCTAAATTACTCAGCTTAAGTTATGTGGGAATTTGAAAATCTTTGAATATTTAGGAGTAGCAGTAGAGATTTTTTAGCAGATTTACAGCAGAAAGTGAGAGACACCCTGGGTGAAATATCATGTAAGTCATTTATTCAGTCACAGGTAATTACCAAAAGTTTCCTAGGGATACAACTATGAACAGAGTCATCTGCCTTAATGGAGATCACAGTGTGTGTTTGGGGGGCGGGGTGCCGGGGGAGGGGGTGAGACAGTCAAATACTAATATTGAAAGAGGACTTCAACTACCTCTTTCAATATTACTATTTTGACCTCAAACTTATTTATCGATTAATTTCTTCTTTCCAGCTTATCTCTTAACCTCAGGCAAAATACCCTGTGGGCAAAGCATCCCCTAATGAGAACCAAAACTACCCACTCAAGCAATAAGGACCACCCTAAGCCAGCAACACCCTGCTCGATTTACCCCAAGACAATGATCAACCTCACCTTGACTGCCCAGCTGCATGTACCCACTGAACTTTGCCCCCTGTTTTCCTTATATAAACCTGGAAGTATTGTCAGCACTTTTGAGACAGTCTTTGACATGTTAGTCTGCTTTCTGGTATTGGCCTCACCGAAATCAATTCCTTTCTTGTTTCCCCACTACTCGTCTCTTTGCCTTTTGGATTTTGTCAGTGGCAAGTAGCTGAACCTGGTCGGTTTGGGACCCTCACAGCCAGGTGCTCCTGCACCCCTGTGCCCTGGCTACAATATCTAGATTTTTCAGAGCAGTTATGATGTGCTGGGTGCTTCACATATATTAGTTAATTTCATCATTGTAACGACTTAGTTGATGTCCTATTAATATCCCCACTGACCAATAAGGGAACAGATGCATCGGTAGAGTTATAAACTGATAAAGTAAGGAAGATACGGTGTAGGGAGTAGGAAAACCTGATCTAGTCCCAAGGGTCAGGGAAAGTTTCTCCAAATATAAGATGTTGAAGCAGAGATCTGAGGATTGAGTCCAAATCTAGTGGACAAAGAGGTCTGGGGGAAGAGAATTTCAGCCAATGGAAATAACATATGCAAAGGGAAAATAAATTGTTTGAGGAACTGGCAGGCTGCCCCATAGCAGGAGCCCAGGGAGCTGGAGATGAGGCAGGAGAGGTAGGGGCCACAGCCCCCAAGTTTTGTTTTGTTTTTTTCCTCTGTGTCTCAAATAGTATGATAAAGTCAGGGATAGAAGATTTAGGATTTCGCCCTGGTTTTGCTCTTAACAACCTCAGCCATCTCTCTGTGGCTGTTTCCTTATCTGGAAAAATGAGTGGGCAGACCAGAGTTCTCAAGGGCCCCTATGGTTCCCAAGCTGTGGTTCTGGGTAGGGCGCTCCTGGAAGAAATTGCCAATTCAAGGCACAGGCCCTGGCTGCTGCTGAACGCACTGAGGCCCAGGGGCTTGGCAACCCAGTGGCCCAGGCAGCACTTGCTGGCCTCTGAGTCTTCTGTAGGTTAGGTAAATACAAATGATGGAGAACATCACATATAATAAATCACACAGTAAATATGGCTGTGAACATGGTTTGTTCCTCTCACTCGACATGGGTGAACTGCTAATAATGTAATAAAGATTACCACCTGTTTGAAGCATTTCCTGTGTGCCAGGATTGTACCAGTTACTTTAGATAGATTTCTCACAACAGCTCCTTGTTAGATTCAAAAGCTGAAGCCTCAAGGGATTACATAACTTTGGTAAAGTCCTCAGCACCCAAATTTGCCCTGCCTACGGAGCATGTCCAGTCCTGTTTCCTATTGCCAGGTGTGCTCACTTGAGCAATGACTCTCTCTGGGTTTGCTCAGTGGCCGAGTTGGAATCTGAACCCAGCTCAGACTCCAAAGGTTATGGTGTTGACCACCGGGCCATACTGCCTTCCCTTCTTAAAACACAGGCAACTCCTTATTATATAAATAGGATCACTTTGTCTCTTGAAGTCCTTTCTGGGTGAGGAAAGTGCTTTTTATAGCTTGGGACTGCTTCTGCTTTCTTGGTCTCTTCCAGCACCTGTTAATCCTGCATGCAGCTGTGTCCTTCACTGTCCTTACACTGTATTCCTAGGTTTCCTCCCTGCAGAAGACAACTCCGGGAAACCACATGGTGTCTGTATGTGTGCCAGTAAAGAAATTTCACTCCCCTCCCTCCCCAAATCGGCCTACCTTTCTATAAATATTCCCTCTCCTCCCTCCACTCAGGCCTGTGAGTAGTTTGGTCACTTAACCAAACACACACACACTCACAAAGCAACGAGAGGAGGGGTGTTGGAGGGGACAGCGTGAATGACCTTGCAAAGGTGTCTAGCTCTCTGAGGACAGGATTAGCAAACTTGAAACCTCAACAAATATTTGTGTGCCTCCGTATTCCTCCCGAAGCTACCTGCTCCTCTTGCGCCAGCCTCGCTCAGTGCCCCCTCCGCCTCTCCGAGATACAAAGCTCAACCCGCCCATCTTTTTGGAAACCCAGAGAACTTCAGTCCCCTAGTTGAAACTCGTCTGTGGCGGTGGCGGGCAGCACTGGGCATGCTCAGTAGTGGGGACAGGTCTGGAAGGCAAGGAAACCGCGTTTGAAGTCGCGCGGCCGGGGAAACAGGGGGAGGCGAGCCGTGGGGGCCCCGGCTGGGGGTCCGCGGGGATCCCCGATTCCGCGCCCGGAGCTGGCATGCTCCAGGCTGGCGCGGCGGGGCGGGCGCGCAGGGGGCAGAGCTCGGAGGAGAGGGGGGAGCCGGTGGGAGAAGGGGAGGAGCGCCGGGCTCGCCATCCCCCGGCGCCGGCTCTGCGGCTGCTGAATCGGAAACCGCAGGGAGGATCCGGGGAAATAAAGACGCCCGAGAATGACCTCCAGCGAGGCTGCCTGAGCCGGGGCCCGCGCGCCGCCGCACCAGCCTCCGGCATGGGCGACCGGGGCGGGCGGCCCGAGCACTCGGCCACGCACGCTCCGGGGCCCCCCGCCGACACCGGAGCTGCCGCCGTAAACGGGCTGCTGCACAACGGCTTCCACCCGCCGCCAGTCCAGCCGCTGCTCCTCTGCAGCCGGGGCCCCGCGGGCGGTGGCGACGCGGCACCCCCGCGCCTCCAGCTCTTGCCCGAGCTTCAGCCGCAGCCACCGCCCCCTCAGCACGACTCCCCCGCCAAGAAATGCCGGCTGCGGAGGAGGATGGACTCCGGGAGGAAGAACAGGCCGCGTAAGTCCCATCGCGAGCGGAACGCTGGCGCAAGGCAGGCGCATCCCGCGCGCCTACCACCCCGGGAGCCGCGGGCAGGCACCGCAGCGCGACTGGTGCGCCCCAGCGCCCGCTGTCGGGGGAGTGTACGGAGGGGACTCCGGGGACTGATTCTTTCCCCAGGGGCGCCAAGCACTAAAGATCGCTGCCTGAGCCTCACGCTTGCTTGCTTCCGTCTGTAGAATGGGCCGATTCAATGCGGATCCTGCGCTGCTCCTTCGGTCTTGGCTCTAGGCAAGGCCAGCGTACTGCCCGCCTTCCTAATTTGTCGGTGGGAAAATGCACGTGTGCGAACATTTCACGGGTTCCGGGAGTAGGCGTAGAGCGGGAGGGCCCTCTCCCTTCTCCTCGCCCCTTTTCCTTGTCAGAGTTCGTCTTTCTGGGTTGGCGCTCAGGCAGCCACCTTGTCCTTTGAATCGCAGAGTAGCCGCCAGTACCTCGGGTCTATTGGCAAACGCAAGGCCTGGAGGCGTGGAGTTTGACAACCCCCCAAATCACATCCTATTAAATGCTCTTTCCTCGCAGCCAATGAGAGGACCCGTTGGCGGGGGCACACCCACTGATACCATGTGGGCCGGAACTATGTGGACCAATGAGAATCAGAGGTGGATTTTTTTTTTTTTTCTGGGAACTGGGGAGGTAGAGTTGAGGGTTTCTAATGGTAGCTTGCGGCGTAAAAAGCTGAAAGGCGTTATTTCACAATCTAAAGCGTGTATATATGATGTTACTTTATAAAGAGTACCTTCCCTGCATGACGTTGTGGGATGTAAATTCGTAGATCGAGTTTACAACTGTTTTTTCCTATCTGAGCCGAACCTCCTTCTACTGGTTACCTCTTTCTGGGTGTCTTTAATGAAGCTTATAAATGACAAAAAGCAAAGTAAGTAGAATGCATACTAATTAGTGATTGCATTCAAACACCATTTGCGTATGGGTTATTCTGTCTGATACGGAGAAATTGCTAGTATAGGTTTTGGATTTATCTGTAAAAGCTTGATATTTGGCAAACTTTTTTGTTTCTCTCTTTAGACTCTTAGGTTTTCTGCGCTCAGTTAAAATCTCTGAGACTTTGGAAAGTACTGATGTGGGACGGGATGACTCTGATGCTTGTATTTTGTAGATGTGAAATGTTTAGGCTGAAAGTTAACTTTGAAGCCACACAGCAGATTTGGTGATTGTTGTAAGGAAGGCATCTATTTAGCACTTGAATTTGTACTTATTTTTGTTTTTCAGACTTGTTAGAAAATTACCTTCTTTATGGACTTGATATTGATTACTTATGATTTATTAACCTGTTTTACTTCTTTTGAAACCAAATTTTAGTTATTTCTCTGATCTATGTTTACAAATCGTAGGACAGTTTGCAATGTAAATAGCTAAAGTATATCAAAAGAGAACTGTTTTGAGTTTTTGTGTAGTATAGCTAGCCTAAATGGTCTGTGAGGGTATATAACACCTTTAGAAATAATTTTTGAGGAATTAAAAGTACTCTGTCTTAATAATAGATTGGAGGCAGAGAAAAAATAATTTTGAGGCTTAACTTGAGCTTGCAAACCCACAAGGATTTTTTTTTAAGTTTTTAATTATTTTTTAAACGCTTATTTATTTTTGAGAGACAGAGAGAGACAGAGCACGGGCGGGGGAAGAACAGAAAGAGAGAGACACACACACACACAGAATCCCAAGCAGGCTCCAGGTTTGAACTGTGAACACAGAGCTCCACAAGGGGCTCGAACCCATGGACCTGAGCTGAAGTCAGATGCTTAACTGACTGAACCACCCAGGCGCCCCAACAATTATTATTTTAGAATACAAGAAAATATAACTTTATGCCTGTGTATTTGGTGTCACAAATTAAAGTGGTTTGTATTTTTTACAAAAATTAAAACCTTAGCTATTTTAAGTTCAGTGACCATGATACTTAACTTTTAAACTTTTAAAAGGGATTCATCAAAATTTACTTTTCATTATCCTACCATGTTTTCATTTCTCAAATTTGAACAAGCATTTCTGAAATAAATTTTACATGTTCTGAGTGGCATCTGCTGTGTTCACTACCAAAAGTTCTCAGTGAAAACTAGGGCAACATCTTTAAGCCTTGTCTATTAATGTTTAGGTATTTTTTTTATAAAAAAAAGCTAGTGCTCGGTCAATTCATATTTAGATTCTCTAATCTAATCTAATCTAATCTATATCTTAGTTAGATATACTAAGAGTTAAGTATATCCCCATTTTCTAACGATTGATAGATTTTATGTGAGCAACTATTACAAAGAGTATTTGGGTGCTTTAAATAAAATGCAGGGGTATCGTTGGTGGTGGAAGCATTGAAGCTGAACAAATAATTCCTATTTATCAGTTTACAACGTCAAACAACCTGCTTCCGTCTAAACCAGAGGTGTGTTGAAGACAGCCAGATCTCAGTGCTCTCAGATAGGCACTTGGAATGCTTATGTGAGTGGGTGTGTTTCTATTTGGTAATATCGTGGATAGAGTGCAATACACATAGAAATACTTAACGTTTGAAAATGATGAATGCAATGAAACAAACAATTCAGTAGTTTCTGATTGTTTTAAAATTTTAAATCTCAACGCAGGAACTCTTTACAAGCTTGTAAGCTAAACATCAGACCAGTGGTAGGTTAATTTTGCTAAACCAGGAGAAGGGAGTGTTGTCCACTTTTTATCAAAAGTACCGTCACCTCACCACTTGTCCTTGGAAAGCTTTTGTAAGACTGCTTCATCAGTCTTCCTTGGTTACTTCACCTACCACTGCTATTTAGCTGTGTAGCCTCAACCAAGTTACTAGCTCTCATGTTGAGACATTGGAGTTGGCTAGGTGGTCTTAAAGTGTTGTTCCTTGTGTCTTCCAAATTCTGATACTTCAGAGCTGTGACTTCTATGCTAGTTATCCACTTTGCCACACGACTTAGCATTTAATTGGATTTCTTCCTCCTCCTCCTCCTCCTCCTCCTCCTCCTCCTCCTCCTCCTTCTTCTTCTTCTTCTTCTTCTTCTTCTCCTCCTCTTCCTCCTTCTCTTCTTCTTCTTCTTCTTCTTCTTCTTCTTCTTCTTCTTCTTCGTGCCAATTGTTCCCTGTGTGTTGTCTTGTTTCCTCAATTAGGTTAGAAGTCTGATTGCAGATGATATAGTTTTTTCTCTTATGCCTTGCACCTCAGGTCCATGAACATTTGATGTCACAGGAGAAAAGGTACAAGTGGCATTATCACCACCTCATTGAGATAGTCATTTCCATCCATAAGATAGACTTTGGCAAAATCTCTTCACTGGAATTTCCATAGAGTATCAACTGGGAGATTCCTTTGATCTGCTCCTTGATGATTTGATTCTTTGAAGCATGCATAAGTAGCACCTTACTGAGTCAGCTCACTTCCCAAATACTTTGAAACTAATGATAGTCCTAATAAAATGCTGTGAGGGTCTAATGTGTTGTAAATGGTGTAGCCATTCAAACCCTGGAGGGCTTGAGTTTGGATAGCCGTTGGATGGCCTAGGGCCAATTATTCACCTATGTGTCAGTTCCAGGATGGAGATAATCATACTACTCATTGGGTTGATATGAGAATTAAATTAGATAATGTATATAGTAAGAACCTAGATCCCTGCTTGGCATATAGCATTTATTCAGTAAATGCCAGCTCTCATCACCCCCATACAGAATACTGTCCACTGTTAATCCAAAGGACAGGACAATTGAGCTGCCAGAGATTGACTTCCTTAAAAACAAACAAAACAAAACAAAAAACAGGCTTAGAATAAGAAAGACCAAAATGTTTTATTTGATTAGCTATAACACTCTTAGTCCTTCAATTATTTTTTTACCCTTCCCCAATACAAATAGTGGATAATAGAAAACTGTAGAGAAAAAGCAGGAAAAAGTACTTACAGTCCCATCACTTAGAGAAAACAACTGTTTACAATGTGCCATATTTTACAGGTAATTTGAGATCATACTAAGATGAGATTTTGCTAGCTTTTGTTTTTAAAAGTTTTAGCATAAGCATTTTCTTATGGCATGAAAACTTTTTTTTTTTTTTAATTTTAGAGAGAGAGGGAATCTCAGGCAGGCTCTATGCTCAGTATGAAGCCCCATGCAGGCGCCTCGATCCCACGACCCTGGGATCATGACCTGAGCCGAAATCGAGAGTTAGACACTCAACTGACTGAGCCACCCAGGCACCCCAAAACATCATTTAAAAAAAATTTTTTTTACGTTTATTTATTTTTGAGAGACAAAGAGAGACAGAGCACAAGTGGGGGAGGGGCAGAGAGAGAAGGAGACACAGAATCCAAAGCAGGCTCCAGGCTCCTAGCTGACAGCACAGAGCCCGACACGGGACTCGAACTCACAACCGTGAGGTTGTGAGATCACAACCTGAGCCGAAGTCGGTTGCTCAACAGACTGAGCCACCCAGGTGCCCCAAAACATCATTTTTTTTTGTTTTATTTTGTTTTTGTTTTTTTTTCAAAACATCATTTTTTAAATGGTTGTATTATATCCCCAAGAATTCATTTAACCTTTCTCTGGAAGCTTTAGGCTGCAGCGAGGGGTCTCTACATCATAAGCATTGCTGTAGCAACAACTTCATGTGTAACTCTTTTTTCTTTTTTTTAATAAAGATTTTTCTTAAGTTTATTTATTTTGAGAGAGAGAGAAGGATCTGGGAGGGGCAGAGAGAGAAAGAGAGGGAGAGGGAATCCCAATCAGGCTCCGCCCTGTCAGTGCAGAGCCCGACTGGGGACTCAAAGGGGCTCAAACTCACCAACAGTGAGATCATCACCTGAGCCAAAATCAAGAGCCAAACACTGAACCAACTGAGCCACCCGCGTGCCCTTGTCCGTAACTCTTTAAGTTATTGTTGATGAGATGGGTCGACACATACTTTTTGGAAGAGGAACCAAAACAGCACAAAGTAGTATTTAGATGTTTCCTTGAAATGCTGGATATTTTAGACCACAAGGACACTGTTAGATGAACCACCCTGGTGGAGTGAGGAGAGAAATGCAAAGGAGATTGTTGGAGTCACCAAACACTATGCTGCAGAAAGGCAAGTATTTGGGCATCCTCAGAAGACTGGAGGATCAGTGCTGCCCTCTCCCTTCCCTCCTCTGTTGCTTGGCAACAGGCAGGAATAAAGACTGGATCAGGGAGGGCAGTCTCCTGTGGGGTGGGCATTCTGGCTTCTCAAATCATTTAGATAGGATGCTACGAGCAGAAAATGGGTGAACATCCATTGCACCCATAACATACTCATAGGTACAAACCAAAGAAACCTAAATCTGTCACCCGTTTCAGCTAGCCAGCATGGTGAAAGTATGAGGCCTCAATTTTCCAAACATCGGGGTATTTAGCTTTGGCGTTTGGGCTTTCCACTTCCTATGAGAAAAACCAGGATAAAAAAGATCATAGAATTTTCTGGTTGTATCTGCACAGAAGGTAGATATATATGCTTTTTTTTTTTTTTTTTTTTTTTTTGTAAAAAAACTGTACTCAGTACTTCTACATGGATGGGAAGCATTGCAAATTCAAGAACACAAGACCGAAATGGAAAGCAAGGGCACACTGTAGTATTCCTACCATGTGGGACGTGGTCAGATTCCCAAGTTTGTCCCTGAAGTTATGAGTTGTGCAATGCACATTTAAACCGAAGATTAAGACTTTAAGACCCAAGTGGCCTGCATCTAAGTGGTTAAGTCAGGTATCAGAATGTGTTAGGCATGTGAACACTTTTCCTCAAAAGACCAGTAAGTGAATTTCAACCTTAATACGAAGGATATTTTGCTTGGCACAGTAACCAAAGATGGAAAGGGTGCTGTTAATGTTTAGCATGTGGGGCATTTAACAAGTGAATAAAACAAAACCCATCATGGTTTTGGAAATAGAATTAGTAGAGAAACAAAGGAGTACTGGTTTTAATTGACAGGTTTTGGGGTTTTGTTTTTGTGATAGCTTGACTTGTGTGTAGGTGTGTGTGAGTGGCTTTAATACAAACCAATGCCTTGAAAGTAAAAATAAATCAAGGTTTGACTTTTATGATATTTAATTACATGTGCTTTAGCTTTAATAAATAAGCCAGTATTCACCTTAGGATGGCAGTATTCTGAATCAGATACAGAAACTGTTCAGTGTACCCAATGTGGCGCACAGAATTTCTAAGAAGACCTTTTCTGTAGGTGATGGAGCTATCGAGCGTGGTATCTCATTACTTAATTCATGACATCTCTTAGATGCTTCGACTTGGCTAATCATATGTGTGTGTATGGGTGGGTGTGTGTGTGTGTTCGTATTCTCCTTGGGAATACATTTGAAAATAACAGATGATTCGAAGGGGTGAGGTAATGTTATTTTTAGAGGCAGTTACATCAAAATAATGATCTGGACCTCCAGCAGGTTTCTCTACAGTTTGGAAAGAGGACGGAAAAACTTATGACCATAGTGAGTACTTAACAGTAGTCACTTCCAGTAGAGTAGCTGTTATTGAGCAACAGCTGTGTACATATTGTTCTGTACGTGTTTTTATGAAAGCATGCACATTACCAACCCCACTGTCCATTTTACAGATGGAGAGAGAGAGGCTCAGAGAAGTGAGGTATCCTGCCCCAAAGCCTGTAGTCTGTGAATGACCGGGCCAAAATTCAGACCCAAGTCTAAGTCCATTGCCAGCTAGCTGGCTCTCTTTTCTGCCCTGATAAACTTATTATTTATGTTGGGAAAAGGAAGTGTGTTCTGTAAAACTTTAAGAAGAGATAAGTGTATGCAATCTGTACACCTTTGGCAAAAAGCTCATCCATGTGGCTGTGGAAGTAACAGCGGCCAACATTAAAGGGCACTTACTATGTGCAGACACTAAGCTAAACACTTTCTATGGATTATCTCAGCAAACGCTCACAGTACCCTGTGAGTTGGGTACTGCTATAGATTGAACACTTGTGTCCCCCCAAAACTCATATATTGACATTCTAACCCCCAAGGTGGTGTTATTAGGAGGTGGGGCCCTTGGGAGGTGATTAGGTCATGAGGGTAGAGCCCTTATGATTGGGATTAGTGTCCTTATAAAAGACCCCCAGGGAGCTAGAACCCCCATCCCCACTTCTGCCATGTGAGGGGACAGCAAAAAGAGAGCCATCTAGGAGGTAGGCTCTTGCCAGGCGCTGAATACCTTGATCTTGGATTCCAGAATTGTGAGAAATTAATTTCTGTTGTTTATAAGATACTGAGACCATGGTGAGACAAATCATATGATCTTCCCTCGGCAGGTGAAGAAACTGAAGGATAGCACAAAGGCTTGGGGCAAAACTGTCTGAGTTCAGATTTTGACTCTGCTGGGCTAGACTTGGGTAGTGTTCTGTAGTGGAAAGAGCTTTGAAGCCACCAGACCTGAATTCAGAGCCTCACTGTGCCATTACTAACAGTGTCCCCTTCAGGCGAGATCCTTAACTTCTCCGATAGAGATAATGGCGTCCATCTTATCGGTTGTGAGGACCAAAGGCAGAAAATGGAGATAAGTTGTAAAACAGAGTGACTGGACCCTGCTAAGTGCACAGTAAAAGATATTTTACTTGCTAACACAAGCAGGACATTTAATATTAATATTACTGCTGTTACTTAGTCACAGAGGCTTTCAAAACTTTGTGAAATCTCAGGATTTCCATGAACTCATCTTGCCCCAACTGAGACTGGGCTTCATTCAAGGTATCTTCCAACCTGACCCAACATCACATCCTGAATGGAAGTGCCCTAATTCTGACGTTTCTAGAGGCAGGACACATGGCCTGTGTCGCAATTCTTGACCTCATTGTCACTTTCATAAGTTGCCCCACTGCAACTCCTGAGATGTACAGCATGACCTGTCTGAGGGTGATTTTGGCAACTTGGTGACTAAGAAGACTGTCATTTATTTTACTGTTAATCTAGTGTCGGGACAAAGTTGGGGTTTTTTTGTTTTTTTTTTTAATGTTTATTTACTTTTGAGAGAGAGAGAGATACAGAGTGCGAGTAAGGGAGGGGCAGAGAGAGAGAGGGAGACACAGAACCCGAAGCAGGCTCCAGGCTCTGAGCTATCGGCACAGAGCCCGATGAGGGGCTTGAATTCACGAACCGTGAGATCGTGACCTGAGACACTTAATGGACTGAGCCACCCAGGCACCCTAGGACAAAGTTATTTCTAAAAAAGGAAGTTTCTTCCTTTGATCTTTATGGTTTGCTATGTCAGCCCCTGAGTGAAGCAGATAATGCACACAAGAGAAAAGGATTAGGAAAGTGAGCACCTTTCCTTTATGAAAGCTGCAGGAATCAAACAAGGCTGCAGAATTCAGAAGGGATGCTACTTCTCAGGCCTTCTTTTTACCCATAGCCTAGCAAACCTTGTTCTGGCAGATGAGGAGATGGATATTTCTGGGCACTTGTTGCCTTCGAGACCAGCACGTGAACCTTCTGGAATGCCTGGCCCTGACTCAATGCTGAATCTGGGCCACTGGGTCTTTAGCTAGCGCCTCTGGACAGACTGAACCTACGTGAATCTCTGTGAGCTGTGGCCAGCCTGGGCAGTGCCAGTTGCTAGGAATCCTCTGGGCCTTCTGGACAAACAATTCCTTTACAGCCTGAGGTAGGCAGTCCAGGAGGGAATGAGGCAGGGGTGGATTTGTGTGACTTCAAGCTTGATATGGGTCCACAGTGTAATGAGGCTTGCAGCAAAACATAAGCACCCAATAAATGTCAGCTGTCATGGGTGGTGGTGTTAGATGCCCTTCCTTACTTACGCTTACTCCTATAACTTCTGCCTTGACCCTACAGTGTATATAATCTCTCTTCTGCATGACAGCTCCTTAGACATTTAAAGACAGCTATTTAACTTGACTTTTCCATGGCGTCCTGCCCTCTGAAAAACAAAGACCCACACACTCACCTGCCAGACTTCATCATCCTTGTGAGCCAGTACTGGTTGTGTTGAGTTGCCAAAGTATTAAAGCTTAGATGGGAGAATGGCCTCTTGGGGTTGTCATAAAAGGGATCAGGTAAGTACTGACCTGGGTGACCTTGAACGCCAAGATTTAATAAGCCTGTATATCCCACAGGGGCTAATCATTTTTTTTTAATCTTTTAAAAATGTTTATTTTTTTTTTCATTTTGAGAGAGAGGGAGGGCAAGGGAGGGGCAGAGAGAGAGAGAGAGAGAGATTGGGAGTGAGAGAGGATCCCAAGCAGTCTCCATGCTCTCAGAGTAGAACTCGACTCAGGGCTCAATCTCACAAACCATGAGATGGTGACCTGGGCCGAAATCAAGAGTCAGATGCTTAACTGACTGAGCCACCCAGGCGCCCTAGAGCTAACCAGTTTTTATTCCTGTGGGCCACGCACTGTGCTAGACTCTGCATGGGATACTCGGCTTCATGTGATTCCAAGCTGGAGTGTAGCCTGAAGCCAGTTGCCTGGCTTGATTTTACTCAAATCTATGGCATTTCCAAGTCACTAAACTCTGTGCATATAAGTCAGAGGACTTGAACAAGTTGAGGCTGTCTGTTTGCCATCCATACTTTCCCAACTACCAGTGTTTGATGAAAAACATCTAAAAACATGCTACGTATTTGGGAGAAGGAAGGTAATATCAGTTTGGTCAAGGAGATACCACATCCTACCTTTTATGGAAGATTTTTACTGTGAGGAAGTGGCCCAAATGTGATTTATTCTTTGGAGTGACTGCATGATATATCGTCAACACTTTTAAAGAGTGGTAAGGGGTATCGTGAATAATTATGCCAGGACCACAGGCATAAACTGGGATCATCCTAGGAAAACCACAAGTTCCCTTAATTTGACGGGGCCAACTCCTACGTGCTCAGGGTTGCTGGTTGTACACATTTCTTCCTAACTCTGCATCCTATGTCCTGGTGTTGGCAGCTTGAAATTGGCTACAGTGAGTGTATTTGCCCTGTGGAAATTGGCAAACGCTAAAAACCAAGGTTTTCTTCTTAGGCAGCCAGTTGCTAAACATTTACCAGTACATCACTGACTAGAATACAGGTCATGGGTCACGCAGAGGAAAGTCCCAGACAGCATCAGTAATACGAGCTGAATAATTAAAGCCTTTGATTCAGAGAATGGGAGAAAAAGACTGACATGTCCTTTGCTAAGTAGGATAATGCCAGAAGGTGAGGAGTCAGACAAAAGAACTTCATTCTCAGGAAAGAAAGTATTCCACACATATTTGAGGGCCCGCTATGTTTTAAGGGTAGAATTTAGAATCACATTGTTGTCTGCCTCTCGTTCTCTCCCTCCTAAATTCCTACCCCAAATACTGTTGGGTTCAGTGCCAGATCACCCAGTAGGTAGAACAAGCAGGTGTTAGTGTACCAACAACGCAGCAGGAGAGAAGAAAGAAAGAAAGAAAGAAGAAAATAATATACATGACTTTATGTATATATACATGCATGCACCAGAGTACTAACTACAGGAGAACCATAACTTTAGGCTTCTTCTTTACACTCATTTTATGATTCACTCCTGTTTTTATTTTGAATGACTTGAGTTGTTTTGAGCTACATGTTCGTTACATGTGGACTGGGCAACACCAATATTTTTCCTTTAGATGGGTGTAAATCTAGCCCCAGTGAACCTTGCACCTTTCTAGGGTGATTTATAATTAATTTACTGTTGGTGACATGGCAGGGCGGAGTTGCCAGAGGATCTCCATTTCATGTTTTTGGTTAGGGCGGGCAGGCTGAAATTTGTCCCAGCCAAAAGGGAAGGGAGGTTGTTTGTTTGTTTCCAGAGGCAGGATCTGTGGGGCAAAAAAAGGGACTTCCCCAGTTCATTCCCATTAGAGTTTTACTCCAAAGGCGACTCGTGATGCCCCACTGTCCTCTCACTGTCTTGCATGAGTATTTGGAGAGTGTTGGGATTGTAAAGAAATCTTTTTACTTGGGAAAACTTCAAATGTTATATAAAGCCAGAGTGTACATCAAATAACTGCCCATCACTCATCACTCAGCCTATCTTTCCACTCATGTCCAATCTTATTTTTTCTGTTACATCCAAACCTCCCCTTTCAAACTGGATGATTTGCAGCAAGTCTCAGATATCTCAGTTTAATGGTAAGTGTTTTTATATGTGTTTCTAAAAGATAAAAACTCTTTTTAAAAGCATAACCATAATCTGTTAATTGCTGGAAAAAGTTAACAATGTATTATTTTCAGTTGAAGCTATATAGTATTTTATGATGCACAGTTAGAGGAATAAATTCAGTTATCTAACTACGGTTAAAATTGTTGCATCCTGTTTGTTGACAGATAGATGAAAATCTGATATTGTGTTTCCTGGGAGGATTTAGTTTGGGGGTTTTTTTTTTGGTATGTTTTTGTTTGTTTGTTTGTTTGTTTTGCCAGTACCTGCTACTGCCTGTTTATGATTAATTTTTAACCATATCTTCATGGTCTGAGATTTGAAACTTCATTCTCGTAATGAAATAACCATGTGCCAAAAAAGGCGCTTTGGAATCATCCCAGAATCACTGGACTAGAAGTGATTTGTATCTCCCATGTAGTTTCTGTCTTGAGAGGGAGAGACTGGGAACAGGATTAAAAGAATTCCGCCTCTGCAGTCACTAGGGTGGGAACAGGCAAGCTAGCACTCATTCTGAAGACACCTGGGAAGGAGGACTGGGCTCAGACTGGAAATCTGGGGGTGCTGGATTCAAGGTTGAATGTGGAGTTTACAGGAGGTTACCAGGAGGGGTATTGCTGAAATTTGTGAGATTTGCCGTTCCTTCATTTCAAATGAACCACAAGAACAAAGAAAAAGATCCTGAATCTCTCTAATATCACTCTTGTCTGTCAAGCGTTTTTGAGGATCAAACCACTTCAACATCAGTGAGTTCTTATCTGTATAACTGCCAGGATTGTCTTACTCTTGGCAGTTTTATGAGTCTTTCAGTTTTATGCAAAATGTGCTTCAGATGCATTTTATACTTCCTTGCCTTCTTGGACAGAATACTGAGTGTCGTGATATTTTCTAATAATTTAGGGATATGACTAATATCTGGTTTTATACTGGGCTGTAGAAGTCACGGCGTGCGAATGGTCGCTCTTTTGTTTTTTAGGCAACGGATACTTGTTAGGCACCAGCTGCATACAGATGAAACTTTTTTAAAAGGGTCCACGTATTTAATTCAAAATTCTTTAAAAATATTTTTCTCTATTGAAAAGCCGTAACTGAAACGCATGTTGAAAACCCCGTAACTAATGTTTGGGTGAGTGCCTTAACTTCTCGGCCTCAGTTCTGTCATCTGTAAAGTGGGCATAAATAAGAATGCCTACCTCGTTGGGTTCTGAGAATTAAATTAAACATTGCATGTAAAGCTTCTAGCACACACCCTGGCACATGGTAAGCCCTTAATGTTAGTCGGTACAGTGCTGCTGCTGGATTAACCCATTTTTTGTAGACATTAGAAGAAGCTTCTTCTGGATTCTTTTTTTTTTTTTTTCAATTTTTTAACGCTTATTGATTTTTGAGAGATAGAGGGAGACAGAGCATGAGTGGGGGAGGGGCAGAGAGAGAGGGAGACACAGAATCCGAAGCGGGCTCCAGGCTCCGAGCTGTCAGCACAGAGCCAGATGCGGGGCCGGAACTCACAGAGGGCTAGATCATGACCGGATGCTCAACCAACTGAGCCACCCAGGTGCCCCATTTGTTCTGAATTCTTATAAGCAGAGCAGTGATTGGCAAGTTTATAGCTCTGAAGTCTTTTAAAAAGTTTGGCCTGGGCACGTATATCCACATAAAATTGCACAAGCTAATATACCACTTCAGTACACGTGTACCACACTCACTTACATTCTAGGCAAGGCTTAGTTAGGCATATTTGCTTTGCAAATGCTCTCACTCTGGCATAGGTCAGTTATATAATAACAAGTAAATGAATAACCCCATCAAGTTTAGAGTTTTAGCACTTATTATAAGGTTTAGAGGCTTTTGTTTGATTTTTATATTTATTACAAGCAAACTGAGGAGCCGTTAGTTATTTTTAGCGTTCAGCTTTTTGGTGAAACATTTTCAGTAAATCTGTCCAAGCTACTGAATCAGTTTTGATTCCAGAAATCCCCGGATTGCAAGGAAAGCTGTTCAGAAAACAGTTAGGATTTGCACCTACTCCCTGTGAGTCAAACTTGTCTCCATATTGTGCAATCCAGACAAAGTACAAAAATAAATTGGGTGCTGAAGTTTATGAGACTGCGGCTGTCATCCCTAAGAGACAACTGTCCAGCCTTTACACATCAAAACAGTGTTGGTCTCATAGATGGACTTTGCATTAAATGTGTAATATTTTTTCTAAAATGAGCCAATGTTAAGTAAGGTGTTGCTTTTATCTCTTCCTTCTGTGAGTTCCATAGTTAAGATGCAATAAAAAATTCCAGGGCTAAGTTGTTTGAAAATCTTACCTGAATGATAGAGAAGGGCACTCTGTCCCCAAACTAATTGGCACCAGATAAACAGAATACTTTGAATGCTCGTGTTTATATTTTTAAAGTTTTCACCTCTTTTTCCAGTTAGATATTACATCTAGCTGTGCCTTGGATAAAAATTGTTACAGTAAAAGAAAACATTTAATACTAATTACAGTGACTGTCACCTCTGGAAATTTGCCAGCAATAAGCCAGAAGGCAGCTGAGAACCTGGAAGGAAGCAAACACGTCTGAGCAACGAAAATCAGTGTTGGGAAATAAATAAAATTGGAGACGCTTTTGCATTCTACATTTAGTGTACTTCCTGTGCTCTCTCTGAGTCTGTTTACTCTTACTAAAGGTGCAGTGTTAACAGACATGAATTTTCTGGTTTCTCTGCATTCATAGATAGCAGGTTTGGGGTAGATGTACTGCAGTAACATTGATAGCAGCAGGAAATTAACAGGATTAGCCTAAAAGCAAGACATAGAAAGCCATAATAGAGACAAAAGAATACTTAAACCCTAGTAGCCTTGGAAGCAGAGAGAGGTTCATGTGGTTCTGAGGGCATCACTATATAGTGGGCACAAAAATTGACCCTCATATGCCCATCAGTCATCAGGAAGATCTAAAATTTTCTTGTGCTTATTTTCTTTAAAAATATGGGAAAATCTGTAGAAAGACTTTTTTTCAAAAGCAATTATAATTTGGCATTTCTATTTCAAAAGTTATCTATGAAATGAAGGGTTTAGGTCAGAGCTTTATATATGCATGAAATCTGCTTTATTAAGATAGAATGCACATGCAATTCACCCACTTAACGTGTACAGTTAGGTGGGTTTGAGTGTATTCGCAGAGTGCAACCGTTACCACAATCAATTTTAGAATACTCCGTCACCCCCTTACAAAACCTTATTTAGCAGTCACTCCTTTTTGCCCCCACAACTCCTGAAGCCGGGCAACCACTGATATTTCTGTCTCTACAGATTTACCTGTTGTGGACAGTTCATATATTGGAATCATACTATCTGTGCTTTTTTGTGATTGGCTCCTTTCATGGAGCATAGTGTTTTCAAGGTTCATTTATGTCTTAACGTATATGAGCATTTAATTCCTTTTTATTGCCAAATAATACTTCATAGCCTGGAGACAGCATAGGTTATTCATCAGTTGATGGACATTTGGGGTGTTTCCACTGCTATGAACATTTGTGTACAACTTTTTATGGGGACAGGTTTTCACTTCTCTTGGGTATGTACCTGAGAGTGGACTTGCTAGATCACATACAAACTCACGTTTAACCTCCTGAAGAGCTGCCAGACTGTTTTCCAAAGTGACTGCACTATTTTATTTTATTTTTTTAATAGTAAGCTCTTTTTATTTTTTAATCTTTTAATGCGTATTTATTTTTGAGAGAGAGAGAGAGAGAGAGAGAGAAAGCGTGAGTGGGGGAGGGACAGAGAGAGTGGGAGACACGGAATTCGAAGCAGGCTCCAGGCTCTGAGCTGTCAGCACAGAGCCCGATGCAGGGCTCGAATCCATGAACTGGGAGATCATGACCTGAGTGGAAGTCAGACGCTTAACCCGCTGAGCCGCCCAGGCGCCCCTGCACTATTTTATATCCCCACCAGTGGTGTATGAGGGCCACAGTTTCTTCATGTCCTCACCAACACTTCTTATTTTCTGTTTTTTAAATTATAGTCACTCTAGTGGGTTCGAAGTGGTATCTCATTGTGGTTTTGATACGCATTTCCCTAAAAGATCTCTTATGTCCCTCCAACGCTAACATCAAGTGATTTTGTTTTTTTTTAATTAAAAAAAATTTTTTTAATGTTTATTTATTTTTGAGAGAGAGAGAGAGAGACAGAGTGTGAGCCGGGGAGGGGCAGAGAGAGACTGAGACACAGAATCTGAAGCAGGCTCCAGGCCCTGAGCTGTCAGCACAGAGCCCGACGCGGGGCTCAAACCCATGAACTGGGAGATCACGACCTGAGCCGAAGTCAGACGCTTAACCGACTGAGCCACCCAGGCACCCCTAACATCCAGTGATTTTAAACTTTTTGTAGGTTTGAGTGTCATCTCCAGTTTAATTACAAGGTTCTCGAATGGCCAGGAAGTGTCAGGCTTTACTTTGTGATGGTTATTGTACCTAAGAGGGAACCCTGCTTAGAGCTGCCATTCATAAATACTAAAAGACTGTTTTAAAGATTTAATTTTTTAAAACTAATCTCTCTACACCCAAGCTGGGGCTCGAAGTTACAACCCCAAGATCGAGTCACATGCTCTACCGACTTAGCCAGCCAGGCGCCCCCTAAAGGATTGTTTTAATTAAGTAAGGTCTGGTCCTCGAATAATGTGGATTTCACTCCTAGCAGTTTTCACTCGTTCCTGGTTGTTCTTGATTAACAATCGGTCCTTGCAGACTGGAAAGCAAGTGCCAAGAGGGCAGGTACATTGCCATATCCCGGCTCTGTGCCACGGTGACTTTCACGGGCATAAACATGTGTTCATGAATCACTGGGTCCATAAGCATGTGGTTGTTCTCAGATTATTTGAAGAGGGACTTGTTACCCCCTCTTTCTTCCAGCTTGCAGCGCCATGTGAGCAGTTGGCACGTCTTTTCTCAGTCCCCCCCCCAACATCCCCCAGCTCGACTTTAAAGATCTGCCAGGCTCTTGCCATCGAGCTAAAATACATGAACAAAGCCCATTTCTGGTAAACCTGTTGTTCCGCCCGGCGGTGCCACTTGGCAATGCTGTTCTCCCCAAAGCCTTAATTAACCACTCCCTGGTATTAAATCGTCGGTAGATCCCTGGAGTAAGTAAGCACGCTCTGGTGGCTTGTCAAGACAGAAAGCTAAACCTCTTGGTGGTTTAAACTGGGATTTGTTTAAGCAGGTAATGAGATTGCCATCTTGAGCTTCAGTGCAGGACATTAGGTAGCTGAAGGAGCCATTCCTGGGTGGACGCTCGGGTCTATTCTGGGTGCTGAAATGATCACACTGGAGCCAATCTTGAGTGGCCCTCAAGAGCCTCTGTATGCTTGTCCCTTGGCATGTGTCTGCAGAGTCCAAACTACGGAATCTTCTTCCAGGGACCGTACTTCTGATGATGAAGGTGGCATAATCAAAGCCGAGGACTACGTGGAAGGTTGATACTCACCTTCTGTTCCCTCTAGATTGGGCAGGACAGACAGGTTCTTGGTGAGAAATAGGGACAATGACCTTAACTGTCTGTAATTGTATTTCTGCTCCCCCCCCCCCCCCCCACACTTCCTCAGCCTCACAAGATGACTGCAGAATGGGAAACAGTTTTCATCTGTCTATTATTTCCCCTCCTTATGACCTGGGACAGAAATCCAGGGCTTGACTGTGGGGGTGACAGGAACAAAATGAGCTCGGTGGTCGCTAGAGTGACATCCCTTTGTCTACTCTGATTTTCTCTCGTAAGAGTGGCAGGGAAAAGCTCTCGGACCTTGGGAACGAAACTGCACTTCCCTGAGCTGCTCAGGGCCTTAAGGAAGAGACCCAAGGAAAAGGCTTTTTAACCTCACGGGTTTGACCTTTTGGGTCCCTTCACCTCTAGCTTCATCTTGCCCCTGCTCCTGCTGGCCTAGGTCCAAGCTAAGACAAGCTAAGAATACATTTATGGGTGACACCAGAATGGCCCCCTGCAAGAGCTTTTTTTTTTCCGCCTCTCAAATCTTAACCTAAAAAAAAAGTAACATAGCTTTCACGTTGGTGTTTCTGTTTGTTGTTCTGATTTCACGTGGTTGTCTGTGTCAAGGTCAACCACATGGGTTGCAAATCAAAGAACATCTGCCTGCCTGACCTAAATACACCGGTACTGTTGCCTGAGCTGACTTCCTTATGGAGAAATGCATGGTTACCTTAAAAATGGGAGTCGCTGGGAGAGAGGAGGACATTGCCAAAACTTAATTATATGTGGAACGTTTCTAAACCCACGGCCAGGGGCTTTCGTTGTGGATGGATGATACCTGGAAATCCAAAAGCTGTATTTAAAATTAAATACTGCGGCACTCATGTTATAAATTGCCCGTAAATAATTCCATTAACAAGCAGTTAGATGCGTTCAGGTCCTTCTGTTTCCAGAATGGGAACCTCTTCCAGGTCATTACCAGGCACCACCCCGGGGTTCCTCCTTAGAGCTCCCTCACAGTTACAAGCAAGAGTAGCCCATTCAAACTCTGATCTCTCACTTTTAAACTGTGGTCCAGCCACTTACAGCACTCATTTTGATTCAATGAGAACAGTGGTTTTGAACTTGGCCAGTGAGGATTACAGGTCCCCCTCGTTGAAAATATTTTCTCCAGTCCTGCTGCATCCCAATCTCCAGGCCATGGCCTGGGAGTTCATATTTTTAACAAGTGCCTTAGGCAGTTTTTATAATGAGGCAAATTTGAGAACAAATGTGGTTGAATATAGCCTGTCATTTTTAAATAAATGTAATTTAAACAGTTAACTTTAAAATTTAGTGCACCCTGGGGCACCTGGCTGGCTCAGTCAGTAGAGCACGTGATTTGTAATCTCAGGGTTGTGACTTCAAGCCCCATGTTGGGCATGGAGCCTACTTTAAAAACAAAAATAAAAATAAAATTTGGTTGCATGAAGTACTAAAATGAAGTTGCTTTAAGGAAATAAAATTGTAAACAATCCATAGGAATCCAGTTCAAATTGCAAATGCAAAGCAGACTCTGGTCTGATGTCTTGTCAGTTCTGACCTGGGACTGGGTGTGGAGCAAAATGTAAATAAACACAGACTAACTCTCATGGACTCCTGACACTTCATGGGTTCCTTCCTGAATAAAAAAAAATTTTAAGTTATAATTTTCAACTCTGTTGAAATTACCAACTCTGTTGGTAGAAAGATGAATGTGTTGAGATGCCATGTGACCACATTTTCTTCGACCTGAAAGTTTGTATGTTTTCTTCTAATTTTAAATTTTTTTTTTCAACGTTTATTTATTTATTTATTTTTTTGGGGGGGACAGAGAGAGACAGAGCATGAACGGGGGAGGGGCAGAGAGAGAGGGAGACACAGAATCCGAAACAGGCTCCAGGCTCTGAGCCATCAGCCCAGAGCCCGACGCGGGGCTCGAACCCACGGACCGCGAGATCGTGACCTGGCTGAAGTCGGACGCTTAACCGACTGCGCCACCCAGGCTCCCCTATTTTCTTCTAATTTTAAAAGAAATTACAATATTTTCATTTGTGAGTGCCCAAAAAGATCGCAGTCCCTAGGCACAGAGCCTATTGTGTGTCACAGACCATGGGCCTGCATGGCGGAGTTGGTGAAATCGGGCCTTAGTTCTGGTGGCTGATGTGATAATACTTATGCCTGCCTCAAAAGTGCTGGAAGGAATTCCTGCTATTCTTTGCCCCTCTCGCAGATGAGAATATGATCGGCATTTTTTTTTTCTTTAAATCAGCCTTTTTGTTCCCAGCCCACTTGCCAAGGAGAAAGTTGACAGGAATCGGAGGCCATGTGCCATTGGAAGGAAGGTTTTTGTCACACGTGGATGTGTGACCTTTCCCACCACGATCCTTTCCCCCAAACATTCCTCTGCCCCCGAAGTGTGTTTTGAATTGCTGACTTTAACTTACAGGTGTTGCGCTGACAGTAAATCAGGTGCATAAATCAGGACTCTTCCTACCCTAAATTCGCACCTGAGGGATGTCCAGTATCTAACTGGTTAAACAACTTTGCTCAGGCTTTCCTTGTCTTTGATCGCCTGTGTCGAATGGATTTCAGTAGCAGGCATGATATGGGCAGGGTACTGCCTGAGCAGGGGAGGGGCTGTTGAGATGGGGAATGTAGGCACACTCTTTCCCATGGGCGGGACCACATCTGCCATCGGTGCATTGAGGCAAATAAAACAATTTTTCTTCTTTTGCATTTTTATAGTGCAGTTTTTGAGAATTCTAAAGTAACTCTGATTATTAAGATTAAATGTATCATTGTAAATAATTGAAAAGCATCTTCAGAAAAAACAGAAGAAGAAAATATCCACCCTCCTCCATGACCCAGAGATAACAGCTGTTAACATTTCAGCCTGAAGTTTCTAGTCTTGTTTTCTGTGCACAAAGAGCTGTTGAATTTTTATCCAAAATAGTAATCATACACGTGTCCCAGTTAATCACCTGCCCTTTCACCGAACGACATATAATGAACATTCTCCTCACATCATTAAATGCCGTCCTACAAAATGGTGGCCTTTTTTCCCTTTGTGTGAATGGACAATCATTTATTTAATTTACCTACCGACTCTGTAATTTTGGACAGTAATTAATTTTCTAGTTATTAGTGGTAAAAGTTCAGTGATTTTTTTTTTAAGATAAATTTTTGAATGCGTGCATAACTATTTCTTTAGGGTAAAGCAGAACTGATGTATTAAAGAATGCAAGAATCTAGAGCTTTTTAATAGGTATTTCCAAAAACCCCCGTGGAAAGATTGCACCAGTTTACATTCCCGTTGGTACTCTATAAGTTCTTGTGTCCTTGTACCCTTGCCAACCCTGGGGATTGCCATGTGACTAAAATTCAAACTAAAGGAATCTGGTGTGCATTAATTTGCAAGAAACCGTGACTCAAGTTTCTTTGCACAGAATATTTAATGTTTAGCAGATTGCTCTATGTACAATAATTACAGGTTCCTTTGCAGTGTTATGGAAACCCTTTTATTAAATTTTACATGTATCACTTTCTGCAGGGTCCTTAAATAGTTCTTAGGTTTTCAACTCTTCCGTTATATGCAGTTAAAAGTGTGGTTTTGGAGGGCTTTGTGTGTGTGTTTAGGATGGTGGGATGTGAGAAGTGGACAGAACTTCAGTAATCAGTGAGCCCATCTCTGCCTTACAGCTTAGTCAACGGCTCAAGGAAGAAACTTGCCCACGATCATCCTATCTGTGGGGGTGCTGTCATTTCAAGTGACAAGCCACTTAACTTGGACAAGCCTTGCAAAATGGGGAGCTTGCTAGCTCATGAAACTGAAAACAGGTTCTGAAGCTACTGTGATTGACCTTGGACAATTCCTTGATCTTTCTGAGCCATAATTTTCTTATCTGTAAACAGGATGTTGGACTCGACCTAAGGTCCCTTTCACCTCTTCAAGTTAAATGTTTCTATGAATATATCAGCATTTAGACATGGTGAAGGGAAGGCTAGCCCCCAGAGAACAAATACTTTAAGAAATACAATTCTATTACACACTCGGATCTAGATTAACAGTTTTTGTTTGTTAACATGTAGAGGTCCTTAAGCAACTTCAACATAATTAGTATTCATGTAGCATCAATATCAGTGCCTTAAAAGTCTTTTCTTTTTTCTGATTACACAATACTCAGATATCTTTTCTACCCATTAATTTGTTCAAGAAATCTATTCACAAACAGTGGGAAAAGAAATTCAGTCCTTCTATTCACAATTATTTCATCCAATTCCAGCTTGGTGGAACCTCAAGAAATGTGTTAAACTGTGCAGGACAGCAACTGGTTGCTAAGTCAAACCTGTGCCCAAAGGAGTTACTCTTACATACAGGAAGAAATATCAGTATTAGTGAACTTTGCCTCACCAAGAACACCTTAAAGGTCTGGCTGTTGTTCAAGAGGAGGTAGATTTTCTAGTATCAGGCTCCCTTAGCCCTTTAAAATAGTTTCTCTGACCTTTTCTGCATTGTGGTTGTTGGGGGTTTTGTTTTTTGTTTTTTGTTTGCGGTGGGGGGGGGGGAGTCTTTGCTCCTTGATGCTATTTGGTCACTGTATAAGGTCATTGTGTAACCCTTGACATTTACTACAGGAAGCATAGGTGTCTCTCAGAGACTATTCTAGTGCTCCAAAAACGTCTCTAAGAAACAGGCTTTGTTTCAAAGCCATTGATGACCAATAAAACTTGTAAATATTTTCGGGCTGATGGCTCGGAGCCTGGAGCCTGTTTCCGATT
Organism: Leopardus geoffroyi; assembly: GCF_018350155.1. Classification (NCBI taxonomy): domain Eukaryota; kingdom Metazoa; phylum Chordata; class Mammalia; order Carnivora; family Felidae; genus Leopardus; species Leopardus geoffroyi. Next base: position 50,857,474 of record NC_059334.1, on the reverse strand, counting down.
CTGTGTCTCCCTCTCTCTCTGCACCTCCCCCATTCATGCTCTGTCTCTCTCTGTCCCAAAAATAAATAAACGTTGAAAAAAAAAAAAAAAAACTTGTAAATATTTTCACTACAGTATTTGGAATACAGATTCATTTCACAGTTTTAAATTACTACCAGAGTGCCAATCTTGGTTTGTGTTTTTAGAAATTTTTAGACAGAGATAAATACAACAGGACCTACATACCTTTTTATTAACACCCAGCTACCACATGTTTATCGGCCATACTGGCAGTCCCTGGATCTGGTTCTGCAGAAGGAGGGTTGGGGGGGGAGGGGGGGGGCGGGGGCGGATTTTGACGTAGAGTATATCAGTGAGGATATGCAAATCATTCTACATAACAGCCCTTAAATCCCAGTGCCTTAAAACAACAAAGGTTTATTTCTCATTCACACTATAAGCCCATCAAGGAGGTGGTTCGGGACTCATTCTGGCTCCCACTCCCCCTGACTCATCATTATCTTGGATCTTGCTGGACATGGTAACAGAGAAAGAGCTCTGAAGGGTCTCACCCCGGCCGTAAGTGCTCTTGCCTGGAAGTGATGTACCCCATGTCCATGCACAACTCGCTGACTAGATGAGGCACATTGCCCAGCTCAGTTATAAAATGTCCGGGGGCTGCAGTCTCACCCCATGAGACTAAAAGGGAGAGAACTGGAAATATTTGGCCAGCAGCACTAGTGACTATCGCAATTTACTTTTCTGATTACCAAATAGCTGGCTTGCTCTCCGAAACCGCAGGTGAAATACAGCCATTCGCACCCCAGAGCAGACAACCCTGTAGCCTCACCCAGTCGTGGCATCTGGATGATGTGCGGTAGGATCTAAATGAGGGGGTGATACAAAGTTGTTTTGACATCAACTCCAGAGGTGGGTCCTCTTGAGCTAGAGACTTCTGAACTCAAAGAGGCCAGTTACCTGCTGTGCCCCCTCCCCCACATTGTATGTGAATATGTAACGGTGAAAAAAAGATTGGAAACCTCAATATACACTCTTATTCAGAAAGGAGGTGAACGGGAGACATCCATTCATTGGTCCTCAATCATTCTAAACTGCTGAAGCAATTCTGAAATCCATCTGGCGACCAGTATGTAGAGGGTGTTCCTCTGGGGTCCTGACTGTTATCTCGGGAAGGGGCTCCCCAATCCATTGCTTCAGGTCTTGGTTTTTCCCAATAACCTCCTTGATCACAGCTAAAGTAAGACGGAAGAATATGCCCTCCATAGGAGCTGAGCAGCTCTCCCAGCAGACTAGAGGGTTGGGGGACTCAAGTGTTCAGCTTTTGGTTTCTCTGGCAGTACGACTCTTTTCAAAAGGAAATCAGTTTCCTATCTATTTAGCTCTAGTTTATTTCCATATGCCAAGCCCTCAGCCCTTGGCATGCTTCTGTTCACTGTATGCCTTTGTGGTTTTGCTCCCAACCTTTCTTTATTAACTTAATTGGTGATACTTTGAGCCTGTCAGCCTTTGGTTGGGAAGCCACACCTCTGGTCTCTTTTTCCCTGAGGTATTCTAATTGAAAGAATGAACTAAGGAGCCATGACGTCAACTGCTGCCAACACTCTGTAACCCTTTCAGAGTGTTAAGATTGAGCGTGATACCCCTTCTCTTTCACCCCAAAGCTAAGTGCTAATTGACCTCTTCCCTGCAAAGACTTTTTCTCATTTCATTGTTTATCTCTTGGGAAAGAGAAGCGGCTGCTTTTTCCAACCCTGTGAGTCTGACTTAATAGACTTGATTCCCTTTTCTTTTGGTTTGTAAACCAGTCAATTACTTTCTAAGCACATCTCTCTCTCTCTCTCTCTCTCTCTCTCTCTCTCTCTCTCAAAAATGAGTAAACAACACACATAAACAGAAAAGACAAGAACATAGGTAAATGAAAGCAATTTCTCTTGCCATGTAAACTAATACAGTATTCTGATCTCTATTCCCTTACCTCAAGCAAAACTGCTGATACAACATTTAACAGGATTTTCAGAGCTCTACACTTTTTTCCACCATTCTGTTGAGTGGCCAGCAAAAGCTTTGAAATGAGCAGGAGGTGAGGCAGGAGGAAGGTAGCAGGATTCTAAATAACATATGAAATGTTTAGGTCCCCTGTCACGTTTTTTAAAAGTAAGACCTCTTTGCGGATGCTTGTACTTGCCAGCATCCACAAAAGACCACGGAGGGACACTTCATCGCAGAGGGCTGGGGGCAGCTGTGGCTTCGTGAATCCTGGATTTCTACTACAGAACTAGGTTATTTTCTGGGTTTCACACAGCGTGTTCTGTCCATCCTGTGCTGGGAGGCCTCCTATTTTTCACTGTCACTGAATTATTCTTATATTCTTTTTTACTTCTGCATGTACCGAAATGTCTGAGTGTAGAATTTTCTCCATCCTCTCCCCCAGTCTCTAGCTTCCACCCATACAACCTGCTTACCTCTGCCACCTCCGAAAGGTATTAACAACCTGGAGGGATTGATAGCCTTCTATATCTTTCAGCAGATATATAATCATATAATCATAAACCTACGGGTCTCCTTTCCACCTGCCTTCTTTCCTGCCTTCCTTCCCTCCCCCTTTTTTTTCAAACCAAATTATTTACACTTCTGGCTATCTCTTACTTTTCTCATTAACAGAAGCTTAGGGCTGTCTCTCCAGGCAGCTGGTATAGATCTCATTCATTCTTTTCAGTGGCTGTCCAGTATTCCATGATATGGAAAGAATACACTGTGTTTTCCTGTTACTGGATATGCAATTTGTTTTCTGTTCTGTTTTTGTTTTTGTTTTAATTTGGCCACTGCAAAGGGTGCTGCAAGAATATTCTTCTACCTATCCTCAAATGCTGGTGCTTTTTGAATACGGTCCAGGAGAGGGATTAGCTGGATTAAAAATGTACTAGTACTTTTCATTATACTAGATGTTGCCACAGTGTTTCCAAATGAGTAGCCTAGCAAAGTTCCAGAATACCCTTCCCCCATCCTGTCCAGTGGTAGGTGTCTTTCCTACTATGAGAAGAAAGGGTTATACCTGCAACACTGATTGCATAGTCCTGACACCTGTTGACATGACACAAGTATTTCAGTGGAGGTTGAAATTAGGGCTCTGGTCAGCCTACGTGGTTGGGGGTGGTTGCGATTTTATTATACTTCTGAAAGAATCCGTAGGAAGTTTGTAGTAGGAAGAGAACTGGAGACCATTATACTGCAATCCACTCCCTCCACAGATGCTGGAAATGAGATCTTAGAGAGGTGGAGGGAGTGACAGTGAGCTGGTTACTGGCTCCTGCGTATGGGAAGCAGTTGTGAATCCTGTTTTGAGGCTTTCCCTATTACCTATACTGACAGCGAGTTTTAGAGACCAGACCAAGAAACGTCACCTGTGAGTTGAACTGACCAGTGGTGATGAACTGTTTCCGGTTTTCTGTGATCTGCCGGGACAAGCGTTTGCTTTGCAAACTTCCGTAGTTATCACAGGACTTGGTCTTGTCACCTCGGTCTTGTCAGTGGAATCTGCTGCTCTTAGTGTTTGGGCGAGTTTGGGATTTCATTTTTCATACTGTTAGGCGTTAGTGCTTCCAAGTGTGGAACAGCTGGCTTGGATTACAGCTAAGATGACAGCAGCGAAGCACTGGAGAGAAAATCGCACGTGCGGGGATGGCTTCCTGCTGTGTTCCTCTCCTTCCACCCTCCCCAGCCTACTGATGTCGAGGGCAAAGTAGTAGGGCAGCCCAGAAAAAAGAACTTCTGTAGGTCTCACTTATGCTCCTGGCAATGTGACCTCTGGGTGTGGCATGCACAACCTGACCAGGGCTCATATGGATGTTCTCTAGGGCGGAATAAAATAAACTTATTGAAAGAAGTCATTGTATCTCCCTGTATCTTTTTTTAAATTTTAATTTAATTTAATTTAATTTATTTTAAGAGATGAAGACAGTGCAAGTGGGGGGGGGCAGAGAGAGAAGGAGAGAGAATCCCAAGCAGGCTCTGCACTGTCAGCACAGGGCCTGATGTGGGGCTCAAACTCAAAAACCGTGAGTTCATGACCTGAGCCAAACCCAAGCATCAGACGCTCAACCGACTGAGCCGTTCCAGGCACCCCTGCTCCCTATATCTTTAAACTCAGTTTTAATATTACAGTTTCAGATTTAGTCCATGGAGTCTACTGATGGAAATGAAAAGCGAGACCCCAGATTTTGGAATCTCATTTGGGTTTGCTCTGTGTTCATTGCAGAGCATCTGACTGCACAGCATTAACTTTCTAGGCTGCCTCTGAATGAAGTTAGTTAGTTCAGGGAGCTAGGCCTGTTCTTTTAATAACAAAAATAATTATGATGGAGATTTGTTTTGTTATAGATAAACATCTCCAGGAGGCTTTATAGATATATACGTACACACACACACACACACACACACACACACACACACACCATCTCCTAAAGATAAACATCTCCAGGAGGCTTTATAGATATATACGTACACACACACACACACACACACACACACACACACACACACACCATCTCCTAAAGGCTTGCCTTAGGTTGCAGACCTGGTCAGGAGCTGTGCTCATTAGTGGGCTTGCCTGTCAGAGGCCATGGTTCTTCCAGCTTAGTGATTCCCAAGCCTGCAGATTGGAACCACTGGGGAACTTTCAAAAAATACTCATGCCCAGGTTGCAGCCTTGAATTAAAGTCAGAACCTGTGAGAGAGGAGACCAGAATTGGGATGCTAAAGGCGAGTCTGACACACCGCTGGGTTGAGGATCCTTAGCAGGCCATTTGAGATGAAGAGAGTGACTTTGCTTAATGAAGAAATGAGCTATAAGAGGAGCTATAACTTTTTAGAGTTCTGTCACCATAGGATCATCATCTCTCATCACCCACTTTTTCTCACTTTCTCCTTCCTGCCTATTCTGTAGATTAAAGCAGTGGAGTCGGCTCATGGAGGCAAAAATTGAATACTCTATCAGTTGTTACTGCAAAGTGCCTTAGGGGTGTGCCAAGTGGGTTAGAGACCATCACGCCTCGGGTACACCTGGCATAGCCAGTTTTTCCCCTGGCATTGGAACAGATCACTGTTTCTTTGACTGAGATTCTGATAAGAGAGCATTTGAGAGCCATGGTGCCTGCAAAAAGAAATCTTTAAATATTGGAATCGCACTCAGCCTGGGGAGACACTCGAGCTCTGAGAAGCCCTGAGAATTGAGACGAGCCTAGGGGACTGCAATGTCTTAGTTCTCTTCTCAACCTCAGTTCTGAGGCACAGTCTGAGTGGACTATGGGCAGACACATGGGCACCACTCGAATGGTGGATTCCCCCTTGCCTGTCTCTTCTTTTAGGCACGTCTGGTTGAATTCAGGTGGCGTGGATATTAAATGCACGTTCAGATGTGACACCATTGCATTTCGTTATTGAATATTCAGAAATTGAACGTCTCTCCCAATGCATGGGATTCACCAGTACTATCTTTCTGTCCTCTAGCCTTCCCGTGGTTTGGGATGGACATCGGTGGAACGCTGGTTAAATTGGTCTACTTTGAGCCAAAGGATATTACAGCCGAAGAGGAGCAAGAGGAGGTAGAGAACCTGAAGAGCATCAGAAAGTATTTGACTTCTAATACGGCTTATGGGAAAACCGGGATCCGAGACGTCCATCTAGAACTGAAAAATCTGACCATGTGTGGGCGCAAAGGGAACCTGCACTTCATCCGCTTCCCCAGCTGTGCTATGCACAGGTTCATTCAGATGGGCAGCGAGAAGAACTTCTCCAGCCTCCACACCACGCTCTGTGCCACGGGAGGTGGGGCTTTCAAGTTCGAAAAGGACTTCAGAATGGTATGTCAGGTTTGTACTTGTTAAACAACAAAACCACCTGGCTTCTCATATGGAAGAGCTAGACTACTAGTCTTGGGCTCTGGACAGGTTTACCTCACCTTGTCTGTGCCTCCGTTCCCTCCTGTATATGAGTAGTTCCTACCTCCTAGGGTTGTTAAGGATTCGATGAGACAGTAGTATGTCCCTGGCATTTAGTAAATGCTCGTAAATATTAGCTATTGTCATCATCTTTGCTACAGCTACTGTTGCACAATATGCCAAAGATGAGATGGTATCGATCCCTGTCCGAAGTATCTTTGACTTTTCCACAGATGCTTTTCACGGTGTCGCGAAAAGCATAAACAGCATGCCGGTTTTCTAGCTAGAGAGACTGAGGCCCGCCAGAGAGGCTTTCTGTACATCCTGCGAACATTTTTTTACTGCCGTCTACCTATTATTTGCTCTGAGTGTCTTTTTTTGTTTTGTGACTGTCACTCAGAAGTTTTGTTCGAGACAGAAATGAAACACCTGATACTATTTATAGGTGACTTCCTTTATTAGCGAGTAAGATTTGGGGAGCGTGATTTCACGTACTAAGAATAATGCTGTCTCCCAATGGGCAGTCCATACCAGCTCTGCATAGCTCATTTACATTTGAGAAAACTGGCTAAATGGAGGACACGGATGAGTAAGATATCTCATGTTTCTCTTTCTTTAGCAATCTTTCAACAGCTGTGTGTTCCAATTTCCCCATCTCTGCAGTCAGGATAATCTCTATACCGCCCAGCCTCAACCCGCACGGAACAAAAGGAGGATAAAGTGAAATAATGGATGTAGAAAGTAAAGAGAAAATCAGGGAAGCTAGGCTCGGCAGAAGTGACTGGACATTAGAGACGAAAGGGTTGGAAGACTTGGGGGCTAGCCTTGCCAGAAAGTTGAAAATGTAGTGAGATGAGTTACAAAATACATGTTTCCAAAGCCTGGGGTATAAAGTTCTGGCATTCTGTCATTGGAACTAGTGTAAATCCGGTCTTGCCACAACGTCTGTCATTAGTGAAAATTAATGAATCAATATATTATTCATGGCATTTAATAAAGCTATAAATGCAAATTTTATTTGCATCATCAAAAGTAACATCATTTATCCCACTAATTGTACAACGCAGTTTCCAGGAATGCTGGCATTGGAGTCCTAGCACAGTATCCTAAGTGAGACTGATGATATCAGCTTTTGGCTCTTTCTTCTGTGTCCCCTTTCCCGATCTAGCAGTAGAATTTGGTGCTGCCACTTACCTAAATGATTCATGGCATCTCTTTCCCACCAAAGGGACCCAATGATCAAAGAGTTTGGAAACTGAAAAGGCTGAGATCCACGGGCATGAAAATTAAATTTGAATTCATCATTGGAAAAGCATTGAACGTGAATTTTAGTGTTGTCTCTGCATTTAACTAGCTGGGTGACTTCGAGCAAGACATATCCCTTTTTAGCTTCATCATCTGTAAAAAAGTGGCAGGAAAATGAAGAGAAGAGGGAGGAGTTCTAGGACATCAGAACCTGAAGTCACCTTCGGAGACCAGAAAGTATAGCATTCGTGGCCTATATATGGATAAGGAAACTAAAGCTAAAGAGAGATTAAGAGGCTTCAGTAGTGGGCACCTGGGTGGCTCAGTCAGTTAAGCGTCCCACTCTTGGGTTTGGCTCAGGTTGTGATCTCACATTGATGAGTTCGAGCCCCATGTCAGGCTCCATGCTGACAGAGCAGAGTCTTGGGATTCTCTCTCTCCCTCTCTCTGTCCCCCTCCTGCTCACTCTCTCTGTCTCTCTCTCAAAATAAATAACCAAACTTAAAAACGTTTTTTAAAACGAAGAGACTGTGGTAGTGCCCCCTTGTAACCACTAGGGTGTCAGCTCACTTCTGATTCAGGAGAAAATGCTGAGCCAGCCCTAGTGCTAGGAGCTTCCTTGTGTCACCCTATCTGAACACCTCCACTAGGGAGCTTAAAGGGAAGCAAGGTGACCTAGAGCATTTATGCAACATCCCTCAATGCCTCCGTTCCTCCTTCTGGGTAGTGTACATTCTGAGAGAAAGTTACTCAATATATGTTAGCTGTGGGCAAGTGTGTTTCTCAAGGTTCTGAACTAAGCAAGGTCATACCTTATTACCACCAGAGTAAAGAAGGCGCTGCTCCTTCAGGCAGGCTGTTGGAGCCTAATGAATAGATTGGAGCAGGGAGCAAGTCTGGAGTATTTGCCAAACAGCCTGGCCAGCTGGGGGCATACATCCATAAAAAAATAAATGGGTTGCCTTCTGTTTCCATGCTCAGTCTCAGCCAAAGCGAAGACAGAATTCATCGCTTCCCATAACCTGTTTGCCAGGGTGCTGAGTTATGTGCCCCTATCCTTCCAAAGTTTGTGAGGATGAATAGGTCTTACCATCCTCTGTCCACAGTACACAAGTATGTATTGTGCTCCTTCTGGGCGTCAAGTACTGTTGGGAACAAAACAAAGCCCCTGCCCTTGAGGAGCTACCTTATAGTGTGGGGAGATGGTCAGTAATTAAATAAGCAAGTGAATATAGAATGTACCGCCACTACACACACACGCGCAGGCGCGCGCGCGCACACACACACACGTATATGTATGTATATTATGGAGGGAGGAAAAAAGCAGGGTAAAGGAGATAGGGAGTGTTGGGAGATTTTAGTGTGATGAGGTAACATTGGTGCGGGAACCAAAAGAAGTAATGAAGCACATCAGACCAGTATCTGGGGAAGGGTATTTTAGGCAGAGGGAACAGTAAGTACTAAGACCCTTAGGTGTGCTAAATGCAAGCTTTTGTCTCTTACCTTTTCCAGAGTAGAAAATTGAAGGTGCTTACATGGTTGGTTGTAAATGATCAATATATATACTAAGGAATCTGACAACATAAAGCAGTATATAGCATATATATATATATCCATATATATAGATATCCATATATGGATATATATATTGAGATATATATATATATATATATATTATAAAGTCCTGTCATTGTTATTGTATAAAATTACTGATTGGGGTATAATACAGCTTTGCAGAAGTGTGTTTTTAAAGCCTGAGTAGTTAGAGCTAACTGAAAGATGTTCAGCAGACCCTGAATAGTCAGCAATTGTTATATCTAATGACTATATCTTTTTCATTTATAGTAAATATACTTAAATCCTTAAATAATATCAACTAGCCTTCATCCAATTAGAATGTACAAGAAAGAGCTATACACCATGAGACAAGCATTAAGTTAGACCCCCGTGTAGAATACTTTCAACTGAACAAAGCTGCAATTCTTTCTTCCTTTTTTTCCCCCTTCTTTCTTTTCTCTCTTCTTTCCTTTTTTCCTTTCTTCTCCTTTTAACATTTTAGGGTCACTGTCACAAATAAACTTCTGACACTCAGAAGTTAGCCTTCTGAGTTAATGATACACCAAAATGGAACACAGAAGAAAAACTTAATCTAACTACAAATGGTCTAAAAATTGATAAGCCAGTGAGGAATCCCACCATTGAAGAAAGTGATCTTCAAGGAGAAGACTTGGCTATCCCCTGTCTCTATTCTGTGAGTTTTCTTTTGAACAACTCACTAGAGAGGCACCAGGGTGGCTCAGTTGGTTAAGTGTCCGACTTCAACTCAGAGCCCTTGGTTCACGAGTTCGAGCCCTGTGTTGGGCTCTGTGCTGACAGCTCAGGACCTGGAGCCTGCTTCAGATTCTGTGTCTCCCTCTCTCTCTGCCCCTTCTCCACTCATGCTCTGTCTCTCTCTCTCTCTCAAAAATAAGTAAACAGTAAAAAATAAAAAAAAAAATTAGTGGAAAAATTATCAGGAAGAGGGAGGACAATTGTGGAAATGTGAAAATCTAAATCTAAGTGGATCATTCAAACACATTTATTAGCTTGGTTCCTATTAATTCAGGGACTGATTCGTGATATTGCAGCAGCATAAGGTTTGGTAGACAATGTCATTCTCCACTTGTGACTGGCTTGACGCTATGGCCTCTTTATTATAGGGTGCAGGGAGGAAGAAGCCATCTTGGAGGTTTTGTTATATTTCTTACTCACAGAACATGTTTGAAATTCATCTGTCTCGGGTCTCCTAGGTCTTCTTTGAGAAGAAAAAAGAGCCCAGAGTGAAATTTGTAATTCAGAATCAACTCTTTTATATGCAAATTATTCTTAGTTTCTGCCATTGGTGGTTTCTCCATCTTCCAATATGTTTTATGGAAACAGTGTCCTCAAAAGCACCCTTGGGAAGTGTAGGGTATCATCCAGATGTGTATTTTATTCATGTCTAAAATACAATTTGGTGACTTATTTCTCAACTACAGGGGAGTAATATAGCTGGTTTGGGGCAGGTCCATCAAATAACCCCATAGGAGTGGATATGGAAACTCTTGGGATGTTTTTGGGGTTTTTTGGTTTTTGTTTTTTGTTTTTTACCAGATTTATCTATTTAACTCCTTATTTAGTTATTTTTGGCAGACTGGGCTGAAGCACATAAGGAGAACCTTTCACCTAATTGTATCCTGAGCATGCCTTGTGTTTAGGACCCACATTTTTTCTAATATTAGCATAGAGGTATCATAGAACTCCCTCTACAAATTAGGGTCTTCATTGTGGACATAGTGTTTCCAATAGTGGAACAGTGCATTTCAACTCAAGAGAAGAAGTCCCAAATTATTTTATTTCTCACATAATTAGAACCCATGTGTATAGTTCTTTATAGTAGCCAAAACATTTTCATACAGGTGTCTCATTTGATTCTTTTTTTTTTTTTTTGAGAGAGAGAGAGAGAGAGAGAGAGAGAGAGAGAGAGAGAGAGAATCTCAAGCAGGCTCCATGCTTAGTGCAGAGCCCCACGCAGGGCTCACGCCCACGACCCTGGGATCATGACCTGAGCTGAAATCAAGAGGCGGATGCTCAACCAACTGAGCCACCCAGGCGCCCCTCATTTGATTCTTGAAGATAATAGCTCTATGAGCTAGATAGGGCAGGTGCTATTAGGAAGAGTATGTGACCTTATTGAACACCTGTACTCACTGTTCTGGGGTCATGGACTCATCCCAGCTCTTCAGCTCCTAATACTGTGTGGTCCAAGGCCAAGCAGCATCAACATCACCTAGGATATTGTTAGAAATACAGTCAGAATCCCTGGGAGTGGAGCCCAATGGTCTGTGTTTCAACAAACCCTCCTGGTGATTCTGATGGGTTCTATAGTTTGAGAATCCCACCACACCCTTACGCTTGCTCGGGTGACTTTAGTACTGGGCAAACAATGTGAGTTCATCATAGTTGTAAGTTTGAAAGTTTTTTCTACTCTACCTCTTCCCCTACTTGCTAGCCTTGGCATCCGGGATAGGTCACTTAACAGCTGACCCCTGGTGATGCGTTTCATCTGCAAAATGAGTAATAATAATAATAATAATAATAATAATAATAATAATAGCTTCCCTGCCTCAAGTCCTACAGATGAGATCATACAATTTTTTACTAGCTTCCATTATTTACACAGAGTTTGAGTCTTAGGACAAGCTTAGGTTTGTTGCTTTTATATTTGGGGAGTAGTTTAAGCTTAATTATTTAGGAATTGGCGGAAGCCATACTTTCTGAAAGTGGTGAGGAGACTTACAAGCAGTGGGATGCTGGGGCCAGTTCCTACCGGCTTAAGAGAGCTCATTGTGTGCATGTCTTCTCAACTCTGTGGTAGTGACATCATGTTGGGAGCTTGAAATTAGCCATTGTGGGGGCGATTATGCCACAGAAATTGGTAAGTGCTATAAAACAGGGCTTTTGCTCCCAGAGAGCTGGTTGTTAAACATTTACCAGCACACCTTGGTTACAAGGTGATGTTCACATTAGTTATAGCTTCATCTGCGTGTTTGCTGGATCTGATGTTTCAGATCTATCATCATTTAAGACCTATTATAGAGATGAGCATTAGAATACATATAAAGTTAGTAGGATAGAAGTCAGAATCAGCCCACAGAAATGTTTGGTTGGCCTGAAATATTTTTAAAAAGTTAATTCGCTGTCAGATAATTTATTACACTGAGCCCCCTTTACCATAGGGCAACAATGGGCTGCAGGTGAATTGTAAATATGTGTATATTGTCCTGTGTGCAACAATCCCCATCATCCTGTTACTTTACATCCACTCAAGGGCTTCACTCTTCATGTTTTCTTACTGTCTCCTATAGGTATTTGCATTTGTTACCCCCGATATAAAAGAAACTAAATGTGTTTTTTGGAGAATGAGTGGTTTTCCATAGCTAGGATCTGAACGTGCTGTTTTAGGCTTTCCACAAGGTTAATATAGTTGTATTTATAAAGTAGAAAGTCTGGGGAGTAATTCCCATCTTGTTCTGAATTTCAGTTGGTCTGTTTGAATATCCAAGTAAGGATTTGGCCCATTGCTTAACACTTGGGAGCCTGGACTTTTTCCTGGATGGTGAAGACTTTTGAGGGAGGTCTCTACAGGTCTCCGAAAGTGACTTATTTCTGTTTCCCAGTTTGGGGATGCATGACCTGGGCTTTGGAAATATCCACCCCTCAGTAAAATGTATAGCAGAGATGTTTATTTGCTGCTAGCACTTTATTTGAAAAAATTTTTAATGTTTATTTATTTATTTTGAGAGAGAGAGAGAGAGAGAAGGAGTGGTGGGAGGTGGGGGGCAGAGGGAGAGGGAGAGAAAGAACCCCAAGCAGGCTCAGCACTGTCAGCGAGGAGCCTGACACAGGGCTCAAACCCACAAACCATGAAATCATGACCTGAGCCGAAATCAAGAGTTGGACACTTAACCGACTGAGCCACCCAGGCGCCCCGAAAATGATTTTGATGGGAAAAATGAGATAACGATGTTTTCTTTCAGATCAAAGTTTGTATGTGCTTAGTTTATTTGCCTTGAGGTTTTTCTTTTTCCACAGCATAAAAGCCGTGCCACACTGTGTCTCTACGTTTGTGATGTTGGCTCTGGGCATGGCTGTCAATATGGTTGATGGACCTCTGATTAATTTTTAAGCAGGTTAACCTATGGTCCCAAGACTGGCTGATGAAATTGATACTTTTCAGTTTGGTTTGACCCAAGAAGCGCTAACTTTCCCTGTCCCATTGAAAAAATGTTTATTAAACAGTTATGATGGGACAGGCCTTTGAGCGCTGTGCTCAGGGGCACCTGATGAACCATAAACAAAGCCCGGATGTGGTTAATGCTCTAAGCGGAAGAGCATGGGGTTTCATATGTGTCATACAATCTTTTCAGGTCTCCAGGTAGTTTTCTACCTAAAGTATTACCCCCTTAAAATGTATATGATCATCACACCCCAAATTTTCACTTGGTAAAAAAAGGAAATGTTTGGAATCATGTATGAGATAGGTTTACTTTATCAGCAAGTGTCATTTAGGATGATTGTTTCTGGGGACCTCCTTTCTACTTGTTGGATGATATGCTGCCCAATTCATGAATCATCGAACAAAGCCAATTAGATCTTTAAATTAAAAAAAAAGCAACAACAGAATAATTCTTTGTATAAGAAAACTTGTACCACCTTGCTGGTAACCTGTTCAAACTAATTCTGCTCTATAGGTATAGATTTAGTGGGTTTTGTTGAATGGGAAAATTCAGATGGGTGATATGAAGTCAAAAGTTTTCTTCCAGCTGCTAACTTTTATAATGAAAACGATGCCTTTCTGGCAAAATATCTAAGTACAGCACTTGTATAGGTTGTTTCCAGATCCCAGAAGTACTTTGCATTGTGGAGACAAGAGAAGAACAGGGAGTCACTGGGAGCCGTTTGCTAGCTGTATCACCGAGGGAAAGTTATTTAAGCTCTGGGAGCCTTAATCATAAAGGATAAAATACCTACTTTTGGGTTCCCTGAGAATTAAATGATCTACTACAAGTTCTTAGCATGTAATACACAATAAACACTAGCTATTATTTTCTTAAAGATTTTTTTAATCTTTATTACTTGATCTTTTTGAGAGAGAGAGAAAGACAGTGAAGTCCATGAATCTGTGACCTGAGCCAAAGTTGGACGCTCAACCGACTGAGCCATCCAGGCAGCCCCCCAAAGATATATATATTTTTTAATTTGAGTTAGACCTGACAAATTATCTTCTTTCACTAGTTCAGTGTCATATTGATGATTTTTAGATTTTCTTTTTTCTTTTTTTTTTAGTCCATAGGAAATGATCCTCAACTCATGTTGATGATTATTAGATTCTTTCTTTCTTTCTTTCTTTCTTTCTTTCTTTCTTTCTTTCTTTCTTTCTTTCTTTTTCTTTTTTTGTCCATGCGAAATTATCCTCAACCGAGACATATGGACCAGCAATAATACGACTCTTGGGGGCCATGAATTAAACTTTTGAGGATGCAAAGGAGCCATTCTCCCCTAAGCCTGCCCCACAGCCAACTCATTCCCATTTTCTTTTTTCCCCCTGTACCTGGGAGAATGGGAGTTTTTGTCTCAGAGGAGCATGAAAAGGCACTTTAGGACCACCTCCACTATTAATAAAATAGCCAACATCTTTTGAACCTTTTGTACATATATTATTATCATGAAATCTCTACAACAACATTGTACAGTGGGTATCATCCCCATTTTACAGAGAAGCAGTCTGAGGCTTGACAAGTTAAATAGCTTGCCCCACGTCCCTCAGTTAAGTGTTAGAGCTAGAATTCAAAGCCAAGTCTATCTAAACTCCAAAGCCCAGGCCTGGGAAAAGGAGAGCTGGATTTTGAAGGCTCAAAGGTGTTTATCTCCAGCTCCTAGGCTCGCTGTGCCTCCCTAAGGACCTCATCGTGTCAAAGAAGTGTGGGATTCTCTCTGCTCTCAGAACATTCTCACTCTCTGCCCTGCAGGGGAGCCCCGGTCTTAGCGATGCGCTCTGTTCATTTCCTGTGGCTGCTGTAACAAATTATCCCAAACGTAGTGGCTTAAGACAACAGAAATGGATTCAGTCATAGTTCTGGAGGCCACATGACCCAAATCAAGGTGATGGCAGGACCACACTTCCCTTAGAGGCTCTCAGGCAGATTCTGTTCCTTGCCTCTTCCAGCTTCTGGTGGCTGTTGGCGTTTGTTGGCCTGTAGTGCAGTACTCCAATCTCTGCCTCTGTCTTCACCTGGCCTTCTCCTCTGGCCATCAGCTCTTTACTGTGTGTCTCATAAGGAAACTCGGCAGTGGACTTAGAGTCCACTCAGATAATACAGGATGTTCTCTTCATCTCAGGATCCTTAACTGAATGACATCTGCAAAGACCCTTTTTCAAAATCAGGTAACAGTCACAGGCTCTAAAAATTAGGACATGAACATACCTTTCAGGGCCCACCAGTTCAACCCATGACACATGCTATTGGATGCTTTCCCGGCAAGCAGGCAATTTCCTGTCCCTCATTTCCCACTCTGGGCAGACACGATGTCCGGCCAAGGTGCTTCTCTGGCAGAATGACTAATTACAACCAGATTTCACAACTCAGTGTTTCAAAAATATTGTCATGCTTTTACTGTTAATAACACATTTTTAAGTCCAGCTAAAAGCCTACGGGGCTTCCCCGGAAGTGGTCATAGCCTCTCTCATGAGGTTTTGTTCTCTTTCAGATTGCTGACCTGCAGCTCCATAAACTGGATGAACTGGACTGTCTGATTCAGGGCCTGCTTTACGTCGACTCCATTGGCTTCAATGGCAAGCCAGAATGTTACTATTTTGAAAATCCTACAAATCCTGAATTGTGTCAAAAAAAGCCGTACTGCCTTGATAACCCATACCCTATGTTGCTGGTGAACATGGGCTCGGGTGTCAGCATCCTAGCAGTGTACTCCAAGGACAACTATAAAAGAGTTACAGGGACCAGGTAAACATGGTTTCTACTAGAAGAACCTTTCTGTACTTAAATCCAGGCGTCTCTCTTGAAGACCAGTTTGTAAAAAGATTCTTTGTACTGAGTACATTTTTAAAAGAAGGATCTTACGCTCCTCAGCCAACCAGAAAGGATTTATTGCATGATATGTTAAAGTAGTAGAAGGATGCTTTATATAAAGGTGAATAAAACACAGTCCTTACCCTGCTGGAAACTGGTCAGGTTGAGGGAAGGATTAGCACACACCAAACGGAAGGCAGTCCATGTTAAATGCCAAATGAATGGCAGGGACAGTAAGAGAGTAGAATCCAGAAGAAAGGATGCTTGGGATGGTCAGAGAGGGCTTCGGAAGAAACCTTCTCTTGGAATTTCCTTGGTGCCTGGCACAGGATGCGTGGCTTGAAATAAATCACCACTGCAACCAGTAAAGCAAACTGGGTTTACAAAAAATGTTTTTTTTTTTTTACCCTGAGTTAAATGTTCCAGCTGAAAGCCAGAATGGTTGGCACAGGGCACAGGGACTCTGCAAGTGCAACTGATGGGAAGACAGTGCCGCAGCTGCACTTGGGCGGGGTGCCTTGCTTTTAGCGCGCGCACACGCCCAAGGGCAGTTGTGCCCAGCTTCCTGTTCGTAGTGATTCAACAGGGGCAAAAGAATCCAGTGTCAGAAATCTCTGAGAAATGCTAGTGTAAACAAAATCTAGGAAGTTTCTCTTACTTCTAAGTGAAGGATTCGGTGTGGAGTGTTTCTCCCACCAATTGGAGCACAGAACCCATTTTTGGAGGAATAACTTAAGGAACCAGTGCCAGGTGGAATGCATGGTTTTGGACATGGTATCAAACCCGTCGTTGTTAATAGATGAAGATATCGTGGAACTTCTCTGGGCCTCAGTGCCCTTGTTTGTGCCACAAAGGGGGTTGTTTCTTAGGTCGTTTCTATGGGCGTTTCTAGTGCTGACATCCTCCACTATAACTTCCCCATCAGGAGAAGAGCACTGTTTTTCGGGCGTATTTCTCTGCCCTGTGATGGGTCCGCATTAGTCAGTGTGATTCACCACTGGGGAAGGGAAGATTTAATCCTCCAGGAGACTTGGGCAATGTCTGGAGACATTTTTTGGTTGTCATAATCGGATGTGGGGTGTGACTGGCATCTAGTGGCTAGAGGCCAGGGACACTGCTAAATATCCTACAAAGCACAGGGAAGCCCCCAACAACAAAAAGGTACTGAACCCCAAAAGTCAATAGTACTGCTGTTGAGGAACCCTGGCATGTGCGTGCGTGCGCACACACACACACACACACTCCGACTGAATCCTGCTTGTGTTCAGAATATCGAATGTTAATCGCTACTCGGCACACATTTTCTCAGTGAACGTACAGAACTAAGCTTCCTTGCTCACAGAAGAATCATAGCTGTCCCACGACTGTATTAGGACTGTCAGGAGTGTCAAAGGCAAATGAATATTTCGGCCAAGCTGGTTTTACCTTAGAGAGTGATCTCCTAATACAAGTACAGTTTTGAAGAAACTACAGACTTCTTCCCAGAAGGAGTCCTTGATTGGTAGGAGCTAGTCCCAAGGTAACAAGCTAAATAAACACTTTTCCTCAGTTAGAGATATTTATAATTTCGTTGATTAACACTTAGCAAATTCATGCATCACAATCACAATTCTATTTTCTCAAACTTGGAAGTTCCAGGAATCTAGATCATCTTCTTGAACAGCTGCTAATGAGCTAATTGTGGTGTTTGGCTTCTATTACATGTGTAATCATGCTCATGAATTCCCATTATTGGTAAATGCCCATGAATGACCGGTGTGTTGCAATCATCAACAGACCCTGTCTGGATATCCAAGTTACTCTGCAAATGCTTTTCGACCAGTAGTTTTGGAAACATGCTATAGCCGACTGAAGGTTCATAGAGAGCCCTTTCGAGGGCTGCCACAGGTAGGGGAAGGAAAGGAAACATCAGTTCTGTGGGCTGCAGCTCCTCCTTGGCCAACCAGAGTTGTTCCGCCACAGGCTTCCAAGTTACAAAAGCACCGATATAAATAAACTATTATGGTCGGCAACAAACGTCAGTTTGTAAAACACACTTTGGGAATCACTGATCTAAGCAAATGGCTTCAGCTCTAAGTTTACTACTGCTATCGTGAACTGGTGGCTGTAACTCCAGGTTTTTTGTGATTATGTTATACTCTATTTTCTCAAACATTTTTATTTTTAGGAAGCCACATCATTACAGGAGATCAGTTTCTTTTAAGCATATGACTTTATTATTTTTTTTAATTTTATTTTTTATTTTTTTAAATTTACATCCAAATTGGTTAGCATATAGTACTTTATTATTTTTTTAATGTTTATTTATTTTTGAGAGAGAGACAGACAGAGAGAGGGGAGGGGCAGAGAGAGAGGGAAACACAGAATCTGAAGCAGGCTCCAGGCTCTGAGCGGTCAGCACAGAGCCGGACATGGGACTCGAACTCACAAACTGCGAGATCATGACCTGAGCCGAAGTCGGACGCTAAACTGACTGAGCCACCCAGGCGCCCCTTAAGCATACGATTTTAAATGGTTCGTTTCATGTTAAGTGTAATTTTATTGCATCCTAGATGAGGTAGTGACCCCTTTTTTGTTCTATTGACACTACTCCAATTTTATTGTAGAAGCTAAAGAAAAAAGAGGACTTTACAGCTGACATTGTTGGAATGTGCAGATTATTAAAAGGGGAATGTAAAGAATTTTGGAACTTAGGTGAAAGTAATAGCACAGCTCATCTCATTGTTCTGGAATCTATTTTAAGGGCACAAGCCCTCAGTAATTGAAGGTTTCTTCTCCTTTTCCCTAAAATCCCTCACTACAAGGTTGTTGGTTTTTGGAAAAAAAAAAAAAAAAATGATGATGATGCTATTCGACAGCTGCTCCCTGGCAGTATGTTTTTGTGTCCAGTTTGCTGAGGGTCTTACCGTGTCTATGGAAACAAACTGATGTACCTGATCATGAGCGAGAGAACCACTTTAATTAAATCCTGGTTAGCAGGTTGAGGATATTAATAAAGTGCTCTTCTGCGACTGTGCGTCCTTTCCTCCCATCTGCAGCGTGCCAGCGACGCACATGCATGCTCGCTTTCCCCACGCAGCCCCGATGCTTTGTCTGGAGCCACGGGTCATCTTCCAGCCACACAAAGCACTCGTCCGTGTCCACTCATACCAACACATCAGTTGACGAATTGCCTTCTTTCTAAGTCCGCCAATGTCTCCGGTTGCCTAGATTGAGAGTAGGTTGTTGACTGCCTTGATTGACAGGAATACCTGATGCTCAAAGAAAGGTTGTTAGCATGGATGAAAGCAGCTAGAAGCATGAGAAATGACTTAAAAACATACAGAGACAAATCCAGATGGCACGCAAACCAAAAATTGTCCCCACTAAAATATACTAGCTTTGGAGGGCAGACTGAAACCGACAAGGTGTGTGCCACACCGTGTTAAATGTAAATAAGTTTTCTTAGAGGAAATCCAAATGTCTACTGTGACGGACTTGCCAAGGCAGGGATGTCCATGAGATCTTTATTTCCTCCTGCTACTGTACCTTCAGTGTGGGTAACTGCCTCTGGTGGTGCCTAGCTACATAATTTTCCACAAGGAGCTATAGTTTCAATCAAGCATGTATTTTTGTAAGAATCACTATTTAAGAAATATCACATACGGTTTCATTTTAGATACAACTTAAAGAACTGTGTGCCTGTCTATAATCTGGCACCTTCTTGTCGACAGTTATTGACAGAAAATAGAGTTTCCCCTAGAGTTTCTTGCTTCAAATTTAAATTTAAAATAACCTTCACCTCCACTTGAATTTTCTCTTAGAATTAAAAAGCCAGTACCCAAACACACATGGCTTCCCAGGGCTAGCAGCTCGTGGAGCTTGAGGACAAAACTGACATAAGCAATTGACTCTTCTGCATTTGCTCGTCTACGTGGTAGAGTGAAACCCAGGCCAGGGTCAGTGCCTCTTTCCCTGCCCGGAGGTCACTGGTGATAGCTCCACTCCAAGCCTGCTTCTCTTTCTGTCACGTAACTTTGACATTAAGACGCAACTAAATTCATTCTCAACTACCATAATTAGTTTCTAATTTTGTCTAAAGAGACTATTTTAGAAGACTTTTCCCCAAAACGACTGAAAGCTTTTAAAACATAGCTGAGCGTTGAAACTGTTTTATGACCTTTGTTACAATTTTTGACTACTGGGTAGTAAGTAAAATATTAATAACCTTTTCCAGAGTCTACCAGAAAAAAATCCAGTATGTGAGCCATCAGTGGTTTCCGTTTAGAAATTTCTAAGAAGGTTCAATGAGATTATGTCTGCTAGAGGTCAAGGTAAAAGATAACAGCTTCTGGGCAGGCTGTTCCTCACAACCCTAGGTCAGTCTGGCTCTGCACTTGTGAACTTCGTGTACACAAGGTTTCTTTTTCCAAGTATTTGTATGAAGCTACACTTTTTTTTCATAGCAGTCATTTCTCTGGTTATTTGCTGCTTTCAGACCACTTACATAAGAGAGATCCTGATTCGCCCCCATTTTATAGGTGAGAAGACTCAGTGAGATTCTTAGGTTAGTGGCTAGCTGAAGGTCTCACAACGGAAATCAGTGAAAGTCTTTCTCTGGTTTTATTCTTCAATTCAGGGGCAAGTTTTCCTTGGTGTTTCTTTTTAGCCTCTGCCCTTTTTTTTTTTTTTTAATCCAATCTACCCTAAAGCTATTTTGCACCCTCCACAAAATTCAAGTGCCCCTTTGCTTTTCTTCTGTTTTTATTAACCCGTATTAGTGACCTTGTTGTAGTTGGGGACTCGGATGGGCATATCTTAAAGTAAAATTTAAAAATAAACCTTATTGTTCCTTCAGTCTTGGAGGTGGAACATTCCTAGGCCTATGTTGCTTGCTGACTGGTTGTGAGACCTTTGAAGAAGCTCTGGAAATGGCAGCTAAAGGCGACAGCACCAATGTTGATAAGCTGGTGAAGGACATTTACGGAGGAGACTATGAACGATTTGGCCTTCAAGGATCCGCTGTAGCATCAAGGTAGAGACGAAGTAGCTAGGAGCCATAGTGTTTAAACAAGGCAACCTCTCCACCCTGGCCATTCACTTAGTTATTTTTAAAAATGTCAACCCACCAGCCTGGTGCAAGTATCTATGGTTATTGGAGCTCAGACTTGATCTCCCACCCTTTAGAAAGCACTGAGATGTTTAGCCTTTGATGCTTGTGCTTAAAATAGGGCAGCTTTGAAAGAAGGTTCTGGAAAACTGCAACAGTTTCCCCTGTTCCATTCTTGTCAATATATCTAGAGAGCATTAAAAAAAAATTTTTTTTCCCATTAATAGTCATGCTACTTTGCCCCTATTTAAAAAAAAAAAAAAAAAAAAAAAAAAAAAGGGCAGCCAACCATTCATATCGTAATCCTGTCTGCTTGTAAACCATGGTAGCCAAATCAGGTCATTTGAACTTGAACAGTTATTCATAAGGCTTTCCACAGTACTTTGGTGAAAGCGTGGGACCTGCCTGAGGATGATTTTGAACACTCTCGCTAATATTTCCAACATAGCTTTGGCAACATGATGAGTAAGGAAAAGCGAGATTCCATCAGCAAGGAAGACCTCGCCCGAGCCACCCTGGTCACCATCACCAACAACATTGGCTCCATTGCTCGGATGTGTGCGTTGAATGAGGTAAGGCCTTAACCCAGAGAAAGACTTGTGTCATTCATACACATCATCTTTAGCAGTGCAAAACTGTTGACCCTTACAAAATTGTAGATCCTTGGGAAGCCTGCCTTTTGTCCTAATCACATCTTGTAGAACATGAGGGGTGTGTTTTGGGAAATGGAAAGGAGTATGTGTCTTATTTTTAAGAGGCACTGGATAATAAATGGTAAGCCATCTAATCATGGAAACCAGGTAAAATTTACCACACGTACCATAGCCTCTCTGACCATCATTATTACCACGTACCTACTGAAATGTGAGGGAAAGACTGTGCATCCTTGCAAATAACTGCAGGTAAAGTGTTCCACTTGCAATAGTTGATATTCTCTCTGCTTTCAGCTTCTTTACAGTGTTGCCTTGTGGCATGGAGTTCAAGCAGCATTGTACAGGGCTATCAAAGCATAGAGAGCTTGCTACAGCCGAGGCCAGCCAGAGCCCCAGGCAAAAAAGGGGTGGGGCTGGTGACAAAGTTTTGGTAACATGGTTTGAAACACTGCAGAATTCCTGCAGGAAAATAAAACTCTTTTCTGAAAGATGAGACCTGTAAAGTAGCATGGCTCCCACTGAGTTGTGTTAGGAAGACAAGAAAGGGGTCAGGAACATGTAACATGCAACGGGTAATAGAAGTTATATTAAAGAATCACAGTCGCATCCATGATAGAGTTCTTAAAAATATAATTTTAATAGAAATACATACAGAAGACAGTCAAATCCTAAGTGTACAGCTTGAATTTTCACCCACCTGTATAACCACCACTCAGATCAAGAAATAGAACATTACAGGTACTGCAGAAACCAGCCCCTGTCCCCTCCTAGTTGAACAGTGGGGTTTTAAACACGGTAAGAGGCGATCTTTATGACGGGTGGTGCCAGCCCGGCCTTTGAGATCTGGGGTTACAACTTTGAATAGAATATGCCACTGGTCTGTGGCTCAGGGTCACAACTTTTTTAAGTCCCTGTCTGAGATGGAGTTTAAATGAAAGGCCAGGAGTTTAAATGCAAGGCTGAAATGGAAAGAAAGAATGTGTTCCAGCCATGTGCCTTTCAAAGTCCACTGCAGTCATGGGACTCATTTTAACAGAGGATTTATTTTTTGACCTTAACCTTTAAAGGGAGTTTTTTCCAGGTAGCCAAACAAAGCCTGACCAATATGTGTGTAGTGGGCTGTCCTCACATACTCACAAAGGTCAGTTGGATGGCAATGTCCCTGCCCCACAGGGTCATAGATGCCCTTTCCCCTGCTTTCCACGCACTTTGAGTGAGACAGCAGGTCTTTTTACAGAAATCATAATCACTTTAGGGGGAGGTCGACTGGGTTTATTTTTCACTCTTGATCTCAATTTCCAACATTTATTGTTGGAGTGTAGCAAAAATGGTGGGTTTTTTTTTTAAGTATGGCCGATGAGAGGAATCACCCACCCGGTGACCTTGGGCAAGGGCTTTATTAGCCGGTGACCTGCCAGTGCAGGCTCCCTGTGGGCACACCACAAAGTGGCAGCAGGGTTTCCTGTCAGAGCCATAGTGTGAGCTCTTCAGTCATTGCTTAGCGTGCTGGAGTCACAGAGTGGAGAGCCCTTGAACTCGGCTACTTCATAGAGGGGCACCACGTTTACAGATTCTAAAATATTTTTGCTGTGATTATTGGAATCCTGTAAAATGCTTCTCCATCAACATCAAACTTTTTATTCATATTATTGGATAGAAAATACAAACATATGGGGCGCCTGGGTGCCTCGGACCCAGCGTCGGACTTGGGCTCAGGTCATGATCCCATAGTTCGTGAGTTCAAGCCCCCCATCAGGCTTTCTGCTGTCAGCACGGAGGCCGCTTTGGATCCTCTGTCCCCTCTCTTTCTGCCCCTCCCTTGCTCATGCACCCGTGCGCACACATGCTCTCTCTCTCTCTCAAAAATAAACATTAAAAAAAAAAAAAGCACATGACACAGAGTTCTAAAGACACCGAAAGGGTATATGAGGAAGTGAGTAAGTATTTCCACCTGGAAATTTCCATTTCCATCTGGAAATGTTAGCCTCACTAGAGGTAGCCATTGTTCTCCACTTTTGGGGTTTTATTCTATCTTGTATGCAATAAAGGAGAAACATTTCCTTCCAAAGGCAGCAAAAAAAAGCACATGACACAGAGTTCTAAAGACACCGAAAGGGTATATGAGGAAGTAAGTATTTTCACCTGGAAATTTCCATTCCCATCTGGAAATGTTAGCCTCACTAGAGGTAGCCATTGTTCTCCACTTTGGGGGTTTTATTCTATCTTGTATGCAATAAAGGAGAAACATTTCCTTCCAAAGGCAGCAAACTCTACAACATTCTTTTTTTTTAACAACACTTTTATTGAGATATAATCTCACCTCATACAATTCACCCTTTACATATTATTGTATGTCTTGCTTTGATTGTTTATCAACTTTTTATTATGAAAATTGGTAAGCCTACGTAAAGGAGTAGAATGGTATAAAGAACCTCCTTATATCTATTAACCAGACTCAACAGTTATCAAGACTTTGCCACACACACCTTATCTGTTTTCTTCTTCCTCCTCCCTCTGCTCCTCTCTCCTCCTTTTGTTCCTCCTCTCTGTTTTGCTAAAATATTTAAAAGCAAATACCAGACGTTATATCAGCCTACCTCATATACTTCAATATGCACATCCGGGAATATTGCCTCTTGCTTTTTTACATGAGAATACATGTGAGTGTTATATCTTTCCTACTGCAATGTTATTTTTATTTTTTATAAATGTTTACTTACTTATTTTGAGGGAGGGAGGGAGAGAGAGCAAGAGAGCCAGCATGCACCTGAGTGGGGGAGGGGCAGAGGGAGAGGGAGAGTCCCAAGCAGGCTCTATGCTGTCAGCGCAGGCCCAACTCAAGGCTCAGTCTCACCAACCGTGAGATCATGACCTGAGTAGAAATCAAGAGTCAGATGCTTAACCAACTGAGCCACCCAGGTGCCCTGTCAACATTATTTTTTTTAACTAATTTCCTGAGATTTTCTCTAGTCTTTCTTTCTTTCTTTTTTTTTTCATAGTCTATCTTTGACTCACTTGGAATTTATTTGAAATGAGGACTGTCCATCAGCTTTTATTGTCATTCTGTTCCTTCTGGCTCATTACCAGAGTAATGCAGGACTGGGGCTTTGGTTGGACTTCCTTGTTTTAGGTGAAAAGGCAGAACTCCTAAATTTCATTAAATTCTTCTTTAATCTGAGTTTCTTACTTTGAGTGTTTCTTGTCGCATCTCAGTCTGAGCAGTTTGTAGCTACCATTGTTATTTGTGGAAGCTTATTAAAACCACCTCCCACCCGTCCACCCATGGAAAATTTTCACCGTAATTAATGGGCTCATCAACTTACACTGTCAAAACTGGAGACGGTTAAGAGGCCATGTTCCTAGATCCTGATTATTCCTGATAGACTGAACAGAAAATAATGTCAACTTCCAAGACTCTCTTCCATTTGACATAAGTGACCATAGCAACTGGCTCTGTGAATGAGTGGTAGTGACCAGCTTCTGCATGGGAGTCAGGCTGAGCTCAGTGTTAAGTGTGTGTGCAGAATGCAAATCCACATCCATGTCACCAAAGCTACAAGCATATTTTTCTTTTCCATATTTTAACCCACATGCTGACCAAACAGAATAGTCCACCGTACATCCTAAGGGTAGAGACTGGGAGTTGTTTCTTTTTGTATTCCTGGTGTTTGGTACAGAGCAAATGGGGCAAACCTGTTGGATGAATAATAATACCATTGCCGTTTTATTTATGAATTGGTTATAATAATAATTTATAGCTGGAATTTGAGGGATTGGAGGAATGCATAAGCAAATTTAGCTGAATTAGACTCCAATTACAATTTTATATATGTGTGTTGGTAGCTGAATTTCATATCAGACCTAAGTCAATCTAACATAATACCTGCAAACAAGCCCAATAGAGGTCTCTGCCTCGCCCAACCAGAATCTCACCCTCTCATTCTTGTGGAATGCACTATGACATTTGTTCAACTTCATCTTGGAAATGCTGAAATAATTTCACTTAAGAAAATTCATTGTTGAAGGTCCTGGGAGCCCATGGAGTATGGAACACTGGGTCTTTGCTACATGCTACTTTTATACTATCATTTCATTGTTCTCCTTTAATTTTTTTTCCAGAATATTGACAGAGTTGTGTTTGTTGGGAATTTTCTCAGAATCAATATGATCTCCATGAAACTGCTAGCATATGCAATGGATTTTTGGTCCAAAGGACAGCTAAAAGCTCTGTTTTTGGAACACGAGGTAGGTCAAGTCGACATGGACTTAGTCATCCTGCGTGGAGTGTATTGGGTGTTGTCTAACTTTTGAGTGAGTCCCTCCATTTTAAAATTGGTCAAATAGAGGGGCGCCTGGGTGGCGCAGTCGGTTAAGCGTCCGACTTCAGCCAGGTCACGATCTCACGGTCCGTGAGTTCGAGCCCCGCGTCAGGCTCTGGGCTGATGGCTCAGAGCCTGGAGCCTGTTTCCGATTCTGTGTCTCCCTCTCTCTCTCTGACCCTCCCCCGTTCATGCTCTGTCTCTCTGTCCCAAAAATAAATAAACGCTGAAAAAAAAAATTTTAAATTGGTCAAATAGAAAGATTTGCCATTTAAACTTTGCACTTAGACAAAGGATAAAGAAGAACTATATATAAAATGGAAGCTTTCTTCTCCAACAATCAGGACTTGTAGTTGGTTAATAATAATTTAAAAAATCAGGTAAAATGAGTAATCATTAAAAAATATCTCTCTACTTTAACCATTTTAATATAAAATGTATAAATGTTCATTCACTCACAAATTTTTCAGTGTAGGACCAAGGTTTATTTTGAGCATGGATTGGAACTGGAGCATGGATTTCTGCTGATTGGAACTCTGCTGTTTTGCTTTCTGTTTTTTTTAAAGTTTATTTATTTATTTTGAGAAAGAAAGAGAGAGAAAGAATCCCAAGCAGGCTCTGCGCTGGCAGCGCAGAGCCCAATTGGAGGCTCGAACCCATGAACCATGAGATCATGATCTGGGCTGAAGTCGGAGGCTTAACCGACTGAGCCACCCAGGTGCCCCTGCTGTTATCCTTTTTTTCATAATCCGCAAGTATCCTATAGCTTCTTTGATGTCTGATCTGTGTCTTTAAAATGGATTAAGAAATTAAAGATACTTATGAAGCAATTTGTTTGCATAATCCTAGATTTTCTCCTCAACCTTTCATATTTGGTATCCACCTACGTAGAGAGGTTTGTGACTGCTTTTTTCAGTCTTTTTCAAGAATTTAACTGGGGGTTCCTGGGTGGCTCAGTTGGTTAAGCATCCAACTTCAGCTCAGGTCATGATCTCATGGTTCATGGGTTCAAGCCCCACGTTGGACTCTGTGCTGACAGCTGGGAGCCCGGAGCCTGCCTCACATTCTGTGTCTCCCTCTCTCTCTCCACCCCTCCCCTGCTCACACTCTCTCTCTCTCTCTCTCTCTCTCTCTCAAAAATAAACATTAAAAAAAAATTTTTTTGAGAATTTAACTGGATTTTCATAGAAGTGTCCATTTATTTTGTACTCTTTTTATTGGTTTAGATGATACATAATTAAATTAGATTACGACATTAACAATAAAAGTGTCCTAAACAAATCTGAGGATAAACACAGCTGACTCTTGGCAAGCAGACAACTCTGCTGGCAGGAAGGGAAGTGCCAGGGCTGCTCAGAGCAGCCTGGTGGCCCAGAAAGGCTGGTGTCCCTAGGCGTTAGCAACCTGTTTGCACAGGAAGCGGAGATCAGTTAATTCAGAGAGTCCCTTATATGGAGTTTCTATAATTCTATACATCAGAGGTTTCTAACAGTAAGCGAGGGACCTCCCTCTCTTTTGCCCACTTCCTCCACCACCACCTTTAAAATCAGTACTTTAAGGGGCGCCTGGGTGGCGCAGTCGGTTAAGTGTCCAGCTCTTGATCTTGATCTCTGCTCAGGTCGTGATCTCACAGTTCATGAATTTGAGACCCGCATCAGGCTCTGCACTGATGGCAGATGGCATGGAGCCTGCTTGGGATTCTGTCTCTCCTTCTCTCTGCCCCTCCCCTGTTTGTGCTCGCTCTGTCTCTAAATAAATAAACTTAAAAATAAAATAAAATCAGTATTATAGAGAGCGACAGTTTATTTATCACAGGAGGTACCTAATCCCTGGGGTATATTGTAGCAGAAAAAACTTTGAGAGAACCAATATTGCAAACTTGTAATGAATAAGTACTGTGGCATTTTTCTCATCTCCAAACTGAATTATTTATTTGAAAAGTCGCTGATGCATTTATAAGTTACTTACAGTTTTCTAAGCCCATCTTTTGTTTTCTTAAAGCAGCTAAAACAGTAAGAATTTAACTAGGAAAGACTTAAGGCTTAGTGATAGAACTTAATACTAAAGAAAGCCGGTTTTTTTGTTTTTTGTTTTTTCGGCCGACCTATAGCATGGAGTGATAGAACTTTGGGGGAATAGAGTCTGAGAACTTTTGCCCCCCTCCCCCTCCAACCAGAGCAGCTCCCTTTTGATCTGCTTGTTTATCGTTTCCACCTAAGGTTTTGTTTGAAAAAGAAGAAAGCACCTCAGCTTTAAAAAGGCAATTAAAGTGAAAAAAGAAAACCACTGTTCTAGTTCAGCTAGAGTTGCCATATTTAGTGATTAAAAACACAGGACACAGTTATTTTATCTGGCATTTATCTGTATTTTATCTGGCAACCCTAAGTCCAGATTCTCTTCAACTAAGGCAGAAAACAAACCCTGCAAGCCATCAGATATTAAAAGCCATCTACAAGGCACATGGGTGTTAGTTGGTGGTAAAATAGGGAGTGAGATCCATCATTTTGGGGAAAGTCATTTCTGCAGGTGAAAATGTAGTCACCTGTATTAGTTTGTACAATCCTAGGCCTCTGTGGACTACAGCTTTGCTTTGTTACGCACATATCGTAACTTAGTCTTTATGGCCAATGAAAGTGGGGCGTTTTTATAGTCCCTTGTAAATATCTCTCAGAAAATTCTCTGCGTTCTTAAATTCACTCTGGCTTAGGCAGGCCTTCCTGGAGGACACTGTGGACAGAGAACTTTTGGGAGGTGCTGGTGAGGTGATTTTCCTGCCCTGCCTCAGGGGTCCTCATTCACTCCTTCTCATTCGTTCCACTAGTAGGATTGAGAAGTAGTCAGCTGAGCAGTTAAGAGCACAGCATCTTAACTGACTAGGAGAACTTAGACAATAACTGTACGTCTCCGTCTTTGTGTGAGTCTTCATAGAGTGGGATGATAATAATATTTATCTCATAAAGTTATTGTGAAGATTGAATGAGTAAATTCGTGTAAAGTGCTTAGAACAATTTTTAGCGTAGGAGTGCCTGGGTGGCTTAGTCAGTTGAACATCCAATTTTAGCTCAGGTCATGATCTCACTATTGGTTGGTTCGAGCCCCATGTTGCAATTTGCGCTGACAGTGTGGAGCCTGCTTGGGATTCTTTGTTTCCCTCTCTCTCTGTCCCTCCCCCACTCGTACTCTCTCTCTCTGTCTCTCTCAAAAATACATAAACATTTCTTTAAACTTTTTTTAGAAGAACAATTTTGGGGATGCCTGGGTGGTTCAGTTAAGTGTCTGACTTCGGCTCAGGTCATGATCTCGCCATTTGTGAGTTCGAGCCCTGCATCGGCCCTGTGCTGACAGGACAGCTCAGAGCCTGGAGCCTGCTTGGATTCTGTGTCTCCCTCTCTCTCTGCCCCTCCCCCATTCGTGCTCTGTCTCCCTCAAAAATAAATAAACACTAAAAAAAATTTTTTTAAGAACAATTTTTAGCACATTATGAAACCTCAAGAAATGTTAGCTGGTGGTAGCAGAAGCAGGGATCCTACCATGTAGTATTTACCCCTGGCACGTTGCCTCCCATTTCCACCGGTGACCGTTGACTCGGCAACACGAGTGGAGCCTTCTACCTTTTGGAAACCAAGTTCTCTCAAAATTTTTATTTTTCATTTCCTCTCATTTTCACAAAAATACGGGCTTTTATTTTCCGGGTGAGCAAAGTGAATCTCGGGCTGATTTAGATGCCATTCCAAGATCTATGAGGGAAGCTTAGCGTTCTCTCCTGTGAGACACAACCTTGAAGTCAGACAGGCTTGGGGCTGAGCCCTGGCACAAGCGTATGACGCTGAAAGGGAAATTTACTTTATTACCTTCCATTTCTCATCGGGTAATAATAATGAATTTTGCCATGGCAAGAATTACAACACTAACACTTATAATTGTAACACTAACAATTCCAGCACTCATGTAGTACACACGAAGTGCCAGACATTTTCCTAAGCACTTTATTGACATCGGCTAATTTATTGAATATAGAAAACCAGGTATACAGGGCGTCTGGGTGGCTCAGTCAGTTAAGCGTCTGACTTCGGCTCAGGTAATGATCCCAAGTCTTGTGAGTTCAAGCCCCGCATCCGGCTCTGTGCTGACGGCTCGGAACCTGGAGACTGCTTTGGATTCGGTGTCTCCCTCTCTTTCTCTGTCCCTCCCCCACTCGCACTCTGTCTCTCTCTCTCAAAAATAAATAAACATTAAAAAAGAAAAAAAAGAAAAACAGGTATATCTTCTAATATTATTATTATTGTTCTACTGTGCATGGCAGGGTTCAGGTTTGAAGTTTTTCTTATCTACAACATTAGGGGGCAGCATTCCCAGAATTATGAAAAACAGGAGGTATCCGGCTGTTTAGAGATAACCGTGCACAAGTTTCCCCATTGCTTTTGTAGGGTTATTTCGGAGCTGTTGGGGCACTGCTGGAACTGTTCAAGATGACTGATGACCAGTAGTGACGACAGTGGATAGAAGAGCCTTCTGTGAGAACAGAGACCTGAGACCTGTCGCTGGAGAAGGTAGATGTCGCTATGGGACGGAAGCCAAGCCATTATGGCAGATGAACCTGCTGGATTTGTAAATAATTTAAAATCCTTCTAGCTGATCTTTTACTCTTGGGTTTTGAGCTTATGATTCAAAATGGGGAATACAAGAGTTTTTTCTGTATACTGTATTTTTAAAACACACACACACACACACACACACACACACACACACACACACATTTGTGCAGAGAGGCCAAACCTATGAATTTTATGCATTAACCTTGAAAAGTTGTATGAGGTTTAAGAAGGACCCGAAGTGTAAGTGCTGTTTATTTTTCTTCTGGGGTTTACTGATCAGTGTGGTAATTTTAACTTCATTTAGTAATTACTCTAGGAGATCTTACCTTTACTTATATTCATCATGACGTTTCATGATTTGCTGTTGGTTTCAAATGAAACTACAAATCTGGCATGCTTTACTGTGAACACTATTTTGTTTGTTTGTTTCTTTACCTTTTTTTTTCGTCTTGTTTTTTTCTGTTTGAATGTCTTATGGAGAAAGAGAGTCTTTCCCCCTGTTTCTGTCATCAGATGACTCCCTCTCCTCTCCAATACCTTTCTTTAATGTAATTGTTTGTACCAATGAAGGAGCTGATCAGCTCACTAAGAGTGAAGCACGAGATCGAAAGCGTTCATGAATTTTATGAGTCAGGCAAAAGTTGAAAATGATATACAATGAATATACAGTGTTTTGTTGGATTTACTTTACATTAGGTTACATTAAATTGTGTTCTCTGATGAACTGTCCTCATTCATACCCACCATATGAGTGGCAGCAAATCCTTATGCAGGACATTGGAACTTCCCGGGTGAAGTCTCCCAGTAGATTAACCGTTCACATTGGGAGATGGGGGAGAAGTCATGGGTTGACGTGTCAGGTAATAACACCTATTTGTTTTGTACACGTATGTACATAGGAGCTTTGTAACAAGCCATCTTAAATAATAATATTTTGATTTGAAGTATTTCAAACTGAAAACTGCATTTCAATCTCAGTTTCTAATATTAAAAAAATCATGGTACTGATCTATCTATACATATTTTTTTTCTTTTTTGAAAGATGTCATTGGCACCGTTGGGTAACTTTCAAATGAGAGTCTTGTACAAATATTGAAACGCATGAGGTCTAATGACTTAGAACTGATTAATCTTTTGAACTGAGCATATTGTTGAAAGGGATCTTTGCAGGCACTATGATTACTCCGTGGTGAATCTTTCCTTCTCTGCCTCCTGAGCACCATCTTTAATTGCCATATCTTCACGTCTTGGAGAACTCGATGTTAACTGAAGTATTCACTTGTCTGGTTGAAATAAAGCCTGTTTCTGTTGTGATGTGTTTAGTGTATATGTTATTTTCATTTCTTAATCTTCATGTTCATATTATCTGCTTTTGTGCCATAAAATGAGTGTGTGTTGTATTTTAGCTACTCTTCATCTCATAATTTGAGGCTTTCACATAAGGGTGTCTTCAGTTGAAGCTTGTAGCTCTAAGCAGGGATTTTTTTTTAAATAGCTTTATTGTTCTTATACAACTGATTCATTGCCAGAATATCATTACTATCTTTGGTAGTTCCCCTCCCCGCCAAATTTCAACATTTGGTCATCACAAATACATCTTATCAACTTCCACCTGGCTTTAAAAAATTCAAGCAACTAAGGTGTTCTTGAAAAAGATACATGTAAAAATGTACATATTAGCTACATTAGTGCCTTTCTTTTGATTATTCTCCTCAATCAATCCTACACTCCTCTGTCAGGGAATAGCAGACCTTGGATTATGGTTCTGCAGAAGAAATCAGGGCAAGTTAGTATAATTATATAATTTTTTAATTATCTGGAATCACTTGATCTTTCACTGCAAATGTGTAAAACATTAGTTTAGCTGAGGAAATCAATTATTCCATTATACAAATATCGATTAATGTAGGCTCC
Organism: Leopardus geoffroyi; assembly: GCF_018350155.1. Lineage (NCBI taxonomy): Eukaryota > Metazoa > Chordata > Mammalia > Carnivora > Felidae > Leopardus > Leopardus geoffroyi. The sequence continues at coordinate 50,825,114 of NC_059334.1, read as the reverse complement.
ATATAGCCAGCCAGCCTTTTTTTACAATGAGAAACTTGTAGCTCAAGGATTTTTATATTCACTTGAATCATAGACACTTTCCTTTGGCTCAACATTGAAAAGAAACTTGACAAGACTAAGGAATTTTTATCTTGAACTGTATGAATTCAGGACGGTCAGGTGTTCCGGAGCACGGCTTTTGATTGTGAGACAGCTTCAGTGTGGATCTAGCTTGGCCATTGGTTAGCTGTGTGGGTAAGCCACTAAACCCTCTCTCTAAACCCTGGTTTCCTTGTTCATAAAATGGGGCATACAGTTTTTACCTCCATATCTAAAGAGCTTAGCACAAAGGCTGGCACATAGGACATGTTAGCTGTACTGGGAAGAGAAAAACAGATGTCTTAAACGAACATGTGATATCAGTGGTATCTAATCTTCTAGAATGTGGGGAGCCCATTGTAGCACAGAGATACAGATCTTCCTATGCTAGTACATGTCCATAGCCCTGTGTCCGCAATTCCAAAATTCCAAACTCTTAAAATGTATCTTGATAACTCACTTGACAGACAAAGCTGACTTCAGGATTATTCATCACACTCTGTAGGATTCCTCATCTTTTGTTGCAAAGCTACTGATATGTTTGATTACAGGGTACCACCCCAGACCCTACTCGGAATGTTAAGTAGCGAACAATTCTGAATTTTGAAAAACATCTGGTGCCAGGAGTTTTAGGTAAAGGAATTGTGGGAATATAGTTGTATTCTTCAGCTTAGGTAGCATACACAGATCCAGAGTCCCCTTGGTGGGAACTGTTATTACAGGTAATTTATGCTTGACCTCATCCAGTCATACAGGGAATAAGAAGCCACTTTGCGCCAGGAAGGAGCTGAGGAAACCAACAGGAATTGGCTATAACCCCTGCTGTTCTGCAAGGGAGATAAGTCTCAGACCAATTTGTGTCAAAAAGTGTCACGGGTGTCATTCACAAATATTTACAACAAAGAACAAAACAAAAACCTACCCTCCCAGAGCTTACATTCCAGAAGGAAGACAGACAGATAGATAATCACTAAATAAATAATGGTAGATCAGTACTACAAAGAGAAAATGAGGTGAGGTAAAGGGCGAGAGAGGGGGTAGTTCCATTTAGAAAGCGGAAGGGGAAAAACATCGTTGGTAGAGTGGTCAAAGACAACCTCTCCTCCAAGGTGATGTTTGAGTGGAGTCAGATGAAGTCGGGAACACACCGTGTGAATCCCTGGGAGAACATTTTTTACTCCTGGCAAATGAGAATGGAGGTTTTGAGGAGTTGCAAGGATTCCAGTGTGTGTAAACAATGGGAAGAGTGACAGGAAATGCAATTTCAGGAGTAGGTGTGGGCCAGGCCCAATATGAGGTCTGTACGGGAGGGGAGAGGGCTGCATCTGAAGGAGGAACTGGTCACTTCTCCTAGAGGAGGGGATCAAGAAGTTTTCACAGAGTCCCAACCAGTGAGTACAGACCACTTGAGTGGGCCAGGGCGGGGAGGGGGGAGAGCAGGGCTTCCCAAGCGGAGAGAGCAGGGTGAGAGAAGCATTGAGAGAAGAAACAGTTGGGTCTTTCAGGGAACTAGAAGCTGTTTGCTTCAGCTAGAGCCTGGTTAGTGCCAGAGAAACCAGATAGCAGGAGAGAGGAAATCAGCCAGATTATGGAAAGAGTTGTATTGCATGCTAAAGATTCTAGTGTTTTCTGTAGTCAGGGCCGAGCCATCAAAGGGTTTCAGGCCAAGTGAAACTAGAATTAATCTGACTTCAAAGTGGTAACAGAGCAAAATGTGCGACTGAGGTAAAGGAGTAAACCAGTTATTATGCTTTTGAATACAGAGCACCATTTTATTCTCATGTTTACTTCAGTTCCTCTGTTGTGTCGGACCTCATGCAATAGCTGCTTAGTGGACCACGTTTCTCTGTAACTAAGAGGGTTATATAAGCTCTTGAGAAATTTCCCACAGGGCAAAGGCTGCTAATAGCTACACCCCTGCTATGATTCCATTTAGTGATTAGGAAGATTTCAACACCAGTGATCACCATTAACTCCATCACTTGTGAGAACTGTTTGGAGAGAAGGCTCTTTTGCTCCCAATGATCAGAAGACGACCCCAAATTTGTGAGGAAAATTGAACTAATGCCCATATTCTACTGGGTCTACCAGGGGCTCGTTATTCACTCCATCTATTTAGTTTTGACAAATTTAATTAGTTTGAATTAGTTTTGACATAATTAATTTAATAATGCCTATGATCTGGGAGGCATTGGGTAAGTTCCGGGATGCATTCAGTGGGGGTAAGACAGCAAGGCCCCTCCTTTCATCAGGCTTACGTTCTCACGAGGGAGGTGGACTTTCAGCACATGAACCGACAAATAAACAGGAAAATAGCATTTAGTGATCAGGCTGTGAAGACAAGAAACAGGGTGATGTGGCGGAGAGGGAGGCAAGGGACTTCCTTAGTAAGATGGGCCTAAGATACAAATATGAAACGATGGCCTCAGCTCTTGAGGAACGACCATTAGGTTTATCTTGCTGTCATTCATTACCACCTCCACAAGAAAAATGGGAGATGTGTTTGGGAAACAGTTTGGAAGTTAATTCATTTTCCTTTTATTTTACTTAGAATAATCAATTTAGTTCCCATTTGAGTTCAAAATCATTATGTTACATGAGATAATATACATTTAGTAATGCACCATTTTCCCTCCTCCCTCATTTCATGAAACAGTATTATTTGAGCTGTTCACTTGAATCTTTATTGTCAATGCCTTTGTCATTATCAGGGTCATGTAGTGGTTTCCAGAGCGCGCCAAGTCTGACACACGGCACTTTTTTGCATCTACTTATGATATTGAGACTGGATTATTTTTTAACCAATCCACAAGCACTTACTCCCGCAATGACCTCACTTATTTGTTTCATTTTTCAAAAGTGTTATATTGGCGATGCCATAGTGTAACCATTTATGTAGTGCCTTTTATGGTACACTTTCAAAGGTTAGTTTATGAGTATTCATCACTTGCAATACAAAAATAAAAGATAATAATAAAAGATAATTAAAAGTCTTTGCCTCTTTTTTGTGCTCACTCTATCAGGTAAACACCAAACATTCCAAACTAGAATGAATTGAGGCTATTTCACTTAACGTTGTCACCAATTCTCAACGAGTTTGCAGTGAGAATTCATCTTCCTAAGCATTCTTGGGGTGCCTGGGTGGCTCAGTCTGTTAGGTGTCTGACTCTTGGTTTCAGCTCAGGTCATGATCTCAAGGTTTATGAGTTCAAGCTCCGCATCAGTCTTGACATCTGCATCCACTGACAGTGTGGATCTTGCTTGGGATTCTCTGTCTCCCTCTCCCTCTCTCTCTGCACCTCCCTCACTCGCTCTCTATCCCTCTCTCTCAAAAAAAATAAATACATAAATTAACTTAAAAAATTAAACTTAAGTAACTTTTATAATTTTAACAACTTTGACATGCATATAATCTAAATTAAAGTTAAGTAAGCTCCAGAAGACTGAAAAAAATAGCAGCACCCCTGTTTTCTTGTTTTTTGTCCCTCTTTCTCTTTATACTTTATTAATGACACATGGTACTTCCTCAGTGTGTACAGGCAAAACCAAGGGCTGGGAAAGGGCACTTGAACATGTCAGACCACCAAAGTTGTAGCTAATGTGCAGAGCTACCGGAACGATCCTGACTGGAGGATTATGGGGAGGGGTATGTTCAGCATTCCAACCAATGCCTGGGTATATTTTTATCAGGAACTCTTTTTTCAACATTGGCTGTTGTTCTTTCTTGTTTTATCTCGCTTTTCTGAGCAAAGCAGCTTCCCAGATAAGCGTAGGGTGACAAGTGGAAATTTTTTGGGTAGTTGTATGTTTAAACATTTCTAAAAATATTTTTATTCTATGCTCATACTCAATTGATAGTTTGACAAAGTATAAAATATTAGGTTAGATTTTTTTTTCCCAGAATTCTGAAGGCGTAGCCCTGTTATTGTCAAGCTTCCAGTGTTACTGTGAGAAAGCCTGATGTCATTCTGACTCCTGATCTTCACATGTGACTTCTTCCCCCCTCTTTTTCTGGAAGCTTTTGGAAACTTATCAACTTCTGGCTTCAGCCCCAACCTGTAAAGAGCTTGGAATTCATCACTCCCATCCTTATAAGAAAAAAGCTAAAAACTGAAAATCAATAACTTTTCTTGGGCTCATCAGAGAACTGAGGTCATAGGGCAAACTGCCAGCCTGAAATCTGAAGAGACAGAAAATCACAGCTGAAATCAGTTTTCCTACCTCCCATTAACTGGTGGGTACACTTACATGGCAATTTTGACAAACTGGTGGAGGATGAGTGTAATCTAGCAGAAGAGAGAGAAATTCCTGGGGGCCTGCAGTCTTAGGCGGGGGTCTCCACACTTTCATGTGCCTCCAGGAACTCCATCAGGCTCTCATGGTGAAGAGCTGAGAAAAATTATCTTGTGTCTCTGGCAGAGGGACAGTAAAAGTAACCATTTTGAAATTGGTCTAGAGTATTCTCCATGAAAAAGGGCTGGTTCCCAATCGTCAATATATTTTTTAATTTTTTAATGTTTATTTAGTTTTGAGAGAGAGAGAGAGACAGAGTGTGAGTGGGGGAGGGACAGAGAGAGCTGGAGACACAGAATCCGAAAGAGGCTCCAGGCCACCCAGGTGCCCCTCCAGGGGTCAGGATTTTATCAGAGATTTATCTCACCTCAGTGGGGTGGGGGGAGGAAATTCCCTAACTTCAGCTTCCTTTTGTATCCCTATCTCAGCTAAGGCTGGGGAAGGAAGAGGGAGTACAAGGAGGAGGTGGGAAAAGGGGAATTCTGGGAAACATGAGCCCACAGCCCAGGGACACAGGCCCACTGCAAGACTGAGATTTCCTCTTAAGATTATGAATGTTTCCCCTCCTTACCTCCTACCACCACATCAACATGGCTTCAGTATAATAACAGTGGACTACAGCTCAAAGAGAGCTGTAAGGTGCAGATTCTACTTAAGAACTTATTAGGGAAACTCAAAGACAACAGAGGAGTTACAAACAAGGACACAGGGGGATCTGGGTGGTTCAGTTAAGTGTCCAATTCTTGATTTCAGCTCAGGTCATGATCACTCGGTTTATGGGTTCGAGCCCCACATCTGGCTCCACGCTGAGAGTGCAGAGACTGCTTGGGGTTCTCTCTCTCTCCCTCTCTCTCTCTGCCCCTCCCCCACTCATGAGCTCCCTCTCCCTCTCAAAATAAATAAATAAACTTAAAAAAAAAAAAAAAAGACACGAGGAGTTTGAAGCCTCTGCACCTACAGCTACAGCAATGTTAAACACAGCCTGACTCCTAGCCAGATTCACATAAATCTCACACTAAAAGCCATTGTACCTCAGTTTCTATTACCTAATACATCCTTTGTAGCTTTCAGCAAAAGATTATATGACATGCAAGGAGACAAGAAAAAACAGTCTGGAGAGATCAAGCAAGCATCAGACTCCAATATGACATAGATTTTGGAATTACCAATCAGGGAATTTAACATAAATATGTGAAGGATTTTAATGGAAAAGGTAGAACAAGAACTGATTGGCAATGTAAACAGAGAGATGGAAAATCTAATGAGGAATCAAAAGGAAACGCTAGAAATTCAAATGCTGCAACAAGAAGTGAAGAATGCTTTTGATAGGCTCATCAGTAGACCAAACACGGCTAAGAAAAGAATCAGTGAGCTTGAAGATATGTCAATAAAATCTTCTAAACGAAATTCAAAGAGAGAACAGAATACCCAAGAGCTGTGGCATAATTTCAAACAATATAACCTACGCATACTTAGAACACCAGTAAAGGAGAGAGAATGGAGCTGAAGAAATGTTTGAAGAAATAATAGCTGAGAATTTTCCAAAATTAATGACAAATACCAAACCACAGATCCAAGAAGCTCGAGGATCTAGACAAGAAAAATACCAAAAAATCTACACCTAGGCATATCCTATTCAAACTGCAGAAAATCAAAGACAAAGAGAAAACTCTGAAAGAAGCAAGGAGTTGGAGAAAGGGTGTCTTACATATGGAGGGAACAATGCTAGGACTTAACCACTTACCACTTACAGTGGACTTCTCCTCATAGACCACACAAGTGATAAGAAAATGGGCTAAAAATATTTAAACTATTGAGGCACCTGGGTGGCTCAGTCAGTTGAGGGTCCGACTTTGGATCAGGTCATGATCTCACCTTTCATGAGTTCGAGTCCCACATCGAGCTCTGCAGTGCAGAGCCTGCTTGGGATTCTGTCTTGCCCTCTCTCGGCCCCTTTCCCACTTGCTCTCTCTCTCTCTCTCTCTCTCACTCTCAAAATAAATAAACTTAAAAAAAATATTTAAACTATTGAAGAAACTTCTCTCCTTCACCAGTATTCTGAACATGTATAATGATAAGCCTTAGTATGAATGTATTTTTATTGGCTAAGCTGGTTACATAATGGATTCCTTCAAACTGAAAATTTGTATCCTTCATCTCTGAGAAATTTTATAATATTATTTCTTTGATAATTCCATCCCCTCTCTGATCTCTTGCTCGGGAGCTACCCTTGTTTGGATGTTGGACTTCCTGTATTGGCTGTCTAATTTCCATATTCCTTTTTCTTCTAGTTTTCATCTTAATCTTTTTGCTCCATTTCACCTTTATCTTCCAGCTCTTCTATGAAGTTATTATTGCTACTATTTCTACCATTATGCTGGATTTCCCAACAACTATTTTTATTGTCTGATTTTTTCATAACCTATGTTTTATTTTTCAAAAAAATATTTTGTCTTTTATGTTTTTACATGTCTGAATAGTCTCTCTTCCAAATTGCTTTTTTTCTATGTGCTTTGGTCTCTGTCTTTCATTTTAGAGGCTTTCCCTAGATGTCTTGTGATCCTTGTGTGACAAAAAGTTGATTGAAGGTTTACGTAAGGGGTGGAACTTGATGATTGAACTTCACTGTAAGGTGATCTGGCTCAGCCATTTCTTTGGAGATACCCACTGTCAATATCTTTGGATCTTTTCTCCAGGATTCATGATATCCTCCAGAGAAGGTGTTTCTCCTCTCCTTTCTGGAAATATAAGCTTGACTGCAGCATTCTGGGAGTGGAGTGAAGAGAGGAATCTGAACTTCTAGAATAAGAGGCAATGACGTATAGGTGGTACTCTGGAGCCACCTGCTGTATGAGCTTAGACAAGTTAACATCTCTGTGATTCACTTTCCTCAGCTGTCAAATGCAAACAAAATTTGTTAGGAGAATTAAACCGGTTAGTATATGTAAAATGTTTTAAAGACTACCCAAGCACCAGGTAAATGTTGGCTATCATCATAAATAGACTAACTTAATTCCCCTATTTCAATACCATACCCTATCCACAATAATGCCAAATGTTGATCCATCCAGGTGTCTCTCTCTCAATCTCTCACTCTCTCCTGTATGTGTGTGTGTGTGTGTGTGTGTGTGTGTATAGTTATTTATTATTTTGTTTTCACAAAATTATTAATCAAAACAACAAAAGCAGATTTACAGAGCTACGTATCAATAACAAAACAAGAATGAAACGAAATGTTTGAGAGACATCTTGGAAAGTTTCAGAGGAATACATGTCAGGCTAAAAGTCTACAATTAAACCATGGTTGCACAACAGGTTATATTCATTCTTGCATTTTCTCATTAAGTTCTTATATTTGCCTTTCTCTTTTCAAACTTGTCAGGATTTGGCTTTGCATTCAAGAATTTTTTTTCTGATCTTTGTCCAGTTTTAGCCTAGTGAGAACCACCTCTTAGGGGTGAGAAAATAGATCTCGTGTGAATGCCACATGGAGAGTTGTACCATTAGCCTTCTCATGCTGTACCCACTCCATGTAGATGACATATATCTTTCTGTACACTTGGACTAACTTGCCAGTTTGGTGAACTTTGCAGTGTCCTTGAACCACCTGGCCCTCATCATCCTTGTTACATGGGCCTGGCACATTGTACTTTTGCTGCAGCTTCTTGGACATTGGGGAAGATAGGATCTTCCTGTGCATGTGCAAGGGGGCACTGAGGGGGCGTTTGAGATTTTTGCTGTGGTCCAAGGTCACAAAGGAGTTGAACTTCATGGTGACCATCTACCTGGCACTGGGCAGTCTCCTTTAAATTTTATTTTTTGAGAGTTACTGACAATTTGCCCTTCCAAACAGTAGGAGTATACACATTGTACATGAATTTTCGTAGTGCTTACTTTCCTACACACTCATCCACACTAGGTATTATCAATCCTTTCATAATTTCCAATCGTATAGATGAAAAATGGTATCTCCTTTTAATATGCATAGAAAGTCTTTGAGATCTTCCTGATCCAGAGCTTTTGATTCTAATATTGGGAATTGCAATGAACTTGTCAGGTCAAAAGAGAAGCTATCTTACAGTCTTTGAGAAGGCAATGCAGTTGAGTGAATCAGAAAAAAAAAAAATTCTGCAATGAGCCTGCTTTGGTTGAAGCCTGTCTTTAAGCTAGAGTGTGACCGTGGGTGAGTCCCCTAACCTCTGAAAGCCTCAGTTAGTTCATCTGTAAAATGGGGATAAAACTAGTTATTCCCTTAGATGATTGTAAGGATTAAGTGATGATGAAAAAGAGCTGAGAACTGTGCCTGGCTCAGGTGCTCATGCTCAGTAAAAATCAGTCCTGGGCAGTCCCCGAAGGGAGCAGCCACTCACACTGCCTCTGCCTCTGCCTCTGCCTCCAAGAGTTATGCATGTGACCTGGCACATTATCTTTCTTTTTTGGTCTTTTGCAAATGCTATTTTTTTGGTGGTTTTTTTTTTTTTTTTTTTTTTTTTTTTTTTTTGTCATATGTGAGCAATCATTTTCTCTAAGTTCTGTAGGTTATAAAAGTGCACTTGTTAAGAACATTTAATGTTCTAAGTGTCTCATTGGCTAGTTTATCCTCATGATATCCTCATGAACTAGGCAAACAGGCAATGTTATCTCTATTTTACATCAAGAAAGTCAAGGCAGAGAAAGCAAAAGAAGCTTCTCTAGGTTAAAAGAATAAGTTGGATGGGGCGCCTGAGGGGCTCAGTGGGTTGAATGTCTGACTCTTGATTTTGGCTCATCAGGTCACGATCCCAGGGTTGTTGGATCGAGTTTCACCCTGAATGTGGAGCCTGCTTAAGATTCTCTCTCTCTCTCTCTCTCTCTCTCTCTCTCTCCCTCTGCCGCTCTCCCCAGCTCACTCTCTCTCTCTCTAAAATAAAAATGAAAAAATGAAAACTAAAAGAATACATTGGTAGCAGAATTTGGATGAAAATCTCAATTTTAGTAGTTAGGAAATGCCAAAGTGTGGCTTTATTCCAGGGGAGCTAACTTGGTGTAATATATGAATGCCTACTCTAGTAAGTCAGTAAGGATGAATTATAATTAACATAAAAGTTATTCATAGACAAACACACTTCATTTCTAAAACATCTAATGGTTTTTGGAAACTCGCAAATAGTTAAAATATTACAAATGCATTGGAATTAATATTAGCAGCACACCCACCTTGTAAAGTAATGAACAAAGTTGCTGTTATATTTGTATTATAAAATAAGGCAAATTAACCTAATTTTGCCTATTGTTTAATAGCAGGGACGGATCCTTAAAAATAGTTGTCAGTTCCGAGTCTCATAAAGCTTCCTGAAAATTACCTCAAAAGAATTGAAGCACAGATATATTATCAAATGAGAAAAAAATTTATAATTAAAAACAAAATAATAACCTAGTCCCAAATTACATGAAGCAAAAATGGGTATAACTGAAGGGAGAAACAGAAAATTCAACAATAGTTGGAGATTTCAAAATCCACCTTCCCATAGCGGATGGAAGAATTCGTCAGAAGATCAATAAGGAATTAAAAGACTTGACCAGCACTGTAAACGCCACAGACCTAACAAGACATCTATAAAATACTCCAGCGGAACACAGCAGAACACTGTTAAAGACAGCAGCAGAATGCACCCTCTCCTTAAGGGCCCGTGGAGCAGTCTCCATGATCAACCACATGCGAGGTCATGCAACCGGCCCCACGAAGTTTAAAAAGACTGAAATCATTCAAGTTATGCTGTCTGAGGACAGCGGAATTAAATTAGATATCAATAATAAAAGAAATCTGGGGAATTCACAAATACATGAACATTAACACGCTCCTAAACAATCAACGGGTCAAAGAAGAAATTACAAAGGAACTCAAAAACTGCTTTGAGATCCATGAAAAGGACAACACAAATGTCAAAACTTCACTGGACGCAGTTAAAAGTGCTTTGGTTATGGTTGTAAATATTATTTGGCTGTAAAATGGGATGAAGTGCGGGACGCCTGGGTGGCTCAGTCGGTTAAGCGACTGACTTCAGCTCAGGTCATGATCTCCCAGTTCATGAGTTCAAGCCCCACCTCAGGCTTTGTGCTGACAGCTCAGAGCCTGGATCCTGCTTCAGATTCTGTGTCTCCCTCTCTCTCTCTCTCTGCCCCTTGCCAGCTTGCACTCTGTCTTTCTCTCTCAAAACAAACCTTAAAAAAAAGAGGGGGGGGGGATGAAGTGAGGAGGCTCATGACATGGAAAAACCTTGAAAATAATCTGAGGGGAAGAAGCCAGTCACAAAGACCACACATTGTATGATTCCATTTGGAAAAAATGTTCAAAATAGTCAAAGCTATAGAGAAGAAGGTAGATTAATGGCTTCCTAGGGCTGCAGATTTGGGAGAAATGAAGAGTCGCTGTTAATAGATATCAGGCTCCTTTTCTGGGTGATGAAAATGTTCTAAAATTGATTGAGGTGGCGGTGGTACAACACAACTAGAAATCATGGAGTTATGCGCTTTAAATGGATTAATTAAATGGTATTCGAATTATATTTCAGTAAAGTTGTTTTTCAAAAGCAAGTTAGATGGAAGATTGAAAAAAAATCCCGTGAATGTTGCACAAAAGCTAAATTATATATGTTAATAATTGGATGTTCTTTTTCTTTTTTCTCTTTTTCTTTTTTCTTTTCTTTTTTTACCTGACAGGCATTATTTTGAATTTTGTAAAATAGTCTCATCTTGAGACTAACAACTTTTTTAGTTGTTTTACTTTTCCACCTTCTTTTCCCTGGACATTTCTTGACTTATCACATGTTTTAGACACAACCACCAAGGGCATGTAGTCAAATTTGTGTAGCCCAAAGTTGATGCGGTGACAGTAGGAGCACTGTGACATAAAGGCAAATAGTCTCAGCCCCAGTTGTGTAAATTGCTGGGTGTTTTAAAACAAATTCCCTTTTAATTTGTGCAGTTCCAGGGGCACCTGGGTGGCTCAGTCAAGCGTCCAACTTCAGCTCAGGTCACGATCTCATGGCTCGTGAGCTCGAGCCTCGTGTCAGGCTCTGTGCTGATAGCTCAGAGCGTGGAGCCTGCTTCAGATTCTGTGTCTCCCTCTCTCTCTCTGCCCTTCACCTGCCCATGCTCTGTCTCTCTGTCTCTGTCTCTCTCTCAAAAATAAACATTAAAAGAATGAATTTTTGCAGTTCTAGCTTAAGGAGAGCTTTAAATTTTCCCTTAGGTCATAAAGCAACAAGAAAGCATTGGACCTTTTTTTAATATTCGATCTCTTCTCTTCTCTTCTCTTCTCTTCCTCCCTTCACACAGCTCAAGGAGATTTACTTTGCTATTTTAACCAGGTTCAGCATCTGAAGAATTTATGCCATTTGGCTTCCATGACGTGGCTAAGGAATTATGTCTGGTTTAGCACATTCCATGAGTGAGACAGGTGGATTTTGTGCATCCTTAAGAGATCTTCTTGTGTATTTTTAAGAAATACTTAAATTTTAATTTTAAAGAAAACTTAAATTTTACAATAATTGTTTTCCATTAGCTACTCAAGTTTCTTTACCCTGACATAGGAAATATCTTCTCATGGCATGTTCTCAGACGGTTTTTTCTAGACTGTTCTTTAGCCTTTATGTTTTGTGTGTGTGTTTGTATATACATGGTGTATGGGGAAAGAGACCCCAAGTTAATCCTGCAAGTGATGTATTTAGAGTTGATGTCAAAACTGTAATTTTAGCAGAGTGTATTTTTAAATTTGATATTTGAATCGTTTGTCAAATGTCACATTATTTTAAATATAGACCGAAAGTGTTTTTGTATTAAGCTCCATAAGTGTGTGGGTTGAAATCAGGCAAGTTAAATGCAATTGTGAATTTTAAACAGGAACATTTTTAAGCATTCTCCTTTGGGGTTTGATTACTATTTATACTGGATTTATAAATTTTGAAATGAGCAGTCACTCTTGTCTATCTGTTCGTGCGCCAACATCAACATTGAATATATCAAGTAGTTATTTATGCAATATTTAGACAAGCAAAGGAGAGGGAGGCAATTATTATCTGTAGATCCTACCCACACAACTTAGAGTAACTTCAGAGAAAATGGTTTAGTTGTCCACACAACTGAGTTTTTGTTGGCTCTGCCCTGACCATTTATTTATTTATTTACTTACTGTTTATTTACTTACTATATTTATTTATTTTTGAGCTAGTGAGGGGGGTGGCAGAGAGAGAGGGACAGGGGATCCAAAGAGGACCCCATCCTCTCTCAGAGCACAGCCCAATGTGGGGCTCAAACCCACGGACCCTGAGATCATGACCTGAGCTGAAGTCAAGACGTTCAACCGACTGAGCCACCCAGGCGCCCTTCCCGTGAACATTTAGTTGATGACACAATTCTTCCTATTCTTCAGCCTGTGTCTACTGTCTACACCCGACCTCTGCTGTCCGCGGCAGTCACAGCGATGGTGGGGAATTAGGCGGGAGGTCTGTCTCAGCAAAATCAAGCTGTAGGGATCTCTGTTCATTACAAAACTTGGTCTCATAGAACCCTAAGGCCCATTTCTGTTTTGGTGGCCATCGAGAAATTGCCAGATGTAACCTCACTTCGATAGAAGAAATTAACCTTTTTAAAAGGGTATAGAGAATTAAGATTGGTTTTAAAAAGAGAATACCACACTGCCAAGCAAATTCAAAATATGCTGGCATGCAAACTCTAAGGTGTAGACTAGACTTAGAAACTCATTATATAATGCTAACTACTCATTAATTACCACTCATGTTTGAATGTCAGCTCTTATTCACTGATTCAGTGCTGCAAAACAGCTTGAGTGGAAGCAATGAGTCTTGCCTTTCAACTCAGGAGAAGTTAACTTTGATCAGTCAAGTGGTAAATTGCAAAACTATGATAAAGGCCTTGCCCAAAGCAAGGTTACCAAGTATAAGAAGTGGAAATTAGACACTCCACTGTCATTCTGACTTAAAAATTCCTAAATAAATGTTAAACATCTGCTTAGAAAATATTCATTAGGAAGGTGCCAGATTATTAGCCTGCTTTGAACTCTCTTGAACTCTCAGCACAGAATGAAGAGGGAGGGCTTGGAATGGAGATGATCTTTAACACCCTCCAAGCCTGAGCTTTTGTGATTCTGAGTATCAGGCACTGGGCCTACCCTTTACAAAGCTAACACATGGAAATAAAACATGTTTACTCCGAAAAGAGTTCCTAACAATGACAGCACTGACAAATTAAGCCTGTCACGTGCTCTGCGCTCCTGCAACATCCTTGCACGGTCTGCAACATCCAGACAATGAAGGAGGTGGGGGTTCCTGTCTTCACTGAACAGGAGAAAAGACTGAGGCTCCAAGAAGGTAAGGAACACACCCATGATCACATGCCAATAATCGAGAATCCTGAACCGGCCTTCTGGAGAAAATCTAGGTTTCTTTGGGTCCAAATGATCCTGATGTTTGCTTCCATTCTCCAAAGGGGACTGTGTATGGAGGCAATGCCTGTGTAACTATCGAGATTTCTTCACAATTTCACATTGGCTGATCTGAGGTCCTAACTCAGGTGCCTTCCGTCTCGGTTATTCAGTTAATATTCACATTCTTCCCTTCGGCCTCCTCTCATTTTCCACATTCCACACCAGCACTGATGGTCAGGCTAGAGCGCTTCTAAAACAAACAACAACCAAAAATCTTATTCACTAAACTTTTAGGTGGTTAAAATAATATGTATTTTGCCTTGTCCAGGAAAAAACCCTTGACTTTACAAAATACTGACTTGACATTGCAAAGATCCATGCCGAAATTATATTTGAAAAATGGAACGATTATTGATTTTTGTATCAATTTTCTGTCTCATGTATTGAAATAGATGCTTTCTATTTTATTCAATAACTTGCATTCTTAGCTCTGATGTTACTTTGGAATATTTATATTTTTCACAAAAACCAGTTCATCTTGATGTGATTTCTTTTTTTTTTTTTTTTTTTTAATTTTTTTTTCAACGTTTTTTATTTATTTCTGGGACAGAGAGAGACAGAGCATGAACGGGGGAGGGGCAGAGAGAGAGGGAGACACAGAATCGGAAACAGGCTCCAGGCTCTGAGCCATCAGCCCAGAGCCCGACACGGGGCTCGAACTCACGGATCGCGAGATCTTGACCTGGCTGAAGTCGGACGCTTAACCTACTGCGCCACCCAGGCGCCCCTCTTTTTTTTTTTTTTTTTAACTAACCTTTCAATTATAAATTTGGGGAGAGAGGTATATAAAAATTATGGTATTTGGCTTTCAGCATTTCTCATTATATTTAAATTTTTTAGTGGTAATGCAATCTTTAGTTTCAGTGAGTAAACCTCTTTTTGATAGCTAATTGATTTTTTAAGATTATTTATTTATTTTTATTATTTTTTTAAATTTTTTTAAAATATTTATTTTTGAGACAGAGAGAGACAGAGCATGAATGGGGGAGGGTCAGAGAGAGAGGGAGACACAGAATCTGAAACAGGCTCCAGGCTCTGAGCTGTCAGCACAGAGCCTGACGCAGGGCTTGAACTCACGAACCGCGAGATCATGACCTGAGCCGAAGTCGGACGCTTAACCGACTGAGCCACCCAGGTGCCCCTTTATTTTGAGAGAAAGAGAGCAGGAACACAAGTGGGGGAGGGACAGAGAGAAAGGGAGAAAGAGAATCCCAAGCAGGTTCCGTGCTGTCAGCATGAGCGCCACGGGGGGCTTGATCTCACAAACCCTGAGACCATGACCTGAGCCAAAATCAAAAGCCCAATGTCCAACCAACTGAGCCACTCAAGTGCCCCAATATCTAATTTTTTAAATGGCCTATCATTTTGTCGTGATTATAATTTATATTATAAAACCCGTGTCTTCTAAATCCATTCCTGTCCTTAAGGATGGCTTTAAAAAAGAATTTTTATTGAATTATATTTATTCCTGTTCAATTTTTTTTCCCCCCAGAAATGATGTAGGCTGGTTTTCTTTTTGTAAATCAAATTCTTTGGTCTCAGTAACTTAGCCCGGTGTAATTGCTTAAGTAATAGTAGCATCTCAGATGTCAGATGGCTTTTATTGAAGAAGATGCTTATAATATGGAGTATCTTAGTGTGGCGTAGGCCGACATGTCTCAGAATAACCTGGAGGGTTTGCTTAAAGGCCTGTTTGGGGACCTCTCCCAAGACCTTCTGAATTCAAATCTCTGGGGTTGAGGTCCCAGAATGCATTTTTTAAAATCTCCCCAGATGATCCTTAACCACTTAAAATTTGAGAATCACTGTACTGAAGGGTATATTACTACAAGCATTAAAAATCATGTCCACACTTCAAATAAACCGTCCTGATTCTCTGGTAGGTTACACCCAATGGTGAAGGCGGTGTCCATCTTGTCCGTTCATATGGGAACACACAGACTCCAGGCCATATCACCCACAGGCTCTGCAGGACAGGCTCAAGGGGTAGGAATGTCAGCTTACCACTCAAAGGAGTCTGTAATACAAGCAGTTAATCAGCACTACCCTAAAGATATAATCAGCAGATGTAAAATAAAGATATTTTTCAGATTCCAAGCATTTCGAGGTGGAACAAACCTCCAGGAGAGCAGACAAAGTGGCATCAGAAGTTATTAAGTAACATCTGCTCACATGACCTCATGGGCCTGCAATCAACACGGCTGCCTTTTACCCTGAAAAACTCTCCCAGGCAAAGCCAGCAGGGAGTTCGGCACCTTTGAGCATTAGCCCCTCGGTCTCCTGGGTGGCACCACACCAGTAAAGAGACTATCTTTCTTCACTGCAAAAGCCCAGTGTCCATCTTCCTGGTCTTGTGGCACATTGGGTGGATGAACTCTCGTTGGGTTCAGTTGCAAGTGTTGGAAAGCTGCATTGTTTGATGAGCATCGATTGATGAGACGCACCCGATCACTGATGATGGCACCACATCAGTCAACCATGGCTACTACAGGATGGCTGGCTGCCCCTAGAACAATACACGAGCGAGTCCCCCACATTATGTTGAAACAGATTTTGCCGGCACAGTTTGGTAGTCTAGTTTTCAGCCTCTGTTCCACTCTCACGCTTTTTAAGCAAGGGAATGTTCTCAGTTCAGTTTGCAGGGGTGAAGGGATCTCTTAGTGGGGCAGTTACTCTGCTTCAGATGGTCTGAGGTTGGCCTTGGGTGAGCCACTAGCCTCTCTCCAAAAGACATCTCCGTAAGTTCAGCGTCCACTCACTGTTGCCGTCATCTCTGAGTACTCAACAGTTTGTGTTTTCTAAGCATGCTGAGCACACACTGGAAATTTTAAGGACGAGCTGCATGGAAACTTAAAAGAATCCACTTTTTCCAAAAAGATCATTGTGCTGAATGGCAGAGGCAGGGTTGTGGTATAATTATTTTAGGCTATGGGAAAACAGCAATCACACCTTGCGGTCACGTAGTCTTTTTTCACCTAGGGATCCTCCAAACTTTCCCCAACAAAAACGGCAACAAAAACAATGACAAAAACCTCACTTTTCTAACAGGGAGTATGTTTACAAAGGTTGCCATGACAGAAGGTAAGCGAAATCCTGTTTGTTAATCTCCATTGCACAAAAGGCTTGTTAAATTCAACAAGGATTTATTAATCACTTCTTGTGAGTTGGGTGTTGAGTTTAATCCCAAAGGTCATCTTTGGGTTGGCACAATCTAGAGCCCTCTTGTTAACTTGAGAGGTATCTATCCGTTTCCTCCAAATTTCAACATAAAAGTAATTGAAATTAATTATTTCTTCTTCTTCTTCTTCTTTTTTTTTTTAATAAGTAAGCCACTGTGGCAAACAGTATGGAGGTTCCTCAAAAAATTAAAAATGGAATTACCATAAGATCCAGCAATTTCATTACTGGGTATTTACCCAGAGAATATGAAAACACTAATTCGAAGGGACACGGGCACCCCTGTGTTTATTGCAGCATTATTTACAATAACCACATTGTGGAAGCAGCCCAAATGTCCATCGATACATGAACAGATAAAAAAGATGTATGTTGGGGGGCACCTGGGTGGCTCAGTCGGTTAAGTGGCCGACTTCAGCTCAGGTCATGATCTCGCGGTCCGTGAGTTCGAGCCCCGCGTCAGGCTCTGTGCTGACAGCTCAGAGCCTGGAGCCTGTTTCAGATTCTGTGTCTCCCCTCTCTCTCTGACCCTCCCCCGTTCATGCTCTGTCTCAAAAATAAATAAACGTTAAAAAAAAAAAAAAGATGTATGTTGTATATACAATAGAATATTATTTAGCCATAAAGGAGAATAAAATTTTTCTACTTTCAACAACATGGATGGTGCTAGAGAGTTTAATGCTAAGTGAAATAAGCTAGTCAGAGAAAGACAAACACCATATGATTTCACTCATATGTGGAATTTAAGAAACAAAACAAAAAGGGGTGCCTGGGTGGCTCAGTCAGTTAAGCGTCAGACTTCAGCTCAGGTCATGATCTCGTGGTGCATGAGTTCAAGCCCACACTGGGCTCTGTGCTGACAGCTCAGAGCCTGGACCCCGCTTCGGATTCTGTGTCTCCCTCTTTCTGTGCCCCTCTCCTGCTTGCGTTGGGTCTCTCTCTCTCTCTCAAAAATAAATAAAAACATTTAAAAAGTTTTTTTTTTTTTTTTAAAAAAGAAACAAAGCAAATGAACGAAAGGGAGAGAAAGAGACAAATGAGCCAAGCAACCAACCAAACAAACAAAAAATACCCAGACTCTTAACTATAGAGAACAAACTGATGGTTACCAGAGGGGAGGGGAGCTGGAGAGATGGGTGAAATAAGAGATGGTGATAAGGAGGACACTTAGGTTGATAAACACTGAGTGATGTATGGAATTGATGAATCACTGTATTGTATACCTGAAGCTACTATGACACTGTATGTTAACTACCCTGGAATTAAAATAAAATTGGGGCGCCTGGGTGGCGCAGTCGGTTAAGCGTCCGACTTCAGCCAGGTCACGATCTCGCGGTCCGGGAGTTCGAGCCCCGCGTCGGGCTCTGGGCTGATGGCTCAGAGCCTGGAACCTGTTTCCGATTCTGTGTCTCCCTCTCTCTCTGCCCCTCCCCCGTTCATGCTCTGTCTCTCTCTGTCCCAAAAATAAATAAACGTTGAAAAAAAAAAATTAAAAAAAAAATAAATAAATAAAATAAAATAAAATTAAAATTAAAAAGGGATGCCAGTTAAGTGTCTGACTTCAGCTTAGCTCATGATCTGACAGTTCATGGGTTCAAGCCCCAGCATCGGGCTCTATGCTGACAGCTCAGAGCCTGGAGCCTGCTCTGGATTCTGTGTCCCCTCTCTCTGCCTCTCCCCCGCTTGTGCGCGTGCTCGCGCACTCTCCCTCTTCCTCGAATAAATAAACACTTAAAATAAAATAAATAAAATAAAATAAAAATATGTAGTGCTCCCCATGAACCGAGGAAAGAAGGGGGGTTATTTTAAATTCTTCAAACTCTGGAAAGCCAAATTTCCCAAATGACTGCAAATCACGTTCTCATCTGGCTATTTAGGTATCTTCACAAAACTCTCAATTTCTAGGACACTCTGAAACCATGTTACTTTGAAAACCCTGTACCATAGTGACAGGGGGGATGGGCTAAATGGGTGATGGGCGTTAAGGAGGGCACTTGCTGGGATGAGCACTGGGTGTTACATGTAACTGGATGAATCACTAAATTCTACACCTGAAACCAATACTACACTATATGTTAACTAACTTGGATTTAAATACAAATCTCAGAAGAAAAGAAAAAGAAAGAAAAAGAAAAACCTGTGCCATATTAAATTAAAGATTATTAAAGTAAACATTGTCTTCAACTCTTACTGTGTAATTACTGAAATTTTTCTCCTCAGGCTCTCTTAATTTATCTAGAACTAGAGACATGTTTTTTCCTCACTTAATGAGGTGATAATGAAGTGCAAATACAAAGAAGAAAAGCCTACTTTTTTTTCACTCTGTAAATATATGCTATATTATTCTGAATAAGGTCCATCAATCTGAAAGCTTAAACTATATGAAATCATTTCATTGCAAAGATATATGCATATATCTACATTTAGGTCAATGTAGCTGTTTCATGAGCTTACAACGTGCTTTTATGGATGGATAGTGTATCTTATCATTAATAAACATTTATATCATATTAAAAACTCTATTCAAAGTGCGCTTTTATTATTTGTCGCGTTTCATGCAATTAAAACCTCCTAGAGCTTCCTTGGTGTATTTCAATAAAGAGTTAACAGGGGTTTACAAAATCCCAAGTGATTTTGACATTTGAACCAATTACATCACTGGAGCCAAGGCTGATTGTTCTTTAAAAGGGCGGCTCACTGGGAATGGCTGAAATGGCTGGCAATCACCCCACCCCTACCCTTCTCTACTAAGTACAGATATTTGTTAAGACTTTTACATTTAATTTTTTTTTTGAAAGAGAGAGAGAATCCTAAGCAGGATCCAGGCTCAGTGGGGAGCCCCATGCATGACCTGAGCCCAAATCAAGAGTCTGATGCTTAACCTAGGGGGCCACCCAGGAACCCCTATTTGTTAAGACTTTAGAGGCATATATCCTGCTTCCAGAATCAACACTACATAGTGATTATTTCTCCATTTCCCTCCCTCCCTCTGTCTCTCTCTCTCTGTCTCACTACCTTGTTTGTTTGTTTCTTTATTTTCAATAATACTTCCCCGAAGGTATTGATAGGGAGAATGGGGTACAAGACAGATATCACTTCTTTCAAAAAAAAGTTAAAGTTGGGTGTTTTGTTTTTGTGTGTGTGTGTGTATGTTTGTTTTTTTTGTTTGTTTGTTTGTTTTTTGGGTTTTTTTTTTGAGAGAGAGAGAGACAGAGGGAGCACGAGCAGGGAAGGGGCAGAAGGAGAGGGAGAAAGAGAATCCCAAGTAGGCTCCATGCCCAGTGTGGAGCCTGACACCGGGCTCGATCTCACAACCATGAGATCATGACCTGAGCTGAAATCAAGAGTTGGTCGCTTAACCAACTGAGCCACCCAGACACCCCTAAAGTTGGTATTTTACTCAATCAAAGGCAGACACTATAATGAACATTCTAATCACATGACTACACCACATTTTCCTGTTTAAGTCAAATCGGGGTTATGACCGTGATTAATGACACACATTGACTAAAAAAGTCCACTGGTGTGATTATGAAAGGCAAACCTTTCTGGTTTTAGGGAAGAAGGAGAATAAGCATCTATTTGACCTTTACACCCCATTCTCCTAGAAAGGCTTTCTAGCCTTTTGAAAAATCTTTATACTTCTGTTGCACATCGAACTTGGAATCATATGCTTTGAAAATATGCTATTAACAAAAGTTCATCTTGGCAGCTGGTTCAAATATTTACTGAAGAATATGTAACAGCTGTGGCACTCATGATTTCAAACAGATGGCAGGATTACACTGGCACTGTGCATTCATAACAAAAGTAGTCTGTTTGAATTTCCTTAAAATGTTGCTGCTTTGAAGTTTGAGGGGACATAATTTCCCCACTTTTCCTCGGTCCTTGGGAGCACAAGGAAGGTTTGGGCTTCCAACTCGGAAGTTAGGACTCTGAAGATTTGCACAGCTATTCAGGAGCGCGAATGGAAGTGGGCGGTACCCTCCGGATTCTTGCCCCACCTCCTCCCCTTCCAGCTCACTCACTCACTCTGTCCTTTGGTTAGGACATTGTCTTCATTTTCTGGGTCTTTGGAGACTTAGTGCTAAGTCAATTGTTTTAAGTCAGAACACGGAGATAATTCATTTTCTGCCTCGGAAAAGCTTAAGAGGGGTGCCGGGGTGGCTCATTCGGTTAAGCGTCCAACTCTTGATTTTGGCTCAGGTCATGATTTCACTGTTCATGAGTTTGAGCCCCACATTGGACTGTGCTGACAGTGAGGGGCCTGCTTAGGATTCTCTCTCTCCCTCTCTCTCTCTCTCCCTCTCTCTTTGGTCCTCCCCTGCTTGTGCTCTCTTTCTCTCTTCTCTCTCAAAATAAATAAATAACTTTATTTTTTTTTTAAGGAGAAAAGTTTAAGAAAAGGATAGAGGCATGTATAAAGGCAAAACACATGTTGCCACCATTTCTCTCCTCACCTCAGCTATTGCAAACCAAAAGTCCTTATCTTGGTAGAATCTTAATGACTGGACCTGGCCCAGAACTCGGTAAACCCTGCACAAATGAATGTTTCCGCCAGTTAGACTTTCTTCAGCTTATTTGGGCTCACTGGTAATTTTTTTTTTATTTGTTCAGTTATTTCACCATTAACCAGAAGATATTTCCTGAGAACCTTCTAAGCGCCCTTGACAATGCAAGGAATTTGACAGATAGTTTGCCTGGACATTTTATTTCTACCCACAAGATTTTATTTTAAAAATAAATATCACTTAGGGGTGCCTGGGTGGCTCAGTCGGTTGAGCGTCCGACTTCAGCTCAGACCATGATTTCACGGTTTGTAGGTTCAAGCCCCGCATCAGGCCCTGTGCTGACAGCTCAGAGCCTGGAGCCTGCTTCGGATTCTGTGTCTCCTTCTCTCTCTGCCCCTCCTGTGCTCCCACTCTGTCTCTGTCTCTCAAAAATAAGTAAGTATTAAAAAAAATTTTTTAAATAAACATCACTTAATTTTTCAAACATTTCTTCTATTTAGTAATCAGTAGTTTTCTCACAACGCAAGATACTTGTTTTGCTAAGGAGGCCAAGAACCATCTAGATGTCTCAATCAGGTGTTAAAGTTCTGCTTGAATGTTTGGTCTCTGATAAAGCCATTGATGAACTCAGGAATCACTTGTGAGACTTGGTGGGATGCAGGTTCCTTGGCCCAGCTGCAGAGATTTCAATCACTTCATCAGGAAATGGATCAGGTGGTCAGTATTTTTTTTAACTCTCCCCACGTGACTCTAAATGTGAAATCAGGGTTGAGAGCCATTGGATTCAAGGCAGCAAAGACTACTGAAGGTAAGTACTCACAATATTTCAACATCAGTAAACATTAGTGAGAGCTGCTGGCTGAAGGACGCTGTGTGAGGTGAAGGAAAGTAGTGAACGTTTTTCTGAGCGGAAGGATGATGTGATCTAAACCACGTTTCTTTTTCGTGGTTGTTGTTTGCCAATTTAAACATTATAAGGGTAGGGATACCTGGCCAGCTCAGTCAGTAGAGCATGCGACTCGATCTCGGGGTTGTGAGTTTGAGCCCCGCGTTGGGTGTAGAGATTACTTAAAAAAATAATTAAAAAAAATAATTTAGGGGCACCTGGGTGGCTCAGTCGGTTAAGCATCCAACTTTGGCTCAGGTCATGATCTCACGGTTTGTGGGTTCGAGCCCCACTTCGGGCTCTGTGCAGACAGCTTGGATTCCTTTTCCTGAGCACCTCTGTGTATATAACCACGAAAGCAATTATGTGACCATACGATCATTGTTAACAGATCAGTTCTTCAAAGACTCTGAGCCCTTTGTGAGCAAGAATCCTGTCTTTTACTTTTATATTTCCAAGATCTGGACAGTTTCTGGCACTCAGCAAATACTTACTGCATGATGATTAATGGGGAGTAATTGAGATGATCACCCAAAGACAGCGAGGCAGAGAAAAGTACTAGGTGGGAAGAAGGAATGAACATTGTGTGCTGACATCGGGGGCCAGACTCTGCTTCCTCACTTCTGGTTGAATTCTCCCAAGTTGTCCTGCCCAGAGCTGGGCTCTGAATCCATCAGGAGGAACTCCCCCAAGCCACCACCTTTAACCATCACCTGCCCCAGCTCTGGGTGGCGGGGAAGACAGACACCGCCCCTCCCCCTTAGCAGTGCTGGGCAGTGGGAGTTCGCCTCCAGCTATTGACTTTGTGCCCTCTCGGTGAGTGCTGCCTTTCAGAATCTTACTGCACTAGAACAGGCATCAGCCAGATGCACACCGCTGCATTCGATGGGCTTTGGTGGCAGCGCATTTAAATTAAAGCCGAGGTTCTCTGCACCTGCGTGTGGGTTTCCGTTAAGCTCCGGCTCTGAAAACTTTCCCAGTGATCTTTGCTGCACGGCCACCTTGCCTTGGCCCCCCACCCCCGAAGGGTTGTGCCCTTCTCCAGTTCACCAGAGTAGTGCCACTTACCGCATGCCACTTTCTCCGATTGCTATTTGAGCATACAACTCTTTACCGCTAAATTATAACTTTTATGGAGAGAAACTGGGTTACGCATTTTCATATCCTCATAGCACTAGAGCGTTGCCTCAGTCAACAAACAACAGGACAAATATGGTTTATTATATATTTTGTGTAAACGCAGCTATTACAGGTTAATATGTTTCATATATTTATTTTATTAAAAATATGTCTTGGGGCGCCTGCGTGGCTCAGTTGGTTAAGCGGCCAACTTCCACTCAGCTCATGATCTCACTGTTTCTGTGTTGGAGCCCCACGTCAGGCTCTGTGCTGACAGCTCAGAGCCTAGAGCCTGCTTCGGATTCTGTGTCTCCCTCTCCCTCTGCCCCTTCACCCACTTGTACTCCCTCTCTCTCTCTCAAAATAAATAAATATTAAAACAATTTTAATGTCTTAATGAGATATTCACATAACAAAATTAACCATTTTAAAGCAAGCAATTCAGTGATATTTAGTACATTCACAACCTTATGCATCCACTATCTAGTTCCAAAACATTTTAATCACCGCACAAGAAATCCCCCTGCCTACTGAACAGTGACTCCCGATTCTCGCTTTTACCAGCCCTTGGCAAGCATGATTGTGCTTTCTGTTTCTATGGATTTACCTATTCTGGATATTTTATATAAATGCAATCACACAATATGTGACCTTTTGCGTCTGGATTCTTTCACTTACCACAATGTTTTCAAGATTCATCCATGATGTAGCATGTTTTGGTATGTCCTTCCTTTTTATGGCTGAATAAATGTGTATTTTATTTGCAATTTATCGCAGGTACCTGATGTTACCACTAGATGGCACTGCTTCCCTAGGAATTTCCTCGTGGTTGCTCCTGCAAGTTGGTGAAATTAACTAAACTGAAATTATATCAGTTCAAGGACTGCTTTCGTTGGAAAGCCTAACGAATTAACCATTATGGGTGTTTTGACAGCACACCATACAAACTGTCATGGATCTAGCCATTATATGCTCCTGTAAGTTACAGTGGCTTCTGTTAATGCAGATATTATTTCTAGATCTTTTAAAAAGTATCTATTTCATATTGCATTATAGTAACATAAATCTTTCTATTAAGTTGCCAATGAATAACAATATCCCTGTCAAGACTGAAATAACAAAATGCAATAGAGAAGTTTGTAATGTAGTTATAAAATCTGCATGATTCTCGGCTTGGTTTAGACTCCAGCTCTACCTATTAGCTAAAGGATCATGAGCAGAGAAAGGTATCATGGGGAAACCTCATGGGTTTCCTTAACCACCCAGAAAAAAAATGAAAGTAAATGAACACCCTCCTTCGAGGGCTTTATGAGTATCAAATGAAATATGTCTGTGAAAATGCCCTGCTATCTGGGAAGCGCTATGCTAATTGTTACTAATTTTGAAGATTTAAAAATTCACACTCATTAGTATTTACATCGTGCATAAAAATGTTATTCTCTTTCAGGTAGTGTAATTAGGCTCAGAGTTTATCAAGAATTTTAATAATTTGGGGGGCGCTGGCTGACTGAGTTGGTAGAGAAAGAGACTCTAGGTCTCAGTGTCGTGAGTTTGAGCCCCATGTCGGCTGTACAGGTTACTTAGAAAGAAATAATTTTTTAAAATGTTTATTTATTTATTTTTAAATTTTTTTTTCAACGTTTATTTATTTTTGGGACAGAGAGAGACAGAGCATGAACGGGGGAGGGGCAGAGAGAGAGGGAGACACAGAATCGGAAACAGGCTCCAGGCTCTGAGCCATCAGCCCAGAGCCCGACGCGGGGCTCGAGCTCACGGACCGCGAGATCGTGACCTGGCTGAAGTGGGACGCTTAACCGACTGCGCCACCCAGGCGCCCCTATTTATTTATTTTTAGACAGAGAGAGAGAGAGACAGAGAACCCCAAGCAGGCTCCTCACTGTCAGTGCAGAGTGGGACAGGGGGCTTGATCCCATGAACCATGAGATCATGACCTGAGCTGAGATCAAGAGTCGGATGTTTGACTGAGCCACCCAGGCGCTCCCAACCCCCAAAAAAGAATTTTAAAAATTTAAAAAGCAATTCTATTTTGAGCATTTCTCTGAGACTATCATCAGAAAGAATGGTTTGAATACATTCTATGAGGAAATGACAATTTTGAGTAAGTGACCTCTAGTACTGGATTCCTAGTTTATATAGTTTAGTTAGATGAGGTAACTTTGAATTGACTAACAATATTTCCTAGTACCAGAAGCATATGTCCTATCTGGTGATACTTTTAGTGCCCAACAGAGTTGGACGTATAATAAGCCTTAAGTATATAATGATAAACAAATAAATGAGTTCAAGTCCCTATATTTCCCCCTTATTTTACTAGGAGGTTTGTGTGTGTGTGTGTGTGTGTGTGTGTGTGTGTGTGTGTGTGTGTTTTTAAGGTTTTATTTTTAAGTAATCTCCATACTCGACACAGGGCTCGAATTTACAACCCAAGATCAAGAGATCGAGCCAGCCAGATGCCCCTGACTAGGAGTTTCTTCAAGGTAACAATCATTTTATTTATTGAATTTTCATTACCAAATAGCGCCTGGCCTTCAAATAGAAAATAAATAAATAAAAACAAACAAAGATGAAGTGCTTATTGGATGCATAAGTGAATAGATGAATACATTAGTACTAAAATGCAGAGAATACAAGTTTAAAACCGTTGGCTATGTTTCAAAACTATTAGAGGTCCATTTCAAAGTCACAGAGTCTCCCCTAGTTGATCTAGCTGCTTAGCTAAACGCTACACAAACAGTTAACATCTATAATCATCTTTTGACAGATGAAACCAAAGTAAGCAGGTGGTGTTCATAGGCAGGCTTGCAAATGACTCATGTGACCTCAGCTTCTTAAAATGTAAGCAGTACAGAGTTCTTTGCATGTGTAGGAAGCACTGGGATTTTGCAAGGAGAATGGGCGGACATGTGGGACAAGTGGATTAGAGGAGATTAAATCCACACAAAGCATTCATTCAACTCAGTACCTGGCTCCTAGCACCTTTGTGCTAATTGGGCAAACACCTCTCCCGGCAGATGCAGCTTGAGCCCACAGCTTGGCAAGCTCGGTGGGGTTTAGATTTCTGTCCCCAAGCTTCCTTGTGGGGCAGCCTTGTATAACGAACAATCTGCAGAGCTATTTTTGGAGGTCCTGGGGCTTGCTGTTGTCATGAAGAGATGGCATGACATCAGGTCATGATCTCGCGGTTCGTGGACTTGAGCCCCGCGTCGGGCTCTGTGCTGACAGCTCAGAGCCTGGAGCCTGCTTCGGATTCTGTCTCCCTCTCTCTCTCCCCCTCCCCCCCACCTCAAAAAATAAATAAACACGGGCGCCTGGGTGGCGCAGTCGGTTAAGCGTCCCACTTCAGCCAGGTCACGATCTCGCGGTCCGTGAGTTCGAGCCCCGCGTCGGGCTCTGGGCTGATGGCTCAGAGCCTGGAGCCTGTTTCCGATTCTGTGTCTCCCTCTCTCTCTGCCCCTCCCCCGTTCATGCTCTGTCTCTCTCTGTCCCAAAAATAAATAAACGTTGAAAAAAAAAATTTAAAAAAAAATAAATAAATAAACACTAAAAACTTTTTTTAAAAATAAGCGGCGGTGCTCTCCATCCCTTCCTCTCAGATGATTAGTTATGAGTACCTCCCCCAATACTGCAGCACGCTGAAGCATATTCTCCCGTATGTCTTAGGTTCGCACACCTCCGCTTTCTTCTCAGGAATATTTCCGTTCTGGAATGGCGAGGAACACCAACAAACACAAGAGGTCTTGGAGTGCATTCTTCTGGATTTTGAATAATAGTAACATTGCTCATCATAGACTTACAAAAAACCGAATAGACACTATTTCTAGAGCAGTTTTGGGTTCGCAGCAAAATCAAGAGGAAAATGCAGACGGTTCCCTTGTACTCTTCCCCTGCCAGGGCACAACACCCCCCACATCAGCCTCCTGCCCCAGGGTGTTACGGTTGGTGGACCAACACACACACATGGTTTTAAAAAATGTTTATGTACTTATTTTGAGGGGGGAGGGGCAGAGGAAGAGGGAGAGAGAGAATCTGAAGCAGGCTTCATGCCCAGGGTGGAGCCCAACGCGGGGTTCGATCTCACAACTGTGAGATCATGACCTGAGCCCGAAATGAAGAACCGGAGGCTTAATGGACTGAACCCCCAGGCGCCCCTTGTCACATCATTATTGACCAAAGTCCACAGTTCCCATTAGTGTTCACTCTTGACGTTGTACATTCTGTGGGCTTGGACACATGTATAATGACACCTACCTACTGTTATAGTTTCATACAGAACAACAACAAAAAAAACCCCTTTGCTTTGGCTACTCATCTCTCCCTCCCCAGGACCCCTGGCAACCACTGACCTTTTACCCATCTCTACAGTTTTGCCTTTTCCAGAATGTCATAGAGTTGGGATCATACAGCATGTAGCCACTCCGGACTGGCTTTTGTCACTTAGTAATGTGCGTTGTTGTTTTTTTTTAAGTTTATTTATTTTTGAGACAGAGAGAGACAGAGCATGAACGGGGGAGGGGCAGAGAGAGAGGGAGACACAGAATCGGAAGCAGGCTCCAGGCTCTGAGCCATCAGCCCAGAGCCCCACGCGGGGCTCGAACTCACAGACCGTGAGATCGTGACCTGAGCTGAAGTCGGACGTTTAACCGACTGAGCCACCCAGGCGCCCCAATGTGCGTTTAAAGTTCTTCCACGTCTTATCAGGGCTTGATAGCTCATTCGTTTTTAGTGCAGAATAATATTCCATTGTATGGATGTACCACAGTGTATGTATCCATTCACCTACTGACAGGCATCTCGTTTGTGTCTACCTTTTGGCAGCTAGGAATAAAGTTTATATGAGTATTCACGTGCAGGTTTTGTGTGGATGTCAGTTTTCAAATCCTCTGGGTAAGAACCAAGGAATGGGATTGCTGGATTGTATGGTACTAATATGTTTAGTGTTGTAAGACACCTCCAAACCGTCTTTCAAAGGGGTTACACCATTTTGCATCCCCACCAGCCATGAATGAGGATTCCTTTTGCCCCACCTCCTCACCAGCATTTGGTGTTAGTGTTTGGGATTTTAACCACTCTAATGGGCGTGTAATGGTAGCTCGCTGTTGTTTTAATTTGTAGTCCCTTAATGGTGTATGATTTTGGCCATCTTTTCATCTGCTCATTTGCCACGTATATATCTTCTTTGGTGAAGTGTCTGTCCAGGTCTTTTGTCCGATAGTAACTGGATTCATTTTCTTATTGAGTTTCATCATGATTTTTTTTTTTTTTTTTTAACAGTGGTGGAGACTTTAGTAAGTGTAGAAAAGCACAGGGTAAAAAAAAAAAAAAAATAGAAACTTTCATAACTTAGAAATAACCAGAGCACTGTTTTATACTCATTGGACCTGTTTTCTCTGTACATAAATAAATGTTATTATACACGGTACATGAAAAATTAGGATAACGCTCAACAACTGTACAAATGCCAGATTCGTAAATGCTCCCCGGCAGAGTTAACACTCCTGCAGGATCTGTAGTCTTCATTTGCTCAACACATCACTTCAGTTCCAGATGCTCCTCCTACTTTCCTTGTTGCCAACAATGTCAACATCTTCACAATGGCTCAGGGATTGGCAGGTGGCCTTCCATCTTTCTTCCTTAAAAACCACAGCGATGTCAAGCAACGTAAATACAGTATGGAAAGGGTTTCTGTAAATCTCTTACAGATGATAGTTATTTCTCAAGGAACTTGGGAAATGATACCAAATCTAGTTCCTAATTCACACGTGTTGAATTTACAGCTTGGTGTCGTTTGGGATAAATAAATCTGGGTTCAAATCCCGGCTCTGGGTGGTAGAATGTAAGTTTTTTAGCCTCTTACCCATTTAGCCCATCCCCCCTCCCACAACCTCTCCAGTAACCCTCTGTTTGTTCTCCATATTTAAGAGTCTCTTAGGTTTCATCTCTCCCCCCCGTTTTTATATTATTTTGCCTCCCTTCCCTTGTGTTCATCTGTTCTATGTCTTAAAGTCCTCATATGAATGAAGTCATATGATATTTGTCTTTCTCTGACTGACTAATTTCACTTAGCATAATACCTTCCAGTTCCAACCACGTAGTTGCAAATGGCAAGATTGTGTTCTAATTGCCGAGTAATACTCCATTGTGTATGTGTGTGTATATATATATATATATATATATATATATATATATACCACATCTTCTTTATCCATTCAGCCATCGATGGACATTTGGACTCTTTCCATACTTTGGCTATTGTTCATAGTACTGCTCTAAACACTGGGGTGCACGTGCCCCTTCGAAACAGCATGCCTGTATCCCTTGGATAAATACTTAGTAGTGCAACAAACATTATCTATCTTAATGATCTATTACGGCCCTATAGGTATTTATGCGTTGAAGATATTGAAAAAAGAAAAGAAAAGAAGGAAGGAAGGAAGGAAGGAAGGAAGGAAGGAAGGAAGGAAGGAAAGAAAAAGCTTCTTGACCTCGAGAAGCTGGTTTTCTAGTGCATAAGGCAGATAAATAAGCCACCAGCCAGAATGCAGTGATGGAACTAAGTCAGAGTTGTACACAGGGTGTGAAGGTATTCTGAAGGGATGCTTGTCTAATCAGGGAGGCTTTCCCGGAAAGACCATGATTAGGCTTCCTTTCAGAGAAGGCTTGGAAGGGTGAAGGACTACAATGTACTTGCAGAACCATAAATGGCTTGTACGAGGCAGTAGTGTTGCCTTGGGCAGCCGTAGGAAATGAATCCAAGAGGTAATTTCAGCAGACATCTCTATCTGGCATCGTTTTCTGACCCCACGTCATTTCCTACAACTCCCTCCCTGTTCCGATCCCACCGGCCTCTTTGCTCTTCCTCCCATACCCCCAAGCACACTCCAAATTCAAGGTCTGTTCCTTTGTCCCAGGCTCCTTTGGAATGTTCTCCCTGCAGATAGCCGCAGGCCTGCTTTCTCAGCTCCTTTGGGCTTCTGCGTAAGTGCCACTTCCCTGACCACCCCGTTGACCACTTTCCCTGT
Source organism: Leopardus geoffroyi (assembly GCF_018350155.1). NCBI lineage: Eukaryota > Metazoa > Chordata > Mammalia > Carnivora > Felidae > Leopardus > Leopardus geoffroyi. The sequence continues at coordinate 50,794,526 of NC_059334.1, read as the reverse complement.
GCTGTCTCTCTCCCTGGCACTCATCACCACCCGACACACCGTGTACTTTACCCATTATTTGTCTGTTGTTTATCTCTGCTGCTCTACCCCAGTGATACGAGCAGTGCCTGACCTGTGCCAGGCAACTCACGTATTTTTATTTTTAAGTGAGTGCCACATGATTGCTGTTAAATTGAAGTTGACAATACATCTCTTTGAATGATACTTTTGCTCGTGTTTGTGCATTTGTTTTTGTTTTATAGTCAGGTAAGGGCTAAAGATACACAGAGTTCTTACCTAACTTTTTCTATGTACTAAAGCAGCCAGCATTATGATCAAAATAATTTAAGTTGACCCTAAAAGATGCTCGACATCACTCATCACTGGGGAAATACAAATCAAAAGTACAACGAGATCTCACCTCAACAACTAAAATCAAACAACACAGGAAACAACAGGTGTTGGCGAGGATGTGGAGGAAGTGGAACCCTCTTGCACTGTTGGTGGGAATGCAAACTGGTGCAGCCACTGTGGAAAACAGTATGGAGACGCCTCAAAAAGTTAAAAATAGAACGGCTCTACGGCCCAGCAATTGTACTACTAGGTATTTACCCAATGAATACAGAAATACTAATTCAAAGGGATACATGTACTCCAATGTTTAGAGCAACATTATCTACAATAGCCAAATGGACACAGCCCCAATGAACATCGGCAGTAAATGGATAAAGAAGATGTGGTATATATATGCAATGGAATATCGCTCAGCCATAAAAAAAAAAAAAAGAACAAAATCTTGCCATTTTTCAATGACGTGGATGGAACTAGAGAGTATTATGCTGAGCAAAATAAGTCAGAGAAAGACAAATACCATATGTTTTCATCCATATATGGAATTTAAGAAACAAAACAAGCGAGCAAAGGAGAAAAAAGAGAGGGGCAACCCAAGAAAGAGATTATTTAATTTTTTTCATGTTTGTTTGTTTGTTTGTTTGTTTAGAGAGAGAACAGGGGAGGGGCAGAGAGAGAAAGGGGGAGGGAGGGAATCCCAAGCAGGCTCCTCACTGTTAAGCACGGAGTCTGAGTCCGACAGTTTGTTAACAAACTGTGACATCATGACTTGAGCTGAACAACGGACTGAGGCACCAGGGTGCCCGTAACCCGTAACCCGGGTGCTTAACTATAGAGAACACACTGATAGTTACCAGAGGGGAGGAGGAAGGGGGTATGGGTGAAACAGGTGATGGGGAGTAAGGAGTGCACTTGCTGTGATGTGCACTGGGTGTTATACGGAAGTGTTGAATCCCTATGTTATACACCTGAAACTAATATTACACTGTAGGTTAACTAACTGGAATTTAAATAAAAACTGAAAAAAATAATTTAAGTTGATCCTGAGAACTGCTGATGGAGACATCTGTGAGAAATTTTCTATTCCTTTAAAAGGGGCTCATGCATTACTCATATTTAAGAAACACTATTATAATATCTTAGATTGTGTATGTGGGTTTTTTTCAGTTAGTAAGGAATATAGGAGTTAAACATTAAATTTCTTAGTACCACCGCTTACTCGCTCTGTGTTCTTGTGCAAATTATTTATTTATGAACTACCTGTCTATAGTTTTTGAGAGGGTTAGATGAGCTAATGCTTACTACACTGCCTAGGCATAGAAGGCTCTCAATAAATTGAGTTATGTTGTGCTAATTATCTCAGGAGGTGGGGACTAAAGCTGAATCATTTTCCAAGAACCATATCCTTTCCTCCAGAAGAGTCACCGCGGTTTGACATCCCATACGGACTTGAATCCTGAGCATATGTCTCACAAGATCTCAGGAATCCTGTGGGTTTTGCTCATGACTGCTCTCTAGCACCTAGCCAGGGGCCTGGTGTGCCAGTGTTGATTCCGGAAGTCCATGTATAAAGGCGGTGTAAATCCCAATAGTGAACACATGGGGGTAGTGTTGTGCCATTTATCCCCAGCCTGGCTCCATTCAGAAAACTCGATTGAGAAAAGGGCATTTTTTTAAGCCTAGTTTTAGTCAAGAAAGCAAGTTCTTTATTTCTTTAAGGCTCAGGCTCTCTGATTTTGCTTCATTACTGCCTGAAATATATACCTATCCTCTCCATGGAAATATAAATAAAATCTAAAAGCTTGGCTGTATTTGTACCCAAGACTTAATAAGGAGTTTTAAATGTCCAAATGTTTAAATCAAAGAAATTTAAGCTGGTTATCCCTCTCTATTGGGTAACATAAAATATAATGATATTGCAAGTAAGGTGATTAGAGGTGTCTTCTTAAAACATTAATTTGCTCGGTTAATCATTGTGGACACTTTCCAAAGGTAATCGCTAACCCTGAATACTTCATTCTACAAATATTTACTGAGCGCCTTCTAGGTGCTAGGGCTTTTTCTGGGTGCTGGGAAATTGAGGAAGGCAGACAATGGTTGTATCTTTGTGTTTAGCCTGCCAGATATTCTGTCAGGAGAGGGAGGGAGGGAATTAATCTGCTTGCAGAGGCTCAACACTCTTGAAAGAATATCTTAGAAACATTTAGGTGTATTCAGAGGAAGGGGGATTTAGAGATTATCTTGTGGAAATGCCTAGAGGGGCCAGACAAATAATATGCATAAATAAAATGGGACAGGTGGGAACTGCCATTAAATGAAGAGCAGCAGCCAATTTAAAAAAAATTTTTTTTAATGTTTATTATATTGTTGAGAGAGAGAATGTGTGTGTGCAAGCAGGGGAGGGGCAGAGAGGAAGACACAGAATCTGAAGCAGGCTCCAGGCTCTGAGCTGTCAGCACAGAGCCCGATGCAGGACTCGAACCCATGAACTGTGAGATCATGACCTGAGCCAGAAATCAGATGCTCAACTGAATGAACCACCCAGGAGCCCCAAGCAGCGTCCAATTTAAAGGCCACTCCCTCCCAATTATCTCAGGCTAGAATTTTCTTCTCTCTCTCTCTCTCTCTCTCTCTCTCTCCCCATCAGCACACACACCCCTTTTCCTCAGGTCACCAAACAGAAAGCACTGCTCTCAGAAAAGTGGATTCAGAGAACCAGAGACAGGGCATCATCATCTTCAGGTGCTATTATCAGAGGAGGGATGAGGTGGGCAGCTGTGCCTTCCTCCCTGTCATTTGCGAATGTGAGAAGCTTGTGAGGTGTAGGAGTCTCTGAGGCCAGAGTTTTCAAGGGAATTCAGATTTGGATTTTGTAGAAGAAACCAGAAATACGAAATTTCATGGGAAATCTCCCAACTTTAGAAGGTTGCCTATGACTGAAATTTTTGTCAATGCTACAGAGGGCCAATCCAAGCTCGGCAGGGAGCTAAATTTGCCTCCTTGCCCCATAGTTTACTCTCTAACCTAATTCCATCCTCTAATTTCATGGACCAAAGAACAGACTTGGAGAGGGGTGCCTGGCTGGCTCAGCTGAAGAGCGTGAAATTCTTAATCTAGGGATTGTGAGTTTGAGCCACATGTTGGGTGTAGAGATGACTTAAATAAAAAAAAATTGGGGGCACCTGGGTGGCTCTGTCGGTTAAGCGGCCTGCTCTTGATGGCAGCTTATGTCAGGATCTCATGGTTGGGAGATAGAACCCCATGATGGGCTCCGTGCTGGGCACGGAGCCTGCTCGAGATTCTCTCTCTCTCCTCTCTCTGGCTCTCGCTCTCGTTCTCTGCCTGTTCCCCCACTTACATGTGCATGCATGTACAAGCTTGCTCTCTCTCTCTCTCTCAAAAAAAACAAAACAAAACACTTAAATAGACTCAGAGAAGCGAATGACTTGCCCAACATCCGTATTCTCTCCCTGTAGTAGGAAAATGGCTAGGAAAAGTGGAGGAGAGGTGTGACAGCTACCAGACGGCTCTTGTCAACTTTAAACACGTGGGGCTTGAAAGGGAGCCGTGCTGCTTGGCAACGTTGGTGTTGAGACAATTCAGAGTGTGCTTTATCCTAACAATGAACGTAGTGCCTAATGTGGAAGATGATGATTATCGCGGAGGGGCCAGGGAGCCAACAAAAATGCGCTCCGCGGTGGTAAGCTGGAACACCACCGCGTGCAGGAGGCCAGCTGCGGGTTAAGGTCGGGAAATTCCGGGTAAGTCAGACATTGTATTATGTCACAAACCTAATAAGAGAAGCGCATGTGGGTTTGACTATTAAGTGAAGAAAAAACACGGGAAACGCAGCGAGCTTGGGGGTGTGGAGGAGGAGCTCACATGAACGAGGACACGAGGGCGGCTGGGGCTTCCAATTCTGGGGGCATTTCAAATGCGGGCATTTCATGGAAACAGGAACTAAAAATATTTTGGTACCATTTGAGAAAGTCCCATGTCCTCGACTGTCGACTCCACACGGCTGATTCTTGTGTCTTGACGTTCCGAGGGGAGAGCTAAGGGCTGACGTCAGCCTCCGGCTTCGTGAAGTCTAGTTCACCTCCCATTTATTCTGTTGGGGCAGAGCGGGTATCTACACGTTCACTGTCACATTCCCGGTGAGGCCTCAGGCACTCACAAGACCCTCTGTGACTGCGTGTTTCGTTGGGCTGAAGTGACTTTGCTGGAATGGGAAAATGAGAAGCCATTAGAAGGGACCTCAGAGCTAGATCTCATCGTGTGCACCCACTCCCACCCCTGCGAGCGTGACAACGCTCCTTCCTGTCACACTGCCGCTCCCATCAGCGATGGGACACGCTATGTACTGTTGCCATGGCTGGCCAGCAGCCAGATCCAACTGCTCGAGACCCTCCCCAGATGATGACGCCTCACTCCAAACTAGATTGTCATGATGTTCTTGGCCAAAAGCCCATACTTTTATAATGAGACTTCATGTGATTCATGGGTTGTAATAAAACCGTAATAAGTATGAATAACACATGCCGTCTAATCAATTGGCATTCTCCCACAAAGAGCTCAAACTCTTCTTATTTCTTACTGTGATATCTTTGTACTTACGGACGCACATCAATAAATCTCTCTACATAAGGGGAGAAACAAGAAGTTTCCAGGCAACAGTGTGAGTTAGCTCCACGAGGTCGGAAGAGCAACGGGGCTTGGGAATTCTATTGTTTATTTTTATTTTTAATTTTATTTTTAAGTAAATTCTGCCCACACCCAACGTGGGATTCAAGCTCATCGAGGGTCAACACAGTCTCCTGACTGAGCCCACCAGGCACCCTGTGATCTTGGCGTTTTTAGATCAATGGTCACTGAGATTACTCCAGAATGGAGTTTAATTTCTCAATGCACGCTCTCACGCCACCCAAAAATGAAAGTTTCTGACCTAAGTCCGGGCCTTGCACGCCTTGAACGCTTTGGGTCCTTTTATCCATTCATCCAATAATTGAGTTCCTACTGTGCGCCGGGCACCATGCAAGTTAACAGAGACACGGGATGAGCACCATGGACGTGATTCTTGTTTGCACTGAGCTGTTACTTCAGAGCCAAACAAAATGAAAACAAATGGCCTCGGAAGGCCTCGGGGAGATGACATTTAAGCTGAGGTCTTTGCAAAAAAAAAAAAAAAAAAAAAAAGTTGCAGTGCTTTCCAGGCAGGAGGAAGGGACACTGTAATAGACCTCCGCCTCCTTGGCTTGGTGCTGAGAAGAAAACCCAGCCATGGCCACAGCTATAGCAAGCAGGAGATGGGGTGCCAGATGACGTAGAGGGGCGCGGCACTCTCGCCGGTCATGCTCAGCGGAGCCCAGATTTTGTTTTAGGGCGTTGGGAGCCACAGAAGAGTTTTCAGCTGCGAGGCAATGCGATCCACTTTAAGTTTTGAGAAAAATGTTCTTGGTGTTGTCATGGGAATGGACTGCAGGGGGCTGAGAGCAGACACAAGTACATGGATTAGGAGGACACTGTGGGAGAGAAGACCAGACGGCTGGCTGCATCAGGCTGTTGGCCCTGCAGATGGAAAAACAGTGAGGCAGATTTGGAGTTCTACTTTGATGAGGTAATTGACAGGACTTGCGGATGGATTGATGTGGGAGGTGAGGGATGAGTCAGGTTTCCGGCTTGATGAATGGAATGCATGGCATCCAATGTAATAAGACCATAACCAGAGCTGGTCCACTTAAGGAGGAAGACAAGGAAAAGGAGCAGCTGGTCCTGTCTATTGGGGTGCCTTCCCCTTTTCCAACTGCCCTTGGGTCTCGCCCCAGTACTCATGCATGGCTCTCGATTTTTAGGGTGCTGAGACGCTTGGAAAGTTTATTCAATACTGGTTTCTACATAGAATATTACTAGAGCAAAGCACTTAGAGCAGATACAGAGCAGGATGGTGGATGTGGACGTGTCTGCTGATAAGAACTATGTATCCACTCCTTTCAACTAACCTGCAGAGTGTTGGTTGGAAACACTTTTAAAGCAACTGGCAAGCAGTTTGCTGGTGGACTTATGGCTCCTTTTTGTATGCTTTTTCTTTTTTTTAAAGGAGATTTTGTTTGTTTTTCTTTTTACTTTATGTTTTTCTCTTCTTTGTACTTCACTGAAATAGAGTAGAGCCAATGACTATTATTCACATTCCTAGAAACTCTACCAGTGGTTCTTCCAGTGGTTGGGATGAATTGTACTTTTTTTTTTTTTTTTAAGTAGGCTCCACACTCTCTCTGTTGATTGAACTCATACCCTGAGATCAAGAGTTGCATGCTCTACCAACAGAGCCAGCCAGACGTCCCTGAATTGTACTTTTTTTTTTTTAATGTTTACTTATTTATTTTGAGAGAGACAGAAAGTGCGAGTGGGGGAGGGACAGAGAATCCCAAGCAGGCTCCACGCTGTCAGCACAGAGCCTGGGGCGCTGCTCGATCTCATAAACGATGAAATCATGACCTGGGCCAGAATAAAGAGTCAGATGCTTAACCAACTGAGCCACCCAGGTGCCCCTGAACTGTACTTCTGTAATTTAATGATGTTATCATAGCATCATCTCTAACCACAAGAACTAAGTAATATGGATGTGCAAATATGTGTCTCTGCTCAAAGCAGTAGATACAATAGTATCCTATAGTGCAGCTTATATAACATTTCAGATATACTTACAGCACATAGAAAAAAACTAAAAAGAAACTAAAAACGGTTGACGCTTTATTTATTTGGATTTGACTTACCCTCATCAAATATTTTCTTCAATTTGCACTTCCCAAATTTATGAAAATGAATAAAAGTGAAGCAGAAATGTGCTAATTAATCCATTCAGAAGATCGACACAGAGGGTCAAAAGGGGGCACATCAACCCCAGACAAAGCTAGCTGGGATTTTGTTTTTCGTTGTGTGGCTTTTGTTTTTGCAAATAAGTGTCATGAGTCTCCTCTGTGTTTCTGTTGTTAGCAGGTGACCTGTCCAGCCGGAACCACGCGTCCCTCCGAGTGACTTACAGAAGCCGGGTGGCCCTGCTATGAGCCACAGGGACAGTTTCCGCTCTGCCGCTCTGTCTCCCTTCTCTGAATGGTGATCACACTTCTGTGACCCCTCTGGCACGCACTACATCCTACTTAGCACTCAGCTCTGCCTCTTTCTTATCTGCCCTGCTAGACATTGCGGACATTCCCCGAGATCCAGGCCTTGCCCTTCTCCTCTGGTTTCATCTCGGCTTGCTTGCATTGAAGATTTTCAAGCCATATCTCTAACTTTTACCTTTCCCCTCGGCCCCTGACCTGAATTTCCAACAGCCTGCTGGGCATTTCACTCCCAGCTCAAGCTCCACGTGTCTAACATTGAAGAGTTCACCAACTATCAGCTCTTCTCTCTCTGTTAATGATCACCATCCTCCTGGCTGGAGACACACAGGCTCCTCACGTGTCTTCCACTCCACATCTCATCAGGCACTTTGTCCTATTGATTTTTCTCTGTTCTCAAAATGACTTATTTACTCTCTGCCAAATACACCTTGCACTTTCCCTCTGCTGATATTATAACCTGTAGTTGCACCTGCCAAGACGGCCCTCCTACCTGCTTAGTGAAAGGCTCCAAGAAGGAGTTCCAGCCCCACCTGTAAAGTCCAGCCTTCACCTGGGCGGTTTGTCTGCCAAGCATTCCACTGCGGAGCTCTCCCAGCAAGTGCTGACGTCCTTTTTCTGAACGATCAGGCGGTCATGCGTCTTGTCTTTTTGAGACTGTAAGGGTGTGGTGCAGGTGTTCTTGAAGTCTTTCATTGTTATTAAGCTTCTCTCGGTTCATGAATACTTACATTTCTTTTTTTTTTTTTTTTATGTTTATTTATTTGGGGAAGACAGACAGAGTGCAAGCAGGGGAGGGGCAGAGAGAGAGAGGGAGACACAGAATCTGAAGCAGGCTCCAGTCTCCAAGCTGTCAGCACAGAGCCCGACGTGGGGTTCGAACCCACGAAGCGTGGGATCGTGACCTGGGCCGAAGTCAGACGCTTAACCAACTGAGCCACCCAGGCACCCCTTTCTCTAGTGTTATTTATTTATTTATTTATTTAAAAAAAATTTTTTTTAATGTTTATTTATTTTTGAGACAGAGAGAGACAGAGCATGAACAGGGGAGGGGCAGAGAGAGAGGGAGACACAGAATCTGAAACAGACTCCAGGCTCTGAGCTGTCAGCACAGAGCCCGACACGGGGCTCGAACTCACGGACAGTGAGATCATGAGCTGAGCCGAAGTCGGACACTTAACCGACTGAGCCACCCAGGCGCCCCATAGTGTTATTTATTTTTGAGAGAGAGAGAGACAGACAGAGCATGAGTATGGGAGGGGTAAAGAGAGGGAGACACAGAATCCGAAGCAGGCTCCAGGCTCTGAGCTGTCAGCACAGAGCCCGACACGGCTGGAAGTCATGAACTGTAAGATCATGACTTGAGCCGAAGTCGGATGCTCAACCAACTGAGCCACCCAGGCACCCCTACCTTTCAATTGCATTGTAAATTCCTTGAAGACAGGAACCTCATCTTAAAACACTTTGCACTGGGGACCCCCGAGTGGCTCAGTCGGTTAAGTGTCCAACTTGGGCTCAGGTTATGATCTTGTGGTTAGTGAGTTTGAGCCCCACGTCAGGCTCTGCACTGACAGTGCAGAGCCTGCTTGGGATTCTCTCTCTCTCTCTCTCTCTCTCAAAATAAATAAATAAACTAAAAAAAAAAAACACTTTGCACTGTGCATAGTGTCTATACACACTCGACCCTCAAAACAACTGGCTGATGTGTTCGCACTGGATTTGTCTGATGATAGAAACGAAGGAGAAACACACTGCGGTTGAGTTTCCAATTTAGTTGTTCATTCAATCGGCCCATCAAACAAAAATAATTTCTAATATATTGCTCACGGTATGTTCCCCCCCCCCTTGAGTAATTAAAAAGAACAAAATAGCATGATAAAAACCGGAGAGGGGCGCGGGGGAGAGAAAGATTTCTGATAGGTATGTTTGTAAAAGCGTAACCCTTCCTACAATTGTCGGGTACGTACAAGATCTGCGGGCATTATGAATGTATACTTTCTCTTGGTAAAGTGATGCTGCATGATAAGCACGATACCCCAGTGGCTACAACAGTAAAGCTTTATTATTGTGTATGCGTGAGTGGGTTGGCTGGGCAGGCCTGATCTGAGCTGTTCTCAGTGGGCTCCCTAGTGCACCTGCAGCCTGCCGTGGGGATGGTAGCGGTTTCCCTGATCTTAGCTTGGCTCTCCCGGTGTCTGTGGCCTTGGCTGGGGTGGCCGAGCTGACTGGGCTCGGGCCCTGTGTTCTCCCATCTTCCTGCAGGCTAGCCCGGGCTTGTTCTTCCAGCGAGGCAGGGTTCTAAGAGACAGCCGGGTGGAGGCATGGCCCCTTAAGGCTCAGAAGTGGCTTGCCACTATTCATCTTTCCCACTGGCTGAAATAACGAACAGACTGGCCCCGATTCAAGGGGTGAGGCAACAGGCCCCACTTCTTGATGGGAAGATACAAATTCACACCACAAAGGATATGGAGACCCAGGTGGAGAGAGTCCCAGCTGTTTTTGTATCCAGTCTACTCCAGATTTACACCAGGCTTCACATACCAACGGCGCTGTTACCTAGTTGCACAATGTTGCACAATTCATTTCACCGCTCTGTAGGGGCTGAGGGCAGGCTGCCCCAAGATGAGTCGCTAGGGTGTAGAGATTATTTTGAGCTGAAGGCAGTTGAGAGCCTACAAGCTCAAGAGAAACTTTTGCCCCTCTGTTAACTACGTAGAAGAATCTAAACTGGAGGGGGGTGTCTATCCCAGAATAGGGGTTACTGGCAGAGGTAAATTTTATCTAAGTGACCATCTGCATGGCAGGGCAAACGTCTAAATGCCAAACATCTGTTCTTCTTATTTCCCTGTGAATCGCATTCCTTTCCCCTTCTCCCTCGTTCAAGAAGACAAAGATACCTCATTTTGCCTGACTGGCTTCAGAATTTCCACGTCTGTGTGGATTCCCCGTTAAGTATGTTATTAAATTTGATTTTCTCTTGTTAATCCATCTCATGTCAATCTGAGTCTTAGTCCAGAAGGACTGAGCAGGAGGAGGGATTCCTGTTCCCCAAGAATTCTGAGCCACCTTCCTGCACTTGGAAAACGGGTGCTGTGAGAATGAACGAACTACATTTGTCTAGAACACTAGAGGAGTTCCGTAAATCCATCATACCCTCCAGCCATTCAGGGGTGGGAAAGAGGGGTACACCAGCTATGAACATTAACGGAAGTTGAATAATTTTATTTAAGTTTAATTTGGAGAACCAAAATGCTAAAACCAACACATACTTCAGAAAAAAAAAATGATATAGAAGTTTGAACAGTAATTTACAAGATTTTTGAATAACTGGGAAACAAAGCTCAATGTTATTAAAATCAGTAGGGGCCAGAGTACCCGGGTGGCTCAGTTGGATCAGGTCACCATCTCACGATTCGTAGGTTTGAGCCCCGCGTCAGGCTCTGTGCTGACAGCTCGGAGCCTGGAGCCTGCTTCAGATTCTGTGTCTCCCTCTCTCTCTGCTCCTGCCCGCTCGTGCTCTGTCTTGCTGTCTCTCAAAATAAATAAACATTAAAAAAAAATTTTTTTTAAATCAGTAGGGCCTGTGTGCTACTTTAACGGGAGCAAGAAAGGGTAGGTCATGAAGTCTGTGGGTCAGGCCATGGTGAATTTCTCATCTCTTTTTTTCCATACTCCACTCTGGTTGGTTGCTAAAACCAGTAGCTTTTTCTCTCTGTCCCATTTTCATGGAAATATGCATTTCCATTACAGATGTGTTCCCCAAAGGAGTTTTAGCTTGGTCAGAGAACTCTCAAAACTGCACACACAGTAGCTCAGAGCCGGGGAAACCATTGGCTTCAGGGAGAAAAGTACCGGGTTAGGTCTGAGGCTATCGTGATCCTGACCATGGTTGCTGACTTTGTTTGGAGTAAATGCTTCATAAATAGTAACTGGATGAATCTACCAGAGGAACAAAAGCAGAGGTGAACAACCAAGGTGACATAGCTACAATCACTCATTCTGCAAAGATTTCTTAAAATTCCTGCTTTGTTAGCATTGGGAGAATTGCAAAGGAGACAGAGGGGGTCCCTGCCACCAAAGAGCTTATGCTTTATGTGGAGAAGGGAGGAGTGTTTGTATGTGATTTTCAGCTAACATTTATTTTAATTTTTCCCCCAGCTTTACTGAGATACGATTGACAAATAAAAACTGATCTAGGGTACGCAATGTGATGATTTGATATATGCATACATTATGACATTATTACCATAATCAAGCTAAGAAAGCATCCATCACATCACATAGTTACTTTTCTTGTGTGTGTGGTGAGAGCACTTAAGGTCTACTCATTCAGCAAATTCCAATATATAATAGAGCACTATTAACTATAGTCATCACGCTGTACATGGGATTCCCAGAACCTACTCATAAGTAAAAGCTTATATCCTTTGGCCAACATTTTGCCATTTCTTCCACCACCGAGAATGGCAATGGCCATACGACTCTCTGCTTCTGTGAGTTTGACTATTTTAGATTCTACGTGTAAGTAAGATTATACAGTAATTGTCTTTCTGTGTCTGGCTTATTTCACATAGCATAATGTCCTTCTGGTTCATCCACGTTGTTCCAAATGGCAGGATTTCCTTTTTTATGGCTGAATAATATTCCATTTTATTAAAAAGATACCACATTTTCTCTACCCGTTCTCATCAATAGATATGTTGTTTCCATATCTTCTTTTTTTTTTTTTTTACGTTTTATTCATTTTTGAGACAGAGACAGAGCGTGAACGGGGGAGGGGCAGAGAGAGAGGAGACACAGAATTGGAAACAGGCTCCAGGCTCTGAGCCATCAGCCCAGAGCCCGACGTGGGGCTCGAACTCACGGACCGCGAGATTGTGACCTGAGCCGAAGTCGGCCGCCCAACCGACTGAGCCACCCAGGCGCCCCTCCATATCTTCTTATTGTAAATAATTCCACGAACATTTGCCAAGTACTTACTATGTGTCAGCAACCATGCCAGGCAATTCAGGAGTTATGTGTCTCACTTAACCCTCACAGCGGTCCTACAAGGAAGGTGTTGTTATATAATTTTATAGACGAAGAATCTGGAGTTTTGAGTTGTTACGGAACTTCCTCAAGGCCCCCCAGCCAGCGAAAGGTGGAGCTGGCTTTGAACTCAGATCTACCTAATAGCAGAGTCTGAATTCTTGATTACTATGGGTTAGATGGAAAGGCTTTGATATGTTTGTTTTATCTTTAAAAATTTTTATCTCATTTATTTTTATTATGACCATTTTCAAACAGAAGAAGTTGAAAAATTATACATACACTGCTCCTCGATTCTAGATTAACATTTTACTACATTGCTTTATCACCTGACTATCCATTTCTCTCTCCCTCCATCCAACCATCAACCTATCATTTTTTTTTTTTTTTGATGCCTTTCAAAGGAGGTTACAAACATCAGTAGAAGCTAGGATTTGAACTGAGCCTGGAAGGATGTTATCAAGTCTATAAAGGCAGAAGACGTAGAGGAAGCAAAAGTCCATGTATGGGGAAAAGAGTGGGTGAAAGAACAGGGGCAGGAATGTGCATGATGACTTCATAGAACAAGAAGGAGGCAATGACAGAGGGTGACAGGGGGGACAATGACAATGAAGGATGGGTAGGAAGGCTGGATGGAAGAGAACTTGGGCAAACGAACAGAGGAGTTCCACTTCAACGAGAGTAAATAGGGGAAACAGGAACAGCCAGAGTTTCCAGTAGAAAGAACGCAGGTCATAAGCAGTATCGGGAGGGGTCGGTGTCCAGAAGGGCAGGAGTAAGGGAACACTAACCTAATGGAAGGCTACTAGTTGTAGCAAACTACGCATAAGGGAACCTGAGTCTGGAGAGCAGTGGGGATAGATAGGGAGAGAACAAAAACCACCAAGAAAATGTAATATAAGAAATTTGTTTTATTGTTGCTTACATTCAAAAGCAATATTTTCTAGGATAGAATAATGTAGAACACCACAATCTAAATTAATTTTTTCTAAAAATGTTTTTCAACTGTGATCTTCGGAAAACACGTCCATTGACAGAGCTCATTGGGTGAGCGGATACCCACGTCCTGCAGATGTTGACCTAGTCAGGCTCTGTGCCGGCTGCTTCCTGTACATCATCTCCTGGAATCCTCACAGACCCGCAGGGGAAGGCACTGACGCTCCTCCCAGAATTCCTCTAACCCTATGGGTGCCAACAGGAGGCAATTTTGCCCCTGCCCGGGGGACATTTGGCAATGTCTGCAGACAATAGTGATGGTCATGACCAGGGAGGTTACTACCGACATCTGATGGGTAGAGACCAGGGTTGTTTCCGAACATCCTTCAATGCACAGGGCAGCCTCGCAATGAAGAATTATCAGGTCCAAAATCTAATTAGTGTGGAGAGTGAGAGTCTAACCTAATTAGCACAGAGGTTAAGATAAGTAGCAGCTCAAGTCATAATTTTTGAAAGGTACTGTTGGTCTAATTTTATTGATGAGAAACACAAGGCTTAAGAGGGTTAAGAAATTTCCTAAGTTCACGCTGCCAACGGGTGGCAAAAAACAGGGTGTTTACTTAGGTCTTTTGATTCCAAATTCAATGTCTTTCAGTTATACCATGACTCCATGCAGAAGAAAAAGGGGTTAAAATCATTCCATGGCTTCAAGTCACGGGACATGAGAGGATTTTAGCGCCAAAGACCAGGGCGGTGACGTCAACGAGAAGAAAACAGAAAGTCTGGGGGCAACTAATGGCAGAGTGTACCTAATCAGTCCAGTTGCTGACAGGTCAACGTTGGAAGTGACGGGGTGGGGAGAAGTTAAGTGACAACGTCCCCTGGGGACCTGGCAAGAAGACCCAGAGGTCAGGACCGGAAATTTACTGCCTCGAACAGGCAGCTGTTAGCTACGGGCATGACAAGAGGGGCTTGGGAGATGGGTTAAGTAAAGAGAGCAGAGGAATTGGGGCTGAATTCTAAGAAAATGGCCGTAAGAAAAGAAGTGCAGGAAAAGGAACCAAGGAAGACAATAAAGAAAGTGGAATCCGAAAGCTGCCCACAGGATGTGATTTTATTAAAGAAGGCCCAAGAATAGGAGTTCGAGAAGGTCGTGTTTCTTGGTGTGCTGGGAAGAATTTCCCTGTATCCCATTCCATGTATAATTTGTATAACTAATTGGTAGAACTGACAGCAGAGAATACTTGTTTCTTTTTTCTGCTGTTTGTAATTATTCTTAGAATCTGTGTTAGCCCTGAAAATAAACTTTCAACTTTCATTCAGGCAAAAGCCTCAGACTGCCAGCCCCAACCCCCAAGCTTCTGGTAGCTTCCAGTCTGACGTGGACACCCCAAATATTACTTATCTGGAGCCAATGTTCTCATTTCTCTCTGCTGAGTCCACACATCCTTGTTTGACCAAATAACAGGAACAAACAATTCTTTCCATAATGGATGTACCCTAAGGTGTCACGCTTCTGAGAATCTCCACTGAAAATTGATTCCCCTGAACTATGGCACGGTATGATTTTTGTTAACACACTTGTTACTTATTGGACACAAATGGTAGGGGCTGGAGCAAATATGCCGAGCCTCCGGGCTAGAATAGTACAGGTAGTGCCCAGCTCTGAGCAGAGGGGAAGAGGGGAGGGGAGGGGGGGTTGGAGCGCAGCTATAAATGGTAGCTGTGGTACCAGAGCAGCTGACCACACCAGCAAAAAGTTATTGACTAATAAGGATGTAACTGTTGTACTATGTGCCGCCCCCCCCCCCCGCAACAACTTTGTTTCCTTTTTTTTTTTTTTTTACTGTAAAATGACTATTAATGCTCATACTGGTTAAGATTTTTTTGCACGTTTACTATATGCAGGAATTGTGTCCAGCACATCGTATGGATTACCCCATTCTGACCCTCACGAGGACTCAGTGATCTTGGTTTAATTATCAACCCCTCCACCCACCGTAGGCCAGATGAGGTTCTGACAAGGATTTGGGACGGCTGGAATACCGGGGCTCACTCCCTCCTCAAAATCCTGCTGCACACTGAAACTTTCTGTGCTGAGGAAAAGCTTGATGTGCTGTCCGGTGTTCGTGTGGAGCGCTTGAAACCTGGTTAGTGCAACAGACTGACACTCAAACACAAGCACACACGCACGAGACCTCTGAATTTTAGCTAAAAAAGTAATTACATTTTAATTACGTTTGTATTAATGCATTTCAATTACATTTTAATCAAAATTATGAAATGTGGTAAAAAGCCACATTTCAGAGCCGTATGGACCGTGCAAATGCAGAACATTCCCACCCCGGAGGAACGTTCTATTAGGTAGTACTGTTTAGGAAAAAATGCTGCCTTTTTCCTTTCCTCCCTGGTTGGATTCCAGGGCAAGCACACAGGTCTTTCTCCTCCCCTTCCTTCCCCAGCTACTCCAAACCCCCAGCCTCTGAGAAAGGAGATTCCTTTCCTCTTTCCATCTTCCCTTCTTCCACACGGCCCATCCCATCCGCATGGCATCAGCCTGTTAACAGCCCTGCGTAGGCAGATGGGCGTGACCTTTCCAAATCAGGCCCTGCCTGCAGCATTACCCTCCACATCATCAACAATCTGCAATTACTCAACTTGCAAAAGACGGAAATCACTCTGCCAGAGCTACCATCGGGCAGACTCAATCTGAACATTCCAAGAATCAAAAACAAACCCAAACACACAGCATTTAATGAAATAAACAAAATACATGCTTTGGGCTTTGCTAGAGCCTCTCTGTAAATGATGACTTTGGTTAGAGGGAAGCCTGTGAGGTTTGTTTCTATTCTCCAAAACTTTTTAAAAGAACTGGTCGTCCTACATTACTTAAATGGAGAATCGGCCTTATTTGCCACTGAAAACAATGTTCTGAAATGCAAAAATCCTCAAGCCTTGAACCTAAAGACCTTCACAGATGAGAGCTCAGGGCGCTCCAGCGCTCTACGTTTAGAAGTCCATTTTCAATGCTAATGAATTCTTTTACGAGCCATATTTTCTAATTCTTACGTGTGTTTTAGACATAGATTCGCTAATCATTACTTAGATGCAACCCAGAGGTTTTTGCAGTGAAAATGGGACGTCAGTCCAGATTTATAAAGAGCAGGAGATTGCGGGAAGGAGAAGAAACAAAACAGCCAGAGCGTAAAATGAGGAAGGACTTGACTTAGCCTGTTTTTTAAATATCCTAAAGTACCGTGTGGCTACTGCTCAGTAACTTTGCAGTCCCCTTCTCAAATTTTCCAAAAAGTCCAACTCTTTCTGAAACTTCCTGAAACCGACTAAATGACCTAGGGATGCTTGTGAAGATGGAGATTACGACTTAGAGGTGCCGGGGTTGGGCCGGAGATTTTGCATTTCTAGCAAGCTCCCAGATGACAACGATGTTGTTGAGTAGCAACGGTGTAGAGCCCAAGAAGCTGGAATCAGACTGGCAGCTGGAACCTGCTTCTGCCCGAGTGAGTTCCAGACAGGTTAGCCTAGAATCTGCCTCTGAGCAAGCTCGGGGAGCTGCTTCTTCAGGCCTTTGAGACTGCCGCCTTCAAGGCGAAGTTTGAGGACCTGGGCGAACCGCAACATAATCAACAGCAGTAACGTCTACCGGGGGCGAGTTACACACGGGGCACCTGCACCTCCTTCCTTCGGTCTTCTAGGCAAACACAGGAAGTGGGCCCTATTATTATTCCTGTTTCACAGGTGAAGAAACTTGAGGCTCAGAGACTTAAGTAACTTGCGCAAGGTCACAAGCTTTTCAGGAGATTTGAATCCAGGTCCACGTAACTCCAAGAGACAAGGCCCCGAATGGCCTCAGTTTCCGGTGCTGTGAAATGGGAAGCGCTGGCCGGCAGAATACAGATCCGTACCAGATTGTCTAAGGGAGCCTTCGATTTTCCCCTGGAGACCCTGCTCGCTGACGCTGCAGGGAAAAGTTCTGTTTGAGAACACCGGGCCCCCTCTGCTTGCCTAGGTCAGGGGCGCGCAAGGCTGCTAAGGGTCACGACGGACCCCGGGGAGGATAGGGCAGTCCTGGAGCGAGCTGGCTCGGGACACAGCGGGCCGACCCGTTACATAACCGCCAGGCGTCCCTCCGCCCCCGCGCCCCTCACCCCGCGCCAAGCCGCGGCGCGCAGAGCGGGTCGCAGTGATAAACCCCTCTCGCCCGCCCGACAGAGTCCGCGGCGGAGCTGGCGCGGCGGGGGCTGAACCTGCCCGTGCGCTTCGGCACCCGGGCGCTGGGCTCTTCCCGGCCGCGCTCTCCTCCTCCTCCCGCGCTGCCCGCGGGGCCCCCGGCCCCAGCCCCGCCGGCGCCTCCGCCCCGAGCACTCCCCGCCCCTCCTCGGAAGCGCGGACCGCGGCGGCTGGGGCCCGGGACGGGGGCCACGGCGCAGGGACACGGCCGGGTGGGTGCGCCCGGGAGGCATGTCCGCGCGCCACGGCCCGGGATACAGCGGTCCACGCGAGGTGAGGACGCGGCGGGGCCGGGCGGAAGGGGGTTCGCGCGCCCTGGGCGGGCTGCGGGGCGCCGGGGTCGGCCCCGCTGGGCTGCGGGGCGCCGGGGTCGGCCCCGCTGGGCTGCACCGGGCGCACCCTCCCGCCGGCGGCTCTGGCGCCCGGAGCCCCCTCGGCTCTTCTTCTCCCAGTTCCCCGGCGGCGCGGGGCTCAGTTGACCCAGGCATCCTGCGCGGCGGGGCTCTCGGGCTGCGCTTGGTGGAGCTGGCGGAGGGCGCTCCGTCGGCTGCCGCCGCCCCCCGCGCCCAGCCTCGCTCCGGGAGCCCCCACCCCAACCCGGGTCCCTCGGGACGCCTGCAGAGTTAGGAGACGGACGTGTGCCCGCTCGTCGTGTCGGTGTCGGTGTCGGGCCAGCGTTCCGGCAGTTTCTGGGCAGGTGGCTGGAGAGGAAGCGGCTTTGATCTCCATCTCCTGTGCTTTCCAAAGGCGGACTGCCCGATGTAATAGAGACCGTTTGTCGGCTGGATTCGGTTTTCAGTGTCTTTTTTTAAATCTTCGTCTGTCTCGGGTAATAATATTTATTCCTCGTGGGCGGTGTACTAACAACACACCAGCTTCAGTTGATTGAATTTAATTTTTCAGCTGTTTCTTGTCCTCAAGGAAAGTAGTGCGGACTCAGGGTCAAGTGTTGGCAAGCACAATTTTAAAGCACGATCCCAGTAAAACCTGGGGCTATTTGGTTAGCCTTCTGTCTTCACAGCCCAGCTTTCTGACCATCTTATAACTTTTTTTTTTTTTTTTTTTTTTTTTAATGTTGAGACGGATGGAACCTACTAGAACACTGGTTAAACCATTCCATTCTGATGGGCTTCTCATTTGTGCAACTTAACTTGTTTCTTGGCTGAGAGGGGGGTACTCTGAAGGCGCAGCCAGCTTAACCCAGGAAGAAAAGACTTCAGGCCTGACAAATTTAGAAATACACTGTCTCTATAGGTATCTGAGGTCGCTAGCTTTTAAAATCATCAACCGACCCTGCGGAGTTTGTCTCGCCCCCCCCTCCCCCCATGTGACGCCAGACTGGGCTAATGGTGTCTGACCCTTCCCAAGGTGCCCAATGTATGTTTGTTAAAGAAAACAAACGATTAAATAAGGAGTAATTAAGTGACTGGGATTTGCTTACCTAATCACAGGATCTTGAAAATTGCTAAGGGTTTTAGAGATCATCTCTTCAAACCCTTCTCCTTGCAGGCCCGGAAGCTCAGATTCTGGTGGTCAAGGATTGGCTAAACTCCTACTGGTAACTGGTGATGGAACCAACCAAGCCCACAATCCAGGCCTTCTCCTTCCCACTTCCTTAGACTTTCAAAGCGTATTGCCGCTAGGCATTTTGTTTTGTTTTGTTTTTAAAATATTTATTTATTTTTGAGACGGAGAGAGACAGAGCATGAACGGGGGAGGGTCAGAGAGAGAGGGAGACACAGAATCGGAAACAGGCTCCAGGCTCTGAGCTGTCAGCACAGAGCCTGACGCGGGCTCGAACTCACGGACCGCCAGATCATGACCTGAGCCGAAGTCGGATGCTTAACTGACTGAGCCACCCAGGTGCCCCAACCGCTAGGCATTTTGAACTACAATGATAATACTGGAATCACTTATGATCATATCCTTTTCCTCTTCTTATTTATTTATTTTAACTGGTGTGATTTTGAAATAAACGAGAGGTTGATTTAGTTAAATTGTATTTGGAGTCCAATTTTAAAAAATGTGAACCCTTAATTTAATTTAATTTTATTTTATTATTATTTTTTTCAATGTTTATTTATTTTTGGGACAGAGAGAGACAGAGCATGAACGGGGGAGGGGCAGAGAGAGAGGGAGACACAGAATCGGGAACAGGCTCCAGGCTCTGAGCCATCAGCCCAGAGCCCGACGCGGGGCTCGAACTCACGGACCGCGAGATCGTGACCTGGCTGAAGTCGGACGCTTAACTGACTGCGCCACCCAGGCGCCCCTGAACCCTTAATTTTAAATAATATTTACATTCTACCTGAACAATGATGAATATGCAGATATGTCCTAGGTGAACATCCAGAAAAGGAAAGCAATCAAAACAGGTGGACTGAATTTACCATTTCTCCCTGGAACGTCTTCTGATTCTCAGCTCCTGATGGCGATGATTGGTTAGAGTAAAAGGTGTAATGTATGATATTGGAGCCAACTTGAGGATCATTTGTGTGTTATAAGGAACACCATGACCATATTGTAGAGCTGAGACGGGAACTTTAAGCTGACTTATTTAGTGTTTTATGCATTGCACGTTTTTTTTTATGTTTTTCAGTTTCGTTCAATTTAACAGATATTTACCTGCTGCATTATATAATGCCTACTATGTGCCTGGTGTATTCTGGGCATTTGGGATAGATCAGTGAACACAACAAAGAAAGTTGTTCCTGCGGAGCTCAAGTTACAATTCATTCATGAGAATTTTTTCCAGATTTTGTTTGGCAGCTAGAAGAGAATTTCAGGGGCACCTGGGTGGTTCAGTTGGTTGAGCATCTGACCATTGATCTCAGCTCAGGTCTTGGTCTCCAGGTCGTTGGTTCAGGGCCTGCATTGTGCTGGGTGTGGAGCCTACTTGAAAAAAAAAAAAAAAGAGGGAGAATTTCAGTTTTGCCTAAAGTAGGGAAATGGACATAAATGTTCCGGATTATCTTCCTTCCAATCCTATGATTCTGCTGATTTTATAATCGCTGAAAAGAAAGAAGCGAATTCAGTGAAGTTACTTGGACTTCTATACACCGATACCCTCCTATACACTCACGAAGAGCCAGTCCCACATTTGGTTATTTTATGGATGTTCATTCGGAGTCTCTTAAATTACGTTGTCTTTAGTGCAGGGATATCGCCGCCTTGGTGACATTAAACTTAAGCATGGAAGGATTAGTTTTCTCAGTAGTGTTAGGGTACCCGTGTTAGTGTTACATACTGTAATTGTACTAGTTTGTAAGATGTAGCTTCTTATTTATTTATGAGGATGGTGTTCTGCTTTCATTTTTTCTCACTTTACATTTGTCTCCCATCCCCCTGACTATCCCATAGGCCACACAGTGTTGTGACTTCTTGGTAAATCCGTTACCAGGGAAGTTTTTATTCAGACATTCCAGTTTTAAGCATTTTCTAATTCTCTCACTTGCTTTTTCTTCAAAACGGCATGGTTTGCAAGCTTAGGCATGTTTATTGTTTTTAACAAAGGCTTATCAAAATGAACTTGGCAGTTTTTCAGTCGTATACAGCCAAAAAAAGTATTCAGTGCAGCTTTTCGGGCTGTTTATACATTCCTTACCTAACCAACTGCTTTGCTTTTAAAAATCGCTAATTTGGAAGCTATTTGCTTATGAGAGAACCTTTGTCGTATATCTCAAAACTCACCCGTTAAAGGGGTGTAATAATTGAATTGAGAAAAACCAAATCCACATTTGATGTTGGGAGATTCCGAGTACAAAGATGTCCTCTCTGTCTGTTTCTAATTTGTTGTACATCAAAGGACTTCGGGAAGTGTCATTATCCAGCAATGTCCTATTTGAAAGTGGTCTCTGTTAAACACTTGGAGGAGAGTCACGATTTCTGACGGCTGCTAGGCACCCAAGATGAGTTGATTTTCTTCATCTTCCCACCACTTCAGATCTCCATCAGGTACCTGTCTCCTTTACCCCTTCTTTTACTCCACACTCATGAATGGGATGAGTTGCTGTAGCCAGGTAGGAAGTTACACGCCATTAATTAATTATTTAATGTGCTCCTTCTTTACTTAATAAGTAATAAACACTTATCATTTCTACCCCCTCTGCACACCATCCCCTCCATCCCCCTCCCCCCCCCCCCAGTACTCCTGGGTAATGGAGTACTGACCCACACTAAAGCAACACATTGGGTTAGCCAGTGCCCTCCTTCCCTCTGAATCACCTATTGGTTGCTGCTCAGAGCACAGGGGCCACTATGGCAAATAGCTATCATCACAAGAACCTGGTGTACTTTGCTTTTATCAGCCCAGGTGTATGCTTACAGTGGCGTTTGCTCATAGTCCTGTTTATTCCAGCAGAACTTGCTAGTGTAATTTTGCAATTTAATGACGGGTCACATAAAGCGAAGAGATGGGAATGCCAAAGAATGCCTTTTCTATAAAAACTAAATTGATTGCCGTATAGGCGCATAAAAGTAAGTCATTTTTTTTTAAGTTTATTTATTTATTTTTGAGAGAGAGGAAGTGCAGGTGGGGGAGGAGCAGAGAGAGAGAGGGAAAGAGAGAGAATCCCAAGCAGGCTCCACACTGACAGTGACAATGCAGGGCTCGGATCCATGCACTGTGAGGTCGTGACCTGAGCCAGCGCTTAATCTGCTGAGCCACCCAGGTGTCCCAAAAGTAAGTTATTTTTAAAAACCGTATCAACACACGCTACAACACGGTTGAACCATGAAAACATTATGCTAAATGAGAGAAGCCAGACACAAAAGACCACATGTTGTACGATACGCCCACCATAGGCAAATCCATAGAAACAAAAAGTAGATTCGTGGTTGCCGTGCTATGGGGGTGGGGAAAGTTGAGGGTGACTGGTGAGGGTTACATGGTTTCTTTTGGGGATGATGGCTTTGTTCTAGAATTAGATAGTGGTGATGGCTTTGTAGTATGTGAGTGCACCGAACTGTAGCCTTTAAAATGATTAAAACAGTAAATTTTATCTCAACCTCCTCCCCCAAAGATAATGAAGCTAAATAGAGAAAGAGTAGTCAGCAAACAGGCTGCTACTATGTAGGCATGGAACCGACAGCTATAAATGATTGGAAAACTATAATAAAGCAAATCCAGAAAGATTTTGCACTCAGGTTTTTCCACAAGTGACTTTAAGGTACAAATGCTTTTAAGAAACAGAAGCAGGAAATCTGGGTGTGGTTTCACCAAGAAGGCAACCCAGAACTCCGGTCGTGACCTGATAGCTAAAGGTTAGTGAGTGATTTTGCTTGTATTTATGTGACTAATGTTGAAATACAATGTTTGAAATATGTCGTATCAACTTTTCGACTCTGCGTTTACTGACTTCTGACTGCCCCAGTTAAGAGAGATCTTAATTTTTCAGTTTCTTAGAGTACCCGTGTATCTTGAAAATAGCTCATCCCTCTGCTTCTGGAGAGAAATTCCATGTTTATAAGCCTCTCTTATGGATGTCATGTTAGTTACTTCCTATTTATAAAGGGGACCTGAACCTAGTCTTCAAGCTTTAAATCCCCATAAAAGTCACCGTCTGTCTCCCCCCAAGAAATCTTATGACTACTATATGTAAACAGAGTAGCCACATAAAATCTTAACCACCCCAATACTTAAACATTTGTTAACTTTATAATTTTTCAAATATTTCTGAGCGCAATCCACCATTTTCTGGTTTATTTAGCACATTACAGATTAAAGCTGTAATTACCTATCTGGCAGACCAAGGGGTGTTATTTTTGTAATTTTACTTTTTTGGATGAAATACTTTCCACGGGAGTAAGCTCATATTTACCTACTGAAACCAGTCGTGTTTCTTGAAATAGTAATTTCATCGTTCTAAACTTGTGACTTCAAAATACCTGCATTCATAGCCCATGAAGGAACTGCCCCCCCCAAAAAAAACCCAAAAACAAACAAAACCCAAACCCACACTCACCACTAAGTTAGATCTGCTTGAAGGGAGAATAGAGTGCTATTTCTTCAGTCTGATGTTGGTCAACCAGACAACTAGCAAAAAGCAATCTTGACCATCATTATTAACGGGTCACGAATGCGGAAGCCCACTCACAGGCATCACTGCCATCAAAAAGAAGTTGTTTGTCCCAGGGGTACCTGGCTGGCTCAATGGGTAGAGCACATGACTGTTGAACTTGGGGTCATGAGTTTGAGCCCCAAGTTGGGTGTAGAGATTACTTAAGGAAATTAAAAAGAAAAGTGGTTTGTCCGGGTTGATGCCTGACTACTGAGTGATCAGTCACTTGATTCAAGACTATATCAATGGTTCTCAGCGCTAGCTTCACATTAGAATCACCTGGGAGGGAAAAACAGTATTTGTGCCAAGGACCCATCCTTAAAAATTCTGATTCACTAGGTCTGGGTTAGGGCCAGGGCACCAGTGGTTTTTCAGTCTCCCCTGGTGAACCTCATGTGTAGGCAGGGTTGTGAACCTGATGTATATAATACTTAATGATTTTACACTTTTTTTTTTTAATTTTTTTTTTTTCAACGTTTGTTTATTTTTGGGACAGAGAGAGACAGAGCATGAACGGGGGAGG
The DNA here is from genome assembly GCF_018350155.1 of Leopardus geoffroyi. Lineage (NCBI taxonomy): Eukaryota > Metazoa > Chordata > Mammalia > Carnivora > Felidae > Leopardus > Leopardus geoffroyi. The sequence goes on along the minus strand of NC_059334.1, from coordinate 50,770,281 downwards.
GGCAGAGAGAGAGGGAGACACAGAATCGGAAACAGGCTCCAGGCTCTGAGCCATCAGCCCAGAGCCCGACGCGGGGCTCGAACTCACGGACCGCGAGATCGTGACCTGGCTGAAGTCGGATGCTTAACCGACTGCGCCACCCAGGCGCCCCGATTTTACACTTTTTCAGAACAACTTTTATTGAAACAAAGTATGATTTCTTAACAAACTTGATGAAAATATTAAACATGAGACTTTTTTCTTCTTTTTAATTAGTACTACAATTTCTCCATATGGTACTCACTCAGTATATGGGAAGCTTTCCCAATGGTCGAATGAATTGTCACTGATTTTCCTCCTGTGGGAGGAATTCACTGAGCTTATGTCTGTACAATGTCAGAATAACCAAATCAAGGGGTGCCTGGGTGGCCAAGTCAGTTAAGCATGCAACTCTTGATTTAGGCTCAGGTCATGATCCCAGGGTTGTGAGATTGAGCCCTGCCTAGGGCTTCTCGGTGAGCACGCAGCCTGCTTGAAATTTTCTCTCTCTTTCCTCTGCCCCTCCCCCTGCTCACATGTGTCTGTGCACCCTCTCCCAAAAAAACATAAAAAAAAAAAAAAACCCAAAATACAACCCAAAAACAAATCGACCAAGTTGGTGTTATTACAGTCAACCAACCAATAATTGATCAGTCACCCTACTTGTTTTATGTTTTGGTGATTGTTTTTCTTGAGGACAGTAATTTGGCCTTTTCTACAACAATCGGTTTCCTCTATAATAACTTAAAGATGTGTCTTTGTTTATTATGCATTTCCTCAAGTTGATAGGAATCTTAATGTTCAAACTTGTTTCTGAATACTTTTTGTTTAACTGTATCAAAATAAATTTTGAAAATACATGGTTTCTATGTAAGAAATACCTAAGACTCGTAGAAGCAAGCAGCTTAAACCTTGCCTTATGTGACTTAAAAAAATAGTGTCTACTTAAAAAAAAATTTTTTTTTAACGTTTATTTATTTTTGAGACAGAGAGAGACACAGCATGAACGGGGGAGGGGCAGAGAGAGAGGGAGACACAGAATCAGAAACAGGCTCCAGGCTCCGAGCCATCAGCCCAGAGCCCGACGCGGGGCTCGAACTCGCGGACCGCGAGATCGTGACCTGAGCCGAAGTCGGACGCTTAACCGACTGCGCCACCCAGGCGCCCCAATAGTGTCTACTTTTAAGTTTTTCCTTACTATTAAGATTTACTGTCTTTGAGAAAATGTGGTAAGGTGATAGACACAGTGAAAGACACTGATCTAGTGCACTTCTTAGAACTGACTTTATGTTTAATGACATTTGTTCTTATTTTACTTCTAATACTGTTGGGAATTCTCACCCACTGTTACCAGTTAGCTGTCCCCAAATGTGCTTTCCCTGTTGATTTTTGTATTAAAAGTAGCACCTTCATGGATGTTGGCCAGTCATTTTTGAACTGTGTTTTGCAGATTTCTGGGAGTTTCAAGGAGTCGCAGGGGCTGTTATGGGGCATGGGGACAATGAGGGGGAAAGATGTCCTGCATCCAGTTTGGGGTTCCCTTCGGTGGTCTCGACTGCAACCTGAGCAGGTGTGCTATTCTTGGTTTCGCATTTTGGATTTCCAAGTCAGATTTTATCTGAACGAAGGCTTTCTTGGTGAAAACAAGTTTGCAAATGATTAGGCCACGTGTTTGTAAGTTTCTGCTTCTGCAACCCTGCCAAATTTGGTTTATGTCATTCTGGTAGCTCCTTATTGTTTCTAACTGCTACTGTGCACCTGTGTTGAAAAAGCATGGGAAGACATTGGTCTTACTAACTTTATATCCTCTGTGCCTGTACAGACAGACAGCCAAATGAGCAGTTAGATATTCTGGGCAAGAAGCATAGATCGGGAGTTATCCGCGTAGAGACTCAGTTTAAGTCCCGCATGTATGGAAGTAATCGCCCAAGGAGAGCGTCTATAGAGAGACATGAGGTGAGTCAAAGATGAAATCCAGAGGAATGGCTGTTCTGGGTCAGGTACCCTCTGTAGTCACATTTTGGTCAATGGAGTTTCCTCTTTACTTTGCCATTTCCCCACATATACTTGGGCATAACTGTCAAAAGAGTTGGAGTATGACTGTATATGTGTGTGGGTGGGGGTAGGCGATGAGGTCAGAGCGCATAGACTGTGGAAACCATCCAAGGATGTTTTCTGTTTCTTTGAATACCCTACATCCTAGAGGGCTTATTCTTTTTTTTTTTTTTTTTTTTAATTTTAGAGAGAGAGAGTACACGCATGTGCAAGCAGAGGAGAGGCGGCGGGGAGGGCAGAGAGAGAGAGAGAGAGAGAGAATCTTAAGCTCCACACTCAGTGTGGATCCCAATGTGGGGCTTGATCCCACAACGCTGGGATCACGACCTGAGCCAAAATCAAGAGTTGGACACTCAAACGACTGAACCGCCCAAGTGCCCCACCTAGAGGGCTCCTACTGTACGTGTGTTGACGAACAGAACAAGAAGATAAACTTGAGTGATTGCCTCATGGATTTGGTAGTGAGAGAGCCATTGCAGTATTTTTGGCATACAATGATTTGTTAAGAAGCATTATGGTTTCTTGACTTTTAAAATCCAGACGTTGCCCCCCTGTCTTCATTCTCCCCTCTGGAACCAGAGTGGTGACTGCTAGGCTCTGGGTAAGGTCCCACTGAAGCCCTGGGGTGAGTCTGCATTCCAAAGGGTCTGAAGCTTTATTCTGTTTCATTGACACAGACCCTGCCTTCCGTGCTGGCCAGCTGTTTGGCAAATTTACTTACAAGTCTCAACAGGCAACAGTGTATTAACATAATTTATAAACTCATGAACCCTCTTAGAAAAGCTCAAAGTACCATGGTAAAGAATAAATAAATGTTCATAAATAAGATACTGGCAAAAATATTTTGCTTAATAGTTAGGGGGTTCCAACAATAAGGAGATTGGTCATTGTATCAAAAAATTAAGCACCACACATTTATTTCCTCTCATTTTTACTTCTTTTGGTTGACTTCTTCCCCACTCAAAAAAGATAAAGTACAGAAAACCATATATTCTAATTTTATTAGAGGTGAAGGTCTAATTAAAATTTCAAATGACACTGAATGCTGCATCCGAATCAGCATCTTGGAATTGTTCTGGCACATTCTGCTTTCTTTATAAACTTTTGCACGATGGTATACCTAATGGGTGGCATATACAGGCAACGTTAAGGTAATGCGTCAGTTTGGGTTTTTTAAATTTTAATAGTTTTTAAGCTGGGAAGAGACATTTGAATTAGATGAAATAGAATTCATTACTTTTAAAGCCCCTAATAAAAAACATATTGGGATTAAGTAATGTTAAAATAACTCAGTGAGTTTACCGCTTCCTCAGGCAAGTGTGTGCTGAGTACTTGTGTGCACATGCTAGGTACTTGTGTCAGGTGCTGAAGGCCCACAGAGAATAGAGAGGATTTTATCCAAAGGCTTACAATCTCCTAGGGCATCCGGATGTGTGGACAAATAGTCACGGCATTGTGAAGAGTCCCCTAAAGACCACCTGCTACCCGGTTCAGAGCCAGAGACACTTCACGCTGCCTAGGTTGATCAAAGCATTAAGGAAGGGTAGAAATTCATGAGGCAAACAACAGGTGCAGGCACAATACGTGCAAAGGCACTGGGGTGGGAAAGTCACGCTGTGGATGGGACTTCAGGGTGGTTAGGTATGGCGGACCTGCAGTGTATGCATATGGCTAGATGCTAGATAGGACCAGAAGAGCTGGCAGGAGCAAGATCATTTAGGGTCTTTGTGTACCACACCACTGAGTTTCAGTCTTGCTTTAGCTGCTAAGAGTAGTCCTTGGAAGCCTTTAAACAGAGGGGTGGGGTGGAAATGGGGGTTGGATGACAAAATTAGCTTGTGTTTCAAACATGTATGTCTGAATGAGGCTTGAAGAAAGGTCCAAGAGGGTGACACACTGGGGGCCTGTTGAAATGGTACAGATGGGAAGTAAGGTTAATGCCTCATGTAAGACTTCTGCTTTATTCATATTTATATTCTCAGTGCTTGCTGCCCTTATAGGGATGTGGTGGAGATGGCTCGTTAGGCAATTTGGTAATCTGGGCAAGCAATCCAGAAGGTGGGCATCACCAGCCAATAGGCTCAGTTGAGCATGACAGGATTGGATGAACAAGACATAATTGGATATAATTACCTGGGGAGCACGTAAAGGATGACGTGTGAAATGGGTCCAAAAATTGTGGAGGATAACTGGGGTGTGTTCGTTCGTGTTATACCCAGGGCACCTCTTGGTCATCGTGCCTTTCTTTTTCCACTCTAGTTACATGTTGATCTTTTTCACTAGCCCGAAGGTGAGGGCAGAGACTATGTCTTCTTTACAGTGTCACTGCCATTGTTCACGGTTTAAGTCCTGTGTGTGGAAGTAAGCACCCAAGGAGAGTGTTTATAGAGAGATGTGAGATGGATCAAAGATAAAAATCCTGCACAGTTCCAGAAAGTGCCACTCACGTGTCTGAGTAGTTGCGTCTCACGGTGAATAGTGCCTTCTGGACTTGTGCTTCAGCTGTGCCTGCCTTACTTGTCCCAGCGGCTGTCACCGTGCCTAAGACATGGTAAGAGTTCAGTAGTGTTTGTTGGATGAATGAATAAATGATACACCATCGAATGAGTGGTCAGAGGAAGAAGGATCTAGCAAAAGAAAGTAAGAAGCATGGGTATGTAGGGAAGAAGGATACACAGGGAGGACTCCTGTCACGGAAATTCAAGGAAGAAAGAGTTTCAACAACGAGAGAGTGCCAAATGCTGCCGAGAGGTCAATGAATTACGGATGGCAGAGTTACCACTGGCAATTAGGAGTCATTGGTGACGATGTCTAACACGGTATAAGCAGTATGTAGGGGAGGCAGAAGCCAAATTCCATTCCATTGAGGAGGGAGTGAGAAGAGGGATGAGGAGACAGTGTAGACAGATCATTAAGAGGCTGGGTTTGTGAAGGGACAAAAGTCACTGGGGGCACCTGGGAAGGTGGCACGGTTGGAGGGGGGTTTCTTCCTTTGTCTTCTCTTCCCTTCTTTCCCCTCTCACATTTCTCCTTCTGCTTTCAAGATGAGAGATACTTGAGTAACTGTGTAGGCTAAAGAGGATCCAGTATAAAAGTCTAGGTTCAAAATATAGAAACTAGAAGAAGGGATACTAACCTGAAAAATTAAATATAAAAGGACATGTCTTTCTTTTGAAAGGAACAAAAAGGATCAAGGATGTGTGTGGATAGGGATGAACTGGAGGAATAAGCTGAAGGGGAAAAATGGAGTAAAAGCAGCCCCCATTTTCCCTATAAAATAGTAACAGCATTTTTGGGACAGTTTATATGTTCTAAGCATTGTTAAGGCTACTTTACACGTGTTAACTCTCTGAGTTCTTGCAACAATCACATGAGGAGGGAGTTGTTATCCCAATTTTAAAAACAAGACAACTGAAGCCGGGAGGGGTTCAGCACCTTGCTGAGGTTGTACAGCTGCTAAGAAACAGAACCAGGAAGCCCCTAAAGCTGTTCGCCATCCTGCTGAGGGGTACATGGAGTACTTAAGATTTTGAATAACCATTGTGCAGACGGAGCAGGTGCTGATATTGTTGCTGAGTCACTTCGAGCACTTAGTTTACGTGTTGGAAATCATAACTGTGCCATTTAATTTGCAAGGCTGAGAGATTTCCTCTAGCGAAACTTGCCTTACCAGTTATAGGAACGGACAAGTTTGGATGGTCTGAATTGATTCAAAATTGGGGATTGGTGGTTTGGAAGGAGTGGGGGTGTCCGAAAAAGAGCAAATGACATAACAGAGAACGAGCTCTAGCCTCTAAGGAGTGGGACAAGCTGAGGAAATGGGAGAAAATGGAGAAACCAGGGACGTGGGCGCTCAGGGAGGTTGGAAACTAGGTGCAGTAGGAGTTAGGGAATTGCTGTTGGATAGAAGGTTGGGGTTTGGGAGGGATACTGACATCTCACAACAACTGTAGATTCCAGAAGTGAGGATTAGCACAGGTGATGATTGATGATGTGCCTTTGGGAGTACATGACTAAATTAAATGGAGGTGAATCTTTTTTTTTTAACTTTATCTTTTTTAATTTGCATCCAAGTTAGTTAGCCTATAGTGCAACAATGATTTCAGGAGTAGATTCCTTAATGCCCCTTACCCACTTAGCCCATCCCCCCCCTCCCACAACCCCTCCAGTAACCCTCTGTTTTCCATATTTAAGAGTCTCTTATGTTTTGTTCCCCTCCCTGTTTTTATATTATTTTTGCTTCACTTCCCTTATGTTCATCTGTTTTGTCTCTTAAAGTCCTCATATGAGTGAAGTCATATGGTATTTTTCTTTCTCTGACTGGCTAATTTCGCTTAGCATAACACCTCCGGTTCCATCCACGTAGTAATACTCCAATATAGTAATACTGCCGAGAATACCCCACATCTTCTTTATCGAATGGAGGTGAATCTTAAGGGTTGTGATGAGCTCAAGGTTGAGGCTGAGATCAGTCAAGATGTTGGGGACATGTTGACTAGATCCTTTCTCTTGTTGGAAGATGGTGCCCACTAGCCCCATGGACTGGTCTGGACTTTAGAAAGCTGTAAGACAAGTATGTTACAGTTCTAGGGAAAGATACAAAAGGTTGACTGATATCCGGCATGCAATAAATATCACTCGATCTCAATAGAACATTGTCAAAAGACAGTTGAATAGCTTCTATTTTGTACTGTCGTTTTTGAAAAACTAACTTGTAAGTACCGGTTGGCAAAACAACACATTTCACGAATAACTTCTGATGCTTTCTCCAAATCGTCCTTATCAACCTGCCAAGAAAGGACTGCGTGCTCTCACGAAACCCCCTCTTCCTCTTCCTTCTCCCTCCTCTTTCTTTTCTCTGGTAGTGTGCAGTACAGCACTCTGTGGGCGGGGAAGCAACTGGGGATCATCAGGCTTCCAGCTGTCGAGCTTTGTTGTGATTTGTGGGGGTGGGGGTCATGGGAGAGGGGCCAGAAACTTGAGTGGGACTCAGTGTGGTGTCTTTGCTTCTATAGTTAGCCATGTGATGGGAACCAGCAATATGCATTCCCTTTGTACAGCTGTGCATACCACTGTCTGCTTTCCTCCTCTGCCCATTCAGGATTTTGGAAGTCAAGATTAGATCTGATGTAAGCTTAGAATACCCACATGTGAGGATCTGGGGCTACTGCACAGGGGACAGGACACGTGTGCTGGGCCCGATGTGTAAATGGCGTTTGTAGAGAGTATATCAGGTGGGCAGTTTGGGCGTATAAGAACGGAAACTCCAACCTGGCCTGGCTTCACTGGTAAGGAAAAGGATTCTTTGTGCGGTGGAAAGTCCAGGAGCAGAAATGTCTGCGCTCTGACTTTAGTTCTCTGTGATTCTCTTGGCTCTGCCCCTGCCATGGGCCTCAGATGGCTACGGTTGTTTGAAGGGCCACATGGAAGGGGAGCGACGGCATCTTTCACGTCTGCTCAGTAGTGATGAAATCTTTCCAAGAAGCTCCCGAAAGACTTTGTTGTCGCTGGCAAAGTTTGGGTCACTGCCCTTTCCTTAAATCAGTCCATAACTGGCTGGCGGAACAGGATTGCTATGATTCTTGATTAACCACTTGGGATGGACTGGGATGTTGGGAATCACGTCCATGATAGAGAGAAGGCTTGAGGCCATTATTATAAAATTCCAGCCTCCTCAAGGGGAAGGGGCCTTGGAGGATCGTCAAGTCCCCAAGTCAACATTTGCTGGCAGTAAGGACTTGGACAAATTATTCTGTGAGCTTCTGTTTTCTCTTACAGGATCACTGTGGGACTCGAAAACACTTTATATAAACTTTAAGGAGCTATACAAATGCTAATTTTTCATTTAATAATAATGATGATGATAATAAGGATAACAGTTTCATTTACTGAGCACTTACATGTTCCAGGCACTTGCAGAAGGCATTTAATGCATTTTCTTTATTACTCACTAAACACAGATTGAGCAACCATTATACTCAAGGCATTCTCCTAAGTGCTTTATTTCTGATCTCTGTTAAGCTGAGATCTGGAACAGTAAGGCTAGGGACAGAGAAGGGGGTGGGGGCGGTGCTCCATTTCATGTACGGATTTCAGTTTTTCGGACTGCGTGACTGAGAAGTGGCAGCTGGCTTGTGGTGCCTCTGACAATTGCTCTGTTTTCTGCCACTGATGGCCTTCGGCTAACTAGTGCAGGGCTCCCTGCACTGGGGATTTGCCGCACACAGGTGTGCATGTGCTTTTGATGCTTTTCTTTTATAAGCGTTTGCATGTTTCTGCTCTTGAAATAGAGGGATTTATAAGTGTTTTTTAGGTGCTTGTCTGTGCTGCCTCATCTGAGCCTCATGAAGTCAAGCCTTACTTTGTATTTGTACTGAGGCTTAGTGGTCATGAGATCCTCAGGTAATGAAGTCTGTAGGTGGTGGGGCGTCGGTTTTTTGATGTTGCAAATTGCCCTGCTGTGAACATCATTGCAAAGTGAACTTTTTTCTTATTTTGGTTTTGTGTCCTTCAGATAGTTTCTCTGAAGGAGAATCTGGGTCAGAGGGTCTGAACTTTTTACACAGAATGAGTGATTGGTTCATGGAAGGTTTTTGAATGGTGAAAATGGCACACTTGTAGTGTTTTGTTTTTTAATGTTTGTTTATTTTTGAGAGAGTGAGAGCAAGTGAGGGAGGGACAGAGAGAGAAGGGGACAGAGGATCTGAAGCAGACTCTGCACAGACAGCAGTGAGCCTGATGCAGGGCTCGAACTCACGAACTGTGAGATCATGACCTGAGCCGAAGTCAGACGCTTAACGACGGACTGAGCCCCCCCAGGCGCCCCGGCACACTTGTAGTGTTACTTGGGGATCATGTGTTTTCTCATTCTACGGTGTTTTATATGCCCGGGATCATAAGGTATTTCCAGAAAATCTGAACTGTTCTAATACCATACAACTTACATTTTCCCGGGTCCCCCCTTGCAATTATAATAAAAACAGTGTTACTGTGGCTCAGCCCCTACTGGATTTTGAGGAGGTCCCGCCTATGTCAGTTCCTCCCCATTAGTTCCTAACATCCTGGGGAGAAACTAAACTTCTCCATCTTGATTTATCCTTTCCTTAGTGTGTGAGTTGCTGCTCTTGAGGCTTCTTGATCTGCATGCAAATAGACTCCCTGCAGGGCTATCTTTGATGCACATCTGCTTTTTATTCGTAGTTCTGGCCCTCATGCTGGGAGCTCTGCTATACTCTTAGACAATATGTGAGCAAATTGATGGGGAAAATGAAGAGATATACTGTGTTTTTTTGCTGATGCAGTATGAATATGGAAAATCTATTTTGGTGTTGTGGTGCAAATAGAACGACTTCCATTCGGATGACTTGACTTCCCCTGTAATTCTCTCAACAGTTCCTAAAATACTTCTCTCCCCAATTCTTCCTACCCCACCAGATCTATTGATGAATGAAGCTACGTAGCCAATGGAAAGTCAGGGGAAGAAACCACTGCTATTCTTAAATAGATTTAAAAAAAATCATAATTGCAACCATAGCCAATTTGTATGTGTATTTTGCTCTTTGTACATTTCCTCAGCTAGTTTTTCACACTAGTGTGTTGAGTGGGATAATAGGAAAAAGCAAAAGAGTGGGACCTTGCAGGGGACTCTCAACAGAGCACACAGTGTGACCAGGGCTGGAGGGGACACAGAGAGTGCCGTGGCAGCAACTAAGTGGTTTGAGGGAGGGCCCAGGACAACCCTATGTAGCACGTAGGACACTGGAGCCCCAGGAGGCCACTCCTACCTGGTTGGTTACACAGCAAGTCAGTGGGAAAGCCTGGATTTCAAACCAGGTCTTTCTACATTCAAATGGCACCTTCTTTATTTGCTTTTTTGGTTTCCTTTTTCCAGATTTGAATTTTCAAAATTACCTCTAAAACAATTCAGACTTCACAGAAGGGAACAAAAGGGCATACTGCTTCCCCCACCTTCTCTCATATCTGAGGCTTATGTTATTTTTTATTATTTTATTTTAATTCTAGTATAGTTAACATATAGTGCTATCTTAGTTTCAGGTGTTCAGTATAGTGATTCAGCACTCCCATATGTTACCAGTGTGGACAAACACACTCCTTAATCCCCCCAGCCCCACTCACCTCCCCTCTGGCAACCATCAGTGTGCTCTCTATAGTTAAGTATCTGTTTCTTGGGGTGCCTGAGTGGCTAAGTTGGTTAAGCGGTTAAGCGTCTGACTTCAGGTCACAGGTCATGATCTCACAGTTTGTGGGTTTGAGTCCCATGTCTGTGCTGATGGCTCAGAGCCTGGAGTCTGCTTTAGATTCTGTGTCTCCCTCTCTCTCTGCCCCTCCCCTCTTGTGTTTCTCTCTCTCTCTCTCTCTCAAAAATAAATAAATAAATGTTAAAAAAAAAAAAGGGGGGGGGCACCTGGGTGGCTCAGTTGGTTGAATGCCAACTTCGGCTCAGGTCATGATCTCACAGTTCGTGAGTGTGAGCCCTGCATCAGACTCTGTGCTGTGACAGCTCAGAGCCTGGAGCCTGCTTCAGATTCTTTGTCTCCCTCTCTCTCTGCCCTTCCTCTGCTGATGCTCTGTCTCTCTCTCTCTCAAAAATAAATAAAGACTAAAAAAAAGAAAAAAAGGGATCTGTTCCTTGTCTTGTCTCCTACCCTGTCCCCCCTTGCTTGTTTGTTTCTTAAATTCTACATTGTGAGTGAATCAAGTTTACATTTTACATTTTCAAATCTCCCCCTTCCACCAATAGGACTCAAGAAGCTATTTTCATTTTGAATTTTTAAAACATGGCTCTTGGAGCGCTTGGGTGGCTCAGTGGGTTGAATGTCCTACTTTGTTCATGGTTCGTGAATTCGAGCCTCACTGGGCTTGCTGCTGAGGATGCAGAACCCACTTAGGATCTTCTGTCCCCCTGTATCTCCACCCCTCCCCTGCTCCCACTCTCTCTTTCAAAAATAAATAAATAACATTAAATAAACCTTAAAAAGACTCTTAAAACCTTGAATTTTTCTCGAATTAGGCCTTGGCAAGAACTATTTGCCTATCATGGATTTAGGGGGTTCCGCACCCTTATTGGAAATATCAGTTGGCCCCCAGAGTCTCGTACCTTGGACAGAATGTTAACCCAAAAGAAGTGCTAAAATTCAAATGGGAAATTACAGTGCCACTTAGTTCCTGTGATTTGCCAATTAATAGGAGGGGATTAAAAACTATTACTCTCTTCCTGTCCAAGTGGAGTTCAGTTTGAGAACCTTCCAATAGTGAAGACTGGTAGACACTGAACTAAATTTCCCCTTCCAGCTTGATTCAACCAAGCTGCCCTAATTACAAGTTTGAAGGAGTTTATAATCTAGTAGGAAACAAGGTAGGCAGTCACCTTGCCAGGTAAAGAACGGTGCAGAGCAAATAACTCCTGGAAACAAGATCACAGAGAGAATACATCTATTCCAAAAGAAATCTTACCAGTTATTTACAGTATCCGTTCACAAGGAAATGGTCGGTCATGGCAGTTAAACCAGGGGTTGCAAAATCGCCCCTCTTTGGGAACTCAAGCATGAAGTAGCTGAGTCTTGACCTAATAGGGAGGGAGCGGGCTGTCGCCAAATTGAGGAAAACATTCTTTCGCCATTGGACAGATCCTCAAGTTCTGTTCTTCGTGCCAGGGATATATCAGCCAACAAGGCTGACAGAAATCCCTGCCCTTCTGGAGTTTACATTCTAATTTGTCACTGCCTTGAAAAACAAATAACCAAGCCAGTTAGACTTCTCTCTAGAGTAAAAGTCAATGAGTCAGACACATTGGTGTGTTCCTGTAACCAAACTGCCCAGATCCCAGCTTTGTTTGTCTGGAGGCCCTTTTCACATAGCTGATGTTTCTGGATAAGTGAGATTCTTGTAATTACAATAGACGTTGAGGTGGCTAATTTTTGGCATTCTGCTCGTTCTGTTGCCTTAATTTGCCAAATAACCATAATTATAAAATACTTTTGGCTCTACAAGGCAGCCCCTGGTCTATTTTGTTCTAGTTTTGCTACTGAATTGAAAATAGAGCATTGGGAAAAAGGCCATCTGTCCTTGCATGGATTGTGTTAATTGGTGATGCCCTAGTGCCGTTGACAACCACCCCAGCTCCCTCGGGGCTCCCCTGCCCTGGGAGCTCCCCCCACCCCCATGCCCACCCACCGGGAGCCGTGTGACTCTGATGAGGTCACTAGAATAACACGCTTGAGAGCTTGGACCTCAGAAACCATGTGCCTTTTCTTTGAGCTTCTTGTGGGAAAATGGGGATAAGGAGCATTTGTGACTGCTCTTATCTCATTTTTGCAGATGGAACTTCTGCTGGGTCTGCAAAGTGAGGCGAAATTGATAGTTTGGGAGAGAGAAAACGCTGGCCACTGGCAGGGATTAGAGTCCTCTGTTCTGTTCAGCCTTCAATGCCTGGGAGACTGTCTTTAGCAATTTAACGGGTATTAAGGATGTGAATGGCTGTGGCCCGGATTCCTGTCTCAGGAACTTCTTGGCGTGTGTACCCAGGAGCTCCTGCTTGCCTTGCGTGTGGGGGGTGCTGTGCTGAGCCCGGAGGCAGTGATTTTGCCGTGCCAGTGTCTCAGCAGTCCTGACCTGGGGCATGTTCCACTGGGGGGACCTGAGAGTCCCGACAGGCCATGTTGTATTACAGAAGTGGTCTTGGGTTGTTACCGCGAATCTGTGTGCCCTCAAGTAATCCCATCACCCACTGAAATTGCTGCCAATCGCCTCATGGGCATCTTTACATCTACACAAAGTCCAGTGGGCGCTGATGGGAGCCCAACGTTTGTGTCTCCCCTGCATATGTTGAAGCCCCAACCCGCAATGGGGTGGTCTTAGAAGGTGGGGCCTTTAAGGTGTTAAGTTTAAGTGAAGTTGTGAAGGTGGAGCCCTGTGATGAGATTAGTGTCCTTAGAAGAAGAGGAAGAATGGGGAGGGCTGAGGAGAGGCCATGTGAGCACACAGCCAGAATTTAGCCCCCTGCCAACCCCAGGAGGAGAGCTCTCACCAGAGCCCCACCATGCTGGCACTCTGGCCTCCGACTTCCCGCCTCCACAACTGTGGTATTTTGTTACGACAGCCCGAGTGGACTAGGACAGGCTCAAGTGCCTCTTTTTAGTGTCTTACCTGATCTGCCAGTAGGGTTGATAATGCTGTTCCTTTCTTCTTTGACCTCTGACCCCGTGCTCTCCTGGATTTATCTTTATCTTTCTCAATTTCCTTGCAACCTCTACTTCTCCTGACCCTCCTAGAGAGATTGAGATTCCTCAGAGTCCTGCTCTCTCTCTTTACTCTCTCTTCTCTTCCACCTACCGTCAGGACACCTCACTCCTCAAATTGGGGTCTGTGGACCAGCACATAGGCCTCACTTGTGAGTTTCTCAGAAATTCGGATCTCAGGCTCCACCTCAGACCTGCCGAATCTGAATCTGCCTTTAACAGGAGACACTCACAGAAGTCTGAAGGGCCTACTCTAACGTCTCAGTGACCAAGGGTGCTCCCCAGCACCTGTGTACATGTGGACACCAGACCTCTTCCCTGGGCCCTAGACCAGTCCCATAGGGATAGCAAATGTTCCCTGTCTAGAGCTTTGTTCCTCTTTTTCCAAATAAGCACCTATTCCTTTGGCAACCAATAAAATACAGGGGCTCTTCAAAAACTTAAACAAAATTGTTTTTTAATGTCTTGTTTATTTTTGGGAGAGAGAGAATGCGAGTGGAGGAAGGACAGAGAGAGGGGGACAGCAGATCTGAAGTGGCTATGCACGGAGAGCAGCAAGCCCGATACAGGACCCAGACTCACAAACTGCAAGATCATGCCCTGGGCCGATGTCAGACACTCAACCAACCCAGCCACCCAGGTGCCCGTCTTCAGAAACTTTTACTTTAGAACTTCCATTTAACCTCATACTCCTGGTTAAATGGTTTCTTTGGGGTTAAGAGAGCTAATCTAATAGGCAATATGCTCTGATCCGGCTGACCCCATTATTCAGCTGGCCTCTCCTCTGAGTGATCCGTGCAGCTAACAGCCTTTGCTAAATATTTTGAATATTGCCCAGGGTATCATGTTCAATTCGTACCTTGTCTAGCTTTTTCCCTCTGTAGTAAACTTGAAAGTACACAGGTACTTAATAAATATTTTTAATTAGCATTATTCATTATATTTGTTACTAACTGTAACATCTTAAAGGTACTAGGACTTAATAAATATTTTTAATGGTGAGCAAACAGCAAGTTCTCTTGAGTGAAGTGCAAGCTTTCCAGAATATTTGTGAATGACCCTAGGTAGCCCAAAGGAAGGTTCCCTGGGAATGTAGTGTGACCTGATATGTCACATGATTGAATCATCCAACATCTTTTTGGGACAAGAAAAGTCAGAGGCAATGCAACTGTCCGACAACAGAGGATTGGTGACATTAATTATAGTAAATTCACACAAATACCTTGCAGCCATTACGATGATCAGAGTACATTTATTAACATTCATGATGTCAAACTAAATGAAAAGAACAAAGTACAGATAAAATGATTACAGTTTTCGATTTTTTTTTTCAACGTTTATTAGTTATTTTTGGGACAGAGAGAGAGCATGAACGGGGGAGGGGCAGAGAGAGAGGGAGACACAGAATCGGAAACAGGCTCCAGGCTCCGAGCCATCAGCCCAGAGCCCGACACGGGGTTCGAACTCACGGACCGCGAGATCGTGACCTGGCTGAAGTCGGACGCTTAACCGACTGCGCCACCCAGGCGCCCCTGGATTTTTTTTTTTTTTTTTTTTTGAGAAAGAGCAAGAACATAAGTGGGGAAGAGGTGCGGGGGTGGCGGGGGGGGGGTGAGAGAGAGAGAGAGAGAGAGAGAGAGAGAGAATGAGAATCTTAAGCAAGCTCCATGCTCAGTGCAGGGCCCTACACGGGGCTTGATGCTACTACCCTAGGATCATGACCTGAGCAGAAATCAAGAGTCAGACACTCGACCAACTGAGCCACCCAGGCACCCCAGTTTTGGATTTTTTTTTTTTTTTGAGGTATGGTGAAATATATGTAATGTACAGTTTACCATTTTAACCCTTTTAAGAGTACAATAACATTAAGTACATTCCTATTGTTAAGCAACCATCACCATCATCTATCTGCAGAACATTATTTTTTAATCACTTCAAACGGAAACTCCATACCCGTTAAACAATAACTTCCCATTCTTTGTCTGTCCAGCCCCTGATAACCACCATTCTTTGTGTTTCTATGAATTTGACTCACATAAGCGGAGTCATGTATTTGTCACTTTGTGACTGGCTTATTTCCCTTAGCATAATGTCGTCAGGGTTCGTCCGTGTTGCAACATGTGTCAGAACTTCCTTTTTAAGGCTGAGTAATATTCCATGATGTTCATAAACTTTATTTTGTTTACCACTTGAGTTGCTTCTACCTCTTGGCCCTTACAAATAATGCTGCTATGAAGATAGCTGCACAGATATCTGTTCGAGCCCCTGTTTTCACTTCTTTTGGGCGTATACCCAGCAGTGGAACTGGTCGGTCATATGGTAATTCTATTTTTAATATTTTGCAAAGCCACCATACTGTTTTCCAACAAAGGCTGCACCATTTTACATTCCCACCAGCAGTGCCCAAGCCTTCCAATTTCCCTGTGTCCTTGCTAGCACTAGTTATTTTCGGGTTTTGTTTTTGTTTTTTATAGCCGCCATTGCAATGGATATGAAGTCTCAGTGTTGTTTTTTAAAAAGATGTATTGACAGGCATACATGATATAGAAAAAAAAAATTCTCCAAAGGATTTACTCCAACTAAAAACAGTACCTATTGGGTGGCAGGATGTAGATGGTTTTTGTCATCTTTGTAGATGATTGTTCTCCTTTTGCTCTATGCTCTCCTTTTTCTGCATTAAGGGTGTATAATACGTGTAATTAAAAATGCCTGAAACTCAGAGTCAAGGTTTATCAGTTCAGATGTTGGCAGCAACTTGTTTGCCTCTGGCTGTGCAGTGCTCACGTGGGTCCTCATACTTGCTGATTTTGGACTTGAGGCTGCCCCTGTCATGTTGCCACTCTTCCCGTTGAGGCCATCCACGGATGCTCCAGTGCTTGGGGCCCGGCTGCTGCTCATTCCTCTGGCCAGTGAAGCAGAACCAGGTTTTCTTGGCATTGGATGAGATGCAGGAAACTATTATAACCAGGTGTCAGCCTATGGCTTTCTGGTGCCCTAGGCCACTTCCTCCCTCATTTGGATTTTTAGCACAAAGAAATCTCCTTTTTGGGGGTGTTTACTCAGCAAGGTTTGGGCCGGTCGTCTTAACTGATTGCAAATGGAAGGGAAAGTTACTTTCTTCCTATTCTGTGAATTATACGCTCTGTAATTTTCCAAAGAGTTTCGAGGCTCATACATCACAAGATTGACTCTGTGTCGGCTTAAAAAGCAGTGAGGGTTGCATATGTACCAGTTCAGAAAGAACCAAAAGAAAAGCTTTCACGGAGCAAATTACTACCTTTATGAAAATAAGGGCTGTCCAGTTTACAGTAATATAATTTATTCCTTTTTTTTGCTTACTGTATTTGTTGATGTGGTAGCTGAAAGGATGGCTTTCTGCTTGTTTTTTTTTGGGGGGGTGGAGAGGAAGCCAGGGACGGGTATAAGGAGAGGCTTCAGTTAAAGCTCTCTGTACTTGTAATTGGGTGTTTTAATCAATTACCAATGACCTCTTGTGGGGACCTTCTTTTGGTTGTTTTGCTTTGACGGGACGATTCTGGCTGCCGAGTTCGAGGGCCAAGATTTTGAAGCAAAGTCCAAGAGACTGTTGGAACAGTCCAAACTTGAGCTGTTAGCACTTGTGCTGATCTTGTGCAGATAGGAGACAGACTGGTGAGATCCGACAACTGAGCCTGGGGCCTCATAGAGATGGAAGGAGTGGAAGCTGAGGACAAATTGTGTATCGGGGAGGCGCGAGAGCAATTCCACATCTTCATCATGTTACATCTGGATAAGGCATCGCTGTTGCTTTTATCTCCACATTTCTTCCCTGTGCTCAGATTTCTCACAGACCTCTCAAGAGGTCGATAACTTTGGGTTTGGCTTTCTGCCACCTTCTCCTCTCACTTCCAG
Organism: Leopardus geoffroyi; assembly: GCF_018350155.1. Classification (NCBI taxonomy): domain Eukaryota; kingdom Metazoa; phylum Chordata; class Mammalia; order Carnivora; family Felidae; genus Leopardus; species Leopardus geoffroyi. The sequence goes on along the minus strand of NC_059334.1, from coordinate 50,753,059 downwards.
CTTCCTCCATGCCTGCCATTCCTTTCCGTCAGCATAGCCCCAGCCTGGTGCAGGCCTTGGTGGCCCAGATCGTATGGAGGCAACTTCAGACTCCACTGTAGGCACTGTTCCTGCCCACAGCCTGACTGTGGGCTCATCCCTGGTTACTCCGGGCACACCCACCCCTGACCCAGCTGGCCCCGTGGTCTTTTTCAGGTCACTGCCTCTGACTCACCTGCTCGTGTCTCTTTCTCTAGGCACATCTAGAATCCATGCGCTCCAGCACCCGCTGCAGCCTCCCTCCCCTCTCTCCCTACAGTGCATAACCACTCATTTTAGGCTGTTCACCATTATGCGCATCCACAGGGAGAAGGCAGGCAGCCGTAGAAAGAGGTCCTGCACAGGTTGATGGGGGAGGGTACAGGGACCTTTTATAATTCCAAGTGGGATCGGGATAACAACTATGGGTTAGATGGCGTTACATTAATTGTTCCTGAGTTTTCTTTTTACCAAAGTTAAGTCACCACCTCATTTTAAAACCTTTTTTAAATAAAACAAGGCCATGTTTACATGTTGAGGTTAACCACGGACCCTACCACTTAAGTAAGACATTTTTAATATAAAAAGAAAGTAATGAGAAAAAAGGTGGAAGCCAGTTACATGAGAAGTAAGCCATTTCGATGTATTTGTAATTTAATAACGTTTGTTATGCCAAGAGAGAGTTGCCCTGTCCTTTTTAAAGCCTGTTGTTGAATGATGTGGGGCTGCTTTTGAGAACATTCACTGGAGAGAAATGAACTGAGTGCTTGTCTGTCATTGACAAGGTACAAACAGGAACCCCCTGACCGTGACCTCAGATAGTAATTTTAATTGTGGGTAGAACACGCGTTTCCTATAAGCTTTGCCAGGCACTGTTGCTTCTCATTTGTTCAATTTCTGCTGAAGAGGTAAAAGACGACTGCTGGCTTCTTTGGACAGATGGAGGTCTAATGGATATGAAGTCGGGGAATTCCTGATCCTTTGCCAAATTAATATTCATAAGCATCGTGTTGGTCTCAGTCTGTGGCAACCCGTGTGATTTGGCAGCTGGAAACTTTAGTGCATGCTCCTTATGGAATGGGTATTGACTTTATCGATGCCCAGCAGATGCAGAGCTAAGATGAGTGATGTTTATTTGCTTCTGTAATCCCAAGGGCTCAAGGCACTTGACACATTTTTGATAGCCCTCCAGAGTGTGGCTCCGAAACCCTGCAAACCCCTGGGCAAGACGCTGAATTCTCAGGAGCGTTGCTCGTCCGCTGGTGAACGCATGCAGGATCCAGTTCTCTGTCGTACCAGGAATATTTCGGTGGGCATCACTCCTGCCTGAATCCCGGCATCAGATGGAGGTTGTGCAGGCTGTATACCACCTCTACTCCTCTTGTAAGCAGTTGTGAATCTGTGAGTAGCCAACCTACGTCACTGAAATGGAAAGCAACGCGGTGAGGATCAAATTGTCTTCTATTTATGAGGCAATGAATCTTGCATTTTCAATAAATATTGGTTGGGGGTTTGCTGTATGTTAGGCTTGTTCTAGTTGCTGGGAATCCAGCAGCATTTAAAGAAGATAGGCAAGATTCGCTCCCTCATGGGGCTTACAGTTTTGTAGTGAAGACAAACAGGAAACAAGTTAATGAATGAGACAACTTCAAATAGTGGTAGCTACGTGAAAATGAAAAAGCCTAATTAGTGCAGAGTTACTAGGATTTGGGGGGACAGGGAACATCGTAAATTATTATGGTGGGGAGGGGCTATCTTAGAGGCATTTGACCTAAGATCTGAATGGTAAGAAGGGGCCATCTATGTGAAGATACGGCATGAGGGGGCTTTCTGGCATGAAGGGGCTTTCTAGGCATGAAGGAACAAATGCAAAGGTCATGAGGCAGAAATGAATTTGAATTTGGCAAGTTCAGAGAACAGAAAGAAGGATACTGCTCCTCCCATGGTTGAGAGGAAGAGTTCTAGAAGGTGACGTTTGAAGATTGAAAAGGGTCGGATCATTCAAGGCCTTATGTTATAAGGATATTAGGTCATATTCTCCGGGCAAGGGAGAAACCATTAGAGAGTCTTAAGCAGGGTCTGATAAACAGTGCTTCTTTCTACCCAACTTTACAGTTAGAGTCTATAGTCTTCCCTTTTTATATCCTGACTTTTTACTATCTAATGGTCCAGATTTAAAAAAAAAATTTTTTAATGTTTTTATTTATTTTTGAGACAGGCAGAGACAGAGCACGAACAGGGAGGGTCAGAGAGAGGGAGACACAGAATCCGAAACAGGCTCCAGGCTCTGAGCTGTCAGCACAGAGCCCGACGCGGGGCTCGAACTCACGGACCGCGAGATCATGACCTGAGCCGAAGTCGGCTGCCTAACCGACTGAGCCACCCAGGCGCCCCAATGTTCCAGATTTTTTATAAATACGTATATATATTTGATAAAAAAAAGAGATCATGCCTAGTTTTACAACTGAATTCATCCACTTATCTATATATCTGGAACAACTTCCCTGGTCAGTAATTACATGTTACAGTCCATCGTATATGCATCATAGCCAATGTCATTAACCCCAATCAATTGAACTAGTAAGGGTTACTGTCTTTGTTTTCTCTGGTTATAAAAGTAATACTTGTTCCTTGTTATATTTTTTGTTTTGTTTTTTGTTCTTATATTTTTAAGTAGTACAGAATTAGATAAAATTGTACCTATTTCTAACTTCATTTTATGTCGTCTGAGTGCCCAAGTTTACTATTTGGAGGGAATAATTACCTAGTTAACATATGTACCTAAAATATAGTTTTGACCTCAATAAGAAAATGTTAGTTTATATATTATTGAAAGGGTCTTTTTTAATTAACAGAGACATGCTCTTAATGAAATAATTTTGGGTTTTCTTTTTCTGCCTGATGTCTATATCCTTCTAATTCCTTTTTTTTTTAATTACATTTTTTTAGTGTTTATTTTTTGACACAGAGAGAGAGAGAGAGACAGAGTGCCACGAGGGAGGGGAAGAGAGGGAGACACAGAATCTGAAACAGGCTCCAGGCTCCAAGCTGTCAGCATAGAGCGTGACACAGGGCTTGAACTCACGGAGTGAGAGATCATGGCCTGAGCTGAAGTTGGACGCTTAACCGACTGATCCACCTAGGCACTGCCCTCCCCGTACCCTTCTAACTCCTAAATCAGTAATTGCACACAGGATAGCAATAGCATATAGTAGGATGTATGCTAGATTAGGAGTTAGGAGATCTGAATTTAGTTCCACTCTGCCTTTAACCAGCTGTGCATACGTAGACAGATTGGGGCTCCGAGCCCCTAACCCAGTGCTCTTTCCCCTGCACCATGAGGAATTCTCCCTTGTGCTTTTGCCAGGTACCCCTGTTGCACCATCGTGCTTTCCTCCTGAAGCTGAAAAGACCTGGGCTTTGAGTTTTCAGAAATCGGATGCAAACAATGCAATATACAATAGTTTGATTTAAGAATGATATACATTTCTTATTGGCATAAATAGTAAATGTTCCCCTGAATTTCTTTGTTTCTACTTCTACTCTTTAAGAATACATAAATAAAACCGAAGAAGCTTGATACCCAAGGAGAACGTGTTGATCAGTGTGGCACATGACCAGATGGATGGGTTCTGAGTAGACTCAGCATATGCATACAGTAGTCCCCGCCCCCTTATCCTCAGGGGATGTGTTTTAAGATCCCCAGAGGATGCCTGAAACCAAGGGTAGTACCGAACCCTATTTATACCATGTTTTTCCCTAAACATACATGCCCATGATAAAGTTTAATTTATGAGTTAGGCAAAGTAAGAGGATTAACGGCAATAATTATAAAATATAACCATTATAATAGTATACTGTAATAGAAGTTATATGAATGTGGTCTCTCTCTCTCTCTCTCTCTCTCTCTCAAACTATCACATTGTACTGCACTCATCTTCTCCTCATGATAGTATGAGATGGTAAAATGCCTACGTGCTGAGATGAAGTAAGGAGAATGATGTAAGCATGGTCTTCCTAAGGCTTAATTGTTTTGCTTTTCATATTTTAGTTGTATAGCACACCAGAAGTTGATGTTTGTGAATAGTGTGAGATGGGGGGCTGTGGGGGTTTTTGTTAAGATTTTTGCACACTCACATGTGGGGTATGTTTTCATCATATATTTTCTGTGTTTAGGGGACACCTATTGTGAACATTGGATCTCCTGAACTAATCCAATAATTTTCTTATGTCTCCACTCTAATATTCTATGTCTTTGTGTTTTTGTCTGCTTTTTGGGTAGACAAAGCTTTACCTTCCAATTCTTCTATTACATTCTAAATTTCTTTTTTTTTTTAATTTTTTTAATGTTTAGTTTTGAGAGAGAGAGAGAGAGCATGTGAGCAGGGGAGGGGCAGAGAAAGAGAGGGAGACACAGAATCCAAAACAGGCTCCAAGCTCCAGGCTGTTAGCACAGAGCCCTATGTGGGGCTTGAACTCATGAACTGCAAGATCGTGACTTGAGCTGAAGTCAGATGCTTAGCTGACTCAACCACCCATGCGCCCCTAAATTCCAACTTTCCACTATCATTATTTTTGATTCCAAGAGGGTTTTAGTTCCCAAATGTTTCTTTTTTAAAGACTCCTTTCGTTGTTTCATTTATGCACTTTTTTGTGTGTCTGAGGATAGTAACTATAGTGGTTTTTAAGTTGAAGTTTTTTAAGTTTATTTAATTTTAAGTTATTTAAGCCTTTACGTTTATTTATTTATTTTTGAGATAGAGCGCCCACAAGCAGAGGGAGAGGCAGAGAGAGGGAGAGAGAGAATCCCAGGCAGGCTCTGCACGATCAGTGCAGAGCCGAATCCGGGCTCAAACCCCAAACTGTGAGGTCGTGACCTGGGCTGCAACCAAGAGTCGGACGGACATTTAGCCGACTGAGCCATCCAGGCGCCCCATCCTTGCCTTTTTCTTTTAAACTCTGAATTGTCCTTATTTCCTCTGAGTTCATTCCCCACCCTCCTCCCCTTCTGAATCCCCCATCCCAGCTCTTATATTAGAGGCTTTTAAGTATCTGGTGATCTTTGGTTGTCTGTTCATTTAGGAATGAGACACTAAGAAGCTGATCAGAAGGTCTTATGAATTGGCAGCTGCATTGTGAATGAGTTTTGTTGGATCTGGCAGTTTTGTTGGACTTAGTTCCTGCATCCCCCAAGTGACAGTGCCTTTTTTCTCAGCGTGGTCAGTCACTCCAAAGATAGAGCTCAGTCTTCTGCCTGGAGGTTAGAAGGCTGACTGCTAGTCTAATGGGGCCAGGGTGTTTCACCATTTAGCATGATTTCTATTTAATCCCCTGTGTTCCTGTGGTGCCTCACCTCCCCGCTCTATTCTCCTGTAGTCTGCTATCCCCAGTAGGTGTGCAGCCTATCCACAGAGTAAAATCTAGTTTTCTTCCAGGGAGGGGAAGGCTAATTGTCTAGGGGGCAAGAACTTTTAAAGACCTTCCATTAATCCTCCGATTTTTAACCCCATCCTGTTCTGGCTGCCTTTAGAAATCCTCTGTTCCTTCATGCCTGACGCTTTCTGAGATTTTGCAGTTGGCTTACTTTTTATTGTATTCCTTCCCTGTTGGTTCAGTTCTCTGTCTTGCTACATTGTATATACCATCTGTTGGGTCACTCCCAGCTTCCCACAGGTGGTTCACCTCTTTTACCTGCTGTTCCCTTCTCTCCTTTCCCTGTATCTTTGTGGCTTCTTTCTTAATTTCTTTGCTATCAGTGGTGTTTCAGGAGAGAGCAGATATAAACCTGTGTTTTCAACCTGCTGTATTAAATCAGAAGTTGTATGTACCACAATTTATCCAACTGATTTCCTGCTAATGGAAACTTACTCCGTTGTGTTTGGAGTTATAAATAATGCTAATGACGGGGCACCTGGGTGGCTCAGTCGGTTGAGCCTCCAACTTCAGCCCAGGTCACGATCCCTTGGTTTGTGGGTTCGAGCCCTGCGTCGGGCTCTGTGCTGACAGCTCGGGGCCTGGAGCCTGCTTGGGATTCTGTGTCTCCCTCTCTCTCTGCCCCTCCCCCACTCTGTCTCTCTGTCTCCCCAAAATAAATAAACATTAAAAAAAATTTTTTTAAATAATGCTAATGTGCCCTTAATACAAATATATCTGAGCCCATGGGGGAGCGTTGCTCTATGACATTACAAACTGTAGAAGCCTTGGGTCTGAAGTTAAGTTTGTTTAAAGTTTTGACAGATACTGCCTAATATGACTCAAAAAAATTGAATCAACTAATACTCCTATCAACAGTGTGAGACAGAACACATGTTTTTATTCATGAACTAGCTATATATCCTCCTTGATCCTTGACTGACAGATTTCTCTGTGGGGTTGAAAACATTCTATTTAATAATTTTGGCAGATTTTCGCATTAGGCAACCGAAAAATTCAATACTGAACATTATAGTTCTTCAAGACAAAAAATGATACCATGTGGGTGATTAAATTACCAACAGGAATGGAGCCAGTATGATTGCTTGGATTTTCTTTATTTCTACTCTATTCTTGTGGCTCATAGTACTTCAGTTTCATAGGCTTCCAGAACTTTAAGTATTAAAGGAACTGATGATCGATTTGGTAATAGTCTGCTTTCACAAAATTGCTTTAGTGAGCATCCTTCATTTGTCTGCTTCGTGTCACAAACTCATTCTCCTGATCCTTCTGCTTCTGACATGGCTTCTGGCCTATCTGATTACGTGAGTGCTTATGCAAAAAGAGGTAAAAAATGCAGTTCGGCCTGTAGAATGCTGGTAGTATAAGTATGTGGGATAGAGAACCAGCTGAGAATTGGGAAGAGCCACAGACAGGGAGTTTGACAGCTTTGGGTTTGCATCCTGGCTCAGCCACAGATTATTGCATGATCTTGGAAAATCATGTAGGCTCTGAGCCATATTTATGTAAGACAAGAATAACAATGGTTACAAAAACTAGTAAGGATTTTTGGGTGCAGTGAAAGAAATCAAATTCAACATGACTAAAATCAAAAAACAAATTCATTTATTTACTTAACAGAGAACCCCAGGGATAGAATTTAGACATAGCCGAATTCAGATGTTTACACAATTCCAGAAATATGTATTTCTTTACCTCTCGCTCCTTCTCTTTCCTGGGTTGGCTTCATTTTAGGTGGGGGTCTCTCAAAGTGGAGAGAAAAATGGCTTACCACGGGGGCCTGGGCAGCTCAGTCGGTTGGGCATCCGACTCTTGGTTTTGGCTCAGGTCATGATGTCACAGTTAAGGGGTTCGGGTCCCTCGTCAGGCTCTGTGCTGACAGTGTGGAGCCTGCTTGAGATTCTCCCTTTCTCTCTGCCCCTCCCCTGCTTGTGCTCTCTCTGTCTTCTAAAACAAATAAATGAACTTAAAACAAAATAAAACAAAAAATGGCTGCCAGCAGCTCTTTATATCCATTCTGGGTCTTGGGAAGCCCATGCAAAGAAAGCACTCTTTCCCAACTGTTTCGGCAAATGTCCCACAGCTGACTCTTAGCTCTAGCTTGGCTCATAAGTGTCTGGTCAGTCAGTGTCTCCAGCTGGCCAGGCCTCTCCAGGAGTGTGTAGGTTCTCAAGGCATGTGAACCGAGAATAGATAAGATGCCCAAGGAAAGCTGCTGCTGCCTCTAGGTAAGGACAGAATGCTGGGCAGAAAGAAAACAAGAGCTGTTTTTCTCACTGGATGGTCTCAGGCTTAAATACTGTAATATTTTGAATATAAGCTCCATAGCGCATATAACATAGTAAAGTATTCTTTTTGTCCCATTTTATGGATACTCAACCCACGTAAATTATTTGTAGTTAATTTTTGCAAGTTCTTTTAGGCCTGGAGGGCCTCATGCTTATTCCTAAACTACTCTTGTCCCAGGCCACATGACCTGAAGGATAACTTTAAGGGAACGTTAATAACCTTTAGTGGATAGTCTATGTGCATTTATCATCGTCTTTATAGAGTCTTGTTTAAAATGCCTTGGTCAGGGGCACCTGGGTGGCTTAGTCGGTTAAGTGTCTGACTTCAACTGAGGTCGTGATCTCATGGTTCATGAGTTTGAGCCCCGTGTCAGGCTGTGTGCTGACAGCTAGGAGCCTGCTTCGGACTCTGTGTCTCCCTCTCTCTCTGCCCCTCCCCTGCTTGAGCTCTGCCTCTCTTTCTCTCTCAAAGAATAAATAAACATTAAAAAAAAATTTTTTTAATGCCTTGGTCAATGAGATAATGCTCATGATGGATTATTTCATCTTGGTATATAATGGTTATGGTCAATTAAGACATGCACAGTTTTAAAACATTGAAGTTGATCTTTTGTTTGCTTGTTAGTATGACACCGAAAACAGAAGAAGCCATTGGGAGGACATGGTTATCATATTAGTGCAAAGTATGACAACATCTTCCAAATATTCCCTGTTTCTCTTGGCAGCCAATCTTGACATTATCCGTGAACTGATCTAAACTTTTCTTGAATCTACTTATACCTAAATTGGCATATTGCCTCCGGAGATGAGAGCCATAATTTTTTTGTGGGTCCTATCGATACACCTCATTTTGTGTGACGGTATGTTGAGTGAGTACTACTTACGGAATAGAATAAAGCTGCAACTGTATTTTTCATCTCCTGTTTTCCTTTAGAACGTGTTCCATAGGGAATAACCCTCTGCCATCTCTCTAAATGAAAACGTGGACAGGTCCCATGGCTCTCTGTTCATTCTTGGGTAGCAGGTGGCCCCATGGTCACCTCAAGTCCTGAACATGGTCTCGATTCAGACATTAGAATAGCTAACCCATGCAGGTAGTGGAAACATAGAATTGAATTTAATGTCAATCCTCACCTCCTCCCCCAGGCAAGGCCACTAAAATGTTGGCTGTTTGTAGTGGCAGAAGGAGGCGTGATGCTTTCCCCTTCCCCAGCTGAATGTTTCTTCCTCACTAGCTTGCTGTAATTTTTTTTTTTTAACTCGTTGGGACCTGGCTTAAGTAGGAGAGGGGATTAGGAGAATAGGGCACAATATTACACTCGTCAACTCTTTATCTGGCGGGTGATGTTTGTTTGTTTTTAGTTCTCGTTTTTTGTTTTTGGGTTTTTGTTGTTTTTCAGCCCTTGGAGCACAGCACCTGTGAGGCATGTAGTACTTCTCATCTGGCTGCTTGCAACCCCCTTGGCTCCTGGTTCTCCAGGGATTATGGACCTTTGCTGTTAGAGAACCGTCTCCCATCAGGAGGCCCTCCTGGGCAGAAGTGTAATGGCTCTAGACAGCTCTTTCCTCAGCAGGGTCTGTGCCTGGCCCAGGGGAAACTATGTGGCACCTGTTGAGTCACCTTGAAGGACGGGGGAGTTCTGTCTCCTTCATGCCAAGGTCAAACCCATGTATTAGCCACTCTTGGGATTCCCTGGGCCTGGACTCATATCTCCCTCCTCTGTTCTCAAATGCAGAGTCCAAGTAGCTCCCCCCCACCAAGGTTTCACTGACACCTTACTTTTTCTAAACTTGAGGTAGGGTGGGGGTATCCCCTCATCTCTAAGGAAATTGTCTTTAAAAACTCCTATTTATTAATTAATTAATTAATTAATTAATTTAGATAGTGAACAGGGGAAGGGCGCCCAGTGTGGGGCTTGAACCCATAATCACAAATGAGATCATGACCTGAGCTGAAATCAAGAGTTGGACACTTAACCGACTGAGCCACCCAGGTGCCCCCCCCCCCAAAATCCTCTTTTTAATTTCTAACTCTCAGTTCTTTTGTATTTTCAAAGCTAGATGAGGAGCCCAAGAATTGTGGAATGAGATTTTTGTGTGTAAGTTCCGAAGACAGTCATCTGGCCTGTCACAATAGAATTTCACATTTATTTTACTTGGGTGTTTCAGATAAGACTTTAATGTTAACAGACTTGTGGTATGATTAAAAAAAAAATTTTTTTTTCCCCCGTCTCTGTCCCTGGCTCCTGGCACAGCACTCCTAAAACTCTTGGCATTTCCTGAGTGATAGGGGAATGTCTTTTGTTATTCATAAGGAACCACTTCTTAGCACACTGGAGTCTGCTAAGGAGGTGATGTAGGGCGGGGCCCTGGGTAGCCTCAGGATGGGGCTGGTCACCAGAATGACCATGTGATTTGGACTTTCAGCCATACTCACTCATTTCCTGGGAGCAGCAAGAAGTGGGGCTAGAGATCGGGCTCTGTAGTGAGTCAGGTGGGAGTTTGTTTTTTGGTTCTTGTTTTTTGTTTTTGGGTTTTTCGTTCTTGTCGCTCAACCCTTCGAACACAGCACCTATGAGGCATTCAGTACTTCTCATCTGGCTGTTAGCAATTCAGAGAGGTTCCAGGTTGGTGAACACATCCACATGAATTCATCTGCCAGGAGGGTGGCCTGTCCTAAGTCCACAGACGGAAGCACCTGACTCGGGACCCTTCTGGTCCTTGCCTTATGTACCTCTTCATCAGTTTCCTCTGTATCCTTTATAATAAACCAGTATATGTAAGTAAAGTGTTTTCTTGAGCTCTGTAAGCTGTTCTAGCAAATTATCAAGCCTGAGGAGGGGGGCGTAGGAACTCGAGTTTCTAGCTGGTCAGTCAGGAGTACAAGTGGCCCAGAATTTGAGATGGCATCTGGAGCGGGGGCAGTCTTGTAGACGAGGCCCTTAACTTGTAAGTTCTGATGCTAACTCTGGGTTGATAGTGTCAGAATTGAATTGTGGACACGCCGTTGGTGTAGGATTGCTGGAAGACTTAAGAATCAGAGAATACTGTATTACATATAAGCCACCGCAGTCTCTTCTAGCCTTCCGGAATTGCTGGCAGGTTCTGAGATTTGTTGCAAGTCCAGATTCATCATACCTACTCGTCGTGATTTTTTAATCTTCAAGCCCATTAACCTTTGATCTATTTCTTTGCCTACTGAAGAAGAGCCCTACGTTTTCATTTCTCTTCCTATGAAGACCTTTGATGTCTTGAGACACTGTAGTCATCTTTCGTGGACCCTTCTGAAATTGTTCTATTTTTCTTGATTTTCAAGTGAATGGAACTGTAGCATTATGGATGCTGATGTTTGATACAAGGGGAATTACATTTTTTTAGTTTGTCCCTATTTCCCCTTGATGAAGACCAGAAATTATATTGACTCTCTTGATCACAGAAGCACTTGAACTGATGATACCTTTAGGGACTATTCAATAATAGATTTACACCTTTTTTTTTTCCATCATTTCTGAAATAACAAACATTATTATATGTTCACAGGTTTAGATACATGTAATACACTATTGACTCAAAAGGAAATATATATCCAAATGATATTATCCTCATAAAAGCAGCTACCTTAGGAATTTTTAAGGTCAGTCTATTGTTCACAATATTTTAGAGCCTCATGTTTTGAAACTGCTTTAAATCTTTAGCATATTCTTTTGAATGTCCTCAACAATGGCTATTCACTCCAAGAAAGTGACTATGATTTTTGGAAACATCAAAAATCATTGGAAACCACGTCTGAGTGTGATATTGATTATTCATTTGAGCAGTAGTGTTAAGGTCAAAATAGTGTGTCTATAAAATGGTGGGCCTGGTTTCCTTATTTAAATGAAAACAATACCAAGAATAATTGTAAGGCTTTTTTGACAATGATAATACCATTGATATTGATATACCCACATTTTGTAAAGACAACTGTTTAAAAGTAACAAGTATAATCACTCTTTCTTTCCTCATGAAAGACTCCTTCCATGAGGCTGTAAGATATCTAGTGCCGACAGGGAAGTGAGCCACTCTCTAGTCACTTTCCTGACATATCAGTTCTCATTTTGACTCTTGTCACATCAAAGCTTCTACTTATCTTGATACTGTGCAGAATGATCTCAACCAGACCTTGCCATGTCTGGCTATAGCCTGTATCTCAGTTCCCCTTGAGCTTTTTCCATCCTAGGACACATCCTTCCTCCTTATTTCTTTTATAAGTGGGAAGTGGTCCTTTGGGAATCCATACTGCTCAGAAAAGGAGCATCTGTAGATTTGTAAGGCATCATTTGGTGGAGAACTGTCATTGTAATTGGTTTGTTGCTGCTGGTATCCCAGGCGTACGTATTGCAATGCCCAAATTAATTAAAGCTAGATTATTTAAAAAATTGTTTAAGTTCATTTATTTATTATGAGAGAGATGAGGAGAGAGACAGAGAGTGTGGGGGAGGGGCAGAGAGCTAGGGAGAGAGAGAGAATCCCAAGCAGGCTCCACATTGCCAGTGTGGAGCCTGATGTGGGGCTCGAACCCACAAACCTTGAGATCATGACCTAGGCTGAAACCAAGAGTTGGGTATGTAACCTACAGAGCCACCTAGGTGCCCCAAAGCGAGGTTATTTTCAAACCTCACTGACTCTCCCACAGTCTATTCGAGGGTGAGGGGGTTTGGTTGCCAAGCTCTCAGCACTTCTGGAGGCTTGGAATTAATTCAGAAAGGAAAGGGAAATTCTGCTATGCAAAATCAAGGTACCATGATGCCACCGACAGTGAGGAGCAGGTACCCAGATCCTCTTCTGAAAGACTATTGTGTATGTGACTCCCTGAGCGCAGTGCCTCGCCTGTGGATCGATGCTCACAAAATAGTAGCTTGTTGCTATTTTGATAATATTCATCTATAGAATTAAAATGCCGAGTTGTCTTTTGGCCACACCATCCTGGGTATTTCCTTTAAATACCCAATTAGTCAGTCAAATGTTATTCCCCCTTAGAGAAGTCTTGTTGCCTTGCCCAGGATGGCCATGCTCGTTTGGAGGAATCTGACCCTTTGTACAGATCCCACAGATCTTCCCAGCCAGCTGTGAAAGGGATTGATGGTGGCCCTCCAGCAGCTTTCTGGAGCACTGCCGCCGGGCAGTGAGAAGGTCTTCATTTCATCCCATACTTCCAAATTTCATCCTTGAGCATCTTTTGACCTGCAGGGGTCCATTCACTGCTAGGAAGCAACACAGATCTCTTATGGAACACTGTGTATCTACTGCTTTCTGACCTAGGACCTTTGAACTGCCGACTGCAAAAGGAACTTTTCCTCAGAATTACATTATCCATACTAGAAGCTGAGTCGAGAAGAGGAGAAATAAGGGATCTAGGAGGCCTCTGTTTCTGTAACATTGGTTTCTTCTCCTCCCTCTGTTTCTACTTAGTACATGTCACGGTTACATAACTTACATATGTAAATTACCAATTACATTTGGCTCTGGTTTTTCAACTCTTTCTTCCCCAGAAAGAGTTAATGATCCTTTTTTTGTTTGTTTGTTTTTAATCCTAAACCTCCTTCTTTGTCTGAGGTTGAGGGGATGTCCATTTCTCAGTCTTTGTGGACTTCTTGTTTGTTTCATAAACCACAGGAGGCTTTTCCATGTAACCCCAGATGCTCACCCGTGCCAGGCAGTGAGCTTGCTGCCCACCAACCCTGCAAGACACGCATCAGCTTCCCCTTCCATCTTCTGGGGACCAAATAGCTCATTAGGAACTATTTCAGCTAATTGCCACAAATGCTAGAGATTTCTGCCTCTGCTCTGGTTAATTTTACAAAATGACTCCAGGCTCTTGACTTTTTCTGGGTCTTTTCTTTTTTTATCTTTTTCTCTTTGTTTCTTTTATTCTAGGTTGTCTCTGTTGCTCTCAGACTGTCAACAGTGATCTCACACTTGGTTACAGATTTGTCTGTGATACCAAACCCCCCCCCCCCAACACTATGACTACTGCTTACCGTTGGTGGGCCTGAAACCCATAACTTGTTCATGTAGAAGATACAGTGGAAACACACTGGCCTTTGGAACATAGACTTCAGCCATTCATCAGCCTTTTTTTTTAAGTTTATTTATTTTTTGAGAGAGAGAAAGCAAACGGGGGAGGGGCAGGAAGAGGGAGAGAGAGAACCTCAAGCAGGCTTTGCACTGATCGTGGGATGATAGCCCCAATGCGGGACTGGATCCCATGAACTGTGAGATCATGACCTGAGCTGAAATCAAGTCGGATGCTTAACCAACTGAGGCACCCAGGCGCCGACCCCCCCCCCCATCAGCCTTTTTTGCTGTGTTCTTAATTAGTTGCGTTTTTGAGAAATGAGAACCAAGTAAATTGAATTTATATTATTCGACACTCTATTCTAAGTGAGGAATACCAGTTTAAGACATGAGTGATTAAGTACCTGCAAAGCTGTACTTCTCAATCTTATAGATGATGATTGTCTTGTAGAAATGAAAATGTTTATTTTCTTGGTTCAGATTATTCTCATTCCAAGATCCTGCAAGTATCCAATATAACTCAAGCCTTTATTTATTCTTACTCTGAAGATGTTAAGTAACTCCTTCCCTTGCCCCCAGAGAAGACAATTCTGTCATTGTCCACATTCTTTCAAAACACAGGTCAAAGAAGACCGAATGAGATTCTTATGGGAGCCTAGAATGTCCTGAGCAAGAACATTCTTATTCCATCCAGTACAGTTGTTAAGGTGGACATGTTCATTCCCTGTTATTTACTCATCAAATATTGCATTACTGAGGTGTCTGGGTGGTTGTCGGTTAAGCATCCGACCTCAGCTCAGGTCATGATCTGGCGGTTTGTGGATTCAAGCTCTGCATCAGGCTCTGTGCTGGCAGCACAGAACCTGCTTGGGATTCTCTCTTTCCCTCTCTCTGCCCTTCCCCTGCTTGCACACATGTGGGCGAGGGCTCTCTCTCTCTCTCTCTCTCTTCCCCCCCTCCCTCCCTCCCCCCCCCCAAAATAAATAAATAAACAACAAATATTGCGTCACTTTGTAAGAGGAGAACAAACTTGGAAATTATAGTGAAAGACCATGCTGGAATAAATTTATTTTACATACACACACCACACCATACCACATACCCCACACCACACATACACATACACGAAAAGAAAAACAACGATAAAAATTAAACTCTGCCAATTGAATTGTTTCCTTAGACAACCTTAAAATATGATCAGAAAGCTTCTCTTTCCACAAATAGATTTCTTGTTTTCAGCCTGTTGGGAAGAAAAGAAGTGAGGGGTACCCTTTAATTCATGTATGAGAGAGTGGTCCCGAAGCAAAGCCCTCTCAGGTATTACTGGAAGGAGAAAGATCTTGACAAGTTTGAATAAGGACAGTAAACATAAGCGTGATAAACATCATAAACGGGAAATGTTATCTCTGTAAAATATATAAAAAAGCATATATAAATGTATGGAAAATGGAAAAACCCAGCTTACTTAGTTACAACTGTGTAAAAATGGTTTTGTTACTGTTTGTAAGAAGGCCATGAGTATTATGAGACTTTCAAAAAATACACGAAAAGACCATTCATCATCTTACTTTCCTCACACAACTACTTTCCATTTTTGTACATTCCTTTCTCATTGTGTCTGTATGCATCTGTATTTTCTGTAGGTGTGCTCAGAGCACGCACATTTTGTGTTCTGACTTTGGGTTTGCCCAGCATAGGCGTGTTTTTGGTGGTGCCCCAGTCCTCATGACCATCATTGGGAAAGGCTTCATAATAATCCATGGCTTGGACGTGCCCTCCCTGTACCTCTTAGGAAAAGTCATTAAAAGGGGAGAGAATGTGGCTATGGATGTTTGGTATACAGGTAATTGCCTGCAAAGAATTGCTGTGTGCATTTCAAAAGGACCAACTAAATACTGCAAAGAAGTGAAAATTGGCTTACATGTTCAAAAGACATTGTATTTCTTGGATGTATTGTTTTCTCTTTCATTTTCTCTGCCACTCTCTCTCCATTATTTACTCTTTTGTATCGTCTCTGTAGCATAAGAGAAAGTTGACGTAGCAACATGAAGTCATTGGGTGGCTCCTTGGCTTTTTTCCTTTGGATACTCTAGCAAGAGAAACATGGGTACTTTCAGCTATAATGAAGATACTCATTGACTAATAATTTGCTAATCATGTCACTACTGGAACTAGTAACTGGTATGAGTTTAACTTAGGTAAGTATTTTGTGAGTGTGTACTGTGTTAATACGTGAATTTTTTGGTAGGTGCTAGGTGCTTTTACGTGTACTGTGCCCTTCAATCCTCATTAAAGCCCTATTAGAGAGGAACTATTAACTCCCACAGACACAGCGGTAGACTGTGATTCAGCAAGCTAAGTCCCGTGGTCAAGGCCACTCAGCCAGCAGTTGTCTGAGTTGGGTTTCTAAGCCGGAGATGTCTGGTCCCACCCCAAGCGCGCTGTTGTGCATGCTTAAAAATGTGATCCAGTGTTCGCATTTGTGGCAGTTTTAAAGGCATCAAGGTCAGTAGTAGAGGGAGGAGGGAACCCCTGGAATCCTTTAACGGGGGAGATCCTGTCAGAGGAATGTGGATTTCTTTTTTCTCTTAAAAATGTTTTTCTAGGGGCACCTGGGTGGCTCAGTCGGTTAAGCGGCCGACTTCGGCTCAGGTCATGATCTCACAGCTTGTGAGTTCAAGCCCCGAGTCCGGCTCTGTGCTGACAACAAAGAGCCTGGAACCTGCTTCGGGCCCTATGTCTCCCTCTCTCCCTGCCCCTCCCCTGCTCGTGCTCTGTCTCTGTCTGTCTCTCTCTCTCAAAAATAAATAAACATTAAAAAATTTAAAAAATAAATAAAAATGTTTTTCTAGGGGCGCCTGATGGCTTCGACGGTTAAGCGTGACTTGACTTCAGCTCAGGTCATGATCTCACAGTCGTGAGATCGAGTCCCACGTTGGGCTCTGTGCCTGCTTAAGATTCTCTCTCTCCCTCTCTCTGCTCCTCTCCCTCACTCACGCTTTGTCTCAAAAAAAAAATTTTTTTTTTTAACTGTGTTATGTCACTATGTCCAACTGCATCATGGCCTAAGAGCCTCTTGTAAGCCTCCTTCTCAGGGAACTGCTCTTTGAGAACATTTTTCACACGCAGCCTCAGAACACACATATGTGCTCCAGTGTGAAGTCTCTGGAGAGGGGAGGATGATAGGTCTTCTTTTGCAGTTTTTGAGGTTCCACTTGATATAACTGTTATCCCCCCCCCCATGCTATCTCAATATAAAAAATTATAATAATCAGGGCACCTGGGTGGCTCCGTCGGATAAGCATCCAACTTTGGCTCACGTCATGATCTCACGGTTTGTGAGTTTAAGCCCCACATAGGGCTCTGTGCTGACAGTCCTCTGTCTCCCTCTCTGCCCCCCCCCCAAAATAAATAAACATTTAAAAAATTATCATAAAATATTGAATCTTATCCCTCTCCTATGGCTCATGGAGGCAGTCTGTAACAATTAGAGTAGTAATAGCTAACATTTATTTGAACGCTTATGCTGTGGGGAGGGTCTATGCTTCGTGATATAATATGGGTTACTTATTTCATTTTCCAAATAACTCCACGAGGTAGGCATTGGGATTTGAAAGGATCAATAAAAAACACTCATCTTTTCCCTAAATTCTGAACCAGTGTAGAGGTAGAAACAGATAGCCAACAGAAGAAGATCAAAATGCCACCTCCCGTGCTAATGATTACCGATAATTGGGGAACGAGGCTTGGGACTACCAGCCAAGTAGGATTGCAATACTTTCCCCATAAACAGTACAGATTTACCTAGTCGTAGTCCCTGCCAGCCCCGGACAACCACAGGCTTACTGGCAAGGGCACCTGCCCCTATCTCATTTATAGTGTGGAAGACCTGAGAAGGATGAGCACGGTCTACTAACAGGCAGATCCCAAGTGGAGGGGCGGAGGGCCGGGGAGACAAGGGTGAGAAAGGCGGAACTGAATATGTGCAACTGTATCTGTTTCTCCCAAACTCACAAATCAGGTAACTGCTTTCCTCCTATGGAGAAAAGGAAGTGAGGAGGTTGAGACAGGTTAAGGATGTCACATCTGCTGGAGTCCCTGACACATGGAATCAATCGAAAGAAGGCCTTTGTCCCCATTTGTAGGTATTGTACATGGATCTGTCCCGCAGATATGGCAGCTGGGGCACTGAGACACTAAATAAGAGTTGCAATTAGTGAGTAGCAGAGAAGTCTAAATGGGGTCACTCTGTAAGTGATAGATGGAACCAGAACACTGGGGTGGGCTTCAGCGTGGCTCAGGTACAAGACAAAGGGAAACTCAAAAGGGAGGGCAGATGTGACAGGCACACAAGCAGAAGCCATGAGTTGCACTCGCTGGTTATGAGAGCTGGGGAGTTGTCAAGGGGACTCAGAGTGTTCTAGTATGCCTAGTTGGAAAATACTGAAAGCATTAAACGTGTGCATGCGTGCGCGCGCGCACACACACACACACACACACACACACACACACACTCACTGTGTTTCCAGGGGAGAATAGCCTGTGCTCTTTTGGACATGTGAGTTTGAGGTACCCCGGAGGCTATTGGAAGTTTGAGTCCACAAGTTGAGGAATGTCGGCAGCAGAGAGGCAGATTTGGGCATTGTCCCTTTAAGGGTGAGTGCTGGCTGAAACTAAGGGAGGACTAAAGTAAGAGCAGCAAAGGAGGAGGTCAGTTTCACAACTGAGTTTTGTATTTGAAATAAGCCAAAAGGTTGGAGTTGGTAACCTTGAGCGACTTGCTCTTGTCTAAAGGCAAGCCTGGCTGCAGTTCAGGAATTGACCTCATCTTTTAACCAGAGCCCTGGTGCATGACACAAGCTTACAGCCCACACTGGTGTGCCAGACGGCTTCCATTTGTCCAAGTTCACTGTTTATCCATTTCCACCCTGGGAGACTGACGTGTGGGCTGCATCAAATGGGTCCCCCTTGAGTCCAGCCACTGAGAGGACTTGGAAGGCATCTGGAGTGTGAGGCTGGTGCATTTGTGTCCTTGGCTCTTTTACTGTCTGATCCTTGTGGACTGGCTGCTTTCCTTTGCTCGGGATTTTCTATGGTGACTTTATAGAAGGTTCCAGTAACTGTCCTTCAAACCTAGAGGTGGCAATATCTTCCACTATTACTACCCCCTGGGGACTCTACTGACCTTTGTTAGAGTTTATGAACACAGCTCACATCTTTCTAAATGTCTTTGTGGAAGCCTCCCCAACTTCCTGGCCTTGGATAAAAAAGGACCTTGGATAAAAAAACAAAACAAAACCAAAAAAAAAAAAAAAACACCTAGTAAACCAGAAGGAATTTATGGTCTCCAAGGCACCAACCCTACCCTTAATAGACAGAGAGGGGCTTCTAATCGGGGGGGTCTCTGACCTGGAAGGAGACAAGAGAGTTAGTACAGGATATGCAAACCCACACGCACACGCAGCATCCTCATCCATAAACAGGGTAATATCTTACACAGTTGTCAGGCTCTTTCAAATGTTTGTAAGCGCCTTAGTGATTTGTAAAATAAAATATATTTGAAAATACCATGAGATTCATTTTACCTCTTGTCTTTATATATTTTCTTAATCAGTAAACATATTAAAAATATAACCATTGCTAGAGTGCTTGGGTGGCTCAGTCGGTTGAGCATCTGACTCTTCTTTTTTTAACTGTTCTTTTTAATGTTTATTTATTTTGTTTTTGAGAGAGAGAGAGAGCGTGTGTGTGGGGGGGGGGGGGAGAGAGAGAGAGAGGGAGAGAGAGAAAGAATCCAAAGCAAGATCCGTGCTGTCAGCACAGAGCTCAAAGGCAGGGCTTGAACCCATGAACCGTAAGATCATGACCTAAGCTGAAATCAAGAGCCGGGCATTTAACTGACTGAGCCACCCAGGCACGCCAAGACACCGACTCTTGATTTTGGCTCAGGTCATGATTCCAGGGTCATGGGGTCGAGCCCCACATC
The DNA here is from genome assembly GCF_018350155.1 of Leopardus geoffroyi. Lineage (NCBI taxonomy): Eukaryota > Metazoa > Chordata > Mammalia > Carnivora > Felidae > Leopardus > Leopardus geoffroyi. Next base: position 50,733,277 of record NC_059334.1, on the reverse strand, counting down.
GGCTCTGTGCTGAGCATGGGGCCTGCTTGGGATTCTCTCACTTGCCCCTCTCCCCAACTCGGGCTCGGTTTCTCTTAAATAAATTAGCGCATATGTGTGTGTGTGGCCATGTTTGGCTAAGGAAATATTTTATTTATTTATTTTAGGAAATATTTTTAAACGTTTAGTGCAAACTCACACGTGAAGAAGTTGGCAACTACCTCCAAGGCCTTTGCTGTTAAAATTCACCAGACTTTTCCTTGGGTCCCAAACTAGGAGAAAGTAGAATGAACTGGTTCCGTTCTAACTCGTTCTATCAGGATCGAGACAGAGGTGACCACCCACATCTTGAAAGAATTTTTGTAAAATCCTTTCCAAGTTTTTTTATTTCCAGAAAGAAACTCAGGTCCTCGGTCTTGAACCAAAAAGTACACCACATTCTCAGCCTTGGCAACACCTTGTCCTTTGCGTGACCTACTGTGGCTCAAGCAGTGAGCAGAGTCTGCGGAGCGCAAAAATAAACATCTCTAAGGGCCTGTGGAATTTGATGGCCTGTGCAGTGTGTGAGGCAGACCGTGGGCTGAGTGCCAGGCCCTGTAGGTGAGCCCTCCAGCAACCCGTGTGCATTTTTAGCCTCTCTCTTGGTCACCAGAAAGGCCAAGCCTTGATTAGAAGCGCAGGATTTTCAGCCTCACATCCACCTCTCTTTTTCAGAGAAGAGAGAGGGGCTGAAAATGGAGCTAATTGACCCTGTCTCTGGATTTATGGAGGATGTCTCCATAAATTCCCAGTGGTGTGGGGTTCGGGAAGCTTCTGGTTTGGCGAATGCATGTAGGTGCTGGGAGAGCGTCATGGCTGGAGACAGCGTGGAAGTCCTGCGGCCCTTCGCACATACCTTGCCCTATGTGTCTCTTCCATCTGGATGCTCATCTGTGTCCTTTATCGTACCCTTTTACAGTAAACTGGTAAATGCAAGCAAGCGTTTCCCTGAGTTCAGTGAGCCGCTCTAGCAAAATAGTTGAACCCAAGGAAGAGGTCATTAGAACTGCCCGCCTACAGTATGTTGGTCAGAAGTTCAGATGACATCCTAGGCTTGTGTCTGGTGTCTGGAGGTAAGGTGAGAGGCAGACTTCTGGGCCCGAACCCTCAACCTGTGGGATCTGACACTCTCTCTGGGTTGACAGTATCAGAATTGAGTCGAGTTCTTAATGGTGTGGGGGAAACCTCCACGTGTTTGGTGACCAGAAGTGACAGAAGCGTGTTTTGTGTGGGAGGTTAAGGAGACTCATAGGAGAGAAACGCCCAGAGGGAAGAACCAGGTTTTCCCTACTCAGGAAGGAAAAATCTGAGTTTTTATATTATACTAGCAGTGAAGTTGTGTTTCCAGGTTTAGCCTGGTCGGGGGTCAGGATCTGGCCATGCTTGGTATACTCAGTGAGATACATTCACTTAAGGCTCTGTTACCCAGATGCTGGGAAGGCTGGTCAACCTGGTTTGACAGTGGGTTAAAAGAACAAAGAATGATGGGTAATTTCTTCCCCCCATTCCTCAAGCTCCCCTTCCCCCTTCCCCATGCGATTTGAGAAAATGTCCAGAACGTGAGAACTGGGGATATTCATTCCCTAAGTATTTATTGAGTGCCAGTGTCCGAGGCACTGAAGCGTCAAGGGTCCCCGCTCCCAGGGAGTTCACACTCTGTGCAGACTTCACTGTGGCTTTCAAACGGCCATTCTCCACGACCCTGTATGACCTGAGGGGTTAAGTTCTAGCCCACCAAAATAACGGACTGGTCGCCCCTCCCATTCCAACCACATGGCAGCAACAGCGATTACAGAGCGAGGAAAATGTTGTGGTATAGACAGGCGGCACTGTGCTCCGATAGAAGGCTCTCTGTCAGCTAACAGAAAGACCCTATGAAATTCCTCACAAGCCCCGAGGTTCTCCTCTGCAGCCAAGAAGCCTCTGATATAACATATTCTCACCTAATAACTCCATATGCCGTAAGAGTGCAAAATTAGACTCCGCAAGGCCACGGAGTTAGACTCCAGGATTTATTCACTGAACCACACAAATGTTGAATGCCAGCTTCATACCAGACACTGTCCCAGGCCCAGGCATCTCTGACTGCATATTGTGTGTGTGTGTGTGTGTGTGTGTGTGTGTATACATACATGTACACACACACATATTTTTATCAAAGAGGGCTACAGCTCAGGCCTGTCACTTCTTTTACATGCCTTTCCAAATAGGAGAGAAAAGAACTCCGTCACTGCAGAAGAAAACAGTAAGTGGGAGGGAGCAAGCTCCTGGTTATGAGTTGCACCATCAACAAACTGTTAGACGCAGAAGTAAGCATTTTTCTGACGTTGCCTAGACTCAGCAGCTTCTGTGGGTTAGGAGCTGGCGGCAAGGGAAAGAATGTTGCTTTCTGCTCTCTGCGCCTTACAGGAATCACAAGTCGTACCTTTTTCTCCCTTGTGTAGACCAAATACCATATAAATTGCTCTGCTGTTTATTCTAGGTCTTCTGTAACGTATTCCTGTCCCCGAAGTCTCACACAAGGTAGGAACTTGAGCAGCTGCATTGCCAGAAGTCAGAATTTCTCAGTTTAGTGCGCAAAGGTGCCCAAGAGACAGCCCCAGCTTTCTGGTTGAAGTCAGTAGTTTTACTCCCCTGTTACCAGGATCTGTTGGAGGACTAAGCAGAGAGAAGCAGAGAGGAGAGGGGGCAAAAGCGAATCACTAGTTTTTCTTTACTAAGAACAATATTTTTCATAGCACACATGTGATATCATTGAGCAACAAAAATAAATAAATCCATATGCGTTAGGAGTCATCCCTAAGACCCAGAGACTCCGATGGAAAAAATAGGTGGGTCCCTGAGCCACAGACTGTGCAAACCCAAGCAGGGAGAACTTTCTTTAACTTCCCTCCCCATTCAGTCCTTGTCAGAGCTTGTGTTTGGCCCAGGCTACGAGTCTGCAGGGTTACCAGCTGGAACGCTTTGCTCCACTGCTATAAAGGCTATAAATGCTGTGCAGAAAAGTGTTGGAATCCTCTCATGGCATACTTGGAAGATTGCCCTTCGGTGTACCTGGCGTCCTCTGTGATTCCTCGCCACTGAAAGGATCAGTCAACTTGGATAGATTTCGGCATCTTCCGTGGAATGACGTGGTAGCTCTCTCTCTCTCTCTTTTAGGCATTTATAAACCTCTCTCAGCACTGTTTTGGAGTTTTTAGTGTAAAAATAATGCAAATGTTATGTCAAGTTTGTTCCTGGACATTTCATGGTTTTTGATGCTACTATAAAGTAGTATTTTTAAATTTTAATTTGTAATTGCTCACCCTAATATATAGAAATACTATAATTGACTATACAAGAAAAAATAATAAATTCCTGTTCGTCAAAAGTAATAGCTTCTGTTCTTCAAAATGCACCACTAAGGAACGAATGGGCAAGCCACAGAATGGGAGAAAATATTTGTAATACATATGTCTACAAAGGGCTTGTATCTACAACATACAAAGAATTTTTATATCTCAATAAAAAGACAACCCCCCCCAAATGTGCATGATATTTGAATAGACAAAAGAAGATGTATGAGTAGTTAATAAGTACATGAAAAAACTGGTTAGTATCCTTAATCATCAGGGAAGCACAAATTAAAACTAAAAGGTGTGGGGCATCTGGGTGGCTCAGTCGGTGAAGCGTCCAACTCTTGGTTTCAGCTAAGTTCGTGATCTCATGGTTCGTCTGTTCGAGCCCTGCATCAGGCTCAGCACTGCTGGTGCGGAGCCTGCTTGGGATTCTCTCCCTCTCCCTCTCTCTCTGCCCCTCCCCTGTGATCTCTCTCAAAAATAAATAAATAAACTTAAAAAGAAACTACAATGTGAATCCATTATACACTGGAGCATCTGGACTTCTGATATATTACTAATAATATTGTACAGCCATTTTTGAAAAAAAGTTTGGCAGTTTCTTCTAAAGTTAAGTATATACTTACAACATGACTCGGCAATTTCATTCCTATGTATTTACTTAAGAGAACGAAAATAGATGTCCACGAAAAGACTTGTATAGGCGATGTCACAGAAGCTTTGTTCATAATCGTCTAAAACTGGAAACAACATGTCCATCAACAGATGACTACATAAATAAATCGCAGTATATCCATTATATAGGTTACTATTCAATAATAAAAAGGAATCTACAGATACACACAGCAACTTGGATGAATCTCAAAACATTATCATGAGTGAAAGAAGCTGGAAACAAAATAGTCCCTGTTGTGTGGTTCCATTTTTATGGAATTCTTGACTGACAAAATAAATCTATGTTGGACAGAAAACAAGTCAGTGGGGGCGTGGTGCTGAGGTTGGTTGAGACTGACTTCAGAGGAGCGCGAGGGAATATTTGGGGTGATGGAAATGTTCTATATCTTGGTTGTGGTGGTTGTGGTTATGTGAGTGTATACATCAAAAAGTCATCAAAACAAAGACTTAAAAATGGGTGTGTTTTATTGTGTATGAATTGCACCTCAATTTCAACACGTTTCTAGCAGCCTTTGCAAGTTGAAAGTACTCTCTTGCATCTTCGCTCAGTCTTCTGGGATCAATATTTAGCCAAATCCAAGGTTAATCTCTAAGTAAGTGTTGTTTCTCCTTTCTGTGGTGTTTATCCCTCCCTCTCCTCTATGCCTGTCTGGCTTCGGGGAGAACTCATGCATAATGGTGGAGGAGGTGGTTGGCATGCAGGTCCTTGAGTTCGTACTAGCCTAGGCACAGGTTTCCTTGGTGTTGGTGCCTGGGCGTCCTGCCCACGACTCTCATCTGGCTGGTCTCTGGGTGTTGGCTTCTGTCCTCACCGTGTACCATGCTGACGCATGTGCTACTGGTGAAACTTACAGTCCGTACTGCCTTTATGGCCAGGACCTGGGGGGATTCCCCATCTTTCTTGTTGCAGATCTTCGTGTGAAGATCAGCCATGATTTCCGTTTGGCTCAGCCTGTTTCCCCTTTGCCACAGCCCTGCCTCTCATCGCTTAGATGTATTTCATGTCTCCACAGAGAATACGGAAGAGCATCTGGGCCACTTCTGTGTCACATGGGAGGTGAGGGACGGTCAGTAGGCACCGTCTTTGGCTTTCTCTCTGCCCTGACACATCACAGGCCAAGGGCACCCAATGAAGTTGGGTCTTTCCACAGTTACCCACAGGATACATAGCACAAGCCTCCTTATTGCAACCCCCTGCCCCAAATACCCAGTTTAATTCTTCACTATACCACTTACCTACCCCTGCTCAGGACTCGAGAGAATGGGAAAGCCAGCTCATCACTCTTCCTTTAAAAAAAAAAAAAGGGAGGCGCCTGGGTGGCTCAGCCGGTTGAGCATCCGACTTCAGCTGAGGTCATGATCTCACGGTCCGTGAGTTCGAGCCCTGCGTCGGGCTCTGTGCTGACAGCTCAGAGCCTGAAGCCTGCTTCAGATTCTGTGTCTCCCTCTCTCTGACCCTTGCCCGTTCATGCTCTGTCTCTCTCTGTCTCAAAAATAAATAAACATTAAAAAAAAAAAAAACCTTTCCCCTTCATCTCTGGGCATGCTTCTACTTTCCCTTTGTGTGGTGGAAACTTCCCCTACAGCACAATCCTTTGGTTCCTTATTTATGGATGAAGTTATTATGGACAGGACCCATCTTCTTGTTTCCTACAACAATAAACTTCTGGGCTTAGCCTTAATGATAGAACAGGGCCGGGGCGCCTGGGTGGCGCAGTCGGTTAAGCGTCCGACTTCAGACAGGTCACGATCTCACCGTCCGTGAGTTCGAGCCCCGCGTCGGGCTCTGGGCTGATGGCTCAGAGCCTGGAGCCTGTTTCCGATTCTGTGTCTCCCTCTCTCTCTGCCCCTCCCCCGTTCATGCTCTGTCTCTCTCTGTCCCAAAAATAAATAAACGTTGAAAAAAAAAATGATAGAACGGGGCCAATGAGAGAAAACCAGCTTGCCAACCTAATATCAGATATTTCCAAAAATTATCTGCAGTAGAGGAATATTTTAGAAATGCCGGAAAAAAAAAAGACTGGCAAATTTCATGATTCTTAAGTAAAAACAAAGAGTAGAATCAATCCGAGTTTACTTAGAGTGTCTGGACTACCAGGTAACTCACCTATGGGGGAAGAGGTCATTAATAATCAGTCACCTGGTTTGAAACATCAGTAATTCAACTCCCTGGTTTTATAGATCAGGAAATGGTAGCAGAGAGGAGGTGATTTGCACAGGGTCATTACTAAGTAGTATCAGTTGGACCCAATGGTCTTGATTCCTGCTCTTGATATCTTTCTCCCACACACCCTTATCTGTTTTGTGGCTGCAAAGCAATTAATAAAGAAGCGTACTTGATGAAGGTTAAGGCACTGGACATAGAAGGGAATGGAGGAAGGAAAGAATAATAGACCATGTTGGGAGCCTAACAAAATGAGTGGTTCCAGGACCACTGTGGACTTTTCTCTAGCAGTGTCCTGACTGTAAGAAATATGTGGGTCTTCTGACAGAGGAGATCACTTCAGAAAACTTCACTGAAGGCAACATGAAAGATTTGCCCCCAAAATGTAGTGCTATATTGGAAAGTTATGGACCATTGGCAAGAATTCTTTGCTAATGTCTAGATTTTTGAAAGCAAGGAGGATGAAGTGAAATTGAGCATACAGCCTAATTTGTACTGTGAAGGAGTAATCTTAGTGGGACATCATAATATGGAGCCTCTTTTGTTCCAAAAAGATTTTTCTGAAACCAGAATGAGATGCAGAATGCAATTATATTTCAGTGGTTGGATGTCAAAATGAAATAAATTGGATGCTGATTAGTAAAATGACGAACTACGTGATGGTAACATGCTTCCTTTGCATACTGTTTTAGGTATACTGTTAACTCAGTAAAGGACTTTTTCATTATATTTGTGCCGTATCAGGCCAGTTAATTATTTATAAGAATGTGCAGACTAATACTGTAGGGGACCTGCAGGTTGCTCCAAAGTCTCTATGAAACTAGGTTAGCCTGGTCTAACTTGTGTTCTTCTGAAGGCATATAAATCTAGTAAGTGACCTGTTTTGAAAGAAACACGAGTTATTTTTTGGGCAGTATACCCTTGTGTTAACCGGTGGGCTCCCTCCCCTTTCTTTCGTCATGAGCACTCACACGAATGGGTGCTCAGCCTTCACCATTATTTGCACGGCTTGTTGAAAGAAATGCCCAATAGCCGCTCTGAAATCTGGAGGGTGGATGGGCAGGCGCACCGTCCAAAATCCGCCAGACCACGCGTCTCCACCTGCATCTCTGCATAGCGCTGCCAGGTGAGTCCCTTCTCTTCTCTGGGCTTCAGCATCATCACGGTGAAGGGGAGAAGACAGTGCCCAGCTCTGAGGCTTGGGAGGCTCAAGTGTGCCTGCTCAAGAGGACTGATTAATCATAGGACTGCACACCGATGCTTTCAGAGCTGTTTCTCCCCACCCTGGAACCCCGTGAGAATGTTCCTGGGTCTGTGGTGTTACCCAGGTTGACTTTGACTTAACAACAGACCTCTGTTCGCTGTGCCGTCAGCTCGGCGCTGCTTGGGAGGGTTACTCCCATCTTTAATTTGGATTCATGCAATTGTATCTTTTGAGAGATCCTCTCAAGTTGGTGCTTAACTCCTAGATTGTGGGAATGCCAGGGAGAAGCTGCTCGGCTGAAACAAACGGAGACCGCAGAGGCGAAGTAAAAGTTAATGATGCTTAATATTTTTGTAATGAAACGGAATATTTTCTTTTGCCAGGCCTTGTTACCTACATCATATCTTCTACTGAACAATCACCTAAGTTTCATTGTGTTGCATCAATAAATGATACAGTTCTTTCTAGTCTTCGAGAAACTGTACAAAGAATTTTCGTGCGCATGTCCACGGTGCAGGAGTGGATCTGAATTACCTAAGAAAACTATATATAAAATGGTATCAAATACAGTTTTGAAAATGAATCATAACAGTCATACTGGCTGTATACTTTTCTGCATAGTCTTTCCAACTGCATTCCTTCTGGCACAGTCTTCCTACTCTTTGTGACAGTTACGAATATACAACTTTTACGTGAGTTTCATATCGCTTCCTTCCCAATGCACACACAATATTAGTGGCTGCTTTTTGCCTTACCATTGCATCATAAATGTTTTCCCATATTACAATATTATCTTCTTGTTTATGGTTTTAAAGGGGTGGATACTGTTCCATTTGTTGCTTGTGTCATAACTCTCGAACACTTCCCAGTTGTTGAGCACTTAAGTTGTTTCTGTTTTATATATTATTCATAATGCAACTATTATTTCTCACCCATAGTGTCCATCTTCTCTTAAATTGTTTTCTTAGGATAACTTCCCAGCAATGAGATGACTGTTCAAAGAATTTGAACAACTTTTTAATTCCTGATCTATCGCGCTGTATTATACTGCCTCCTTGGGCATTCTATTTTTTAATTTTTTAATGTTTATTTATTTTTGAGAGAGAGAGAGAGAGAGAGAGAGAGAGAGAGAGAGAAAGAGAGCAGGAGAGGGGCAGAGAGAGAGAGAGAGACACAGAATCCAAAACAGGCTCCAGGCTCTAAGCTGTCAGCACAGAGCCCAACGTGGGGCTCGAACTCTAGAACAGTGAGATCATGACCTGAGGTGAAGTTGGATGCTCAACCTACTGAGTCACCCAGGCGTCCCTGTTTGAGCATTTTTGAACTGCACTGGGCAGCACTGACTGGGGATGGTCCTTATGCTGGACATTTATGGGTTTGTGGATGTATAGTCTTTTTTTTTTTTTTAATTTTTTTTTAAATATTTATTTTTGAGACACAGAGAGACAGAGCATGAACGGGGGAGGGTCAGAGAGAGAGAGAGGGAGGCACAGAATCTGAAACAGGCTCCAGGCTCTGAGCTGTCAGCACAGAGCCCGACGTGGGGCTTGAACTCACAAACCACGAGATCATGACCTGAGCCGAAGTCGGACGCTTCACCGACTGAGCCACCCAGGCGCCCCTGTATAGTCTTAAATTGGAACACAGCTTACCCTTGGGGTTATTTTAATGGGAAAACCTATGAAGAGGCTAGGACCGAACCAAGGCAGAGGTGTCTGAGTTTGGCTTCTTGACTTGTACAATTGATTCTGTCATTTCATGACACTTGCCACCTCATTATGTCTAAGCAGTGAGTTATGTCGTTGTGCGTGTGCAGGTGTGGGCAGAACTTCAAATGCTAGTCCCATTAAAATTGTGAGAGAGAGTCGTGCTGGACGAAAAGTATCCCATAAATGTGACCCACATGTGGCTGTTCAAGAAACTTGAAGTTATGGCAGTGTTGTACAGGCAGACGTTCAAAATCTGCTGCAGGAGCCTGTCAGGTGTCGTATACGAGTGAAACAGCAGGGCCGGGCGATACAGGAGGTCAGGGACGGGGTGACGTGGGGAATACGGGCCTTATCCAGGAATGTGCTGGTACTTGACTCCCTCTGATAGCTTCCACAAAGGAACGCCAGCTCCGTATCTTTAGCACTTCCAATTTTTCAAGAGAGTTTGGAAGTCTAAAGTTTTAGGTGTCTTGGTCCATTTGGGCGACTGTAACAAAACTACCACAGACTGGGTGGTTGACAGACCTTTATTTCTCACAGTTCTGGAGGTGGGAGGTTCAAGATCAAGGTGCTGGCAGGATTGGTGTTGGGTGAGAGCCTGTCTCCTGGTTCCTAGACAGACTTCTTTAAGCTGTGTCCTCATATGGCAGAGGGGGTAAAGGAGCTCTCTGGGCCTCTTTTATAAGGGAACTGATCCCATTCACTGTGAACTCACAGGCCACCAGTTTGTTCGGGTGGCTTTAAAGAGGCACACCTGTAAGATTCTACCGTGAGCCGTTTCCTTCAAAAATTGTGGTTTTAAAGTAAAAGATATCTTATTAGTTTGATTTGCCCATCATTTACCAAGTGGTACATAGCCCGTGTTCCAAACAATGCGGGCTTCGCCATATTTGAAATGGTGTTGCGTTGAATTAATATTATTTCAGATTTCTTCTGGTGACCATGATACAATCGTACCAAGCACTGAGTGATTTGCTCAGTCCAGTGGAAAATGTATCTGTCCTGTCAAAACTCTTATTTTCGTCTCTTAAAAAATTCATCCCTAATGGTAATTTAAGAAGTCTGTTTAATATACTAAAAAATACCCTGAGAAACACCTTACGTCACCGTTCCTGTGAGGCCAGAATCCAGGACAGCTTAACGGGGTCCTCAGCTCAGGGTGTCGCAGGCCACGGTCAAAATGTCAGCCAGTCTGTGTTCTCAACTAGAGGCTCAGTTGAGGAATAGAGGAAAAGAAGTCGGCTTCCAAGATCACTTAGGATGTTGGCAGAATCTGCTTCCTTTCTGTTGTAGTACTGAGAACTTCAGTTTTCTGTCTCCTGGAGGCCGTCCTCAGCTCCCAGCAGGCTGGCCACAGTCCCCTCCACGTGGCCCTCTCCATAGGCAGTGTGCAGTGTAGCAGCTTGCTCTTCAAGGCAAGCAGGAGAATGAGAGCTTTCATTTCTAGCATGACTGAGCCTTACACAGGATGCCATCATCGTGGGATTCCTGTCCAGTCACCTGTGCCCTACTCTGGTTAGGAGCAAGTCACGGGTCCCACCCACACTCAAGAGCAGGGATGATACAAAGTCAAGAACACAGGAGGAGGGACCATAGGGGTACGGTAGAGTCTGCCCGCCATAGGATTTCCAGTGCCCTAAATACTGCCTGGCGCATGGTAGACAGTGAGTGCTGGTAGTTGATTGAATTAACGTTGCAGCCATTACTTTTTGAACCACGTATTGCTATCTTTTTCCCAAGTCTGTGGTTTATCATCTGGTTTTATTTATTACACGTTTTGATATGTAGGAAAGGTTAAATTTTAATTTAGACAAATCAACCAAATTTTCCCTTGGTTTGTTATGTTACTTTACATCTCAAGGTGCCCTTCTCCTATCTAGAGATCAGATAAATATTTGCCTCTATTTTCACCTAGATTCTTAATGATTTCTTTTTTCTTTTTTTTTTTTTTTTTTTTTTACACTTAACTCTGACCTATCTAGTAGGTTAAGAACTAGAGGGAGAGGTGTAACATGATACAGTGAGTAATCCTTTTTTTCTCCACTAATCTTTGCTACCTTATTTAGCTATATTGAGTTATTATATACTTGCTGCTGGACTCTCTATACTGTTTCATTTATTTGCCATTCTCTTTCTTGCTTTAATTACACACTTAGAAAATACAGCATTGACAAACAATTTTTCATTAAAAAATAAAAATTACAGCATCACCAGTCAGAAATGCCAAAGAAGTTACTATCAGACTCATTCAGTGTAATAATTAGGTACGTGGTCTAAGCTGTGGTAACAGAGAGACTGAAAATACAGAGGCTCAAATAAAATTGAAGCATTTTGGTATTTTGTGTAACTGTGCAAAGCTATTGTGTAGTCCAGAGCTAGAGAGGCAACCCTTCTCCACCATCATCTAGGGACCCAGGCTCCTTCCACCCCATAGCTGTCCAGTCCCCAGGGCGCTGTCCTGGTGTGTGGGCATAGCTGTCTCACCCTTACATCCATGCTCTGGTCTATGGAAAGGGAGTGGTGGAAGTCCTGGGAAAGTGCCTTGGCCTTTGAGCTCATGAGCCAGAAATGGCATATTATTTTTCCTTGCATCCCTTTCATTTAGACTAAACCATGTTATAAAGAAGATGTGGTGTGTATGTATGTGTGTGTATATATATATATATGTGTGTGTGTGTGTGTGTGTGTGTGTGTGTGTATATGTGTGTATACACACACACACACACACAATGGAATATTACTCTGTGATAAAAAAGAATGAAATCTGCCATTTGCAATAATGTGGATGGAAATAGAGTGTATTAAGCTAAGCTAAATAAATCACAGAAAGACAAATATATGATTTCACTCATGTGAAGTTAAAGAAACAAAACAGATGAACATAGGGGAAGGAAAGGAAAAATAAGATTAAAAACAGAAAGGGAGGCAAATTATAAGAGACTCTTAAATACAGAGAACAGGGGCGTCTGGGTGGTTCAGTCGGTTAAGCGTCCGACTTTGGCTCAGGTTATGATCTCACTATTTGTGAGTTCGAGCCCCGCGTCAGGCTCTGTGCTGACAGCTCAGAGCCTGGTGCCTGCTTCGGGTTCTGTGTCTCCCTCTCTCTGCCCCTCCCCCACTCACAATCGGTCTGTCTCTCAAAAATAAATAAAACATTAAAAAATTAAAAAAATACAGAGAACAAACTGAAGGTGGCTGGAGGGGTATTGGGCAGGGATTGGGCTAAATGGGTGATGGGCATTAAGGAGGGCACTTCTTGGGATGAGCACTGAGCATTACATGTAAGTGATGAATCACTAACTTCTACTCCTGAAATCATTAGTACATTGTATGTTAACTAACTTGCATTTAAATAAAATTTAAAAATTAAAAAAAAATAGGCTAAACCATGTTGCCACATCCACCTTCAAGAGAGGTTAGGAAATATGGTATCAAACTGGGCGGACATGGATTTGGCTAAAATTTAGGAGGATCTGTTATTAAACAGAAGGAGAAGGGGTATCAAGGACAGCTAATGGCCTTTGCCCCAGTCCAGGATCCATAGCTACAAATAACCGTATGTAACAGGAAAAGGATGATCATTTTTGTCAAGTGAAAAATCAGCCTTTGGATATGACCATAAAATATAAATATGTCCTGGTTTTTGGTTTTAGATGGCCAGTAACCCGTGTGCCAGGTAGCAGTCTGTGCCAGTCTTGAATGCCAACAGGAAGTCACTGGACAGTAAACCTCTTCCAGGATCACAACTGGGCTATTGAAGAAACTCGAAAAAGAGGAAAAAAAGAGCTGAGGCCATGGCAAAAAGAAACCGAGTTCGGTCTACCTCTCCTCCAGATGGAGGCTGGGGCTGGATGATTGTGGCTGGCTGTTTCCTTGTTACCATCTGTACTCGGGCAGTCACCAGGTAGGTGGGATTTTCTTCTAGATTTATTAAGATGATCTGGCTTGTCTTTTCTTCTAAGTCTGCTTCATTCTATTTCTGAACCTCTCATTGTGAAAATATCTGTGTATATGTACAGGGTGTGTGTGTGTGTGTTTGTGTGTGTGTGTATGTGTGTGTGCATTTCCTTTGCTTGGATATCTTTTTCTTTGCAAGGAATGTGATTTTCTAATACCTGAAAGTCCTGGATAGTGGTGTCTTCTATAATATCTGGCACATACACCTGAAATGTGAGGACATTTTTAGACTAAATGTGGCTATTCCAGCCGTTTGTTTTCGTAAACAGCTCATCCCAGAAAAGAAAAATACATAAGGTCAAAACAATCCTTGAAAACCTCTTGGCTCACCAGATACTGAGCTGTTGGAAAGCTTAATACCTAGAATTTAAATTCTTCTGCTTCCTTTTACCTTTGGCTGGAGGCTAAGTTCTAGGTTGAAGGAAAGTAACAGCGTAAGTACAGGCTTTTCTCATTCTTGTTCATTTCTCCTCGTTCTTTTATCCAAGGCCCTATTGTTGAATATGCTTAAGTTAAACCCATGTACATTGGGACTCATTCATCTCACTTATATTTGGAGTAAATGTATGCTTGAGGTCTGCATGTGCTAGCTCTTCCGTCTACTTATGCCTTCATTGAAGTAGAACTCTTTTCTCTGGCAACACACCCTTAGCAGTGACCGAACGTAATTTGCCCTGAAAACTTTATTTGATGACATCATCAATAAAAGCATCAGTAACAAATATATAACGCAGGAAATAAGCAGGCTCTTTGTGTTTGGTAAAAAAAGAGTTGGTTGGTTATGTATCATAGAAACCTATAGATTTGTTTAACACAATATGGTATTGGGTCTGTTTTTTTTTTTTTCCATCTCTATCATGGGTCTTGTGTTGTGGGTGTGAGGAGTCATAGAGTTAAAAAGGAATCTTTTGGTTCTTACATGCGGCAGCTCCCATCATTTCCATCATGGAAAAGTTCTGGAAGTGACTTCAGTGCTTTATAAGGAGGTTGATATCTTTATAAGGAGGTAGTGGAGTCTTCGTGACCCCTTTTATTTATTTATTTATTTATTTATTTATTTATTTATTTATTTTAATGTTTATTTATTTTTGAGACAGAGAGAGAGCATGAACGGGGGAGGGTCAGAGAGAGAGAGGAAGACACAGAATCTGAAACAGGCTCCAGGCTCTGAGCCATCAGCACAGAGCCCGATGCGGGGCTTGAACTCACGAACCGTGAGATCATGACCTGAGCCGAAGTCGGACGCTTAACCGACTGAGCCACCCAGGCGCCCCTCATGACCCCTCTTAGATGGAATAGTTTTATATATCCCCACGAATAGATTAGGACACTGGTGCTAACATAGGTTAAGTAACTTACCTACAGTTTTGGTCTAGTGGGACAGACTGGACTGGATTTCTAGTCTTTTTTACTTCTTGTCTTGTTTACTTGCCATTGCATGTGCGCATATAATCCACCAACTCTTTCCAACACAAACCAGATTATCTTCCTATCTCATTATTTCTCACACATGCACCGTATCTGCCCCATCTTCCATACACATGTATATATTCACACACATATCCTCTGTTAGTGCCTTTTCATTGTGAGAAGTGACTACTTCAGTCTTCACCTTTGTTCTGCTCTAAGATGCAGGCACTTTGAGGAAGTTCTGTGGCCAGTTCCTTGTCCCCTGAAACACTCTGCACCTTATCCTGTAGAACAGTGTGGTATCACCAGACGTAGGTGTTTTAAAAATTGCCTTGGTAATGGAATCGTTGTCTTAAGATCTTACTTCCTAATCTCCATATGGTTGTCACACCAGTGATGAGAAGTCATGGTGCCAGGGGACAGCTGTTTCTAAATTCTTCTAACGGAGGCTCTCTACCCTCCTTGTCCTGTTGGCAATTAGTCATGGTTAGTTGTCACCCCAATTCATGTACAAACAACTGCACATTAAGGCTTGGAGACATCTGGATTGTTTGAGTGTTGTCCTCTGAAACTATGGAAGTGACTTGGGGCAGGTGTCTGTAGAAAATTGAGGACTTACCTGAAGGACACTGATTTCTTGATGGTCTTTTATGCTCATTGGCATCTTATATGGTTTGTCTTGTTTGGCAGGACATTGAATCTCATTTTTTTTTTCTCAATCACAGTGGAATTGCTGTGGAACCCATGACTGTCACCCAAGGCTGAAAATCTTGCATATTTTTTTCGGTTGTATCCTTAAGTTTTCAACTTCAAGTTAATGGAAATCAAGTTCACTAATATCTAGCTATACGTTCATTGAGGACAATGCTCTATCTAGGTGTTTTCCAAAAACACAGAGATGCTGGAACACCGCCTGGTAGGCTCGGGCACAAATAACTGAAATCCAAATCCAAATGGGCTAAGTATACATTGGATAAAAACAGTGTGTAAAATAACGCTGGTGAGAGAGGGGTTAATTCTGATCTGGGAGTTCAGGACAGCTTTCAAGAGACGTTGTCCCTGGAGTGAAGTCTTGAAGAGTGGATAGTATTTGGCCAGGAGGAAATGAGAGGGAGAGAGGTTTCAAGCTGCATTAGGTCCATGTACTTTATCTGCTTTCCTCACTTTGGGATAACAGTGGGCAGTCCCCCTTCCTGAACTGCTAAGGGTTTAGCCAGAAACCAGAAAAGCGTTGTGGCAGGTAGCAAAGACCTGTTCTCAGAGGTTAATGGGAGAGGCTGAGAGGGGCATAGCTGAGCCGAATTAAGTTTAGAGGAGAAAAGTGCAAAGGCACGGCCAGCATTGGAACTCAGTGTCGTGAACAGGCAGCAGCCAATAGGACTGGAGATAGGGCCAAGGAAAGCGGCCCCTAGGGTGATTTGTCAATTCAGAGGATCAGTGCCTATTCTATTGTGCAATTAAGTCTTTTTTTCCCCTGTTTAAACTGTATACTTAAAAATTAAACCATACTTCCAGGTGCTAAAAACTTGAACAATACAGAGATGCATCAAATAGTCTTTTTCTCATCGCTTCCTGAATGCCAGTTTCACTGCCCAAAGTTAACCTTGTTATTAGCTTCTTCAGGCGTGCCCCCCTCCAATTTAAGAACCTTATATCCATCTGTAAAGCATATTATTATTCTTTTCCTTGACACCAATAGGATCATACTGTACACACTGTTTTGAACTTATTATTATTTTTTGCTTAATAATATCTCTTGGAAGTATTTCCATATTCAGCACATACAGCTGTACCTCACTGAAAAATAACAGCTTAAGATTCCATCACAAGGATGTGTGCATAATTTATTTAACACATTTTGATTGAAGGACTTGTATTGTTCCCTGGGTTTTTGTTTTTTGTTTTGTTTTTTTTTTTAATTTTTTTTTTCAACGTTTATTTATTTTTGGGACAGAGAGAGACAGAGCATGAACGGGGGAGGGGCAGAGAGAGAGGGAGACACAGAATCGGAAACAGGCTCCAGGCTCTGAGCCATCAGCCCAGAGCCCGACGCGGGGCTCGAACTCACAGACCGCGAGATCGTGACCTGGCTGAAGTCGGACGCTTAACCGACTGCGCCACCCAGGCGCCCCTTCCCTGGGTTTTGATTTACAAACAATGCTCCATACAGTCATGATCCAGACCACTTTAAAATCAACTTTCAACTCTTGCCTTGTAACTGACGATGCTGCCTTACACGTAAAGTTTACATAAAGCTCGAAGTTGTCTAGGCTATTAAAGCCGTCATTCTCATTTATTTATACTCTCTGTTCATTAATGTGTGTTGAGTACTTATTTTTTGCCTCAAGATATCTTATTACCAAACACATTCTCTATTTCAAGAATCACATTTCATCGTGAAATTATGTGACATTCTGTTTGTAAACTGACAGCTTGAGTTGGAGTTGATGGTTGAAAAAGCAATACTTGATTTGAATGTTCAAAGAAAACCTCCAGCTGTAAGACCTAACTTTTCTCAGGGCACCTGGGTGGCTCAGTCAGTTGAGTGTCTGACTCTTGATTTCAGCTCAGGTCATTACCCCAGAGTTGTGGGATCGAGCCCTGCATCAGATTCTTCACTGAGCTTGGAGACTGATGAATATTCTCTTTCTCTCTCTCCCTCTGCCCCTCTCCCCCACTCACTCTCTCTCTCTCAAATTAAAATAATAATAAATAAAATAAAAAATAAAAGTAGTACATGCTCATCAAAAAATAAATCAGAAAGTAAAAGGAAAACAAAAGTTCTATAAAAAAGAGCACCTGGGTGGCTCAGTTGGTTAAGTGTCTGACTCTTGATTTCAGCTCAGGCCATGATCTCATGGTTCGTGAGTTCTAGCCTCACACTGGGCTCTGTGCTGACAGAATGGAGTCTGCTTGGAATTCTTTCTCTCCTACTCTCTCTCTGCTCGGCCCCCCCCCCCACTCTCAAATTAAATATTTTTAAAAAGTTATATTAAAAAAAGACCTATTTTTCTGGACATCTTCTGGATCCAAATTAACTTAGTTGCAGTAGATGTCTAGAGTCCTGTGGAATTGGGGGGCTCTTTTAACAATGGCTGAATTCCTATAAATAGTAGCTAATGTTAGCTGAGTACTTGTTCTGTGCTGGTTAACATTGTTCCAAGCACCTTTCATTTATTAAATCATTTAGTCCTTGAAACAACACACAGAGGTCGAATAATGTGTCCAGAGTCACAAGGTAGTGAGTAGTACTGCTTTTAACTACTAGGCTACACTGGCCAGTGGATCACTTCCACATTGATGCACTGGATGACTTCATCAACCGGAGGACCATCTTTCCCAAATACCAGATGTTGTCAACATCTAGCTCTATAGGAGCCAGAGAAGAAGCTTTATTTTTTAAGATTATTTTTTCTTAAAAAAATTTTTTCTAGGGGCGCCTGGGTGGCACAGTCGGTTAAGCGTCCGACTTCAGCCAGGTCACGATCTCGCAGTCCGTGAGTTCGAGCCCCGCGTCGGGCTCTGGGCTGATGGCTCAGAGCCTGGAGCCTGTTTCCGATTCTGTGTCTCCCTCTCTCTCTGCCCCTCCCCCGTTCATGCTCTGTCTCTCTCTGTCCCAAAAATAAATAAACGTTGAAAAAAAAATTTTTTTTTTAAATTTAAAAAAAAAAAATTTTTTTCTAAAAATGTTTATTGATTTTTGACAGAGAGAGAGAGAGAGAGAGAGACAGAGACAGAGCTCAAGTGGTGGGGTGGGGGGTGGGAGGTGGGCAGAGAGATAGGGAGACACAGAATCCCAGCAGGCTCCAGGCTCCGCACTGTCGGCACAGAGCCCGACACAGGGCTCAAACCCGTGGACCGTGAGATCAAGACCTGAGCCCAAGTCGGATGCTCAACCGACTGAGCCACCCAGGCGCCCCAAGATTTTTCTTTCTTTTTAAGAAATCTCTACACCCGACAAGGGGCTCAAACCCACAACCCCGAGGTTAAGAGTCGCATGCTCCATCAACTGAGCCAGCCAGGTGCCTTGAGAAGAATTTTGTAGCAGAGTGGCAAGATGGAGATACTAGGCATGTTGGCCCCTTGAGGGAGAGTATCTTTGAGAATGGTATTTCATACAGATGACACTTGCGTGATAATTTTGTTTCCTTATTCTTAAGAACAGAGCTTATCAACCACTGAAGGATGATACTTGCATGATAATTTTGTTTCCTTATTCTTAGGAACAGAGCCTATCAACCACTGAAGGATGTTAGGAGTTGTTTGCTACTGAGCATGATCTAACGAATGCATTATGACTGATCCAGTTATGCTGATCAAACTGCTTATTTCAGAAATGAGGAAAAGAGACTCTGAGAGATTAAGAAGCTTTATCCAAACTCTCAGTTACTCAGTGTGAGGATCAGCGATCAGGACCCAGCTTTCCTGACACATCAGATGCACAGATTTTCCAAAGGACAATAAAAATTATTTCTGGAGTGAGAAGCACGTGTGCTCCCGATAACATTTATTTTCTTTAAGGTCATGCCTGTGTTTAGAAGCCATAAATTATGGAACTTTACCATTTGAAAAGTACTTTTTTCCCTTTTGAGAACAAGTAAGAAGTGATACTTGTTTTTTGAAAGTCGCAGTCAATCAGAAGCATGTTCATGGTTATTAAATTTTGCCTCTGGCAGGCCTATTCACATGGTTAGATAAGAATCTCGGGTATTATTTTTGAACTTTGCATACCTAAAGTTTGACTGATACGACTAATCAGGTCAGTTAAGAAAACCATCAATCAGAAAACTGAACAGCAATAAAACAAGATAAAAAAGTTACAAGAGACAAACATAGTCGCACAAATATGAAATCCCTCAGAATGATTTAGTGAAGAGAAGAGACTGGCGTACCATCGCAAAATGTCTTATCATCTGGGACCCTTTTTTCTTAGTCACCCCATGTTCTTTCCCATCTCTAGCTTCGGGATCTTCCTCCTACTGATACTTCATTCTGCCAGCTTATGAACTCAGATTCTTCACATCTCTACTTCACCTTATCTGGCTACACGTTCCTGGTCAGCCACCCTCCAGTCTTCCTCTTCCCTTTCTCATTCATGTCCTTGAAGTTGCTGTTCAACCTTTTTTACTTCCTTCACTTCTAGTCACTTCTTTACCAACGCTAATCCTTCCTTCCTTCTTTCAAATGCAAAGGGAATCGCCATATCCCTGTAGTGTGGTAGGTGTCCCGCTTGTCATGTAAACACTTACGAGAGGTATTAAGCCCAGGCTCAGGTTGTCAGGGAAGCCTTTCTGGATTAGTTGACCATTAATGTTTATTTTTGAGAGAGAGAGAGAGAGACAGAGCATGAGCAGGTGAGGGCAGAGAGAGAGGGAGCCCCAGAATCTGAAGCAGGCTCCAGGCTCCGAGCTCTCAGCACAGAGCCCGACGCGGGGCTCAAGCTCCTGAACCGTGAGATCGTGACCTGAGCCGAAGTCTGACGCTTAATCGACTGAGCCAC